>NC_045961.1:55666763-56311991 GCF_010909765.2 Amblyraja radiata
GTGTAAGATGGAACTGCAGATGCTGGTTTAAACTGAAGATAGACACAAAAAGCTGGAGTAACTCAGCGGGACAGGCAGCATCTCTGGAGACCCAAGGGTCTCGACCCGAAACGTCACTCATTCCTTCGCTCCAGAGACGCTGCCTGTCCCGCTGAAGTCCTCCAGCTTTTTGTGTCTATCTTCAACTCAAGAGAGTTTTTGGAAACCAGTCTTCTAAGCCTATAACTGTTCTTCTTTTTTTGTTTGTTCTTTTAATGTAAGAGTCTGGAGGTGTTGGTAAATGGCTAATCTTTACACATGATCAGCTGCAGAATGTTAGTTTATCAAAAGGGCAAGAATAGAGAGAATAAACTTGGAAGTGGGAAATAGCATTGTTAATGTTCAATCTGGCTTGCTCCCTTTGCACTCTACCTGCAGCCACAATCAGCATTTGCTGCTCCATGGAATTAATCAGCCTGCAGGTCTGGATTCCACAACCGTCCAGAGAGGCAGAGACTGGGCATCCGGCAGTGCATCTTGACGATCATTTAGTAGTTAGAAACATTTAAAAACAAATTCAAATAGATTTAAACATTGAAGAATCAAAACTAAAAACATTATGAAATCAAACTGAAAAATTAAAAAGGCCAAGTAAAATGAAGAAAATTACAGGAACCACTTTCCAGACTGATCCTTTTATGTCAGGGTTGGTGACCTAAATTAATGGTGGCTGGTGAAAAATAGAGACAGAATGAGATGTGTTCCTTATCTCGGCGTACTCGTGGTTTGTGAAGAGTCCAGGAGGTGAAATGCGCTGGCATCTGACTTCAGTGTTTACAGTGATACAGTGGTGCCGTTGGTAGAGCTGTTATCTCAACAGCACCAGAGACCTGGATTTGATCCTGACCTTGGATGCTATCTGCGTTGAGTTTGCACGTTCTCTCTGTGACTGCATGGGTTTTCTCCGGGTGCTCTGGTTTCCTCCTTCACCCAAAAGACATTCAGATTTGTAGGTTAATTGGCCTGTGTAAAATTACCCCTAACATGGGAGTGGATGAGAAAGTGGGATAACATGGAACTAGTGAATCGGTGATCGATGGTTAGCGTTGACTTGGTAGGCTGAAGGGCTCATTTCCATGCTGAATCTCTAAACTAAACTAAATGTACAAGTGTAGAAGTCCGAAATGAACTGACACAGAACTAGAACATTGCTGGTGGTTCTCTGTGGTTGGACATAAGTGTTCCATCGTACATGGTGAAGGTAGTAATCTTGCATTTAGCGCAGCATTAGTAAATTGGACAATTACTTTGTTTATTTCAAAAATAACAATTGGAAAATGGATCAATTGAAATCAAAAGCTTTTGAGATGAAGGAGATTCTGAATGTAAAAGTGTGGCATCTGAGCAGATTTACAAGGGCACCAATTACTGCCATATCAATGCTGAAATAGAAGATATCACATTGTAATATCACAGTATGTGTATCACACAGAAAATCTTACAATATTTTAATGTTTAAGTATGGACCAAATTGACTGCCAACATTTGCAAATAAATAGGATAATCAATAATTATGATTATACTTATAAAAAAAAAAAACTTTTCTTGGTCCAGATTGTATTAATTTACAATGAAACCTTTAATCTGGTCAGTGTTAATTGTAACAAGTAGTAATTTTTTAGAGTTCTCTTTCTTTGTACAATAGTTTTTTTTTCAAAAGAAAATCTTAAATAAATTAGTGTGTACCCGATTATAATTTTTAGGAACTTGGTTAATGGAATTACATGTTGACCAAAATATTATTTTTATTTCAAGATGGTCCTCGTCCAACTCAGAAAGAAATTATTTCATTGAGGGCTTTTATGCTGCTATTTTTGAAGCAACTAATCTTAAAGGTAAGTCGAAATGTTAAAATCGATCTTTGTAAATACTGTTACATTGAAAACAAGAAAGATTACTTTTTTTGAAACACAATTCATTATAAATTTTCTATGGTTGTGTGCTAAAAGTTTATTTTGTGAAAATATTAGAGGAACATTTTAGATAATAAATGCTGCAATGATCCATGTCAGAGTTAATCTAATAATTTATATTTGACGAAGTTCTTGAAATATAAATAACTTTAACTTAACTTTTGAATAGGATCGTGGTGTCAAGGAAGATGAACTTCAGAGTATTCTGAACTATCTGTTGACCATGCATGAGGTAAGCACATTGTTAAAATAAAATCACATTAATAAAAACTAATAATAATGCCTAGATGGAGTAGATGTGGATGGGATATTTCCTATAGCGTACGAGTCTACTCTCTTATTCTGTGGGTACAACCTCAGTATAAAAGGACGCACTTTAGAATGGAGATGTGTAGGAATTTCTTTAGTCCGAGTGTGGTGAATCTGTGCAATTCATTACCAAAGACGGTGGAGATCGATAGGTTCTTGATTAGAAACAGCGCCAAAGGTCAGCATGAGAATGGGGTTGAGAGAGAAAGATAGATCAGCCATGACTGAATGCTAGAGCTGACTCGATGGGCTGAATGGCCTAATTCTGCTCCAATGTGTTATGAACTCGTGAACTAATTGCTAAATTAATCGGATATTCCTTTGAAAATTGGATTTTTATACTTTTTTGTTGGAGTTGTTTAATTTATTTTAAACTCAGCTGACATCGTTGGTGACTTTGATGTAGACAACTATCTAATTGATGGAGAATTATTTCAAAGGTTGAATAACTTAGGGGGATTTCGGGGTGAGGAAGGGATCAGCGTGTGGCACCTTCTCTAATCAATCAACCAAAGTTATTGTCAAAGCTCATGGAAGGTAGAAGAAGTTTTTCCATATCCCCAGGACTACAGGTGAAGCTGAAACACAACCTTGAGAAGAAGTGGAACTAAGAAAGTAAAATAACTGAACTTCATTCACGTTGTAAATCAGTCACAGTTTATTTCAATTGTTATATTGTATGTTGTAATTACTTGACCATTTATAATGTTCAAGCCCAATTTCACAAAAAGTAAAATATTAGATAATGTTATTTAATATGACTTCAGCCATAAATGTCCTGTAATATTTTAATGTGCAATGTGGATATAAGGACAATTCTAAAAAACATATGTAGATCTCACATTTCTTCAACTTAAGAACAACGCTGAACAAGCAACATCATTTACTATTGCAGATTTGCACTTTTCTAATGGTACCAATGTCAAACTGATAAGTATGGTATTGAAAATTTAGATAGATTGGAACTGCCTGATTGTTGTGCTGTATATTTTAGCAGCAGGCCATCAATCATTGCCTCCTAGTGTCAAATATAGGGATTTTATATGTTCTAATACCTGAGGATTGAAGAGCTTTATTTTGTCTGGTATAGTGACTGACTGTTTGTACCATGAAACAGGATGAAAACATTCACGATGTTCTGCAATTGCTGGTTGCATTGATGTCAGAGCACCCTGCATCCATGATCCCTGCTTTTGATCAACGAAATGGAATACGGTGAGTCACTGATGAAAGCAAGAATTCAGGAAAAACATGGAAGCCCAGGTAATGGGAGAGACAAATAAAACAGATCAACTTAAAGGGGGACTTGAGTGAACACAAGGGAGAGAGAAATGGAAGGATGTAATGTGGAGGGATATAAGAACTTAGGAAACAGGTTTAGGTTTATTATTATTATGTGTATTGTGGTACACCAAGGAAACTTTTGTTTTGCATGCTATCCGATCAAATCAGATAATACTGTACACGGATAAAATCAAGCCAAACTCGGGCACAATAGAGCAAAGGGGAAGATTCAGAGTGCAGAATGTAGTTCTCAGTATTGTAGCCAAACTCCAATGTTCACAATTGATGGAATGGGACAGTACTCTAGCTTATGGAAGGACCGTTTAGAAGCATGATAAGACTGAAAACTATTCCTGAGTCTGGTGGTGTGCACTTTCAAGTTTCTGTAATTCTGGAGAAACATGGAAGGCTTGGATAAGAGGGAGGGCAAATATAATAGGTCGACTTAAGAGGGAGTTGAATTAACACAAAGGAGAAAGCAAAAGATGGATGTATTGCAGAGGTATGTAAGAACATTAACATTGGGGAGGGAGTATGGCATGTGATTCCTCAAGCCTGTTTGAAAAGATTCAGAAAGATCCTGACAAATCTATTCTTTGTACCAACACCATTCGCTTATCTGCTCACCATATCTTTCAGCATTCAATGGTTTAAAAATCTGCACCAGAATCCAACTTCTGTAATTTCCTGTGAGTCCAAAAAATTTGTCTTTGTTAGCCTTGAATATTTTCAATGTTTCAGCACCTTCTCTGTGCATTCTGTGCATTTACCTTATCTATTCCTCGCATGATCTTATACCTCTATAAGATCACCCTTCATTCCCCCTCTGCTCCAAGGAATAAAGTCCTAGCCTGCTCCACCTCTCCATATAGCTCAGGCCCTCGGGTCCTGGGAACATCCTCGTAAATGTATTCTGCACCCTTTCCAACCTCTTTCCTATAAAGGGGTGACCAAAATGGAACACAGTACTGTAAATGTGGCCTCACCAATTTCTTATACAATTGTAACATGACCACCCAACTATACTCAATACTGTGACTGTTGAACCCAATGTCCCAAAAGCTTTCTTGACCACCCTATCTATTTGTGATGCCACTTTTAAGGAACTATGTACCAGCACTCTGAGATCCCTCTGCTCTTCATCACTTCCAAAACCCAGCCATTCATGTGTAGGCCTGAGTTTGACTTCCCAAAATGCAATACCTCGCACTTCTCTGTATTAAACTTCATTAACCATTCCTCAGCTCACCTGCCCAACCGATCCAAGATCCTGTTGCAATTTTGATAACCTTCCTCATCACCCACTTTCGTGTCACCTGCAAACTTGTAAGTTCTCATCTAAATCATTTGATGTAATTACCGGAAGAGTTGAGTGATCAGTCCAATGTTAGTGGAGACACAAGGAACTGCAGATGCTGGTTTACAAGAGAAAGTGCTGGAATAATTCAGTCAGGCAGCATCTGATTTGGAAGAATGATCCCAAACTGAAATGTTGCTTGTCCATGTCCTCTGGAGTCTGAAGAAGGGTCCCGATCTGAAACATCGTCTATTAATCTTACCAAGATGCCGCCTGACCTGCTGAATTACTCCTGCAGTTTTTTTTTTTTTTTATTAGTCCAATACTAGTGTTTTTATAGGATCGCTGTATTTCAAAAGAAAAAAATGTAAATCTGCCTTATTTAAGATTTTTTAACTAATACACTTGATCTTGGATAAATTTTTTAATATTTTAAAGTTGGGTGAAAAATTATCCTTATTTTAGTATTTTGCCAGAAAAATATTATGCGAGTCAGGAATTTTTGAATCATTGTAATGTTAATTAAATTGACATCTATCTCCTTTTCAGGGTTATTTACAAATTGCTGGCATCTAAAAGTGAAAGCATCCGTGTCCAAGCGCTAAAGGTTCTGGGATACTTCCTCAAGCATCTTGGTCATAAGTAGGTTGAGTGACATTAAATATAATGCATTTTTGATTTCTTTAAAGTAAATTCATTCTCATATTTCCATATTCTTGAGCTGCAGGATTCATTTGGAGTGTAAAAGCACGTGAGTTATTCATCTTCAGTGGGATTGATTGGGATAAAGTAATGAGCATTTAAATTATGTTTTAGTTTACACTACATTTTCATTATTCCTGATTTATTATCCATGTACTCGCGATGTTTGGTTGAATTGATTGAAAGAAACACCATGGAAACAGCCCTTAGGCCCACCGAGTCCACGCCGACCATCAATCATCTGTTGACACTAGTTCTATGTCATCCCACTTTATTATTCACTCCCTACACACTTGGGGGCAATGTACAGAGGCCAATTAACGTACAAATCTGCACGTCTCTAAGATGTGAGAGGAAACTGGAGGAAACCCACGCGACCACGGGGAGAAAAACAAACTCCACACAGACAACACCCGAGGTCAGAGTCGTACCAATGTTTCTGGTGCTGTAAGGCAGCAGCTCTACCAGCTGCACCACCATTATGTTGCACATAATACATGGTTTACAATTAATCCTGTTTGCCAAGAGATGGATTGCATCTGATGTCTTGTGCTGACAACTTGTAAAATATCGATAGGTGGCGAGTGATGAGGCCGAGATGTGGTTGGCAGCACCAAGGGTCAAATATGTGGCTAAGTTCGTGGCCAAAGTCGGCATGTGGAGACTGGGGTGGGTGCGCAAACAAATGTGAAAATAGTGACAATGTAGTTAGGGAGGAATATTACGCAGTGAAGGATAGGCATGTTGGACTGGAATAAGGATAATCATCAGCAAGTTAACAAAATTGGCAAAATCTAAACTCGCAAAAAAAAATGATCATACAGGTTGACAATTCTGCAAACTTCGTGTGTACATTCCTCTAGGGTTGGCTATTTTCTATAGATTATTTTCTGAAGTTCAGAGTTTGATATTCCAAAGATTTCTGCCAACACTGCACAGTGGCACAGTGGTAGAGCTGCTGCCTTACAGTGCCAGAGACCCGGGTTCGATCTTGATCTCGGGTGTTATTTGTATAGAAATTTGAATCCCACCAAAGTAAAAATGATATTGAAATAATTTCTGTAGCTTAGTTCAGTTTATAGATACAGAGTTGAAACAGGCCCCTCAGCCCACCGAGTCTGCGCCGACAAACGATCATCCGTACACTAGTTCTATCCTACGCACTAGGGTTAATTTACAGAACCTACACATCTGCACGTCTTTTAGATGTATGTTAAAACCAAAGCATCTGGGGAAAATCAATGCGGTCAAAAGTAGAATGTTTGACCGCATTTGACTTTTGACCGCATTGATTTTCCCCAGATGCTTTGGTTTTAACATACATCTAAAAGACGTGCAGATGTGTAGGTTCTGTAAATTAACCCTAGTGCGTAGGATAGAACTAGTGTACGGATGATCGTTTGTCGGCGCAGACTCGGTGGGCTGAGGGGCCTGTTTCAACTCTGTATCTATAAACTGAACTAAGCTACAGAAATTATTTCAATATCATTTTTACTTTGGTGGGATTCAAATTTCTACAATCTGGACAATTCTCAAATGAACCCCATACAATTAAAAGCAGCGCACAATACCTTGCATAGCCATCGCAGAAGGGTGTTACCGCAAACAGGGATACTCCCTATGGCAGATGTCTAGTAACAATGCTAATGATGGCCGCCATGATATGAAACTGAGACACCAACTGAATGAATATCCTCGTGAGTAAATGGTGGAAAAAACTATTATTTGTTGTGTAGATAAAACTATGAGGCATATTTAGGGGAGACAGTTAATACCTTCTTCCCAAGATGGAAAGATCAAATACTAGAGGGCATAGTTTTAAGGTGGAGAGGGGCAAAGTATAAAGGAGATGTGCGGGCCATGTTTTTTTTCACAGGATGGTGAGTACCTGGAATGCATGGCTAGAGTTGGTATTGAAGTAGGTACGAGAGTGGCATTTAAGAGGCTAATTGATAGACATGGGGATATACAGGGAATAGAGGGAAATGGATTATGTCAAGGCAGATAAGAGTTGGTCAGCATCATGTTCGGCACATTTAGACATGGGGATATACAGGGAATAGAGGGAAATGGATTATGTCAAGGCAGATAAGAGTTGGTCAGCATCATGTTCGGCACAGACATCGTGGGCCGAAAGGCCTGTTCTTGTGCTGTACTGTTCTATGTTCTTTGGTGCACTGTGGTCCTCTGAAGAAGGATTTTGCAGCCAGAAATTAGTTGTGTAGCTGCCACGACGTCATAAGTAAAAGGAGTAGAATTAGGCCATTCAGCCCGTCAAGTCTACTCCGCCATTCAATCATGGCTGATATATCACTCCCTCCTAACCCCATTCTCTTGCCTTCTCCCCATAACCTCCGACACCTATACTAATCAAGAATCTATCTATCTCTGCCTTAAAACATCCACTGACTTGGCCTCCACAGCCTTCTGTGGCAAAAAATTCCACAGATTCACCACCCTTTATTAAGTCACTTAATGTCAACAGAGTATTCCTTTAAGTAGTGAGAACAGTAATAAACTAATAAGATTGGTCGAAGTTTGGAGCCTTGTACAATGTTTGTAGTTTGGAGCCTTAACTTCCTTTGTTGGGAAGGCAGCAATGTGCATTATACAATAATGACATGATCAGTTGCCCACCTGGCACTGGGCAAAGGTCAAGCTTGTTTAGTTTACGTGGAGCACAGAACACAGCTTTCATAATTCTAACTCGAAACCTTTGCCAGTATACCTCAGACCAAATTAAAATGGGTATTATCCAATTTCTGGCCACCTGAATATTTGAAATGACTGATTGTCCGGATTAGAGAACCAGTGGTGATTAGTGAATTCTATTTTTGGGTTAGAGAAAAAATGTATCATAGTCATACAGCATGGAAACAAGCCATTTGGCCCAACTTGCCCATAACGACCAAGATGCCCCATCTACACTAATCCCACCTGCCCCGTGTATGGCCCACATCCCTCGAAACGTTAAATGGATAAAAGAGAAGCCAGAAACTGGAACGGATTGGCATTGCAAATGGAAGACAATTTTTTATTGTTAGTGTTATGATTGTGAAGGCAGAGGAGATTAGTTTTACTTGGCATCAAGTTCGCCGTTGACATTGTGGACTGAAGGGTCTGTTCCTGTGCTGAACTGTTCTAGGGTTTAGAACCCCTCCCCCTCAGCATAAAACTGTATATTCAATAACATGTCTTACAAGAGAGTCAATGTTCACTGCTATTTTTGTCATGTTTGGTGACTCTTTCAGAAGGAAAGTGGAGATCATGCACACCCACAGCCTGTTCACCTTGCTTGGGGAAAGACTAATGCTTCACGCCAATACTCTGACTATAACAACATACAACACACTTTATGAGGTAAGACCTCGAACAAGAGAGTACTTGAAGTACTGTAACTGATCAGAGAAGTATATATTGTGTATATTACAATTTAAAACTGAATTTACTGCTTTAATTTCTCATACAATGCAATCTATAAATAACCTCACTGCTTGAGAATCTTTATTGCATTTTTGAATGTATCCTGTGGGAAATAAGTGGAACTTCCTCAGGTTGAAGTATTTTTTCTCAATATCTTTTGTCTACATTAATTGCAAAAAGTTGTTTTTAATAACCTGATTAGAACCTATCCACTGATGTGGAACCTGTCACTTGTATTTGGTGTGTTTTAATTATATTTCATGCGTTTAAATATTTGATTTTATTGCATTCAGTTAGTAAAGATAATGAAGCTAAAACGTATATTCCCTGAATTGCCATGTATACCACTTGATTTTGAATCTACCTCCCTCCCCAAGTGCATGGGAAGGGTTAGCTGGATTCTTCCAATGCAAACTTCAAGATCCCCACTCCTGTCTCACTTGTGACGAGTTGCACTTTCCAATCCAAACCCTGTGCATTCACTATATTTAGAGTACCATAGAGTTATACAGTACGGAAACAGGCCCTTCAGCCCAACGTCCATGCCAACCAAGATGCCCGATCTAAGTTAGTCCCATTTGCCTGCATTGGCCCATATCCCTCAAAATCTTTCCTATCCATGTATGTGTCCAAGGGTCACCAAACGAAAGAGTTGTAACTACAACCTGGCATAAGACCTCCAGCTAATTGACCTTTTCCTCAGCATTGCTGTTTGGCCTTTGATTCCTCATAGTCTCCAACATGTCCCACATGTTACAGCAACTGATCATTACATGATTAGTCTGAAGAAGGGTCCCAACATTACCCATCCTTTTTCGCCAGAAATGCTCAATGACCTGCTGAGTTACTCCAGCACTTTTGTTTAACTTCGGAATAAACCAGCATCTGCAGTTTCTTTTACACATGCTTTAATTAGTCATTAAATTCACAAATTAGCAATTTAGAAATTCTAATTAAGACTTCGCCAAGATAATAAACTAATTTTTAGGTGCCAATTTTAGTTACACATTTTGCTCTGATTTGTCATTTCATGGGTCCCCAATAATATTAAGGAAAAAGTTACTTGTATCTTCCCATCTTCCTGTGATTTCATAAGTTTTGCTTCCTCATTTTCAAACTGGAGATTTGGATTATTGTGTTGGTGTCTTGTATTAATCATGTTTTTTTTCTTTAAAATATCACTAAAATATCGCTCCTTCCTCCAGTTTGTTTAATTCTCAACAATCACCAACTTCTGATTTCTGCAGAAACAAGGAACTGCAGATGCTGGTTTACAAAATAAAGACATAAAATGCTGGAGTAACTCGACGGGTGAGACAGCATCCCTGGAGAACATGGATAGGTCACGTTTTTGTCTGAAGAAATGTCCCGGCCCGAAACATCTCCTGTTCATGTTCTCCAGAGATGCTGCCTGACCCGCTGAGTTACTCCAGCACTTTGTGTCTTTTACTGGTTTCTGCACTCTGGAATGCAAAGACAAAACTAGTTTTACTGTTGCTGCCTCAGCTGACAGTAATTATGAAGTAATTAGTTCTAGCTGACTACCAAATTAACTGAGAAACTCCAATTGGCAGGCACCTTGTTTACTGCAGTAACAGTAACTGAATTCCTTTACAGCTACTAAAAATTCCCAATGCACAACTTAACTGAATTTTAAAATGAGTTTCCCCTTAATTAAACTCTGTGGACGCACATGCATCAGTTCATTTTTCCATCGTTACTTGCACTCTTGATGATATACTTTGCAACAGCATTCCTTGTGGAAGGTCAAGGTGTTTCTAATGGCAAACAAGGGAAGAATCAAACAAAATTGCAGATGCTGGAAATGTAAAATAAAAACAGTAAATGCTGAAAATCTTAAGTATAGTATGTGTTCTCAGACCCCGACTATACTCCTTATACACTCATGACTGTATGGCCAAATTCATCTCTAATTCCATCTAGAAGTCTGCAAACGACACAGTTATGGTAGGCTGAATCACAAACATTGCCGAGATGGAGTACAGGAAGGATGAAGAGAAATTAGTAATATGGTGTCAGGACGATAACCTGTCCCTTAGTGTCAGCAAGATGAAGGAGCTAGTTACTGACTTCAGGAAGCATGGTGGAGTACATGGCCCAATCAGCAATAATAGTGCCGAAGTGGAAATGGTTGAGAGCTTCATGTTCCTTGCCGTTAATATCATCAATGATCTTTCATGGACCAACCACATTGATGTGACAGCCAAGAAGGCAGATCAACGCCTCCACTTCCTGAGGAGACTGAGGAAATTTGGCATGTCTCCAGGGACTCTTACAAACTTCTACAAATGTACCATAGGAAGTATACTGTCATGTTGCACCGCAACTTGGTTTGAGAACAACTCTGCCCAAGATCACAATAACTTGTAGGCATTTGTCGATGTTGCCCAGTCCAGCACACAGACCAAACTCCCACCATTGAGTCCCATCTCCACTTCATACTGTCTCGGAAATGCAGCCAATATAATCAATGACTTGTCCCACCCTGGTCATTCCTTAATGGGCCTGTCCAACTTAGGCGACTTTTTAGGCGACTGCAGGAGACCATGCGGTCGTCACATGGTTGCACGTTGAAAAATTAGCGGCGACCAGAATGAAGCCGCCATGGAGAGTAGTGATAAGTCTCGTACTGTAGGTGGGTCGCCAGGAGGTTCTAGTGGGTTGCCAGGAGGTAGAAGGTTCTCATAGGTTGTAGCCGGTGCTGACCGGTGAATTTCATTGGCTCATTGGGTGAAAAAAATGTAAGCAGTAGTTTTCAGAACCAAGGATAACCGACCGGTAATGTTAATGTCCGTTGAGCTTCACAGTCGTGTATCTCTGGCTTCTTAAAAGTTGTCTCCACTCCTTCTCCCCACTTCTTCCCCTTCTCCCTCCTCTCCTCCCCCCCCCCCCCCCACTGTCCCCCTCTTTTAAAAGGCTTACGTGACCCTCCCTATACACTGTGCTTTCACCGTCTTAATTACAGCGCCAACCTTCCTGTTCATCGCGGTGTGTGTCTGAATCACATTGGCTTTGCACCGTACGAATTTCACTCAGACAGCGCTCCCCCCGCTTGCCCTGTCCCCCGCCTGCATAACGGAGACTATAAGATCAACGAAGGAAGCGATGTGTGTGTGTTCCACTCTGACAGTCTCTGTTCCAGTCGCCGGTGTTTCAGGCGACTGCTAGCAGTCGCCTGAAAAATCGCCTAAGTGGGACAGGCCCATTATTCTGCCATTATCCGGCTGAAGGTACAGAGGAGCTTGAAGGTGTGCACCACCTGACTCAGAAACAGCATTGAACAGTCCTTCCATAAGCTAGGGTACTGTCCGATTCCCCTCTCCCCCATTGGACATTGGACTTTGTCTAGGGAACTGATGCGCCACAATGGTGAGACCTATATTCTGCACTTTACTCTATCGATTGTATTTGTTTAACGATCGTATTTATGTATGTTTAACTGATCTGTTTGGATAGCATGCACAACAAAGCTTTTCACTGGTACACAAAATTGCTGGAGGAACTCAGCGGGTGCAGCAGCATCTATGGAGCGAAGGAAATAGGCGACGTTTCGGGCCGAAACCCTTCTTCAGACTGATGGGGGGTGGGGAAAGAAAGAAGGAAAAAGGGAGGAGGAGGAGCCCGAGGGCGGGCGGATGGGAGGGTGGGAGGAGACAGCTAGAGGGTGAAGGAAGGGGAGGGGACAGCACAGGCTAGCCAAATTGGGGGAATTCAATGTTGATGCCATAAGGGCGCAAGGACCCCAGACGGAATATGAGGTGCTGTTCCTCCAATTTCCGCTGTTGCTCACTCTGGCAATGGAGGAGACCCAGGACAGAGAGGTTGGATTGGGAATGGGGGGGGGGAGTTGAAGTGCTGAGCCACCGGGAGGTCAGGTAGGTTAAGGCGGACTGAGCGGAGGTGTTCGGCGAAACGGTCGCCCAACCTACGCTTGGTCTCACCGATGTAAATTAGCTGACATCTAGAGCAGCGGATGCAGTAGATGAGGTTGGAGGAGATACAGGTGAACCTTTGTCGCACCTGGAACGACTGCTTGGGACCTTGAATGGAGTCGAGGGGGGAGGTGAAGGGACAGGTGTTGCATTTCTTGCGGTTGCAACGGAAAGTGCCTGGGGAGGGGGTGGTGCGGGAGGGAAGGGAAGAATTGACGAGGGAGTTGCGGAGGGAGCGGTCTTTGCGGAAGGCAGACATGGGGGGAGATGGGAAGATGTGGCGAGTGGTGGGGTCACGTTGGAGGTGGCGGAAATGGCGGAGGATTATGTGTTGTATTTGCCGGCTGGTGGGGTGAAAGGTGAGGACCAGAGGGACTCTGCCCTTGTTGCGTGTGCGGGGATGGGGAGAGAGAGCAGTGTTGCGGGGTATGGATGAGACCCTGGTGTGAGCCTCATCTATGGTGGCGGAGGGGAATCCCCGTTCCCTGAAGAACGAGGACATTTGATGCCCATGGCATTTGAAATGTCTTTCATGTCCGGGAACAGGATGCGGTGTATGACATGGGAGTAGGAATTGCAAGGGATGCAGTTCTTTCAGGGGATGCAAATGCTGATTTATAAAAAGAAGATGCAAAGTGCTGGAGTAACTCAGTGGGTCAGGCAGCATGGATAGGTGATGTTTTGTGTCGGGACTGAAGAAGCGTCCTGACCCGAAACATGGCCTGTCCTTTCCCTCCATAGATGTGGCTGACCCGCTGAGTTACTCCAGCACTTTGTGTCAGACCTATCTATCTGTGGCCTTCTATTAGGCCTAATATATAAGCTTGAGATATAACACTCTGCACTCCATCTGGGTACACTGCAGCCGTGCGGACTATATATGGATTTCCATGCTGTTGCAGGGCTGCAGGCAGCGGTCCTTTTGCCAGCTGGAATTTTGCCACATTAAGCCAAAGAATAACGTGTTCTAGTTAACACCTTGATATCTATTTTGTGAATCTTAGCTTGATACAGTGTCCATTTTAAAACCATCAATAGCATTTAAAATCTTTTTAAATAATATCATTATTGCTTGCACTAAATCTGTTAATATCAACTTTAATCTAAAGAATTGCAGGAAGAGGGGGCTGCACATTGGCGTAACAGAAGAGCTGTTGCCCTACATTGCCAGAGACGTTGGTTTGATCCTGACCACGGGTGCTGTACAGAGTTTGTATGTTCTCCCTGTGACCCTGGGACCCACATTCCAAAGAAGTACAGCTTTGTAGGTTACTTGGTTTTGGTAAAAATTGTAAATTGTTCCTACTGTGTAGGATAGTGTTATTATGCGAGTGATCACAGGTCGGTGCGGACTCAGTGGGCCAAAGGGCCTTTTCGCGCTGTATCTAAAGTAGACTCTAAAAGTCTAAAGTGAACTCTAAAAAATGAGCTTTAAAATGCATCTCCAAATTATCTGCTCCTTGAGAGCAACTCACCTCTGCAGGTATTGTCTGCCACGTGGGAACTCGATTTGCAGACACATTTCTGTCTTGCGAACTGATTAGGTTATGAACAATTCACAAGATTGGAACCATGCTGTAACTCGGGGAGGACGTGTGACTTGTTATCTAAGTTTCCACTACTGATGAGGGGCGTTTGAACTGAAATCTTTACTCCGTTTCGCCTTGCACAGATCCTCCCTGAATATTTTCAGCATTTTCTTTCTTTATTTCAGATTTCAAGTACCTGCACTTTATTGATTATCAAGTGGTGTTCTCATGTGTTTGCTACTTCAGTCCTTCTAGATGGTAGAGTTAGTAACTGCAGAGTTGGCAGGTATAAAGGTGGTGGACAGTATATCAATCATGCAGTCTGCTTTGTCCTGGGATGGTGTGGTGCTCAAATATCGAGCAAAAGATGGAGCTAGTCATACATTTGTACACATCCCAGAAAATAGCAAGACAGATAGATAAAGTGCTTATTAATAGATGACATTGAATGTGGCAGTCGGTAGCACTGATTGTAAAAGTGGTGCCAATGGATTTTATTGATTGTAAAGGTGGTGGCAATGGGTGGGATTGATTGTAAAGGAGATGAAGGCAGAACTATTCATCACATTTTAAATATACAGTATACCTGTTTATACTCTTAGTGTGGCATAGATGCAGGACAATGGATCAAGAAGGGGAAAGTTTAAAGATGTGGAATGGCTGGAAGTAGATCAAAGCATTTGACTGCCTAGCTGGCTATCGTGAAACAAAGTGGATGTGGGTGTGGAGTAAGAATTGTTGCACAAGAGAGCAAACTTGCGTGATTAGACTTCCTGACAGGGCTGGGGAAGATCAGATGGGTTAGTAATTCTGACCTGGATTATAGCAATGCACTTTCAAATATTCTAATTGAGGCTAGAGGGTTGAGGGGTCGCTGAGAGCCATTAGGGGACAAGGCAATGTCTGAGTGAGACTTTCAGTTAGGGCATGGCTGTCAATTTGGTTGGGTTGGTTATGCTTGACGTTATGCTTGGTTTATAATGTGACATCAACCAAAACAGTGTTGACATAATTAAGAGTGGGAAAGAGAGTCAAGAGTGTTTAATTGTCATATGTAAAGGGCATGGAACAATTAAATTTGTACGTTCTGCAGCTTAATGCAGTGACACACAGATAAATAAATAATCAATAAGATGAGAGTTGCAAATGCAGATTAACCGAGGTATGAGCATAATTTAAAAATTTCCTCAACCAATGAAAGTGTTCATTCTTGATCCGGTTGTTGCATTCTATTTATTAAACTGCCTTTGTCTTGCCTCGTATAAGATGTGCTGGATTCGGGTACGTATGGGTTATGTTTTTTTCAGCTTTTGTGTTTTTTGGGTAGTGTCTGTAGGTCCTTATTTCTGGCAAGTGGTTCATAGAAAACCCAAGACAACATTGCAGATTGCAGTGCACATGTGAAGGAAACTAAAAACGAGTGAAATTTTTTTTTTGCTGCAAATGACACTGGAGATCAGGTTCATTATTACTCCTCCCACTGGTATTGTCTTTGCTCCAGCATTATTAAAGGAGATCCTTAGTTGTTTTCAGGTGAAAGGATAGGGAGTTCTGCTTATAACATTGAGATGTTTTGAGTCCCAAGGAACTGCAGATGCTACAAGCTTGGAGCACAGCACGAAGTGCTGGATGAACTCCGTGAATCAGGTATCATCTATGAAGGGAATGAACAGATGACATTTTGAGTCAGGACCTTCTTCAAATTCCATTACTTAAAGTCTTCGGTAACAAAGTCTAAAGAAGGGTCTTTCTTTCTTATTAATTCCGTCCAGTGATACTGCCTGACCCGCAGAGTACTATATTTTACAGATGCAGGCCACTGATCCATTTTAAATTGGGTCTAACCTCAAATGGTACAGCACATGCAGATTCCTTCCCTGGACGTACATTCTGCTCAATGCTTGCCATTTCACGCAGGTGTATATCACCTCTTGATTATATATATATATATATGCTTGCAATTTCATCTCCAACTTCTAACATCCTTTTTTTTAGTGATTCTCAAGGTGGTTGCCACTTTGTTGAAGAATTCAACCCCAAGCACCGAACTGATGGAAGTTCGGCGACTGTTTTTATCAGATATGATAAAACTGTTCAGTAATAGCCGGGAAAATAGAAGGTATGCACCAGTTATGGATACACGCTTACTTCTATCTCTGATGTGTTCATTTCAATTGCTTGCATGACAAACAAACTGTAACAGCTATCCAGAGACTAATTTATGTGGATTTTGTATGATTTCAAGCATTTTTTGTTTGGAATAAATATATATTTTTCAATATTTCCATATTTTGTTGATCACTTTTACTTTCTGTTTCTATTAATTCTGCATTTCCCTTCTGCAAAGTAACAACATGGACTGGGTGTGTTAGATAGTTTGTTTCTGTGTCACACGTTATGTATTTCTACTTGTCATAGACAAACAATAGAAATAAAAGAATATACAAAAAGTAATTTCTAGGCAACATTGATGCCCGTATTGTGGTATTGTACACAAAAAAGGTGCCGTATGTATAATTAATAAACATACGTGTCACATGGCCGGAAAAGGTAATAATGATGTAACGTCACAAAAAAGCACTGCCTCTATTTATAGTTTCATAAAAAGTTACCGGATATTGTTTCTGTTCATTATTTCAATCAATTCTGTAGATAGTTCAACAATATTATTAAAGTTAAGCAAGGCAATTTTTTTCCCCACTGCTTTATTAAAAGACTAGAGAGTGTTTTAATTGCTGAAGCAGAACATCTGAAGTTGAAGCAGAACGTCTGGAAGATATGTTTACTGCCCACACATGTTAAATTTCAAGACACACTTATAGGTGAAATTTGTTGTAATTTACAAGATATTCTTTTCATATATGTAACAACTTAATTGCTTGTATGAGCTAAACGTGCTGATAACGTAACATCATGGTGGGCCACATTTTGTTGCCAATTTTTTTTCTCATGGTGCCCATTTGGTGTTTTATTTTTCAGATGCCTCTTGCAGTGTTCAGTCTGGCAAGACTGGATGTTCTCTCTTGGATATATAAATCCAAAGTGTTCAGATGAACAGAAAATTACTGAGATGGTGTACAACATTTTCCGTATCCTTCTCTACCATGCCATTAAATATGAGTGGGGCGGCTGGCGTGTTTGGGTCGATACTCTGTCAATAGCACATTCCAAGGTAGGGTTTGTTCACTCATAGATTTTACCTCAGTGGTTAATGTCAGTTGTAACTAAAAAATACATCCGTTTATATCCTTTTCTAAGTGCAGTTTGTTATCATCATCATCACCAGTTAAATAATAAAAGTTGCAGGATTAGTGTCTCGAAGTCTTGCCTTCACTAGAATCAATTTTATTTTATTTTTTCCTCTTTAATCTGATTTGGACCCATCAGGCTGAAATTGCTACCAAGAGCAATCTGCTACTCAAAGCTCTATATTGTGCTAAGACTTTGATGATAAGGAATGGCCAGAAAAAAGTTCCACACAGAAATGACTTCACAAAGGTCCTATTCACAAAATAGCTTCAACTAAATGACAAAGTCTTGTCCCCAGATTATTTATCTGCCATAGTTGTGAAGCTTTAGGAATAGTTCTGAATGTCAGTGGCATTCAAAAGTCTTCAAATATATTAGTCAACAGTCAAGAATGTATTATTGTCATATCTCCTGAAACGGAACAATCAAATTCTTACTTGCAGCAGCACATCAGATAAAATCAAGCAATTAAAATATTTAAAATTTATACATTAAATGTGCTCAGAAATGTTAAAAAATAATTAAATAGTGCAATAAACATAAATAATTAAAACATATCCCATTCTAACATTTCCTCTTTGTAGCTGTCAAATCTCCATTGAATCCCCAAAGTGGATTAGTAGAAATAAAATAAAAATAACAGGCAGTGTTGAAATATATCCTCTAGGAAATTGTCAATACATTCACACTATTGACGTTGATATCTTTAGTTATCAGTAATACTGATTAAGTTTCCTCAATGGTTCATGAAGCCATTTGCTAAAGCTCCATATTATGATTAGGCTTTGATCATATGGGCAGGCCAGAAACAAGATTTCATTAATGAGGCTGACTTTACAAAAGTCCCACTCACAAAATAATTGGCAGACCTAACATGGGGTATGAGCCATCAGCAGATTCCCTGGGGTGGGTTTGGATTTTTTTGGTACTTAAGTATGATTGAGTTTAAGAAGTTTATTCAACACAAAGCTTTTGTTGCATGCTAACCTGTCAGCGGGAAGGCAATACATGATTACAATTGGGCCCTCCACCGTGTACAGATACATGATAAAAGGAATAACGTGAATAATGTTTAGTGCAAGATAAAGTCCAGTAAAGTCAGATCAAAGATAGTCTGAAGGTCTACAATGAGGTAGATAGTGGGTCAAGATTGTTCTCTAGTTGGTGATAGAATGATTCAGTTGCCTGATAACAGTTGGGAAGAAACTGTCCCTGAATCTGGAGGTGTGTGTTTTCACACATCTGTACCTCTTGCTTGATGGGAGAGGGGAGAAGAGGGAGACCGGTGTGTGACTCGTCCTGTGATTGTGATTGTGTATGGTAAATTTTTTTACTGAACTGTATGTAAAAAAGGGTTTTCACTGTACCTAGGTGCATGTGACAATAAAGTACCATTGAACCATTGATTTCTGCATTTGGACAGTCATATGCTGAAGGTCTGTGTTTTCTTGCAGTTACCCAGTTAAATGCCAACAATTCACAGCGGAGCTGCTGCCATTTACCAGAAAGAATGTGACAAATAACTTTCTGCAAACGTACTACTATATTAGATTGGGGCTTGTGAATGCATTACACTGGAAATATATGATACAAGATGATTTATTCAATCTTTGACATGTTTTAGTGACATTTTCTCACCTGCACTATCAGTGCAGGTGCAATGGCATGCCATTGATGCAACTGGTTATGGCATGTTACTTAAAGATTTATACTGATTAAATTCTAACATTCCCTGCTTGGAGTTAGTGACTAATTCTTCTCTAGCATTGTATGGCGGGCGAAGTGAGAATATAGAAATAAAGTTTAAAACCTTATTGCAATGAAAGATAGCTAATTGCAAATTAAGGAAGGTAGTATGAATTAATCTTATCAATCTTCTGGAATATTCAATAATTAGAATATCAGTGTTTACTCAAGGATTGTGGTATTTATTTGATGATTTGTGGGATGTATAGAAATATACCAACATTTGTTCCAACCATAATTAATTGTTTTAGTTATTTAAATGTCATAATTTAACATCAATTCATAAACAGCTGCTAATTAATCTAACTCAAACAATGAGATATCCTTCCAAGGTGTGAGCAATAAATTTAATCATTTTTACTGAGCTCATTTCAATATTCTCTCTTCTCAGAAATTGAGCCTTTGAAACTATTCTGCTGTTATCCGAAGCTAATTGTAATTAATGCCTCATCTTCAGAGAAGTTTGAAAATACTGTTGAATGTTGCACACACGAACAAGATCTCCTGTAGATATTGATGACAATTGGATTAATCGCTAGTTCTAACTAATTAGAACTTCATGACACCATTTTTAAACTATGCTATTAGAATTATTTAAAATTGAAGGAAGTACATTGCATAAAACAGCCTAATAAGTATATATTATTTTTTGTCTCAGTCGTGCTATATTTGGTCATTTATAATTTGACAGCAACTTTATGATATTACTTTTTTATGTAAAAACATAGAAATAGTATCGGATTTAGATAATTCAGTCTCTCATGCCTGTGCAAGACCTAACTAGTGCATAATATTCAGATGTTGTCCAACCAGGGGTTAAAATAATTGTAGAGTCCTCTTCCACTTGCATACTCTTTCAATAAAATCCACTGAACTACTTTCCATCCTAATTGCTTTACTGGGATATTAACATGCAGTTTTTCATGCACAAGAGCAACCGAGTCTTTCTGTACCCACCTTTAAACATATTCTATTTTTTTTCTATTAGTGTCAAGAACCACACATTTTTCCACGTTATTTTCCATCTTATGTATCCTTATCCATTTCGTGGACACTTTTCTGTGTCTTTCTTGTAGGCCACACTGCCACCTAGATTTGTATCATTGGCCAATTTGGATTGTTGTGTTGAATGCCATCATCCAAATCACTGTAATCGACTATAAACAGCTGGACCTTCAGAAATTTTTTTTGCCTCCCCATAATTCACAGCTTCCCAACCTGATAATGATGTTTTCTTACCTCCAATTTATTTATTTTTTCTGTTATTTTCTTTTAAAACCAGTGATTTTTGCAAATGAATCCTCCAAAACTATGCTTTTTGGGGGATTTTATTGTATCTCATACAAACAAATTGGCTTGTTTTAACTGTGTGAAATACTTTAATTCTTTAGATATCTATTAACTACAATAGATTGTAATTGACTTATCTATTTCTGAAGGTCACCTATGAAGCTCACAAAGAATATTTGGCCAAGATGTATGAAGAATATCAAAGACAAGAAGAAGAAAACATCAAAAAAGGGAAAAAAGGAAGCGTTAGTACAATCTCCGGCCTGTCATCTCAAGCAGTTGGATCTAAAGGAGGCATAGAGATCAGAGAAATCGAAGATGCTTGCCAAATTCAGAGCCCAGAGAGTGAAATAGATTACTCTGTCAATACAGACTCTAAAAATCTCTTAATTGAAGCAAGAGTGTCTGGTAATGGAGCAGATAGTTCAGGCAGATCAACAACTGGAGTTCATGTGGAGGTTCATGATCTCTTGGTGGATATCAAAGCTGAAAAGGTAGATGCCACTGAAGTGAAGCTGGATGATCTGGATCTGTCTCCTGAGACGTTGGTAGCAGCAGAGAGTTGTAATCTGGTGGAAGTAGAATCACTGTTGGACAATGTGTATACCTCTGCTGTTGAGAAACTTCAGAGCAATATCACCAGCAGCTCCATGACACAACAAAGGGAACAAAGAGACAGTGGTCCTTTGATATCTTTAGTAGATGAAAAAGACGATGAGCCAGTTAATTGTACTTCATTTAGTTTTGATAAAGCAGCAAACCATCAAGAAAAGCTATTGCCTGAACTGCCATCTGCTGATAATCTTTCTGTTGCAAATGTATCGGAGAATCAAATTCACACCAGTGCTACCGATAACCTGGGGCTGTTGGCTCACATGACGAGTAATTCAGACAATACTAGTCCAAAACCTATAACTGAAGATAAGAAATTTAAAATCTCAACCAATCTGGAAGAAATGTGTATCTTGACTGAAGCAGAAGGAATTGTTCCAAAAGTATACGCTGAAATGATTGGTACACCAATTGATTCAGAACTATCTTTGAAAAAGTCTATTGGTAATTTAGATGCTTCCAGCATGATATCCGATACTGACAGATCAGATGATGGAAAAGAAGCAGGGAAAGAAATTAAAAAGATTCAAACCACTGCAACAACCCAGGTATGATTAAAGAATAATCCTATTCCTTTCTCCTCTTATTAATTATAGATGTTTTATAAAATTTTAATTCACTTTATAATTAATGTAACTCATTTGTCAGAAATGTTTACACCTCTATTCCTCCTATGGATCAGTAGTGCTTGTTTCCATCTTTTGCCATGTCACCTGCAGTGTTTATAATCATAATAATATTTTCATGACATCCAAAATTGCCTGCCTTCATTGGTCAGGGCATTGTGAAAAGAGTCAGGAAGTTAGATGTGGCCCTTGTGGCTAAAGGGATCAGGGGGTATGGAGAGAAGGCAGGTACGGGATACTGAGTTGGATGATCAGCCATGATCATATTAATAATAATAATGGATGGGATTTATATAGCGCCTTTCTAATACTCAAGGCGCTTTACATCGCATTATTCATTCACTCCTCAGTCACACTCGGTGGTGGTAAGCTACTTCTGTAGCCACAGCTGCCCTGGGGCAGACTGACGGAAGCGTGGCTACCATTCTGCGCCTACGGCCCCTCCGACCACCACCAATCACTCACACACATTCACACACAGGCAAAGGTGGGTGAAGTGTCTTGCCCAAGGACACAACGACAGTATGCACTCCAAGCGGGATTCGAACCGGCCACCGTCAGGTTGCCAGCCGAACACTTAGCCCATTGTGCGATCTGTCGTCCCAATTGAATGGCGGTGCAGGCTCGAAGGGCCGAATGGCCTACTCCTGCACCTATTTTCTATGTATCTTTGTCACGATGCAGCTTGAGACCAACTTGCTGCTTGAATTCTGCCCACTGTGCAGAATGCCTCTTGGATATGGAGAGCCACCTCTCTTGCTCATCACATTCAGAAGATTCAAGTCATGTGAATCCTGCCTGTGCCTGCAAGATCTGGACCTTTTATTTCCAAAAACAACCTTGATGGTAATTGATGTCAACTGTATAGTATTCATATTTTGCTTTCCCCATTTTGGGCATTAAGGCAAATAACCAATCCAAAGGCTATACTGTTCAGTGTGCAATGTATATATATATAATTGTGTTAACTTAATTAATTCTTATATATGGTGGTCTTGTCATTATCTGAGGTTACTGATTAAACTTGCCAGATTTCAGAACATCCACTCCTTGCATTGTACTTAAAAAAAAAAAAAATCTAGTTGCAGTTTCTGCAGCCTGTGACAAAACATGAACTAAATTGAATTGAATACATTTTATTAGCCAAATATGTATACATACAAGGAATTTGCCTTGGTGCTTTGCCCGCAAGTAACAACACGATATATAGTAAACAATTAAGAATAAAACATTATAATTTAAATGTGTGAAGAATTAAATAAAATACCAGACCAAAAGGACGCTACAGACTTTTGGTTGTTGAGTAGAGCTACGGCTTGTGGAAAAAAGCTGTTTTTATGTCTGGCTGTGGCGGCTTTGACAGTCCGGAGTCGCCTTGCAGAGGGAGGTGCTTCAAAGAGTTTGTGGCCAAGGTGAGAGGGGTCAGAGATGATCTTACCTGCTCGCTTCCTGGCCCTTGCAGTGTACAGTTCGTCGATGGGGGGAAGGTTGCAGTGAACAACCTTCTCGACTGATCGAACGATGTGCTGCAGCTTCTGGATGTCATGCTTGGTGGCTGAGCCAAACCAGACCATGATGGAGAAGGTGAGGACAGACTCTATGATGACAGTATAAAACTGGACCATCATTGCCTGTGGCAGATTGTGTTTTCTCAGCTGCCGCAGGAAGTACATCCTCTGTTGGGCCTTTTTGACTGTGGAGTCGATGGTGGCCTCCCATTTAAGGTTCCTGGAGATGATGGTCCCAAGGAACTTAATGACTCCACAGATGTGACTGTGGTGTTGTTGATGGTGAATGGGGGGAGGGGAGAGGGAGCTCTCCTAAAGTCTACAATCAATTCCACTGTCTTAAGAGTAAGAGCATTGAGGTTATTGCAATGACACCAGGACGCCAGCTGCATCACTTCCTGTCTGTAGGCAGATTCCTCCCCATCCTGGATCAGTCCAATCAGGGTTGTGTCGTCCGCAAACGTGAGAAGCTTGACGGAGGAGTCTGTGGAGGTGCAGTCGTTGGTGTAGAGAAAGTAAAGGAGAGGGGAGAGTACGCAGCCTTCCCGTGCTATGCTGAGGGTCAAGAGGTGCTTTCCCAGCCTCACATTTCTCTTCCTGTCTGTCAGGAAGTTGGTGATCCACTGACAGAGGGATTCAGGCACAGTCGACTGGGAGAGTTTGGAGTGTAGTACCTCTGGCACAATGGTGTTGAATGCAGAGCTAAAATCCACAAACAAAATCCTTGCATTGATCCCCTGGTGGTCTAGGTGCTGGAGGATAAAGTGCAGGCCTAGATTGACTGCGTCATACACTGATCTATTGGCCCGGTATACAAACTGCATTGAGTTCAGCAGGGGCTTTGTGATATTTTTCAGGTAGGCCAGCACAAGTCTTTCAAGGGTCTTCATGATTACAGGCCTGTAGTCGTTAGGACCAGTAATCCTTAGTTTTTTGAGTACAGGAACAATAGTGGAGACTTTGAAGCAGGCAGAGAAAGTGCAGGTTTGCGGGGACTGGTTGAAAATGTCTGTGTAGACTGGTGCCAGTTGTTCGGCACAGAGCTTGAGGGTAGTGGGGGAAACATTGTACTGTCCTGGAGCTTTCCGGTTTTTCTGTCTTCTGAATAGCTTCTCCACCTCCTCAAATGAAAAGGAAACAAAAGAAAATTTACAGTAGCCAATTAGCCAACAAACCTGTATGTCTTTGGAGTGTGGGAGGAAACCACAGCACCCAGAGAAAACCCATGCAGTCACAGGGAGAACATACAAACCACGAAATGACAGCATCGGTAGTCAGGATTGAATCCAGGTCTCTGGTGCTTAAGGCAGCAGCTCTACTGCTGCACCACTGTGCTGCCCTTGTATGTGATGTTTTTAGTAGCTGGTGCTGTGTTATGGTCATCCTTTGTTTTATATTTATGGATGGGTAAAGACGACGGATTTGAAGTTAAAAGTTTATTTCTGCTGTGTTAGGATGCTGAGGTTAGCTTCAATAAGCATTTTTTTGGTTCTAGACTGTGAATGTCCATCATAGGATATTTTCTCTCATTGACATTAGCTGTTATAAAGCACGTTTGAATCATGCTCAGAGTCCGGTGGTGGGGTTCAAGGTTTTTTTATTCACAGCTTGCATTTGTTCCATATCTATGAGAGGAGACAAATCTAGCAGGACAAATTCACAGTCTACAAGCAACTGCTGCACAGGCTTTCTTATCAACACAAGATAATTAGACTATCAATCTCTGTGGCCCTTCTCACTGGCTCAAACCTTATCACCCAGGTCCTATCCCTTCCCATTTGGTCCTGATCCCAGGGGACTGCTTGGCATTGCCTTTGTCGTAATAAGGGGATATAGTTCACAGTTCTGCCTTAGTTTTGATCAATTCTAACCAGTTTTGGCTGGTAGCTGTCGACTCGGGTTACCTGAGTTCACCACCTGTGTTTTTCAAGGAGTCAGTGATTTCTAACAAACTCACTCCAGCAATTCTTTGTAGTCCCCACAGTAGCCAATAAATTATGTGCAGGTTCAAACACAATGGAATCCTGGAATACACATATTTGTTTTGGAATGGTCATTTTATAAAATTTATCTGACCTATCACTTGCAATTTCACAACGCCTCACAGACTTAGCAAGATATGAAGTGCTGGAGTAACTCAGCGGTTCAGGCAGGATTTCTGGAGAACATGGTCCATGTGCTGCCTGACCCGCTGAATTACTCCAGTACTTTGTGGCTTGCTTTGTAACCAGCATTGCAGTTCCTTGTATTCTCACAAACTTATATGTATTAAATGTATACATGGCTTGCCTCTTACTGGTTTAATTGGTTGCATCCTAATGTTTTCTGATTGATTTTCTCTTAGTGACTTTATTGCCAAACTTTGGAATTTAATTTTGAGGATATCTTTATGGCATTCATATTCCGCTTGAGTAGCTTACAAAAATCAACGGTTTAAACATTGAAACACATGGAACTGCAGATGTTGGTTTACAAAAAAAATACTGGTATGAACATTAGATTCTCCAATATTAAGTAATACTGACCCAATCTTATCTCTCTTTCCTGTCGCACTCCCACCCCCCTGTTTCCCCCAATATCCTGCCCCAGTCAATCTGTTCCTTTCCCCTCCTTCATTCATTCATCTCCCACCCTTGCTTCCCTATTTCTCTCATCTCTTCTTCATTCCCATCCCCTTTCACCTATATCTCTCCCTCCGGCTTTACATTTCACTCCCGCTTTTCTCCCTTTATCTGACACCCTTTTGTCTCCTTTTCATCTCTATCCTTTGCCACTTACTCCACCAATCTGCCAATCAAACTCCCAACTTTATCCACCTATCACGTGCCAGGCATTGTCCCACCCTTATAGAAACACAGAAACATAGAAAATAGGTGCAGGAGTAGGCCATCCAGCCATTCGAGCCAGCACCGCCATTCAATATGATCATGGTTGATCATCCAAAATCAGTACCCCGTTTTGCTTTTTCCTCATATCCCTTGATTCCTTTAGCCCCAAGAGCTAAACCTAACTCTCTCTTGAAAACATCCAGTGAATTGGCATCCACTGCCTTCTGTTGCAGAGAATTCCACAGATTCACAACTCTCTGGGTGAAAATATTTTTTCTCATCTCAGTCCTAAATGGCCTACCCCTTATTCTTAAATTGTGACCCCTGGTTCTGGACACCCCCAACATCGGGAACATTTTTCCTGCATCCAGCCTGTCCAATCCCTTAAGAATTTTATATGTTTCTATAGGATCCCCTCTCATCCATCTAAATTCCAGTAATTATAAGCCCAGTTGATCCATTCTTTCATCATATGTCAGTCCAGCCACCCCGGGAATTAACCTATGCTGCACTCCCTCAATAGCAATAATGTCCTTTCTCAAATTAGGAGACCAAAACTGCACACAATTCTTCAGGTGCGGTCTCACCAGGACCCTGTACAACTGCAGTAGGGCCTCCTTGCTCCTAAACTCAATCCCCTCGCAATGGCCAACATGTAATCCACTTTCTTCACTGCCTGCTGTACCTTCATGCTTACGTTCAGTGACTGATGTACAAGGACATTCAGGTCTCGTTGCACCTCCCCTTTTACTAATCTGACTCCATTCAGATAATAATCTGCCTTCTTGTTCACATTTATCCACATTATACTGCATCTGCCCACTCACCCAAATTATCCAAGTCACCCTGCAGCCTCATAACATCCTCCTCGCAGCTCACACTGCCAACCAGTTTTGAGTCATCCGCAAACTTGGAGATGTTACATTTACTTCCCTCGTCCAAATCGTTAATATATATTGTTAATAACTGGGGTCCCAGCACTGAGCCTTGAGGCATCCCACTAGTCACTGTCTGCCATTCTGAAAAGGACCCGTTAATTCCTACTCTTTGCTTCCTTTCTGTCAACCATGTCCATGTCAATACCCCTATACCATGTGCTATAATTTTGCACTAATCTCTTGTATGGGACCTTGTCAAAGGCTTTTTAGAAGTCCAGATACACCACATCCACTGGTTCTCCCGTACCCATTCTACTTGTTACATCCTCAAAAAATTCCAGAAGATTAGTCAAGCATGATTTCCACTTCATAAATCCATGCTGACTTTGACCAATCCTGTCACTTAATTGACTCAAGCATCTTCCCCACTACCGATGTCAGGCTAACTGGTCTGTAATTTCCTGTTTTCTCTCTCCCTCCTTTCTTAAAAAGTGGTGTTATATTAGCTACCCTCCAGTCCACAGGAACTGATCAAGAGATTATAGAACATTGGAAGGTAGACAAAAATGCTGGAAAAACTCAGCGGGTGAGGCAGCATCTATGGAGCGTAGGAATACGTGACGTTTCAGGTCGAGACCCTTCTTCAGACTGATGTAGGGGTGGGGGAGCGGGAAAAAGAAAGGATAGGCGAGACAGTGGGCTGTGGGAGAGCTGGGAAGGGGAGGGGAAGGAGGGAGAAACCAAGGACTGCCTGAAATTGGAGAAGTCAATGTTCATACTGCTGGGGCGTAAACTGCCCAAGCGAAATATGAGGTGCTGCTCCTCCAAATTGCGGTGGGACTCACTCTGGCCATGGAGGAGGCCCAGGACAGAAAGGTCGGATTCGGAATGGGAGGGGGAGTTGAAGTGCTGAGCCACCGGGAGATCAGGTTGGTTAATGCGAACTGTGCGGAGGTGTTGGGCGAAGCGATCGGCAAGCCTGTGCTTGGTCTCACCGATGTAGAGCAGTTGACACTGAGAGCAGCGGATGCAATAGATGAGGTTTTCCTTGCTTTCTCCCTCCCCTTCCCAGCTCTCCCACAGCCCACTGTCTCCGCATTTTCCTTTCTTCTTCCCCCCCCCCCCCCCCCACCCCCACATCAGTCTGAGGAAGGGTCTCGATGATGCTGCCTCACCCACTGAGTTTCTCCAGTATTTTTGTCTACCTTCGATTTTTCCAGCATCTGCAGTTCTTACTTAAATAGAACATTGGAAAATGATTACCAATGCATCCACATTTTCTAGGGCCACTGTTTATTGGTGGCTCAATGAATAGAACACAATCATGATAGAGTCCAACTTTATTACATCGAGTATACTTGAGCATTATCAACAGTCTGCTGTTGCATGCGTCTCGCTTACCAACTGGTCCCGAGAGAGAGAGAGAGAGAGAGAGAGAGAGAGATAGTGACTTTGTGTGATCACCGTAGTGCTCTTAAAAGGATGGCATTAGTGTAATGAAGGTTATAAATGGCATGGATTAATAAGGGTTAATCTACATCCTTCTTTTTAAGGAAGTAAAGCATATATGGTGGTTAGTGGAGTAAATACGAAACACTAGCATAAGGTGTGGTATCTATTATTGTACTGCATGTGAGAGCACATAAACTAAACAGGTCATGCACAGTTCTGGTATAGCCAGTAAATTTCCCAATTAGCGGGTTTGGCTTGCAGACACGACCTGCACGTGTACGATAATCACCTCCGGCAGACACCTCCTCCTTCGCTGGGGAAACAAGTTCCATGCCGGGTGAACGTGGAGGAGAAGACACCGGTGGAGATGGGGGCACCGGGGAAGGCAGGGATGGCGTTGGCACCGGCGGAGGAATGGCTGAAGCAGCATTTGCAGAGCTTGCGGGAAGCGCCGCAGGCTGGTCCGGGTTGGGACGTGGAGGTGCTGGTTCATTAACTGGAAGGAGGTGTTGGCGTGTTCGCCGATAAATGCCGTTGTCAATACTGACCAGATACGAGCGTGGTTCCGCAGTAGACCCCAGAATGACTCCGAGGCGGTCGTAACCTCGCAGTGACCGCAAGCGGACAACCTGTCCCTTGTTGAGCGGTTGAAGTGGAGAGCTGGTTTTATCGTAGTATTTTATTTGCATGGTGCGGCGGCGTTGGAGCTGGGATTGGATAACTGGCGGCGTACGAACCTGTGTTTCTAGTAGTTGTTTGGCCATAGGCAGAGTGGAGCGGGTTCACCGTGACATGAGCCGGTCGGCTGCAGATCCTAGGAGAGGATCGCGGACGATGTTCCGTAGGTTGAGTAAGTCGAGATAAACATTAGAGCCGGCCCTGTGTGGGCGTTCCATTAGTTCCTTTGCACTTTTTACCGCGTGCTCATCCAGGCCGTTGGACTGCGGGGCTGCTGGTGATGTGGTGAAAGTAGGAATCGACTAGAACCAGGTATTGTTTGCCACGCCACTCGAAGATGTCGGCTGCTACTGTGGACCAGGGTAAGTCCGGCGTAGGGTGCGAGAGAAGTGGTTGCTTCTGTTGGTGCAGGGTCAAGCTATTGCAAATCGGCCAAGCAGCAACCTTCTCTAGAATGTAGTTAGCCATGTCCGGCCAGAACAGCATACCTTTCGCATGTTGAAGTGTTATTTCTGCAGCGGGATGTCCCCCATGGACAATGTCATAGTACTTGCTGTGAAGAGACTTCAGAATGACCGCCTTGTGTCCTTTCATTATCACGCCGTCCTGAATGACCAGTTCGTCACGGACTGGGAAATATGGTTGGACAGCTTGTGGCAGGTGGTGCTGTTTGTCTGGCCAGCTGTGGTGGATGACAGTGGCCAACGACTGTAGCATTTCATCTGCAGCTGTTTGTGACACTAAGATGTCTAAACCGGCAGATGGGAGGCAGGAGACTATCATAGCCGTGTACCCCTCATGTTCATCATCAGACAAGTGTTTTTCGAAGGTTGGGCGAGGTGCCCGTGAGAGGGTGTCAGCTAAATGCGTCCTTACCACGTTTGTAGGTTAGTCTGATGTCATATATCTGCAATTCCACCATCAGGCGTTGTAAGCGCGCTGGTGCCGTGTGGATCAGCTTGCTGAGGATATTAACCTGGCTGGTGATCGGTTTTGACCGTGATCGGGTTGCCAAAGATATAGTCCTTGAATTTCTTGCAGGCAAAGGTTACTGTGAGTAGCTCCTTTTCGATTTGAGCGTAGTGCTGTTCAGTGTCAGTCATGATACGGGAGGCATAGGCAACTGGTCTGGAGCCCTTTCCGTCGTCTTGTAGGCAAGCAGCGCCCATTCCATACTGGGAGGCATCACAGGTGATGGTGACGGGTAGTTTGGCATCAAAATATGCAAAGGTTGGAGCGCAAGACATTAGTTGTTTGAGGGTTTCAAATGCACTCTGCTGGTGTTGGTGCCAGGACCAGTGCGTATCCTTGTGGGTCAGTTGTCGCAGCAGGGCTGACAGCTCGCTGAAGTTTGGGATCAATGTCCCAAGATAGTTCACCATTCTTAGAAATTGTTGCAGAGCTGTTACGTCCGTAGGTGCTGGCATTTCGTTGACGGCAATGGTTTTAGACGGGTCTGGTTTAAGTCCGTTGTTGGTGAACACGTGGCCCACATAAGTCACTTTGTCGACCCGGAACCTGCATTTGAGATGGTTGAGTTTGAGATTTATTTCTCTGGCATGATCCAGGACCTGTTTCAGGTTTGAGTCATGTTCTTGTGCATTATGTCCAGTGACCAGGATGTCATCTACAATTATGTGACATGGGTAGCCAGCAATGTTCCATAGTACGCTAGAATACCTCACTGGCTGAATTGATGCCAAATGACATTTGTAAAAAACGGTATCGTCCGAAGGGTGTCGTGAACATGGTTAACATGGAGGATGCATGTCTAGTGGCATTTGCCAAAATGAGTTATTTGCATCTAGGACAGAAAAAACTGTGGCTTTACCCAGGTTGGCAGCGACTTCTTCCACCGTCCGCATTGGGTGGTGTGGCCGTTGGCAGCATTTAAATCCTTAGGGTTGATGCAGATCCTTATTTCGTTTTTGTTCTTCTTGACTGCCGCAACAATGGTGGAGACCCAAGAGGAGGGGTCGTTGACAGGGGCTATTGCACCCATCGATTCCATTCTGTCCTAATTCCGCTTTGACGTGGTCCTTCATTGCATGCGGGATTTTGTGAGGAGAACGAACGACAGGTATAATCTCCTTGTCGGTCACAATGCTGTATTGTGTGGGAAGCTTTCCAAGCTGATTGTCAAAGTCTTTGTATTGTTCAAGTAGCTGTTGGGTGGGATTCTGAGAGGACGACAGCTGGCACCCAGTTTTGCCGAAGAATACTAGGTTCATATTACGGCATGCCTCATTTCCCAGAAGGAGCGGCACCTCCCCTTTTACAATAAAAAATTCCAAGTTGTAAACTTGAAACGCTAGATGGCATTGTAGTGTAACTAGACCCATCGGTTGCAATTCTCCCCCACCAAATGGGTGTAACTTCGAGTTAGTTGTCAGAACAGTCTCATTGTTGTGAATTCTTTTGAGATCTGCCAGCGAGATAACGGTGCATCTGGCCCCTGTGTCTATCTTGGCGGCAATCTTGGTATTGTTGATACTGAGCGTTGTCATGGGATCACTGTCAATAGCCACAGAGTCGGGAATACTAGAATGTATTGTTTGGCTAACTTCTTGCAGGTGCTGCGGTTGAGGTTCTGCTGTTTCAGACAGCATTTCGTGGGAGAGTGTAGGTTCAAGTGCATAGTGAGATTGTTGTGACTGGGCTCTGTTGGCACGGGTGCGGCAGCACACGGATAAAATGGGCTCTCTTTTTACAATAGAGGCAAGAGTTGCCATAAGCGGGACATTGCTCACGAAATTTTGTGTGTGAGCCCACACAATTACCACAGTTATTGACTAGATGATCAGTCACCCTCCCTGAGGGTTTAGGCGATTGTTGAGGGCTTAAAGCTGGTCGTGGGGACATATAGAAGGCATGGACGTCGTAGGCAGAGTGTTGCCCCGGTCCCAAGGTTTTGGTATGGGTATCAGTGTACTCTGCAATCCGGCAAGCACATTCAACATTATCAAGTGTAAGCTCCTCATCCCGGAGTAATTGATTTCTCACCTTATCATTCAGGATGCCATATACGAGACTGCCGCGGATGGGCATGTCGTGGTCTTGGAAGTGGCATCTGGATGCAATGCTGTTGAGGGCACCAATGTATGATTCAACCATTTCGCCCTCTTGTTGGCTGGGGGAAAAAAACTTGTGGTGCTCCATGATAACGTTAGTGCGAAGTTGGCACAGATCTCTGAACTTCCGGAGGAGGCAGGCCGGGTCTCTGACGGATTCTGCTGGGGTCACAACATGTGCTACTGGATAGGTATGTTCTGGGGCATAGTAGAAATCCTGTGCTCGCAGGGCAGCCTCTGTGCCTGCCACATTGAGGAGAATTGACGCAATGGTGTGGGGTGCAGCTGCATGGTGCACAGCATCAATGAAAATCCCGAATTCCACCTCGAAGATCCGCCATCGTTCAGCCAGATCACTGTCGAATATCAAAGGATCTGGTCTACGCAAGGAACCATCCATTTTCGATGTAAAAAAAGAAACTAAAATAAATCCAGGCAAAATAGTTGGGGACGTGATTGAAGACTCTGACACCATGTTTATTGGTGGCTCAATGAATAGAATACAATCACGAGTCCAACTTTATTACATTTAGTATACGAGCATTATCAACAGTCTGCGGTTGCATGCGTCTTGCTTACCAACTGGTCCCGAGAGAGAGAGAGAGAGATAGAGAGACAGAGAGAGAGTGACTTTGTGTGATTACCATAGTGCTCTTAAAAGGATGGCATGCACATTTGTGCATTGAAGGTTATAAATGGCATGGATTAATAAGGGTTAATCTACAGCCACCTCCTTGAGTACTCTGGGATGCAGACCATCAGGCCCTAGGGATTTATCTGCCTTCATCTGGCCCTGGGGATTTATCCTTTTCCATCAGGCCCTGGGGATTTATCCTTTCCTTTGTTTGTACATTCCCTCCACAGATGCTGCCTGACCTGCTGAGTTCCTCCAGTACTTTCTGTTTTGCTCAAGATTGCAGCATCTGCAGTTCCTTGTGTCTTTATGTTATGCATTGTTAGTTGAAAAGAATATAATGTGTCCTATGAAACAGATTTTGCTGTTTCAATGCTTTTGTCTTTAATTTTGTACTTCAAAAATCAAATGAATGCTGATAACAAGGTCTGATTTATTGCAAATGTTACATATTTTGGATTGTAATATGTACAAATTGTGGCTTTCAATTTTTCCTGCTACAGTAAAATCTTTCATGAAAATAAATATCATTTGTTACTGCTCATCTTCACTGTTTATTTTTAATAACCAAATCCAAAATAAAAATTATAATTTAAATATTTGTCTTTTGTAGCTCATTGGCTCATGAGATGCATAGTAAACAGAGCTCTGAAGATTAAAAAATATATATTATTTCTTTAATTAAAGGCTGTTCAAGGGCGAGCAAGTGGATTACAAGAAAGGGATCTACGTGTCGATCTGGGTTTCCGAGGAATGCCGATGACCGAGGAACAGCGCCGGCAGTTTAGTCCAGGGCCACGCACCACAATGTTTCGCATCCCTGAATTTAAGTGGTCTCCAATGCATCAACGCCTGCTGACAGATCTGCTTTTTGCTTTGGAAACGGATGTACATGTTTGGCGGAGGTGATGAAACTATTTTGCATAGAAAGCAGCAGAACAATTTAACATTACATACAAATGAATGAAGACATATTGCACACCCTTTCAGCATTCTTAACATGGCCTAAAACAATTTAATTTTTGAAGTATACGGTTATTTAAGCAATGGGCATCCAATTTACTCATAGCAAAGGCACACAGACAGCAAATGAATGATTAATGGGCTGTCCCACTGTACGAGCTAATTCAAGAGTTATCCCGAGTTTCCCCTCATTCGAACTCGGAGAATTACGGTAATAGCCGCTTGTAGGTACTCGGGGCTCTCGTGGACATTTTTCAACATGTTGGAAAATCTTCACGAGTCTTCCCGAGCTTACCGCGTTTCCCGAGTACCTGCCGTTAGCGTTACGAGCCGCTAAGAGACGTCCCGAGCTCCGACTTACCCGCAACGTACATTCTACGTGCTTAGCACGAGTTTGATTTTTTTTAAACTCGGGAGAGCTCTTGAATTAGCTCATACAATGGGACAGCCCCTTAACAAGTTTAGTTTCGAGACAGCATGGATACATGCCCTTCAGCCCACTAAGTCCACGCCAACCATTGATCACCCGTTCATACTAGTTCTACTTTATCCCAGTTTCTTATTCACTTTCTATACTTAAAGCACTGAGTTACTCCAGCATTTTGTGTCTATCTTTGGTGTAAACCAGCATCTGCAGTTCCTTCGTACATGTGTATTAAATCCACCTTGCAGCACTTGGCCTGGAGCCTTCTATGCCTAAGAGCACAGAGTCACATCTTAAGAAGTTATAAGACAATAGACAATAGGTGCAGGAGTGGTCCATTCGGCCCTTCGAGCCAGCACCGCCATTCAATGTGATCATGGCTGATCATCCCCAATCAGTACCCCGTTCCTGCCTTCTCCCCATATCCCCTGACTCCGCTATCTTTAAGAGCCCTATCTAGCTCTCTCTTGAAAGTATCCAGAGAACTGGCCTCCACCGCCCTCTGAGGCAGAGAATTCCACAGACTCACAACTCTCTGTGTGAAAAAGTGTTTCCTCATCTCCGTTCTAAATGGCTTACACCTTATTCTTAAACTATATGGTCCCCGGGTCTGGACTCCCCCAACATTGGGAACATGTTTCCTGCCTCCAGCGTGTTCAAACCCTTAATAATCTTATAGGTTTCAATAAGATCCCATCTCATCCTAAATTCCAGAGTATGCAAGCCCAGCCGCTCCATTCTCTCAGCATATGACAATCCTGCCATCCTGGGAATTAACCTTGTAAACCTACGCTGCACTCCTTCAATAGCAAGAATGCTTCCTCAAATTAGGGAACCAAAACTTCACACAATACTCCAGGTGTGGTATCACTAGAGCCTTGTACAACTGCAGAAGGTCCTCTTTGCTCCTTTTCTCAACTCCTCTTGTTATGAAGGCCAACATGCCATTTGCTTTCTTCACTGCCACCTGTACTTGCATGCTTACTTTCATTGACTGATGAACAAGGACCCCCAGATCCTGTTGTACTTCCCCTTTTCCCAACTTGACTCCATTTAGATAATAATCTGCATTCCTGTTTTTGCTGCCAAAGTGGATAACCTCACATTTATCCACATTAAACTGCATCTGCCATGCATCTGCCCGCTCACTCAACCTGTCCAAGTCACCCTGCATTCTCATAAGGAACTGAATGCTGGAATCTTGAGCAGAACATGAAGTACTGGAGTAACTCAGCGGATCCGGCAGGCTCTGCGGGGAGAAGTGTCCTGACTTGAAACGGCACCTTTCCATTCCCTCCACAGTTTGACCTGTTGAGTTAAGGGCCTGTCCCACTTACATGTTCTTGACACGCAAATTACGCGACCTCGTCCGCACAGCCGTCTGGAGCGCATGAAGTCATCTGAAGATGGACACAAAGCTGGAGTAACTCAGCGGGACCGGCAGCATCTCTGGAGAGAAACAATAGGTGACGTTTCGTGTTGAGACTCTTCTTCAGTCTGAAAAGAACGGTCTTGACCCGAAACGTCACCCATTGCTTCTCTCCAGAGATGCTGCCGGTCCCGCTGAGTTACTCCTGCATTTTGTGTCTATCTTCAATTTTCTTGGCCCCGCTCTGGGAGTAGAAGTGGGGGCGGATCCGGACCGCAACGGCCGTGAGCCCCAGGCCGAGCTCGGCGACCGTTTGCCTGCTTCTGCTGCTGTTGAAGGTGAGATGTTGCGTCGCGCCAGGGTCTTGGGCCTGTCCCACTTTCACCGTCAGTTCCGCGACAGGCCGCTGGCGCGCGAAGATTTTGTTCACTACAAAAATTTCGGAGCCCCACGCGATGTCGCGCACAACTACATACCCCTCCGCGCTTCTAAGTGGGACCGGCCCCGTGCGGCCATACGTTGCCCGTATTTTGCGTGACAAGGACACGTCAGTGGGACAGGCCCTTTACTCCAGCACTTTGTGAAACACTTCTCAATGCTATCAGCGTCTCTCAGATAGTGTATTCCAGGAATTCACCACTCTGGTTGAAAGAGTTTCCCTTCAGATCTCCAATTAGTTCCTGACTTTCGGGTGATCATTAATCATGTCTCTCAGTATTTTTTCCAATAACTTCCACTTGACTGATGTTAGGTTTGCAATTCTATAATTACCGTGATTTCCTGCTCCCCTTTTTAAATACGGAGACTAAATTTGCTCTCTGCCAGTCAGTTGTGGACGTCAGTAATGATTTAATAATCTCAGCCAGAGCCCCAGTTTACCTGTCACAGCAGCAGGTGATAGTGTCTTCTGGGCATGGTAATTTATCGATCTTTAAACCTGCGGGTATTCAGTACATCCTCTTTGGTATGGAAGCTCGCACTAGACACCCTAGGTGTTATAAATGCAAACGAGGAAAATTAATGAATAAAAATAGTAATTATCGATCTATCCATTGACCTGCCATTGGGACTATTCTTTACTGTTCATGGGATGTGGACTTTGCACGTGAGACCAGCATTTGTTATCCCTGAACAAATTGCCATGTTAGGGCATTTCTGAGCTTATTAAAGGCTCAAGCATGTTGGTGGGTCTGGAGACATGGGCTAGAACCAAGATTACATTCCCTGAAATGTACTGAATTTAATGGGCTTTTATAGGAATCCAATATATTTAAAATTACAACACTATTTCATGATTTTTATTCCAAATTCAATCACAAGTATTTAAATTGAATTTAACTTACCCACACACTCTGATGGGATTTGAACTTGTGTCTCTGGAGCAATTGTATGCATCTCTGTACTCTTGGACATGATACACCCACTCTTGGACATAATACCGTAATACTTTTTTACCTGAAAACTCCAAGCCTCCAAAAACTGACCTTCTACGACTGTAGAGGAACATGACTCGGAGAGGTTCATTTGTCGGACATGTACTATGGACATGACTTCCTAGAATTGGTTCTGATCAGTCATCTGTACTAAAATTCATTGGAAACCATATTTGTGCTGTTCATGTTGGATGGCACAGTACTGCAGCTACTAGAGCTGCTGACTCACAACGCCAGAGACCCGAGTTCCATCCTGACTTTGAGTGCTAGTGGAGTTTGCACGTTTTTCCTGTGACCATATGGGTTACCTCCAGGTGCTCTGGTTTACTTCCACATCCCAAAGACGTGGGGGTTTGTAGGTTAATTGGCCTCTGTAAAATTGCCCCAAGTGTTTAGGGAGCAGATGTGAAAGTGGGATAACATAAAACTAATGAAAATGGGTGATCGATGGTCGGTGTGGACCTAAATGGGCTCAAGGGCATATTTTCATGCTGTTATCTCAAAACCTAAACTATAACTAAATATTTGTCAGAGTATTGAGTGTAGAAGTTGGGACGTCATGTTTTAGTTATATGAGACATTGGTGAGGCTGCATTTAGAGTACTGCATTCAGTTCTGGGCACCATGTTACAGAAAATATGTTAAGTTGGAGAGAGTTGGGAAGAAGACTGAAATGCCGGACTTCTAGGGTGGTTATCTATGGATTGCTTCCAGTACCTCGTGCTAGTGAGGACAGGAACAGGGAGATAGGGGGTCTGAATGTATGGCTGAGGGGCTGGTGCAGGGAGCAAGGATTTAGATTTATTGACCACTGAGATCTCTTCTGGGGCCCTGTACAAAAGGGATGGGTTACACCTTAACTGGAGGGGGACTGACATTCTGGCAGGCAGGTTTGCTAGGGCTACACGTGTGGGTTTAAAATAAATAGTGGGGGGGAGGGATTGACAAATTGGGAGTTTAAAGATGGAGTTGAAGGGGAAGTGGCTACAGGAAAAATTACAAAAGATTCTCGAATTAATGGGAAGGCAAGCTTGAGAATAGACAACAGAGTAAGGTCAGGGCCAATTGCGAGGGGGGAAGTGAATACGGAGGTCAAAGTACTGTATATGAATGCGCGAAGTATAAGGAATAAAGTGGACGAGCTTGAAGCTCAGTTAGAAACTGGCAAGTATGATGTTGTGGGAATTACTGAGACATGGCTGCAAGAGGGCCAGGGCTGGGAAATGAATATTCAAGGGTATACCTCCTATTGAAAAGACAGACAGGTGGGCAGAAGGGGTGGGGTTGCCCTGTTGGTGAGGAATGAAATTCAGTCCCTTGCAAGGGGTGACATTGAAACAGGAGATGTGGTGTCAGTATGGATAGAACTAAGGAATTGTAAGGGTAAAAAGACCCTAATGGGACTAATCTACAGGCCCCCAAACAGTAGCCTGGACATCGGGCGCAAGTTGAATCAGGAGTTAAAATTGGCATGTAGTAAAAGTAATGCTGTGGTTGTTATGGGAGATTTCGACATGCAGGTAGACTGGGAAAATCAGGTTGGTACTGGACCCCAAGAAAGGGACTTTGTAGAGTGCCTTTGTGATGGATTCTTTGAACAGCTTGTATTGGAGCCTACCAGGGAGAAGGCAATTCTGCATTTAGTGTTATGTAATTAACCGGATTTGATAAAGGACCTCGAGGTTAATGAACCATTAGGAGGCAGTGACCATGACATGGTCAGGTTTAATCTACAATTGGAGAGGGAGAAGAGTAGATCGGAGGTGTCAGTTGAATAAAGAGGACTATGGGACCATGAGGGAGGAGCTGGCCAAAGTTGACTGGAAAGATACACTAGCAGGGATGACAGTGGAACAAAAATGGCAGGTGTTTCTAGGAATAATACAGAAGGTGCAGGATCAGTTCATTCCTAGAAGGAAGAAAGATTCCAAGGGGAGAAAGGGACAACCATGGCTGACAAGGGACGTCAGGGACTGTATAAAAATTAAAGCGAAGAAGTACAACGTAGCAAAGATGAGCGGAAAGCAAGAGGATTGGGTAATGTTTAAAGAACAACAGAAGATAACCAAAAAGACAATACGGGGAGAAACGATGAGGTACGAAGGTAAGCTAGCCAAGAATATAAAGCAGGTTAGTAAAAGCTTCTTTAGGTTTGTGAAGAGGAAAAAATTAGTTAAGACCAAAGTTGGACCCTTGAAGACCGAAAAAGGTGAATTTATTATGGGGAACAAGGAAATGGCAGATGAGTTGAACAGCTACTTTGGATCTGTCTTCACTAAGGAGGACACAAACAATCTTCCTGATATAGTAGTGGCCAGAGGATCTAGGGTGACTGAGGAACTGAAGGAAATCCACATTAGGCAGGAAATGGTGTTGGATAGACTGATGGGACTGAAGGCTGATAAATCCCCAGGGCCTGATGGTCTGCATCCCAGGGTATTTAAGGAAGTGGCTCCAGAAATCGTGGATGCTTTGGTGATAATTTTCCAATGTTCTATAGACTCAGGATCAGTTCCTGTGGATTGGAGGGTAGCTAATGTTATCCCACTTTTTAAGAAAGACGGGAGAGAGAAAACTGGGAATTATAGAACAGTTGGCCTGACATCGGTGGTGGAGTCAAATATAAAAGATGAAATATCCGCACATTTGGATAGCAGTAACAGGATCGGTCTGAGTCAGCATGGATTTACGAAGGGGAAATCATGCTTGACTAATCTTCTGGAATTTTTTGAAGGGACAAGGGAGAGCCAGTGGATGTAGTGTACCTGGACTTTCAGAAATCATTTGATAAGGTCCCACATAGGAGATTAGTGGGCAAAATTAGGGCACATGGTATTGGGGGTAGAGTGCTGACATGGATAGAGAAGTGGTTGGCAGACAGGAAACAAATAGTGGGGGTTAAAGGGTCCCTTTCAGAATGGCAGGCAGTGACTAGTGGGGTACCGCAAGGCTCGGTGCTGGGACCACAGCTATTTACAATATACATCAATGATTTGGATGAAGGGATTCAAAGTAACATTAGCAAATTTGCAGATGACACAAAGCTGTGTGGCAGTGTGAACTGTGAGGAGGATGCTATGAGAATGCAGGGTGACTTGGACAGGTTGGGGGAGTGGGCAGATACATGGCAGATTAAGTTTATTGCAGATAAATGTGAGGTTATCCACTTTGGTAGCAAAAACAGGAAGGCAGATTACTATCTAAATGGCATCAAGTTGGGAAAAGAGGAAGTATAATGGGATCTGGGGGTCCTTGTACATCAGTCTATGAAAGTAAGCATGCAGGTACAGCAGGCAGTGAAGAAAGCGAATGGCATGTTGGCCTTTATAACTGGAGGAATCGAATACAGGAGCATAGAGGTCCTTCTGCAGTTGTACAGAGCCCTGGTGAGACCACACCTGGAGTATTGTGTGCAGTTTTGGTCCCCTAATTTGAGGAAGGACATTCTTGCTATTGATGGAGTGCAGAGTAGGTTTACAAGGTTAATTCCCGGGATGGCGGGACTGTCATATGCTGAGAGAATGGAACAGCTGGGCTTATACACTCTGGAGTTTAAAAGGATGAGAGGCAATCTCATTGAAACATATGATTGTTAAGGGCTTGGACACACTAGAGGCAGGAAACATGTTCACGATGTTGGGGGAGTCAAGAACCAGGGGCCACAGTTTAAGAATAAGGAGTAAGCGATTTAGAACGGAGACGAGGAAACACTTTTTCTCACAGAGTGGTGAGTCTGTGGAATTCTCTGCCTCAGAGGGCAGTGGAGGCAGGTTCTCTGGACGCTTTCAAGAGAGAGCTAGATAGGGCTCTTAAAAATAGCGGAGTCAGGGGATATGGGGAGAAGGCTGGAACGGGGTATTGATTGGGGATGATCAGCCATGATCACATTGAATGGCGGTGCTGGCTCGAAGGGCTAAATGGCCTACTCCTGCACCTATTGTCTATTGTCTATTGTCTATTGTCTATTGAAAGGGTACACAGATGATTTACGAGGATATTGCCTGGACTCGAAGGTCTGAGCAGGGTGGGACTCTATACCTTGGAGAGCAGGAAGACGAGGGGTGATCTAATAAAGTGTTTAAAATCATGAGAGGAATAGATCAGGTAGACTAAAGAGTCTATTGCCCAGAGTAGGGAAATCAAGACCCAGAGGGAATAGGGTTAAGGTGAAGGGGAAAAGATTTAATAGGAATCAGAAGGGTAATTGTTTCACACAAATGATGGTGGGTGTGTGAAACATGTTGCCAGAGGAGGTAGTGAAGGCAGGGACTGGTGCGACATTTAAGAAACAATTAGTTAGATAGGACAGGTTTGGAGGGATATGGGCCAAACGCAGGCTGGGGGGACTAGTGTAGATTGGCCATGTTGGTCGATGTGGGCAGGTTGGGACGAAGGGCCTGTTTCTACGCTGTATGACTGACCTCCAGCCAGAAAGCAGGAAAATACTTTTCACAGTTGTCATTGAAAGATACAAGTGTTGAGCTTCAAAATAATCGGTACATAGAACTCCAAAGATAAATGCCTTCACTGATAGAGCAAATTGTGCAGCCTCTCTGAAACGGTTCACAATTATAATTATTGCAATTGACCAAATTACCTGTAGGGTGTAGGGAGTCCTCACCCCCTCGCTTTTTTCCTCCACTCTTTCCTCGGACCCTTTATTTATTTATTTGCCTCTGTACTCCACAATTTGAGATTTGTAATAAAATAAAAATCACATGTGGTTAAAGTGCACATTGTCAGATTTTAATAAAGGCCATTTTTATTAATTTTGGTTTCACCATGTAGAAATTACAGCAGTGTTTATACATAGTCCCCTCATTTCAGGGCACCATAATGTTAGGGACACAGCAATGTCATAGATATGAAAGTAGTCATGTTTAGTTTTCTTTTCAGCATATAAAAGGCATGCTCATTTGGGTTCAGATCGGGTGATTGACATGGCCACTCAAGAATTAGCTTTGAAAAACTCCTTTGTTGCTTTAGCAGTATGTTTGGGATCATTGTCCTGCTGTAAAATGAACCGCCGGCCAATGAGTTTTGAGGCATTTGTTTGAACTTGAGCAGATAGGATGTATCTATACACTTCAGAATTCATTATGCTACTACCATCAGCAGTTGTATCATATAACCATATAACAATTACAGCACGGAAACAGGCCATCTCGACCCTTCTAGTCCGTGCCGAAGATAAGTGAGCCAGTACCTTCAGCAGCCATACATGCCCAGGCCATAATACCCCCACCACCGCGTTTCACAGATGAGGTGGTATGCTTTGGATCTTGTGCAGTTCCTTCTCTCCTCCATACTTTGCTCTTGCCATCACTGTGATATAAGTTAATATTCGTCTCATATGTCCACAAGACCTTTTTCCAGAACTGTGGTTGCTCTTTTAAGTACTTCTTGCCAAACTGTAGCCTGGCCATTCCTATTTTTGCGGCTAACAAGTGGTTTGCATCTTGCAGTGTAACCTCTGTATTTCTGTTCATGAAGTCTTCTGTGGACAGTGGTCATTGACAAATCCACGCCTGACTCCTGAAGAGTGTTTCTGATCTGTTAGACAGGTGTTTGGGGACTTTTCTTTATTATAGAGAGAATTCTTCTGTCGTCCCTTTGCAATTAGTAAGCTCACCAGTACTCTACTTCCTTAATGATGTTTCAAACAGTTGATTTTGGTAAGCCGAAGGTTTGACTAATGTCTCTAACCGTTTTATTCATGTTTCTCAGTCTCATAATGGCTTCTTTGACTTTCATTGGCACAACTTTGGACCTCATGTTGATAAACGGCAATAAAAGTTTCCAAAGGTGATGGAAAGACTGGAGGAAAGACTAGATGCTAAGAGCTTTCTTATACCTGCATTAAGGAGGCAATTATCACACACCTGAGCAATTACAAACACCTGTGAAGCCATGTGTCCCAAACATTATGGTGCCCTGAAATGAAACACTGCTTTAATTTCTACACGGTGAAATCAAAATGTATAAAAATTGCCTTTATTAAAATCTGACAATGTGCACTTTAACCACATGTGATTTTTTTCTATTACAAATCTCAAATTGTGGAGTACAGAGACAAATAAATAAATGGTGGATCTTTGTCCCATACATTATGGAAGGCACTATATCTTCTTATAAGCTCATTTGTGAAATGTATTTCTTTGATCAAGCTTATTCCTCCCTTTTTTTTCTTCGTCTTTAGAGTCTGTTTTGTCTTTTCGTATTTCTGTCATGGGACATATTAATGCTTTTAAGATCTGTACAAATGGATTACTATTATTAAAAATAATACTATTATTAAAAATACGAGAAAGATGTGCATAAGAACAATTGCCATCTGTATTGTATTATCAGAAGCTTTGGGAACCCTTCTTAAACTGCACAAAATTGCACTTAGGATCATTGTCTATCTTAACTCATTGGGCAACCAAAACATATCTTCAATGATTTCATTTACCAGTTAAATCTAATCAGTGCTTTCAAGTGATTTTGCAACTTCATTCTAGGAACTATGAAGTACTAACTTTTTAATAATTTATGTTGTTACAGTCATAGTACAAAGTCGGTGATGGATTTTGTGAATAGCAATGAGAATATTATTTTTGTACACAATACAATTCACCTCATTTCTCAGATGGTAGACAACATCATCATTGCTTGTGGTGGAATTTTGCCTTTGTTGTCAGCGGCTACATCCCCCACGGTAAGCAATGCCGTCAATGTCTTTGACTTTAATTGAATTCAACAATCTTTTAGAAGTGCTGCAAACTTGATGAAATATTTTTTCTGTATTGGGTAGATATCATTGTATTAAACTAAAGTAATTAAAGTTAAATATTTGTGTCGTATTTTACAGCATTAAACCAATGTATAATTAAACCATTCTTTTTAGGTTATGATGTGCAGAAATATACATATGATAAGAATATGAAACTTTGAAACAACGTATTGAACAGCTGACAGATGCAGTCCACGTTATTATTTCAATTTAAATATAAAATGGGCAGACCAGCAGTTTAACACGAATAAAAACGAAGGGAATTTTATTCGTTTTGTCAGCGATGCAGATATTTGTTTTTGGTTTAAGCAAGGGAGAAAACCACTCCATTTAATTCTCAGGCATTTTAATTATTTTAAATGATTTATGTCATGCACCTGGCTATTGTCAATTTTTTAAGCTCAGAGCAGAGGCCAGTGAACGGTGTGGGTTATTTTTTGACAGTACAGCAGGGCAATAGTTGTTGTTTCTGAAAAGAGCCCTCGACCGACCTTTCCTTGGTAAATGCTGAATGTCTGAATTGGTTTTGCTGGCAGATTAGAGATGGCTGAATGGAGTGAAGGTATCCTGACTATAGGGAAGGCTGTTCTCTTTGTGGAAGTAAGTTTCCAAGAGGCCATAATAAATTTGATGGAGCTTGAGTATTTCAAGAGGCGGCTGACTTGTTGTAGGAATATGTGCTGAAGCAGGTGAGCACAATACGTCTGGTGAAGAGTTTTTCATTGCATTTGTAAGAGATGTTTAATAGATTGAGGAATTTTTTGCCAAAATAGATATCTACTGACATGCAAATTCTTCTTATTCCAATATAATTACCTCATTTTTTAAACTATGCACAAAAATTGACCTTTACAATTAAATGTTTTTAATTGCTAATGTTATAATTTGGAGCCTTCTTCAGTCCATCTTCTTTCTTTGTTAGGCTGGCCTTCAATATTGAAGGAGACTTGCTTCCATTCTGATTTTTTGGGATTCTAATCAAATCATAAAATTCTGATGAAGCAAATGAGATTGAATGTTTGTGGATGTTAGTCCTTCATGGGATGTTAAGATAGAGTTTTAGTTTATTGTTACGTGTACCGATCGATATTCAGTGAAAAGCTTTTGTTGCGTGCTAACCATCAGCGGAAAAACAATACATTATTACAATTGAGCCATCCACAATGCAAAGATACATGATAAAGGGAATAGTGTGAATTACTTTGAGTGCAAGATAATGTCAGTAACGTCCGATCAAAGATTGTCTGAGGTTCTCCACTGAGTTAGATAGTAGCTCAGGACCACTCTCTAGTAACTAGTTGTCGGTAGGGTAGTTAAGTTGGCTTATACCAGCGGTGAAGAAACTTCCCTGGGGTCTCACTCTCAGGATTAAGCATTTAGATCTGAGATGAGTGAAATTTCTTCACTGAGGTGGGTGGTGAACCTGTGGCATTTTCTAGTGCACACGTGTGCAGAGGCCAAGTTGCTGAGAATATTTAAGCAGATAATTTTCTGCACACAAATGTCATTAACAGTGGGTGATAGAGCAAGAAATTGATGTGAAGTCGATAATTAACTTAATTGAATGGCGGAACAAGTGCGCGGACTGAGATGTCTACTCTTGCTCCTACTATTCTATGTATAGTTTGACTGAATTAATTGAGAACTATGATTTTAGAATTCATGATATTTATATTAATTAATTCTTTCATTTTCTTTTTGTTGCATTTTTGGTTATGACCCAGGGTTCTAAGGTAAGTACACCTACTCATTGAGTTTAAATTTTGAAAATCCATTGTATTGTTTCAATAATCACTTAATATTAGAACAGATATGATATTATTCATTAACATTCCCAAAATACTGTTAGAAGTATGTCGTTCCTGCAAATAGATTTGCTATCCCCTTCATGAGATTTGGAAGCAGGAACTATATATGGAAACAACAATGAAAAGGGAAACAAACGTTGAATTTCAGCATGGACTATTTCTTATTTATCCACTGGAACCTCAGCAAAGAAACCATAAAAACCCTTGTAATTCAGCATAAATATTTTCCTGAAATTTCTGAGAAACTTCCACTGAAATTATCGCAAATATTCCTTGTCTGAAAAAAATGTTTAATGCTATTTGTAAATGTTCTATCTCAACAAAAATAAATTATTCTTGCAGATAGTCACACATTCGGTTTAGATTTATTATTGTCACATATACTGAGGTACAATTAAAAGTTTTGTTTTGCATGCTATGTAATCTAATCATATAATACCATACATCAATACAATTAAGCCACACTCAAGTGCATAGGGAAAAGGGGAAGATGCAGTGCAGAATATATATTTGCAGCATTGTAGCGAGTTACAAAATTAAATGTAAGATAAGTTGTCCTCATTATCCCATAAAACAGAGAAAGTTTAGCTGTTTGAATTGTTACAGCTAGCAGAATCTGCCATACTTTACATAATTAAAATATGGACAATTTTAATCTTTACAATCTTCATTATTACTTTTCAGAAAAATCATAAAGCAGCAGTTTCTCTGAATTTGATTATGTTGATGTGTAGAATTTGTCACACATGCTTTTAAAAAATGCCCTCAGCTAAGCATCTTGAATTTTCAGAGAATACCCTGAACAGACTTTTATATCACAAGGGAATCTTTAAAATAAATAGGAAAAAAATATCCAAATTACATTTGAAAGTTAGAGTATATCATTTTGTAGTATCCCCCTGTGAAATTTTTTCCGTATTATTCATTCTCCGTTTTTATATACACTGTCATCCCCACTATTCCTGTCATTTTATGAAAATCCTTTGCTTTCTTCAAAAGGCAAATGCTGTGGATTCCAGAGCCTCAGTGGACAATGGGAGACTTCACAGCCCCGGTAAATCACTTGTAAGTTAAAAATTATATATGCTGCATATATATTTTGCTGAAAATAATGTGAGAATTGACCTTTTGATTCGCTTGATTTATAAATATATGTATTTATATATAGTTGTTAAATATATTAAAAGTGGGCTTCCTTTTGATAAATTCAAATTCACTATTTCTAGTTGAAATTTTATTTTTCATGATTGATTTTCAATTCTGCTCTCTGAACTGTAGAATTTTACCAGGAATAATTTTATGTTCAATTAACATAGGTATTTTCTCTGTGTTTTTTTTGAAAGACTGAACTGGAGAATATTGAGGCAACCCAAGGAATGTCAACCGAGACAGCAGTAACATTTTTAAATAGGTTAATGGCCATGGTTGATGTGTTGGTCTTTTCAAGCTCACTCAACTTCAGTGAGATCGAAGCAGAAAAAAATATGTCATCTGGAGGTTTAATGCGTCAGTGCCTGAGGCTTGGTGAGTCAGCGTATTTATGTATCAATGCAACAACATTTCAATATATCAGTTAAATAATTGATATTAATAAAGGTCATGGAGTACTACAGCATGGAAACAGGCCTTTCAGCCTAACTTACCCACGTTGACCAATATGCCCCATCTACAATAGACCAACCTGCCCATGTTTGGCCCATATCATTCTAAACCTATCCTATCCATCTACCTGTCTAAATGTTGCGATAATACCTGCCTCAACCTCCTCCGGCAAATTGTTCCATACACCCACCACCCTTTTTGTAAAGTTACCCCTCAGGTTCCTATTAAATCTTTCTCTCCTCACCTTAAACTTATGTCCGCTGGTTCTCGATTCCCCCTTCTCTGTGCAAACGACAGACGATAATATTTTACGGTCATTGTCTACCAGATTATTTAAATTACACGAGTTTAAAGACCACAAAACATCTGAACAACTGAGCTCAAAATAATATGAATGCTTGTACGCACGGACCAGACAGAACAGCAGAGCAACGGTGGAGGACACCAACAACGTCATCTGGCCAGGCCGACCCCTGTAACTCTGAGCTGGTGCCACCACCAGGACAACGGGCCGACATGGCCAAGTTAAAATATAGATTTTTAACAACTTTGGACTTGAATCGCACATAATGGCACAGGTAACTTGGAGACTTTAGTGTACTGTCTCAGTGCGATCTACTTTTCCTACAGTCTTATACTCGTATAATGTGTAGATTGTGCCTATGTATAATAAGATTTTTATTGAACCGTTTGTAAAATAGGAATTTAATTGTATCTAGGTACGTGACTATAAAATACTGTTGAGCCGTTGAATTAAAAAAGACACTACAAACGTTCAGCAAAACAGGCAGCAAAGGCATCCTTATCACTGACATCGGTTCACCAACCTGTAGTTATCTGGCTTATCCTTGCTGCCCATCTCAAAGGAACAACATTCGGTCTCCAGTCTGCTGGTACCTCACAAATGCCTCCTGCAGAGGCAAAAATCTCCATCAGCCTCAGCAATGTCCTCAGTTCTTTTGCCCACAATGTTCTGGGGTAGATCTCATCTGGTCCTGGGCATTTATCCACTCTTTTGGGCAATAAGGCCTATCACCCTTTTACCATTTTAATACTGACCTGGTCCAGACTAGCATTGTATCCCTTCCCGAAGTCACTGTCCTCCATATCGTTCTCCTTGGTGCAGAGCAATGAGAAGTGTTTATATAGATCCTTGTGCTAAAGAACCCCTAACTTCACAATTAGATTACATCCTTGGTCTCGAACGGAACCCACTCTTTCCATAACTATCCTTTTACTCCTGATATATTTATAACATTACTTAAATAGTTTCCGTAATCTTAACTGTCAAAGATATTTGATGTATTCTGCTTGGGTCGCTTACAACCCAATCGTATGAACAATTAAATCTCCAATATTAGGTAACCTCTAACTAAACCTCCTCCCCCCCCCCCCCCCCCCCCCCGATCTATCCCTCACCCGCCTTCCCCACCATTTTCCCCACTTGGACTCCCACCTGCTTCTCCTCTCGCCCCTGCTACTTTCTTCTCTCCGGCTTCACAATCTGCAACTCTTGAAACCTGTCTCACAACTTTTACTCTTATATCTGCTCAGTGTTCCAATTCAATGCCTACCAGTGTTCCAATTTAATGCCTAATCCCTACCTACCTATTACTGTCTACCTATGTCTGTGCACCTATTACTGAGCTTTGTCACCTATCCATGTTCTCCAGAGATGCTGCCTGACCTGCTGAATTACTTCAGTACTTTGCATCCTTCAAGGATATTTCATGACCTCTTGTTGCTCTCCTAATTTCTTTCTTCAGAACTCTTCCATCTCCTTTATATTCCTCAAGAGACTTGCTTAATTGTAGTTGCCAATTTAGGTCATATGATTCAATTTTTCCCCTGATCAACCCTTCAATAATCTTTGCTATCCAAGTTGACTTAATATTGCTATTGTTGTCTTTCACCCTGACTGGAACATGCATCCCCAGAACTTCCGTTCCTTCTCTTTAAATGGAGAGAATGGACAGATGACATCTTCAATTGGAATCCTACAGTGATGGGAGTTGGGGGGGGGGGGGGGGGGGGGTAGGACAAAGCTTGGCAGGTGATAGGTGGATATAGGTGATGGGGCGATTGGCAGATAAGTGACAAAGGCTGGAGGTGAAAAGGAGACAAATGGGTGTCAGATAAGGAGAGAAGAGAAGGAATAAAATATAAAGCTGGAGGGAGAGATAAGAGTGGAAGGTGCCGGGGCAGCAGGAAGAGGGGGAACAAGAAGGAATCTGTTGAAGCTTGGGTTGTATTTATGCATGGCACAATGTATTATTTTTTTCTGTATTTAATTCTGTACATCTTAAAATTATGATTTAAAATCGAGTTTGGTAATAAAACTATTGATCAATAGCCTTTCTCTGATTGTCTCTTACAGTTTGCTGTGTTGCTGTTAGAAATTGCCTGGAATGCCGACAGAGACAAAGGGACAGGTTGACCAAAATCTCACTGGCTAGCAATAAAGTGCACGAAAATCTTCAAAATGTAACAGGATCCAAGGTAACATAATTATTAATATTTCATCTGGATTGAAAAATACATATTCCGGTAGAGATTTATTCCGTGGACTCCGAAATCGTCTTACCTGAAAAATTTAATCTGAAAGAACTTTGCCCCGCTCCCCAATCCTCACTCCCTTCCTCCTCTTGCCCCTCTCCCCCCTCCTGCACACCCTACTCCTCCTCTCCCCCCCTCCTCCTCCTCCTCTCCCCCCCTCCTCTCCCCACTCCTCTCCCCACTCCTCCCCCTCCCCTCCCCAGCCTCTCCCCAGCCTCTCCCCCCTTCCTCTCCCCCCTTCCTCTTCCCCCCCCTTTCCCCCACCCTCTCCCCCCTCTACCCCCTCTCCCCCCGGTTCCCCCCCCTCTTCCCTCTGCCCCTCTCTCTGTGTTTCTGCCCTTCTCTCTGTGTCTCTGCCCCCTCTCTCTCTACCCCCCCCTCCCTCTCCCACTCTAGATGCACCTGCGAGTTGTGGGCTATGGGTGAGCAGATAGGGCGGGGATGGGGTAAAAGGAAAGAATGAATAATATTCATATAATATCAAGGGGGGTGGTTAGTGTGTGTGTGGGGGTGGTTTGTGTGTGTGTTGGGGGGGGGGGGTGTGGTTAGTGTGTGTGTGACGCCGCAGGCCGCCCCACCCCCACCGTAACTGCACGTTAAGGGGACGGGACCCAACGGGTCCCCCTTGGTCTAGTTACATTTAAAATTGTGTGATCAACACATTCTGCACACTTTAAATCATTCCCCTTCCAGTTTAAAATTATCCTGTTTTATTTCTAGGTATTCAGACATTAGATTATACAAATAACAATGTGTGAATTAATATGTCAATGTTGCCCTGAGTTAGCTGCTTCTCTCGGGGGTTGAGGAAACTTGCTTACACTCCACCTCTATGTGTTTTGGGATGGTCGATGAGTCTTATGTAGTATACACAGACACTGCCACTGATGAGGCAGATGGTGTTAGCCATGTCGGTATAGGTTTTCTTAGATGTTGTGTGATCCTCCCAATGTTTACACTTAGGGATGTGGAATTCTCTTTTTTTGGCCCACCGAGTCCACGCCGACCATCGATCACCCATTCACACTAGTTCTGTGTTATCCCACTTCCACATTCACTCCCTATACACTAAGGGCAATTTATAGAGGCCAATTAACAGACAAAACTATAAGTCTTTAGGATGTGGTAGGAAACTGGTGCACCTAGAAGAAGTACACGTGGTCACCGAGAGAAAGTGCAACTCCACACAGACAGCACTCGGATGCAGGGCAACATCCACAACTTTCAGCAATTTCCTGCTGTTTTTGCAGAGCTGTTCCCAAACCAAGCGGTGGTGCAACCCAATACAGGTGCACAACCTTTTATCCGAAAGCCTTGGGACCAGACACTTTTCGTAATTCAGAATTTGTCGGTCTTCGGAATGGAATTTTTTTAGCGTAGATTTTAATGGCTGGCTCAGTGGTAGAGTGCTCGGCTCATATCCGCAAGGTCGCGAGTTTGCGCCTTGATCCCGGCAGTTACTCGGTCGCGAGTTTGCGTCTTCAATGTAGTTTTTTCTAGCAGGATAAATGTCTGTATGAAATGCAGTGTAGGAGAGGTGTACTGACTGTGTGGGCAGAACTTCGGAAGTGATTGCCCACCAGTCTAAAAAGTCGCTGTGTCTCCCTGACCCTGGGATAGCAGGGGGCGATCAAACAGCACAATACCCCCCTCCCCCTCCAACTCCAGAGGAATCCGCTCCCCGATGGGCCGCTACGGCGACAAGTGGCAGTTTGCCCACAGCCCGAGCTGTGCCCCCTCATCCGCCACCCCAAGAACAAGACGTACCTTGCACACCATCAGCTTCTGCCCCTACGTGTTCCTCTGGAGTTGGAGCGGGGCTGGGCTGGAGTTGCTGCTGGCTGTGGGTCTCTGGGATCTCCGTGCTTGCAGTGGGCCTGGGGGTCGGTGTCCCGTTGGGCCTGACGTCTCCGGCCACCCCCCTGGACTGGAGCTGAGACTGTGAACTGTACCGCCCTCTGCAACTGCAAACAACCCCACTCTCCTGCAAGGGCGGTACAGTTCCCGGAGGATGGCAGGTGGCCGGAGACGTCAGGACCAACAGGAACCCGCTCCCCGATGGGCCCCTACGACGCCCCGAGCTGCGCCCCGTCATCCGCAACCCTGGTTCCTCTGTAGTTGGAGCGGGGCTGGGCTGCTGTTGGCTGTGGGTCTCTGGGATCTCCGTGCTTGCAGTGGGCCTGGGGGTCGGTGTCCCGATGAGGGGGCGTAGCTCGGGGAACGGCTTCTGGTGGTCCTGACGTCTCCGGCCAGTTTGCAGTTTTCCTCTGGAGTTGGAACGGGGCTGGGCTGGGCTGCTGCTGGCTGTGGGTCTCTGGGATCTCTGTGCTTGCGGTGGGCCTGGGGGGTCGGTGTCCCGTTGGTCCTGACGTCTCCGGTGACTGGCACGGTCCTGCTCAAAGATCCTATAGCGGAGCTATAAGATCTTTGGTCCTGCTGGCATCGCCGACTTGAAGACAGTGCAAAGCCCCCGCGCCGGTGCAATGAGCGGGGAGCTGGAGAGGGGAGGGAAGGGGTCACACACATGGCCGGGAAGCAGAGGGGTGTAGGTGGGGTGATACTGAAGCGAGCGACAATCTGCTGCTGCCTGCCCCGCTGAGTTAAAAAGTTCCCACGCAAGAATCACGAAACACTGTGTATCGTGAGTCTACCGTGGGAACTTTTTAACTCAGCGGGCAGGCAGCAGCATATTGTCAATTATTAACCCTCCCGCGCAATATACCCTCACCTTCTCTTTTATGAATGGGGATTTAGTTCCCCTTTCTTCGAGGACCGACCGGAGGTTCCGCTGTCACCTCTGCGGGCCGCCCTCGGTGAACGTTTTCAAGGACCTTTCTTCAAGGACCGAAAAAAATGGCCGCTATTCGGAGGTTTTCGTTATTTGGATCTTCGGATAAAAGGTTGTGCACCTGTAGTACGCTTTCTACAGTGCATCTTAAGTACTTTATCGCATAGAATCGTACAGCCCTTCGGCCCAAATTGTCCAACATGCTCCATCTAAGCTCGTCCCATTTTCCAGCATTTAGCTCATATCCCTCTAAACCTTTCCTACCCATGTACCTGTCCAAGTGTGTTTTAGTTTCTAATGAGTATCTCAGTAGCTATTCATTGTGTAACTGCCCAAACTGACTGACAATTTGCTTCAAACTAAAAGTTGCCTCTGCAGTCTCTTGTTTCTCTCCTGAGAAAACAATATTTGTCAAATGTTTTAAAATAAAATGTTAACTTATTTCAGACTGGTGTTGAAAATATCATTGGCAACCATTCTCCAATTAAAGACCCTGACAGATTACTGCAAGACGTGGACATTAATCGTTTACGGGCTGTTGTCTTTCGTGATGTGGTAATTTATTTACATTTTACTGTTGTGATCATTGGGTTTGCAGTTAGATGATTTGAAACAGTTACATTTTAATATTTTTGTTATACTACTTAGAATATAAAAATAGCCTTGACTGGAAACAATGGCAATGTGATTGATGAAAATAATATTGCAAGTAATTTAAAAATGGTGAACCTTTATTGGCCATTTAAGTTTACTAACAGGTTTGATTATTAAACCATTTAGTGCACTGATTTATTTAATTTTGATTGACCTTGAATCTTTATATTTAACACTGCATTTCTGTTGGTTTGATATCTGGAATCAAGTGAGCAAAACGGTTATATATTCTGTTTTGATCCTGCTAATAATGTATTTGGACTGTAGTTATTTACTAGATGGGAAATGGGAAAGCAAAAATAAAATTCTACACATGCATAATAGCTTGGTCAGCATATAATAGATAAATTATTGATTTATAAAAGATAAATGTATTGATTGCGTCACTTCAAAAATATCCTTGAGAAATTCTTAATTACGAGTGAAATATTCTCCTTTTGTACTTCAGGAAGTGTGTAATGTACCATTAATTTTTAATCATTAATAGACACCTTTAAGGAAGCAATTGCAATTTCTACTTTTCTAAGGCACAACATGACTTCCAAACATATTTAGCTCCTCCTGGTGGTCACTCAGAAATTTGTTAGCATGTGGAGAGAGAAGATTGCAGATAAAGGAACATTTATTTTGATGTATATTTAGGCTCATGTTTTATTGCTCCAAACTACTAAATTTAATGTTTTGGATTAATTAATATTAGGCATTTTCTGCAAATAATTTAATGTTTGGCCTCCTAGTTTTTAAAGTGAAATGTAAAAATTATAATTTTACCCAAAGTTCATGCCTGTTCCTCTGGATTTCCATTAAAACTGTCACATTTTAAAATTAATTAAAATTGCTCTGTGGCAATCCATTTTCCTTGTTATACATACTATAATCAGTGACATTAATTGCTTGGTGAAAGATACAGATCTAAAAATAAAAGCAGTAAATGCTGGACATAATGCTTCGAGGGAGAGTTGACCGTTTTGGTTGATGGTCAGATTCACAACAATAACTCTATTCGTTGCTATCTAGATGGTTCATAAACCGAAGATTAGATTATGAACATTAGACCTTACAGGAATATTTGATTATATTTCCATTCAACCAACTTTATGAATAAATGCAGTATCCCATAAGCTTTTTGAGAAAAGCATAATGTATACTTATTTTAAACCTTTGGAATGTTTCCGATAATATATTTGATTATTTTTGCTCTTTGCAAATGTTTCATTTATAGTGACAAAGTATTTTAGTTTTCCATTTTCTGCAGGACATTCTAAATAACATCATTTCACAAGTACTCTGGTATTATGTAAGAATGCATTGAATTTTGGAGAGTTTTAATTAATGTTTCCAGTATTATTTTTATTTCACTGAGGATTTCTTTTCATTTCTCATATCTTGAGATATATCTCCTTTACTGAATGTTGAAGCAAAATATTAGTATAGTTATTCCATGTCCTACTGACTAAAATGGCCATGCCCGAACCCGATCTTTAATGTGTGATGTCATGTTGCTTTATGAGGCTAGCCTGACCAAAAACATTAAATCTATTCCTTAACCTCAGAATAAAATCTCCTTTTAATTTGATTTTATCTGTCCTTATAACTGTATATATGACAAGACATGATGGTCAGGAGCACATACTCAGATCAATAAAATATTACATCTGCACTTAAGTCTTTGACACCATTTATGCCATCTAAACTCATACTGCCATCGTGGTGTTTTTGTTAATATAGACAATTACCCATCCTTGCTCAAAGTCGACCTATGATTCAATTAATACTGTCCAGGTTACCATCAGAACTCTTTAATTATGAAAATATATTGTAATGCTTTAAATTCCTCTACTTTATGTTCATATTCGGGCATTGGTTAATGACAACTTGTCTTATTGAATACTTTCACCTCTCTATTCCAGTACTGTAGCTTGCCTTGCTTTTTTAACTTAGCTGCTTTTAAAGTTAGCTTCTGGCTTCTGCAAAACTGCCGCACCAATCCCCAGCTGTCTAATGTAAAACTGTGATCTGCCATAGCTCCCTCCTGTTTTGCTTCTTTAAGTCTTTGCCCATCCTGATTGAAATGTATTGATTTTGTCTTTAATAGGATGACAGTAAACAGGCTCAGTTTCTGGCTTTGGCCGTTGTATACTTTATCTCCGTGCTCATGGTCTCAAAATACAGAGACATACTGGAACCGCAACGTGAAATTGCAAGATGTGGAAGTCAGATAAATCGAAATATTCGTCAGGAAATAAACTCACCAACAAGTACAGGTATGTGTTCTAAGCTTCCTTTTATTTTGCTGATGCAATTTCCATTTCTATATTTCAAGTTAATTAAAAAAAATACATTACAGTTAAAATGGATTTTGTGATTATCTGTCACTTCATAATATTGACCAATTGTGATTAATTAAAAAAGTTGTGTGAAAACTTTTTTATTACCAGTGCCGAAGTGCTAAGTGTGGCCTTGGGGTCAGAGCAAACTTTCCAGATCTGTGTATTTAATTGGTTGGTTTAAACTTTCAGCACAACAGCCACCAACTTAGCCTTTATCTTTGACAAATCACAAGGCATGCAGTGCCCTTGATGTCACGTTGTGTGGAGAAAATGTGTTTCTTGATCCAATAACCGCAGTAACAGGGAATAAGTGAGCTGTGGGCTCACTTGCACAAGTAATAGAAACATATAGCTTGGAAACAGGCCTGTGGTGATGGAACTGATTGGGTCTCTATTTAAGAAAGAACCAAAGGGCCTTGAGACCTTCCTGGTTGGGATTGAAGGTGTAAATGGACTGGATGTCTATGGTAAAGATGAGGTAATGGGCCTGAAGAATTGAAAGTTATTAAAGTGTTGAAGAGCATGTGAGGTGTTTCAGATATAGGTCAGAAGGGAATGTACAAGATAGGTTGGGGAGGGGTGGTGTAAGATAGAATCAAGGCACCATAGAGATGCGTTTGTTGGGGCAGGAGCAGGCAGAAACAATGTGTCTGCCAGTACAGTCCTCCTGCTTGTGGATTTGGGGGAAATAGTCTGAGAAAGGGTCAGACCTCAAACATTGCCAACCCATGTCCTCCAGTGAAGCTACCTGACTCGCTGAGTTACTCCAGCACTTTATTTCTTTTTTTGAAAACAGGCCTCTGGGCACTCGCCGTCAAGCACCCATTTACTCGAATCCTGCACTAATCCCATTTTATTCTCCCCACAACTTCATTAATTCCCCCAGGTTTTAACACTTATCTACGAGCAATTTACAAAGACCAATTAATCTACCACGGGATGTGGGAGGAATCTTAAATAACCCACAAGATCACAAGGAGAAGGTACACATTCTACACAGATACCAGCAATTGTATCCAATCACTGGAGCAGTGAAGCAGCAATTTGCCCCCACCTTTCTTCCCCCCCTCTGATGGATGCAGAGCCAAAACTTGGCCTATCCATTCCCTTCACAGATGCTGCCTCACCCACCGAGTTCCTCCAGCACTTTGATTTTTGTTCCACTCTTCCATCTGTGCTACTGTGCCACCCAAGCTGGGGTGCAAAGGCTGGCATAATCTGCACTCCACATTAGTCGCCTGTTCTGCACAACTGAATATTGTTCTGCTGCCTTGGCTCAGGTCATTACATGCAACTTATTGATGCGCTCATTTATGAGGGTAATCTCTGGCATTTTATAATCAACTCAAGTTTAGTGGTTAGCACTCGTTTCAAGCAGTAGTCCTGTCATCAGATCACATGCAGCAATATGCAGAGTATTCACTTGTATAAAGAGAAAAAACACCGATTTAGACTTCCAGAAACGTGAAAGCACGCTCAACCAGACTCAGGAACACTTTTGAACGTACCTGCCATAAGCTAGGGTACTGTCCGATTCACCTCTACCCCACTATGGACATTGCAATTGGTGAGCTCCAATGCTGAGAACTATATTCTGCATTTTGTATCTTCCCCATTGCTCTACCTATTGTACTTGTGTTTGACTTGATTTGGGTGCCACCAGATTTAACAATTGTCTGCCTTTAACCAGTGCTAATAACAATTTGGTTTCAATTAGTGAGATCTGGAAAACAGACATTTTTGTGCAGAGATAAAGTTGGAGTGATTCATGTCCATCAGCACATAATAGTTTTAGGAGCTTGGCACAGCATAAAATAATTTTATATTTTCAAAGGTAGACAAAAATGCTGGAGAAACTCAGCGGGTGAGGCAGCATCAATGGAGCGAAGGAATAGGCTACGTTTCGGGTCGAGATCTTTCTTCAGACTGATGTGGGGGGGAGCGAGAAAAAGAAAGGATGAGGCAGAGACAGTAAGCTGTTGGAGAGCTGGGAAGGGGAGGGGAAGGAGGGAGAAAGCATGGACTACCTGAAATTGGAGGAGTCAATGTTCATACCGCTGAGGTGTAAACTACCCAAGTGAAATATGAGGTGCTGCTCCTCCAATTTGCGGTGGGACTCACTCTGGCCATGGAGGAGGCCCAGGACAGAAAGGTCGGATTTGGAATGGGAGGGGGAGTTGAAGTGCTGAGCCACCGGGAGATCAGGTTGGTTATTGCAAACTGAGCGGAGGTGTTGGGCGAAGCGATTGCCAAACCTGCGCTTGGTCTCACCGATGTAGTGCAGTTGACATCTGGAACTGCGGATGCAATCGATGAGGTTGGAGGAGGTGCAAGGGGGACTCTGTCCCTGTTACGAGTGGGAGGATGGGTAGCGGAGCTACGGGATATAGAGGAGACCCTGGTGAGAGCCTCATCTATAGTCAAAGAGGGGAACCCCTGTTCCCTAAAGAATGCGGACATCTCCGATGCCCCAGTTTGGAACATCTCATCCTCGGTGCAGATGTGGCGTAGACGGAGGAATTGAGAGTAGGGGATAGAGTCCTTACCGGAAGCATGGTGGGAAGAAGTGTAGTCCAGCTGTCGGACAGCAGTCGGTTACCTGCGATGGAGATTGTGAGGTCAAGAAACGGTCGGGAGATATCGGAAATGGTCCAGGTGAATTTGAGTGCCTAATGGAAGTTAGTGGTGAAATGGATGAAGTCAGTGAGTTGTGCAGGAATTAGCACCAATGCAGTCGTCAATGTAGCGGAGGTAGACTGCCGACTGCCCCCTCACTGGAACCGCTGACCCTCGCCGCCTCCCCGGCCATCCGCTGACTGGGACTTCCAACCCTCCTTCCTACGCCACAGTCGTCTTCCAGTTCATCTGGGGGTCGAGGCTGACCCGGACTCCACTCCCCGCGGGCCTCCACCAGTGACTACACCGGCCCTCGCCACTCCACCGCCCACCAGTGGGCCGCAGTCGTCACCTTACCTGAGTCCTAGGCTCAGCATCGGGCTTGAAGTCTCCATGCTGCAAACCCTCGCACCAAAGGGTTTGACTGTACTGGGTCCTAGTGCTCCCTCTCTCCCCACCCCACCCACCCGCCAACACACACAGGGAACCCTAGTGGAGGTTCCACTGGGTCTTCCCCTTCCCCCTTGTACCATGTGACCCCAGCTACTCCCCATCCACACTATAGTCCTCATACCCCCCTCCTCCTTGACCACCCACCACACCCCTATCAGACATCGCTTCGGCCTCCGTCCACTCACCTGCCTTCCTCCAGCCCCATCCCCCACACTTGCCGTGTGCTCATTATCCCCCCTGACCTCCCCCTGTCTGATACCGAATGGTCTGTCTTCAGCAGAGGCCTCACCTTTGTTCCACACTGTCCCCACCTCAATGAGTTCCGTGTCCACCACGATGTGGAGCTCTTCTTCCGTCGCCTCCGCATCCTAAAGTTTTTCCATGGGAAGGAGTCCTCACCCCCCAGTGATGACCCCTTCTCCCGTCTCCAACGGACCCCCTCCTCTTGGACTCCCCCTCACGGTCATCTACCTGCTTTAGACATTTTCATTTTAAGCTGCCAGCAGGACATCAACCACCTCAACTTCTCCACTCCCCTTTCTCACTCTAACCTCTCCCCCCATGAACGTACAGCCCTTCGCTCACTCTGATACAACCCCGACTGGGTGATCAAACCTGCCGACTAGGGAGGTGCCGTGGTAGTCTGGCGCGCTGACCTCTACCGGTCTGAGGCCAGGCGCCAACTCCTACTTATCCTTGGACCATGATCCCACAGACGAGGCCATTATCTCAAGCACCATCACTGGCTTCATCGCTTCCAGCTCCCTGCCCTCCCAAGCCTCCAACCTTATAGTTCCCCAGCCCCGCACAGCCCGATTTTATCTTCTCCCCAAAATCCACAAACCTGTCTGTCCTGGCATACCCTTTGTTTCTGCTTGTTCTTGTACCACCGAACTCATTTCCACATACCTCGACTCCATCCTGTCCCCCCTGGTCAAATCCTTCTCTACCTATGTCCAAGACACCTCACACGCTCTTCCATCTCCTTCATGACTTCGGTTTCCAGGCCTCCACTCCCTCATCTTCACCATGGATGTCCAGTCACTCTACACCTCCATCCCCCACCAGGAGGGTGTTAAAGCCCTTCATTTCTTCCTCGACCGCAGAACCAACCAATCCCCGTCTACTAATACTCTCCTCGGCCTAGCGGAGCTGGTCTTTACTCTCAACAACTTTTCGTTTGACTCCTCCCATTTCCGCTAAATCCAAGGCGTAGCTACAGGCACGCACATGGGCCCCAACTATGCCTGCATCTTTGTAGAGTACGTCGAACAATGCTTGTTCGAGGTGTACCTTGGCCCTATCCCCGAATTCTACCTCTGCTACATTGACGACTGCATTGGTGCTACCTGCTGCACCCATGCAGAACTCACTGACTTCTGAGGGGGAGCTCTGTGATGAACAGCCTTAGGGAGGAGGACGGCTTGGTAACATCCTTGCAGACGGACATGCTGAGGATCTGCCAATCCTTTTATGCGGATTTGTACAATAGAAAGGCCACGGACAGCACCGCCTTCCAGAACTTTCTGCCTCACGGAGGTCTTGGAGGACAGCAAGCGGAAGAGCCTGGACCAACCACTGACCCTAGAGGAGCTGACTGGCTCCATCTGTTCCTTTGACTCGAGTAAAACTATCGGAAGCGATGGCTTACTGGCCGAGTTGTATTCGGCTCTGTGGGACTGGGTGGGCCCGGACCTGCTGGAAGTGTACAATGACAGGTTTCTGTCATATGCTGAGAGAATGGAGCGGCTGGGCTTGTACACTCTGGAGTTTAGAAGGATGAGAAGGGATCTTATTGAAACATATAAGATTGTTAAAGGGCCTATCCCACTTGGGCCATCACTTACGCGACAGGCCAGTAGTGACGGTCGCGCGATGGTCCTGCGAGAGTCGCGCCCGTCATCATGCGCCCGCACACGTCTGAGGCGCGTGACGTCATTTGAAGATGGACACAAAATGCAGGAGTAACTCAGCGGGACCGGCAGCATCTCTGGAGAGAAGGAATGGATGATGTTTCGGGTCGAGACCCTTCTTCTGTCTGAAAGAAGGGTCTTGACCCGAAACGTCACCCATTCCTTCTCTCCAGAGATGCTGCCGGTCCCGCTGAGTTACACCTGAATTTTGTGTCTATCTTCAATCTTCTTGGCCCCGCTCTGGGAGTAGGAGTGGGGGTGGATCCTGATCCACAACAGCTGTGAGCCCCAGGCTGAGTTCGACGATCGTTTGCCTGCTTCTGCTGCTGGTGGAGGTGAGACATTGCGTCACGCCAGGGTCTTGGGCCTGTCCCACATTGGCCGTCAGTTACGCAACAGGCTGGTGGCGTGCGAAGATTTCATGCAGGACGAAGTCCACACTCCTCCACGCCACTCCACACTCCTCCACACCACTCCATGCGCCCGTCCCCGCGCTACCCACGCGCTAGCAGGTCGCGTAAATGGTGCGCGAAAGACAGCCAATTGGGGCAGGCCCTTTAGGGTTTGGACACGCTAGAGGCAGGAAACATGTTCCCGATGTTGGGGGAGTCCAGAACCAGGGGTCACAGTTTAAGAATAAGGGGTCTCTGAGGATCTGAGGATATGACATGGACATCACACGCCGCAGCACTCGTGAGTAAGGCAAGGCAGCGCCTTTACCACCTCAGGCAATTGAGGAAATTCAGAGTGTCTCCGAGGATCCTCCAGTGCTTCTACGCAGCGGCTGTGGAAAGCATCTTGTCTGGAAATATTACCATCTGGTTTGGGAATTGCTCTGCCCAGGACAAGAAGGCTCTGCAGAGAGTAGTGCGTTCGGCCGAACGCACTATGGGAACTTCACTCGCCCCCCTGCAGGAACTATACATCAGGAGGTGCAACTCCAGAGCCAACAAAATAATGGGAGACCCCTTCCACCCCTGCAACGGACTGTTCCAGCTGCTATGGTCAGGCAAACGCCTCCGTTGCCATACGGTGAGAACGGAGAGGTTGAGAAGGAGTTTCTTCCCAGAGGCCATTCGGACTGTAAATCTCACCAGAGGGACTAACTTTACTGAACGTTTTTCCTTCCAATATTTAATATGTAAAAGAATATGTGTGTGTTTATGATTGTGTTTATAGTTTGTTTGGTTGTTTGTCTGTTTGTCTTTTTGCACAAAGTCTGCGAGCATTGCCACTTTTCATTTCACTGCACATCTCGTATGTGTATGTGACGAATAAACTTAACTTGACTTGACTTGATAAGCCATTTAGAACGGAGACGAGGAAACACTTTTTGTTTTGTGAGTCTATGGAATTCTCTGCCTCAGAGGGCGGTGGAGGCCGGTTTTCTGGATACTTTCAAGAGAGCTAGATATGGCTCTTAAAGATAGCGGAGTCAGGGGATTTGAGGAGAAGGCAGGAACGGGATACTGATTGGGGATAATCAGCCATGATCACATTGAATGGCGGTGCTGGCTCGAAGGGCCGAATGGCCTACTCCTGCACCTATTGTCTATTGTCTATTGACAGGCTTCTAGCCGGCAGCATGTCAGACTCCATGAGGAAGGGCAGCATCACCCTAATCTCATCACGCAGAAGGGGGAGATGAATGATATAAGGAATTGGAGACCCATCACATTGTTGAATGTTGATTATAAGATCCTGTCTAAGGCCATCGCCAACCGGGTCAAGCCTGCTCTGGGACGGGCGATCCACCCGGACCAAACCTGTGCTGTACCCGGCAGGAAAATCTCAGACAGCCTGGCGCTGCTGAGAGATACCATTGCCTACGAGCAGGACAGATGGGAGGATGCCTGCCTAGTCAGCTTGAATCAGGAGAAGGCCTTCGACAGGATATCACACACATACATGAGGGACGTGCTCTCCAAAATGGGCTTTGGGGAGGGAATCAGAAATTGGATCCAACTGCTCTACACCGATATCTGTAGTGCAGTCCAAATCAATGGGTGGGAATCAGACAACTTCCCCGTCAGGTCTGGAGTCAGGCAGGGTTGCCCTCTCTCCCCTGTCTTGTTCGTCCGTTGTATTGAACTTTTTGCCGAGTCCATCAGGAAGGACGCGAGCATAAAAGGAGTGACATTGCCAGGCAGTGGGGGGACTCAAGTCAAAACCTCCCTGTACATGGACAATGTCGCCGTCTTCTGCTCGGATCCAGGGTCGGTCTGCAGATTGATTAGCATCTGTGACCAGTTTGAATCGGCAACGGGAGCCAGGGTGAACCACAGGAAGAGCGAGCCCATGCTCTTGGGCAACTGGCTTGACTGATCTTCCATCCCCTTCACCATCAAGCCTGACTTCTTGAAGGTGCTGGGGATCTGGTTCGGGGGGGCTGAGGCATGTGACAAGAATTGGCAGGAGCGGATAGCCCAGGTGGGGAAGAAACTGGAGCTGTGGAAGCAGCGCTCCCTCTCCATAACGGGGAAACATTTGGTCATTAGGTATGAGGTGCTCTTGGGGCTGCTGTACTTGGTGCAAGTGTGGCCTGTCCCTCTCTCCTACGCCACAGGGATCACCGGGCCGTCTTTCAGTTCATCTGGGGTTCGAGGATGGACCAGGTACGATGAGCCACAATGCACAAGTCGGCTGACAATGGGGGTAAAAGCGTGCCCAATGTTGCCCTCACCCTGATGGCCACCATCGTGTGTGGCTGCATTCGGCGGAGCGTAGAGCCAAGGCACGTGGGCACCAAGTGTCACTACCTGCTGAGGTTCTACCTGTCCCCGGTGTTGCGAAGGATGGGCCTGGCGCAGTTGCCAACAAGACAGACATTTATTGTCACATGTACCAATTGGTACAGTGAAATTTGTGGTCACCATACAGCCATGCGAATAAGAAAAGAGCACAGAACACGATAGTCTTTAACATAGACATCCCCACACAGCGGAATCAAAGTTTCCCACTGTGTGGGAAGGCAGCAAAGTTCAGTCATCCTCCTCTGTTGTTCACCCGTGGTCGGGGGGCTCCCGAACCCCTCGCTGTCGCCACCACGGCCCTATGTTCAGGCCCGCTCGCCAGATGATGGAACTCCGACGTCGGAATGGGAGAACATTCTCAGCGGCTTGGACTTCCGAATCGGCCACTTCCTACCGGAGACAGCAGCTCCTGAAGTCCACAGGCCGAGCTGGGCGGATATTCACGCTGGCGGCCCTCGGCAAAGGGATCCCAGGACTCCGCGATGTTGGTCAGCGCCGCCCGCGCTGGAAGCTCTGCAAACCACAGCTCCACGATGTTGAAGCAGCAGGCCCAACACTCCGGAGCATCAAACGGCGATCCAGGTAAGGCATCGCCTGCTTCATGGTGAATCCAGTGCTGCACCACTGCTGAAGCTTTGGTCTGGCAGGAAAGGCCGCGCCAATCCAGTTGGTAGGCCGCGAGGAAGGTTGGTGAAGATGCGACTTGGAGAATAGTCATATCCTCGCCATCAAGTGACTGAGAGCGGTTTCCCCCTTACCCTACCCCCCTCCCCCACATGGAAATACAAAAAGAGTCCTCCAAAACGTACTTTTGAACAAACTAAAAAAAATATAGAAAAACAGACAGACTGTAGGCAGAGGCTGCCATCATGCGGCGCCCCTAGCGGCTATTGCAATGCCATGCAATGTGCCAGTCAGCTGTGAACAATAACCAACCTGATCTCCCGGTGGCTCAGCACTTCCACTCCCCCTCCCATTCCGAATCCGATCATTCTGTCCTGGGCCTCCTCCATGGCCAGAGTGAGTCCCACCGCAAATTGGAGGAGCAGCACCTCATATTTCACTTGGGTAGTTTACACCCCAGCGGTATGAACATTGACCTCCAATTTCAGGTAGTCCTTGCTTTCTCCCTCCTGCCCCTCCCCTACCCAGCTCTCCCACAGCCTACTGTCTCCGCCTCTTCCTTTCTTTTTCCCAGGCCCCCACCCCCCTCACATCAGTCTGAAGAAGGGTCTCGACCCGAAACGTCGCCTATTCCTTCGCTCTATAGATGCTACTCACCCGCTGAGTTTCTCCAGCATTTTTGTCTACCTTCGATTTTTCCAGCATCTGCAGTTCTTTCTTAAACATTATATTTTCAAAGGCAGTTTGCAAATATTAGTGATTGATGAGGAGGAAGGGTTGGAGGAATATTGGTTCAGTGAAGAAGGATGCAAAACTTGCTCTCTGTTCTGTTCTTTTTTAGCTGATATTTTTAAGCTGGTATGATTTGTTCAGTTTCAAAATCATTCTGAAATTTCACTATTGCGAGAATCTACATTATGTAAGTTGTTATCTTTCAACCAAAAGTTAGGAATCATTTAAAGAGACAAATACTTGCCTTACTGGGGAGCTTAAAGCAATGGATTAATCTTTGTGAATATTATTTTGATCGACTATTTGTTTCTCCCATGAATATGTACGAAAAAAATGAAGTGTGTTCAATTAATCTTTATGTTACAGTGGGAGCTATTTGCTGCTAAAATTGTCAAATAGTAATTCACTTCCAGAAGGCATGAAAAATGAATTAAAGTGATGAAACGATTCTAGTAGTGGTGGCTTGCGAGGCTGTTATGGTACTTAACATTATAGTTAAGCTGAACTAATGTAAAACTGGACCACAGTACTCCAGTTGTCTTCCTGCTCAACGAAAGGACAATAACCTTATTTGTGAGTGGCCTCCAGCAATCCCTTCAAGGTATACTGGTTAGGCTGTGGAAAAACTTAAGTTGAAAACCCATGATATCTGTACAGTGATCAGTTGATAACGAGATACAAGAGGCTGCAGATGTTGGAATCTTGAGCTAAACGTGAGTAACTCCGAAGTTCCTGCAGCACCTCTGGAGAACAGGAATAGTACTGATTCGAGGTGCTTGCTTGGCAAATTGATGCAGACAATCTTCAGGGTGGCACTGTGACATAGCAGTAGAGTTGCTGCCTTACTTCAGTAATTCAAGATGTCCAATGTAATTTCAATGTAATCACAAGGAACTGCTGATGCTGATTTACGGAAAAAGCCACACGGTGCTGGAGTAACTCATCCGGTCAGGGTGCATCTCTGTAGAATATGGAAAAGCAATGTTACGGGTCAGGACCCTTCTTCAGACTGATTGTAACAGGGGAGAGAAAGCTGGAAGAGAGGTAGGGGGCGGGACAAAACTGGCCATGGGATAGATGGAGACAAAATGTATGAAGAAACTGCAGATGCTGGTTTACACCGAAGATAGACACAAAATGCTTGAGTAACTCAGCGGGTCAGGCAGCATCTCTGGAGAAAAGGAATAGGTGACGTTTCGGGTCAAGACCCTTCATCAGACCTGAGTTATTCCAGCACTTTGTGCCTTTTGTTTTCTTTCAATGTAATTTAAACTTGTTTCTGTGGTTAACTTGCAACTTACTGCATTTGCATATGTGATTGAGAACATTTATTATAATTGCATTATAATATCTGATTATTCATTGGCTTTGGTGATTGATGTGCTTAGTGTTGCCATTTCATCAAATCAATTGCAATATAGGGCAGAAATGCACTTTTGTTTTCATACTAAAAAAAGGAAAAAAGGATAGTGCTGTGGATAAAAAAGAAAACAATACGTGGTTAGACAGTTTGGTTAAAAAATAACACAAAAATATGAATTTTGGGTTTTTAACTTTGAATATTTGTTTTCTGATGCCCTCTGGTGGCGAAAGGTGCAGTTGGCTTTTGAAAGTGGAAATGTAAAACGTATTTGCCCAAATGACATGGGTATGCAGCACATTAGTTTAATAGTTTGAATACTTATGGTTGAATTAAATATATTTTGTATGACACATCCCTCTGTATTCCCAAAATATTCTAGAACAGCTGAGGGCAAAAAATGTTATCTCTCAGATCTCTGTATTATATATTGAGATGTTTTATTTTAATAGCACGTACTACAATTGTGCTGGTTAAGATTCTGAAACAATAAATATTTATGACCAATATTAGAATTAAGCTTTGCCTGCAGAATCATTTTGATTTAAATTTTTACCAGTGTTTTTGACATGTCACCTCTAGGAATTTGAACTTTTTTTTCATTTAGGAATTCATATGCTTCTTTGTAAATAAACAATAGTTTCCTTTTATCACTTTTGTATATGTTTTATTAATTTCTGATATACTGTGACATTTATACAGCATCATTTAGATTTCTTCAGTAACGTTATGATCTTCCTTGAAATGTGCCTGCTCAAAGTTCAGAGTAATTACAAGAAAAGGAGTCACAGAGTTAGAGTCATACAGCATGGAAACAGGCCTTTCAGCCCAACTCGCCCATGGCGACCAATATGCCCCATCTACACTGGTCCCACCTGTCTACGTTTGGCCCATATCCCACTAAATCTTTCCTATCCATGTACCTGTCCAGATGTCTTTAAATGTTAGACCAAGTGCAGACCCGTTGGGTCTGTTCCCCCAACGTGTGGTTGCGGGGGAGGGGGGGGGGGAAGGCTGGGGGTGGGCGGCATGCGGCGTTGCACACACTAACTACCCCCCCGCACACACGCTAACTACCCCCCTTGATATATTAATATTATTAATTTGCTCCTTTTACCCCATAACCGCCCTATCCACTGACGCATAGCCCCCAACTCGCAGGCGCGTCTAGAGAGGGAGGGGGGAGGGTAGAGAGGGAGGGCAGAGAGAGAATGGGGAGAGACAGAGAGAAAGGGGCAAAGACAGAAGGGCCAGAGACAGAGGGAGAGGGGGAGGAGGGGAGGAAGAGAGGGAGGGTGCGTGAGGGGGGGGGGAGGGTGGGGGAGGAGGGGTGAGAGAGATGGGAGGAGAGAGAGGGAGAGAGGGGGGAAGGGAGGGGGAGTGGGAGGGTGGGGAGGGGTGGAGTGGAGGGGGGAAGGGGGTTTAGGGGAGGGAGGCCGCCCACTGCCCCCCACCCCCACAAGCCTCCCGTCCCCACAATCCCCCCTCCCCCACACACACACACACACACACCCCTCCCACACCCCGCCACCCACACCCCTTGCTGTCCCCACAACCCCACAACCTCCTCCCTGCCCCCACAACCCCCTCCCCACACAATCACCCCCCGACCCCCACAACCTCCACCCCCCCCACAACCGCCCAGTCCCCACAACCCCGCCCCCACACCCCCCCACAACAACCCTCCCTACAACAAAACCCCCCCGCCGCCACAGCTACAACCCCTCACATTCTTCCTCCCCCCCCCCCCACACATCACCCGCCCACATACACCCCCCCCGCCACACATCCCCCTCCCCCACATCCTCCACCCCCCACACCACCCTCTCCCCCCCTACACCTCCCCGTCCACATACACCCCTCTTCCCCTCCCACCCCGCCACACACCCCACTTCCCTCCTCCCCTCTCACACATCAAGAGGAGAGGGAGGGAGTGCTCGGGGATGAGGGGAAATGTGCCGCGTCTGCGCAGTTGGGGGCTATGGGTGAGTGGTGGAATATTGCGTTGGGGAATGGGTTGCGTTGGGGGACCAGGCCTCCAGTGTGACAGGGACCCAATGGGTCCCACTTAGTCTAGTAGACCTCACCTTAAACCTCTGGTTCTATATTCTACTAGACTAAGTGGGACCCGTTGGGTCCCAGCATCACACAGGAGGGCTGGTCATCCAATTAGGGGGGGGGGGGGGGGGGCGCTAGTATGGGTGTTGTGGGCTGAAGGGACTGGTTTCCAGAGGGCTAGTATGCAAATTGTGCGCCAAATGGATTCTTGGGGTGGCGTCTCAGTCAATCAAGCCTGTTGTGCTGGCAACTCCCTCACGGCTGGTGGGCTGGTACTTGACTCACGGCTAATCCTTGAAATTCTATTTCAAGCAGGGTATAAGGCCACCAAATTCAAGTGCAGTTTCTTACCACTTCTAGCAGGGTACAAGACCACCAAATTCAAGTGCAGTTTCATACCATTTGAAGTAGGGTGCAAAGCCACTAAAGACAGCGAGTCGTGACCTCTCCCTCCTCCATCTTGCATAGACTGAGCCACACCCACATTTCCGGGTTTTATAACCCCTCCCCCCCCCCACCGGAAAAGGTGTGGCTTTCATGGAGTGATTGATAGGAGAGATTCTCAACATTTAAAAAAAAACTAATAACACTTTTATTTTTCATTAATGGGAAGAATTCTCTGCACCTGATCAGCGGAGGGGGACTGAGTAAGATTGCCAAAAATCACAGCCGTAAGTGGTAACGTTTTATCTAAAATCAATATACAGTGGAAACAGGATGTAAGTGCATTTACAGTAGTGCCTTTTAACTTCAAGCCAAAGCACCCAAGCCACCATTTGCAGTAAGTAGTGCAACTTCATGCCACCATTTGCAGTAAGTGGTGTCTTTCAACTTCAAGCCACACCCAAGCTACCATTCGCAGTAATAGTGCCTTTCAACTTCAAGCCAAAGCTCCCAAGCCACCATTTGCAGTAAGTAGTGCCTTTCAACTTCAAGTCAAAGCTCCCAAGGCACCATTTGCAGTGAGTAGTGCCTTTCAACTTCATGCCACCATTTGCAGTAAGTGGTGTCTTTCAACTTCAAGCCACACCCAAGCCATCATTTGCAGTAAGTGGTGTCTTTCAACTTCAAGCCATACCCAAGCCATCATTTGCAGTAAGTAGTGCCTTTCAACTTCAACGCTCCCAAGCCACCATTTGCAGTAAGTGGTGTCTTTCAACTTCAAGCCACACCCAAGCCACCATTTGCAAGTAAGTAGTGTCTTTCAACTTCAAGCGAAAGCTCCCAAACCACCATTTGCCATAAGTAGTGCTTTCAACTTAAAGCCAAAGCACCCAAGCCACCATTTGCAGTAAGTAGTGCCTTTCAACTTCAAGCCACAATTTGCAGTAAGAAGTGCCTTTCAACTTCAAGCCAATGCACCCACACCCCCATTTGCAGTAAGTAATGCATTTTAACTTCAAGCCAAAGCTCCCAAGCCACCATTTGCAGTAAGTAGTGCCTTTCAACTTCATGCCACCATTTGCAGTAAGTGGTGTCTTTCAACTTCAAGCCACACCCAAGCTACCATTTGCAGGAAGTAGTGCCTTTCAACTTCAAAGCTCCCAAGCCACCATTTGCAGTAAGTGGTGTCTTTCAACTTCAAGCCACACCCAAGCCATCATTTGCAGTAAGTAGTGCCTTTCAACTTCAAAGCTCCCAAGCCACCATTTGCAGTAAGTGGTGTCTTTCAACTTCAAGCCACACCCAAGCCACCATTTGCAGTAAGTAGTGCCTTTCAACTTCATGCCACCATTTGCAGTAAGTAGTGCCTTTCAACTTCATGCCACCATTTGCAGTAAGTTGTGTCTTTCAACTTCATGCCACACCCAAGCCACCATTTGCAGTAAATAGTGCCTTTCAACTTCAAGCCAAATCAACCAAGCCACCATTTGCAGTAATAGTGCCTTTCAACTTCAAGCCAAAGCAACCAAGCCACCATTTGCAGTAAGTAGTGCCTTTCAACTTCAAGCCAATGCGCCCACGCCCCCCATTTGCAGTAAGTAGTGCCTTTCAACTTCAAGCCACACCGAAGCCACCATTTGCAGTAAGTAGTGCCTTTCAACTTCATACCACCATTTGCAGTAAGTAGTGCCTTTCAACTTCAAGCCACAATTTGCAGTAAGTAGTGCCTTTCAACTTCAAGCCACACCCAAGCCATCATTTGCAGGAAGTAGTGCCTTTCAACTTCATGCCACCATTTGCAGCAAGTGATTTCTTTCAACTTCAAGCCACACCGAAGCCACCATTTGCAGTAAGTAGTGCCTTTCAACTTCATGCCAGCATTTGCAGTAAGTAGTGCCTTTCAACTTCAAGCCACACCCGCCATCATTTGCAGTAAGTAGTACCTTTCAACTTCAAAGCCCCCAAGCCACCATTTGCAGTAAGTAGTGCCTTTCAACTTCATGCCACCATTTGCAGTAAGTGGTGTCTTTCAACTTCAAGCCACACCCAAGCTACCATTTGCAGGAAGTAGTGCCTTTCAACTTAATGCCACCATTTGCAGTAAGTAGTGCCTTTCAACTTCAAGCCAATGCACCCACGTCCCCATTCGCAATAATAGTGCCTTTCAACTTCAAGCCAAAGCTCCCAAGCCTCCATTTGCAGTAAGTAGTGCCTTTCAACTTCATGCCACCATTTGCAGTAAGGGGTGCCTTTCAACTTCAAGCCACACCCAAGCCATCATTTGCAGTAAGTAGTGCCTTTCAACTTCAAAGCTCCCAAGCCACCATTTGCAGTAAGTGGTGTCTTTCAACTTCAAGCCACACCCAAGCCATCATTTGCAGTAAGTAGTGCCTTTCAACTTCAAAGCTCCCAAGCCACCATTTGCAGTAAGTGGTATCTTTCAACTTCAAGCCACACCCAAGCCACCATTTGCAGTAAGTAGTGCCTTTCAACTTCATGCCACCATTTGCAGTAAGTGGTGTCTTTCAACTTCAAGCCACACCCATGCCTCACCCAAGCCACCATTTGCAGTAAATAGTGCCTTTCAACTTCAAGCCAAATCAACCAAGCCACCATTTGCAGTAATATTGCCTTTCAACTTCAAGCCAAAGCAACCAAGCCACCATTTGCAGTAAGTAGTGCCTTTCAACTTCAAGCCAATGCGCCCATGCCCCCCATTTGCAGTAAGTAGTGCCTTTCAACTTCAAGCCACACCGAAGCCACCATTTGCAGTAAGTAGTGCCTTTCAACTCATGCCACCATTTGCAGTAAGTAGTGCCTTTCAACTTCAAGCCACAATTTGCAGTAAGTAGTGCCTTTCAACTTCAAGCCACACCGAAGCCACCATTTGCAGTAAGTAGTGCCTTTCAACTTCATGCTACCATTTGCAGTAAGTGATTTCTTTCAACTTCAAGCCACACCCAAGCCACCATTTGCAGTAAGTAGTGCCTTTCAACTTCAAGCCAAAGCAACCAAGCCACCATTTGCAGTAAGCAGTGCCTTTCAACTTCAAGCCAAAGCAACCAAGCCACCATTTGCAGTAAGTAGCGCCTTTCAACTTCAAGCCAAAGCTCCCAAAGGAGGGAGGAGGGGGGAGGGAGCGCTAGTATGAACCATTTTAGAACCAATAGACATTTTTTTTGCAAGCTTTAGAACCAATAGACTTTTTTGAAAGCTTTAGAACCAATAGTCTTTTTTTTGCAAGCTTTAGAACCAATAGACATTTTTTGCAAGCTTTAGAACCAATAGACATTTTTTGCAAACTTTAGAACCAATAGTCATTTTTTTGCAAGCTTTAGAACCAATAGACATTTTTTTGCAAGCTTTAGAACCAATAGACACATTCTGCAAGCATTTTAGAACCACTAAGGGCACTTACATTTGAAAAAACATGTGTTCAGTGTTATTCACAGCTCAGAGAAACGTGACCCTCTGCCTTCCTCCAGCTTGCAGACACTGATTGAGGCACACCACTTCCTGGTTTTATAGTCCCTCCCCCCTGCCGCCAGCGGGGGCAGCAGAGAGAATCGGGAATTTTGTAAAAACATTAATATCTCTGTCATTTTTAATCGACGGGAAAAATCCTTGGCATACATGCAGCGGAGGGGGGCTCTGAGCAAGGTGGCCAAAAATGACGGCCGTAGGTGGCGGCGTTCTCTCGGAAATCGAAGCACAGATGGCCAAAACCGGTCAAGAACAGACTTTTAGTAATATAGATATTCCCCTATTCTGGGTAAAATGTGCTCTATCTATTCCCCTATTCTGGGTAAAATGTGCTCTATCTATTCCCCCTCATCCCCTTATGATCTTATACATCTCTACAAGATCATCCTTCATCCTCCTGTGCTCCAAGGAACTAGCCTGCTCAACCTCTCCCTATAGCTTAGGCTGTCAAGTGATGGCAATGTCCTCATAAATCTTTTCTGCATGAGATTTGAGGAGTTAGGTTAACAAAAATTTGATGCAAGGTTCTCAAAATACTCAGTATGACACATTTTCTCATGACCCACCTAAGTGACAGATTTGATTAATGTTTCTGAATTTGCAAGATGAAAATCAAAACGGATACAAAATGCTCTTCAGGCACCCATCTGATCTAATTTTTCTGGCATGCCTTCTCTTTTGGCTTCAACAATCCTCAGTTGTTTCAGCTTTTGTACCAGCTGTTGGCCACCTTTTGCTGATATCTATCCTAAAGTTACCTACCACGTTAAAACATAATTTTGCAGGATGAGGCTGGAAAGGTCAGAACTATTGTACAGTCTAGGTTGTTCTTGAGAAGGAGGTGGGTAGCTGTAGTAGTCCCACTTTGTTGCAGGGTAGAGAGTTCCAGATCTAAACCCAGCAATAATAATGCAGAGGAAATATGTTTCAACTAAAGCACAAAGTGCTGGAGTAACTCAGCAGGTCAGGCAGCATCTGTGGAGGGAATGGACAAGTGACATTTCAAGTTAGGACCCATCTTCAGACTTCAGTTCTTGCCGTCGATTTGTAAGCTAGCCATTAAGAATATGAGCCAAGGTGAATATGAGATGCTGTTCTTGTAGTTTGTATGTGGCTTCATTCTGGCAGAGGAGAAGGCTGAAGACAAAACCGTTCGGAATGGGAAGGGGGTTTAAAATGGTCAGCAACCGGGAGCATGGTAGATGCAGCACAACCGTTTGGCAAACTGGGGCCTGGTCTACACTTGGTCTCAACGATGTAGAGGAGATCACTTTGAGAGCACTGAATGCTAAAGATGAGGTCAGTTAAGGTGCATATGAACACCTCTCTCATCTGGAAAAGCAAGAGGTGTCCCTGGATGGAGTAGAGACATGTGTTGCACCTTCTGTGGTTGCAGGGGAAAGTACCTGGGGATTGGGGAGCTGTGGTTGAGCAGGAGGGACGAGCGAACCATAGAATCGTGCAGCGATTAGTCTCTGCGGAAAGAAAATGAGGTGGGGAGGAGCAGATGTGACTGGTGTTAAGATTGCAATGAAGGTGGCGGTAAAAACGTGTTTGATGCTAAAGTTGGTGGGGAAAATATGATGATAAGGGGACCTTTATTTTAGAGATACGGTGTGGAAACAGACCCTTTGGCCCACCGAGTCCGCGCAAACCAGCGATCACTAACACTATTTTACACACTCGGGACAATTTATAATTTACAGAAGCCAATTAAGCTACAAACCTGTACATCTTCGGAGTGTGGGAGCAAACTGGCGCACACGGAGAATACCCACGTGGTCACAGGGAGAAGGTAATAACTCCATACAGACAGTACACGTAGTCAGGATCGAACCTGGATCGCTGCCATTGTTAGGCAGTAACTCTACCACTACGCCACTATGCTGCATCATGCCGACCTCTATCCCTGTTCTGCCTATGGAGAGTGTGGACCAGAGCAGAATTGTGGGGAATGTTGGGGCACAGGTGAGGGCTCCAAACAGAACTAAAGGGAATGGCTGGTTTCCTGAATAAAGGGAACATCACAAATCTTGAGTAGAGAGAAAGAAACTGCGAGAATATCATTTCTTATCAAATTCCATCATTTGCATTATTTTCTGTCCATTTCCCTTCACAGAGGCTGCCCGAGTTTCTTAAGCATTGTGTGTTCTGCGTAAAATGCCAGTATCTGGAGCAATAGGGTCACCACGGCCTTTTATAATTGTAATAATGTGTCTTTACTGCTGTACTCAAAATACTCTTGCAATAAAAGTAAATATATTTATCTGCCTTATCAACTAACTTTCATTGATTGTGCAAAAACACCAAGGTCCTTTTGAATATAGACATTTTGCAGTCCACCTTTTTTATAAAAACATCTGCTTTTCTGTGTTGTGACTCAAGGTGGAAGACAAAAGCACATGTTTGCAGATATTGTGCCCTTATCCTTTTTCTATACACGAGACGAAGTGGGACCCGTTGGGTCCCTGACACACTGGAGGCCTGGTCCCCCAATGCAACCCGTTCCCCAACGCAATATTCCACCACTCACCCATAGCCCCCAACTGCACAGGCATGCCTCATTTCCCATCATCCCCCAGCACTCCCTCCCCCTCCTCTTCATCCTCCCTCATCTTTCCCCTCTCCTCCCCCTCCAATCCCTTCCTCACGTCTCCCTCCCTCTCCTTTCCCCGACCCTCAGTCACTCCCTTCCTCTCCACTCCCTACCTCCCACCTATCCCTTAATCCCCCACTCCTCACCTCCCCCTATTGCCCCCACTATCCCTCCTCACCTCCCCCACTGCCCTCCTCTCCCTCTATTCCCCACTCCCTGCCTCCCCCACTCATATCCCTCTATTTCCCCTCCTCCCCCACACTCCCTCCTCACCTTCCCCACTTTCCCCCCTCTCTGTCCCAAACCCCTCCTCTCCTCACATCACCAGGATCTCGAAGGTGCCGCTCCTTTCCCTCCTTGCGTGCCCCTCCCTCACCTCTCCCTACCTCTCTTTTCCCCTACCCTCAGTCACTCCCGCACTCCCTCCCTCCACAACTCCTCTCCCCTCCCTACACCCTTCCTATCCCTCTATTCCCCCCCCCACTATTCCTCATCTCCCCCACTGCCCTCCTCTCCATTACCCACTTACTACCTCCCCCACTCCTCTCCCTCTATTCCCCCTCCGCCCCCACTCTCCCTCCTCACCTCCCCCACTTTCCCCCCTCACTCTCCCTACCCCCTCCTTTCCCTCAATCTCCCCACTTCACCTCCCCAGGAATTCCGCACTCCCTACCTCCCCACCTTTCTCTCCCTCTATCCCCCCCACTCCCTCATCAACTCTCCCTTCCAATCCCCTCCTCTCCCTCAACCCCCCCACTCTCCCTCCTCACCTCCCCTGGATCTCGAGGTTGGCGCTCCTTTCCGCCGGAGCAGCGGCAGCTCTGGCTGTGGCCCACAGCGGCTCTGGCTGTGGCCCGCTGCGGCTCTGGCCGTCCCCTCTGGCTTACTGGCTGCGAGGCTGTGGCCGTGCAACACTGGGCGAGGCGAGCGCTGCCGCCGGTGAATGACAGGACAGGAGACCAATCTGCGTGCCGGTCTCTGACTGGAGAAGAGACCAATCTGCGCTTGTGCGGTTTTTAAGATTTTCAAACCTTAATAACTTTGAAACTATACCATCGATTGGAACAAACCTTGGTGCACTTGAGCACAGGAAAATGGTGAGTAAGGTGGCGAAAAATCGCAGCGCTATCGTGTACCATTTTTGCACAAAGAGGAAAAAAAAGTAAACTGGAAGAGCATAAGATCAGAGATTTAGTTATGTATAGATAGATAGATTGTGAATGGCTTGATTGTATTCAAGGTCTTTTCTTTGACTGGATAGCACAAAACGAAAAACTTTTCACTGTACTTCAGTACATGTGACAATAATAAACTAAACTAAACTAAACCTCCTGTAAGAAGTTGCTTAGCATGTATGTAGTTATTACACCCATCCTCTGACCTCACAATTCGTACCTCTTCTATTTCTATCTCGCACTTATTGTCTCTTCATATCTCGCTTTTGTCCAACCATTTGCCTATCAAAAACTCCCCTGACCTGTATCCACCTACCACTTTCCAAGCTTTGTCTTGCCCCCACCATTCTTCCAACCAGTCTTTAACCCCCCCCCACCACCAGAATCAGTCTGAAGAAGGAACTCAACCTGAAACATCGCCTCACCATTGATTCCAGAGATGCTGCCTGACCCACTGAGTTACTCCAGCACTTTGTGTCTGTTTTTATGTAAACCATGACCTGCAGCTCCTCATCTGTAGTTATTAGTTAGTAGTTGTAGTTTTAATTATTAGTCTGTTCTGCCTCATTTCTAGCTATGCCAGTTCCTGCTCCCAGTTTACTTACTGTGCTTTTCATTGATCTGCTGAGTCAATAGTTTTGGTAGAGTGAGGGGGGGTGGGAGATTGCAACCTTCACGTGGTCCGCCCTGTTTCGACTAATGCAACAACCCGACGTGCACAAACAAGATCAAATAGGACAAGTTGACCTACAACTTTAGGCTGTGCACGTCATCCGCAACAAGAAGAAGTAGAGTGAGGGATGTGCTGGACCATGAGACTAGAACACGGTCAGGTACATTTCTGCTGCTGCCAATGGCTAACAGGACTTCATGCATGTCCAGTTTTGAGATGCCAGATCTTTTCTGAGAAAATTAAACAGAATTGTGCTATCGTGTAATGTGATGGAAGGTATTTGTGTAAAAACAAAGTATTTTGTCATCAAAAGGACTGGTGCCCTCTCCTTCCTATACTGACAGATGCATCCGCGACACTTAGATTAGTGTGACCGAGGTCATGTAGGTTTATCCCTCGTGTTCACCATCTGCCAGAGACCTAGCTTTATCCTTCTGGACACAGCCAGCTAGTGCTTCTGAGCTTTGAAACGCTCCCAATATACTGGTTTAAGTTTAGGTTTATTATTGTTATGTGTACTGAGGTACATTGAAAAGCTTTGTTTTGCATGCTATGCATTCAGATCAGATAATACTGTGTTAAATATAATCAAGCCAAACTCAAATACAACAGGTAGAGCAAAGGGAAAGATTTAGTGTGCCGAATGTAGTTCTCAGCATTGTAGAGAATGCTCCAGAGACAAAGTCCAATGTCCACAATGTGGTAGTGGTGAATCAAACAGTATCCTAGCTTATGGGTCTACTGGGCAGCCAACATAACATGGTAGAATCAATTAACTGCAGTTGCTGGTTTATGACAATACAGGAGGCCCAGGGCAGAACGGGAATGGGAGGAGCAGTTAAAGTGGTTAGTAACCGGGAGATCCAGTAGGCCTTAGACCATAAGACTCCAGGACCATAAGATATAGGAGCATAATTAGGCCATTCGGCCCATCGGGTCTGCTTCGCCATTCGATCATGGCTGATCTATGTTTTCCTCTCAACCCTATTCTCCTGCCTTCACCCAGTAACCTTTGACACCCTTACTAATCAAGAACCTATCTATCTCCACTCAAAAAATACCCAATGAATTGACCTCCGCAGCCGTCTATAGCAATGAATTTCACAGATGCACGACCTTCTGACGAAATAAATTTATCCTCCTCGCCAATCTAAAGATATGTCCTTTTATTCTGAGGCTATGCCACTTTGCACCCTTAAATTGATCCTACAAATGTTACTGCCTAATACAGTGGTTCTCAACCTTTTTTCAGTGATGTACCCCCTGTGAAATATTTTTTCAGCCAAGTACCCCCTAACCAGCGCAAAAATATAGGAATTTTAAAATTTCACGTACCCCCTGGAGTGCCTTCACGTACCCCCAGGGGTACGCGTACCCCCATTTGAGAACCACTGGCCTAATACATACAGTCTGACTATGGGTAAATTGTGCTGATTTTGTTTTATTTTGAAATGGTTAAGCCATACAATCAAGACATATTTCCATATTTGAACAAGTAATGTGTGTCTGCCTATTTACCAAGATGTTGCATTGCATAAGGAAGTAAAGTGGAAAATGTCTGCTGGTATTAATAACTTTATGAAATTTACTATTTCCCTGACAGGGCATCTACATACACTACAGTAATGAACTTTCGATACTCTAGATCCCATTTTAATTGTAGCTAGTTCAGAACTGGGTTATGATCCAATCTTAGTTTTGCTGCTCTTGGATCTATCATTAATCTAAATTTCTGACCATGCAAGGACTTATGGAAATCAATAAAAGCAGTCTTTTTATGTGGACGTACTGAGTGGTTTCAGACAGAAGGCTTGGACCAGTATGATTTGACCCATTATTTTCAACCCACAGCTCATATGTTAATGAGTCTGGTACACAAAATGAACCTCCTGCCCGAACAATTGACTGGCTCGTTGGGATTCCCTGCAAGTCTGTCTGTCCCCAAATCCTCCTCATGAGCAATCTCTCTCCTGGGAACTGTCAATGTTTAATTGGAAGCTGCTCTAAGGTGTATTTTTTAAATGAGAAATAATATTTTTGTAATGTAATGATTTTAAATTATGCTTTGCTTAAACTGGATGATTTAAGTAAAATATACTTTTAAAATATTATGGTGCAATTATATTGCTATCTGATTGGCATAGCAAAACGTTTACAATATATTTTATAAATGCATTGAGAAATTTTTACCTTTTCTCAATACATTTGTTTTGTTCGAGACTTATATTTTACAATTTTACATTTGCCATCACTTCATTTTGTTTTGAGTTTACGTTCTAAAAATGATATTTTCTGCGTTGAAATTAATTGAATTGTATTTTTTCAATATGATTTAACAAGTCTAGATTGGAAATAGCTGTTAGAAATTTCTGACACATAGCTGTGTAATTCTTTTTCTCCAAATCTCTGCAGGTTCTTGGCATGTTATTGCATTTAAAAATGAAACATTAATCTCGAGAACAAGGAAGCAGCCAATTATCAGCCTGCGCAACCAAAATTATACTTCACAATACAGTGGTTATTTGAAGATCCTATGTTCCCTGCTATTGTGTCCATTGATCCTGGTTTAATTTGCATGGCGTATTAAATGAACTTAATGAACGTAACTGGTAGTAAGTTGTTGCAGCACACTTCATAAATCATGGCTAAACAAGAGTTTTGTGAAGGTGTAACAAATAAGACCGTTTCTCATGAGTTGATGTCACTGACAGAGTGGTCCATATTTTTCGGTAATTTAGTGCCGATCTCATTAGTTGCCTTAAAAAGTTATTAGTTATTAAAAAAGCATCTGGCAACTAGCTGAAGCAGCTAAGGCCAGAGGTTGCTCAATCTGGTAATGTGCTGTCTGTCTTTGCACGGTGATTTGACCCAGTACCACCGAAAGCTGTTGAAAACTGTTCCAAATTTATCAGCTTAAACTCTAATAGGGTCGTGAACTGTAAAACTAAGTTTCTGTAACAATTATTGTTTCTTTTTAATCAAGGGAGATGAAGTATATAATTGTTTGTGCCATTTGGCAAATTGGGGTACCTTTACTTTTTAACTCTTAATTTGACAGAATCGGTATTTGGTTAAATGGAGAAACAAGGAACATAGATGCTGGTTTACAAAAAAACAGTGCTGGAGTAACTCAGCGGGTCAGGCAGCATCTCTGGAGAACATGAACAGCCGATGTTTTGGGTCATATTTGGTTAATCTCTTTTGCAACAAAGCATCTTATGCAAGATATGTCCTGATGAAATAAAGTTATAATACACCCAGTTGAAGAAGGTTGAACATAGTTTGTTAGTATTTGAAAAATAGATTCTACCGGATGCTTTTATTTTGTAGGAGAGACAAAGTACTTTGTCATTGTCTTGAAAGTCAATCTGTTCTAAATGTTTCTATCTTTATGTGATCATGACCATTATTGAAAATGGACAAATTTTGGCAATTGTGGGTCTGATTGTGTCCATAATATAGGCTGTGTCCTCTCGCACCATGTGTGCTTAGGCAGTCCGATGATGGTGGAATTACACAGTGGCTTTTACTCAATGACTTTACATAGGCTGCGCTGTGCTTGAGTGTGTCCTGGACTTGTAGTCCGCAAGTTGGAAACATTTGGCAGTGCATTGTTCTGAGCTATCATGCACTTTGTCAGAAGGCCTACGGTAGAATATTCCATCGTGGGCTGAAGGGCCTGTTCTTATGCAAAATGCTCATAGGCAACTGGAGAAATATGTTTTAATCTTGATGAACACCTTTGCATATGGCTCCCTTAGAGGGTGTATAAAATATAGAAGTATAACATAATATAGAATGTTGCATCCCCATAATAGTAAAAGTCTTCCTATTGCTTGTGTTTGTGCCGACGATGTGTCAATATGCTTTTCTTATATTCTTCCAAACGCTAGGCCACAGCCTTCCCATTTTCACATATCCTACTCACATTTTTCCCGTTGTGGCGATAAACATCTTCCTGTCGCATTCCCACCTATATTTCCGGTTATTAATTTTAAAAACAGCCCCAAAAACTCACCCATTACGGAAAAAAAAACCTGAGTGACGGGACACTCCGGGAGGGAGGGGCACTCCAGCGCTCGCGGTGAACGAGGAGTGGCGGCAGCCGCCCGCGCCCAACACCCAGTGGGGAGGGTGGTGCCGCGGGCCCTGGCTGGAGCCGAACCTAGTGCTGGAGCTGGCGTGAGGGCCGAGCCCAGGGCTTGGGATGGGGCCATGACCGGGGCCGAGAAAGAAGCCGCCGCTGGAACCAATGACGAGCCTGGGTCCGAGGTCAGGGACGAGCCCGGAGATGAAGTCGGGGCCCTGACTGGAGCCCAGTCAGCTGAGCTGACGGTTGGAGTCTACAGCCAGAGCTGGATCGAGTACGAGAACCAGGCCGAGTTCCAGGCCCTGGCGCTGCTCTACGACCTGGGTATGTCCTGGGGCAGGGAATGGGAGTGAGGGGAGGAGGAAGAGGGAAATAAGGAGGAGGGAGATGGGGTGGAGAGGGAAAAGATCCCGGGGAGGTGACGAGGGAGAGGGGGGGATTGAGGGAGAGGAGAGGGTAGGGAGGGTAGTCGCCACATCTACACTCCCTCTCTCGCTCTACCCTCTCTACCCCCCTATCTATCCTCACTCCCCTCCCTATCTGCTCCCCTCCCTATCTGCTCCCCTCCCTATCTGCCCCCCTCCCTATCTTCCCCCTCCCCATCCCCATCTTCCCCCTCCCCATCTTCCCCCTCCCCATCTGCCCCCTCCCCATCTGCCCCCTCCCCATCTGCCCCCTCCCTATCTGCCCCCCTCCCTCTCTGCCCCCCTCCCTCTCTGCCCCCCTCCCTCTCTGCCCCCCTCCCTCTCTGCCCCCTCCCTCTCTGCCCCCTCCCTCTCTGCCCCCATCCCTCTCTGCCCCCCTCCCTCTCTGCCCCCCTCCCTCTCTGCCCCCTCCCTCTCTGCCCCCTCCCTCTCTGCCCCCCTCCCTCTCTGCCCCCCTCCCTCTCTGCCCCCCTCCCTCTCTGCCCCCCTCCCTCTCTGCCCCCCTCCCTCTCTGCCCCCCTCCCTCTCTGCCCCCTCCCTCTCTGCCCCCTCCCTCTCTGCCCCCCTCCCTCTCTGTCCCCCTCCCTCTATGCCCCCTCCCTCTCTGCCCCCCTCCCTCTCTGCCCCCTCCCTCTCTGCCCCCCTCCCTCTCTGCCCCCCTCCCACTCCGCCCCGCTCTCTCTCTGCCCCCTCCCTCTCTACCCCCTCCCCCTCCCTCTACCCTCCCTTTCTACTCCCCTCCCCCTCCCTCTCTGCCCCCCTTCCCTCTCTACCCCCCTCCCTCTCTGCCCCCCTTCCCTCTCTACCCCCCTCCCTCTCTGCCCCCCTTCCCTCTCTACCCCCTCCCTCTCTACCCCCCTCCCTATCTACCACCCCTCCCTCTCTACCAGCCCTCCCTCTCTATCAGCCCTCCCTCTACCCCCCTTCCCTCTCTACCCCCTTCCTCTCTACCCCCCCCTCCCTCTAGGGATTGGAGGGAGAAGAGGAGGAGGAGGGAGTGCTGGGGGATGAGGAGAAATGAGTCGCGCCTGCGCAGTTGGGGGGGTATGCATGAGTGGTGCAATATTGCGTTGGGAGAACGGGTTGCCTAGGGGGAACGGGTAAGTGGTGGAATCTTATATACTAGACCAACGGGTCTGCACTTGGTCTAGTATATAATAGAATTATATATGACCAATATAAAGTACAGCGTTTCTCCCATGTGCTGATTTTTCTATGTTGGAAAAGGCTGGATGCATCGGGGTGTGGCTGAGCTAAATGAGCAGGCACTGGTCAACCCTAAAAACATAGAAACATAGAAAAATAGGTGCAGGAGTAGGCCATTTGGCCAATCGAGCCAGCACCGCCATTCAATATGATCATGGCTGATCATCTAAAATCAGTATCCCGTTCCTACCTTTTCCCCATATCCCTTGATTCCTTTAGCCCTAAGAGCTAACTCTCTCTTGAAAACATCCAGTGAATTGGCGTTCACTGCCTTCTGTGGCAGAGAATCACACAGATTCACAACTGTTTTTCCTCATCTCAGTCTTAAATGGTCTACCCCTTATTCTTAAACTGTGACCCCTGGTTCTGCATTCCCCCAACATCGGGAACATTTTCCTGCATCTAGCCTGCCCAATCCTTTAAGAATTTTATATATTTACTAGACCAGGTGCAGACCCGTTGGGTCTGTTTCCCCAACGGCGTTTGCAGGGGTGGGGGGGTTGCGGCATCACACTCACACTAACCACAAACACACAGGTGGGGGGAGGGGGGGAGAGGGAGACGGGGTGGGGAGAGGGGAGTGTGAGAAGAGGGGAGGGAGGGGAGAGGAGGAGGAGGAAATGGGAGAGATTTGGGAGGGAAAGGAGAGCGGGGTAGGGGGTGAGAGAGGGGGATGGGGAGAGGTGTGTGGGGGGGGGAGGGGAGGGAGGGGGAGAGGGGTGGGGGGAGAGAGGGGAAAGAGTGGGGAGGGAGAGTGGAGGGGGAGGGGGGAGAGAAGTGGAAGAGGGGAGGGAGGGGTAGGGGGAGTGATGGAAGAGGGACAGAGGGGTAGGGGGAAGGGGTGGGGGGGAGAGTGAGGGGTGGCGGAGGGAGAGGGGTGGGTTAAGGGGGAGTGGTGGAAGAGGGACAGAGGGGTAGGGGGAAGGGGGCGGGGGAAGAGAGGGAAGGGGGTGGGGTAGAGAGGGAAGGGGGTGGGGGAGAGAGGGGTGGGGTGGGAGGAGGAGGGGGAGAAGGGTGAGGAGAGGGAGATGGAGAGGGGGAGGAGAGGAGAGAGATGTGTGGGGGTAGGGGAGAGAGGAGGAAGAGTGTGGAGGGAGGGGGAAGAGGGGATGGGAAAGGGGGTGGGGAGAGAGGGAAGGGGGTGGGGAGAGAAGGAAGGGGTGGGAGAGAGAAGGAAGGGGGGTGGGGGAAGAAAGGGAAGGGGGTGGGAGGAGGGGGAGAGGGGTGGGGGAGGAGAGAGGGATAGGGAGGGGGAGAGAGGTGTGGGGGAGGGGCAGAGGGAGGGGAGGAGGGAAATGGGGTAGAGGGGTGGGGAGATGGAAGGTGAGTGGGAGAGAGAGGAATGGGAGGGGGAGGAGAGGGAGAGGGGTGGAGAGGGAGTGGGGGGGGAAGAGGGATGCAGAGGGGAGAGAGGTGGGGGGAGGGAGGGGAGGAGGGAGATGGGGCCGGGGAGGGAGGGGGAAGAGTGTGGAGGAAGGGGGAGAGGGGTGGGGGGAGAGAGGGGAAAGAATGGGGAGGGGGGGAGGAGTGGGGAGGGAGGGGGAGAGGGGTAGGGGGAGTGGTGGAAGAGGGTCAGAGGGGTAGGGGAAGGGGTGGAGGGAGGGGGGTAGGGGGAGTGGTGGAAGAGGGTCAGAGGGGTAGGGGGCAGGGGTGGGGGAGGGGGGGAGAGGAGTGGGGAGGGAGGGGGAAAGGGGTAGGGGGAGTGGTGGAAGAGGGACAGAAGGGTAGGGGGAAGGGGGTGGGGGGAGAGAGGGAAGGGGGGTGGGGGAGAGAGGGATGGGTGGGAGAGGGAGAGGGGTGAGGAGAGGGAAACATAGAAATTAGGTGCAGGAGTAGGCCATTCGTCCTTTCGAGCCTGCACCACCATTCAATATGATCATGGCTGATCATCCAACTCAGTATCCTGTACCTGCCTTCTCTCCATACCCCCTGATCCCTTTCGCCACAAGGGCCACATCTAACTCCCTCTTAAATATAGCCAATGAACTGGCCTCAACTACCTTCTGTGACAGAGAATTCCAGAGATTCACCACTCTCTGTGTGAAAAATGTTTTTCTCATGTCGGTCCTAAAAGATTTCCCCCTTATCCTTAAATTGTGACCCCTTGTTCTGGACTTCCCCAACATCGGGAACGATCTGCCTGCATCTAGCCTGTCCAACCCCTTAAGAATTTTGTAAGTTTCTATAAGATCCCCCCTCAATCCTTTAAATTCTAGCGAGTACAAGCCGAGTCTATCCAGTCTTTCTTCATATGAAAGTCCTGACATCCCAGGAATCAGTCTGGTGAACCTTCTCTATACTCTGTCTATGGCAAGAATATCTTTGGCAAGGGAGATGGAGAGGGGGGGAGGAGAGAGGGGTGGGGGAGGGGAAGAGAGCGGGGAGGGGGAGAGAGGTGTGGGGGAGGGGGGATGGACAGGAGGGGAGGGGGAGATAGGTGTGGGGGAGGGAGGGGAGGAGGGAGATGGGGTAGGGGAGAGAGGGGGAAGAGTGGGGAGGGAGAAGGGGGGTGGGGGAGAGAGGGATGGGGGTGGGAGGAGGAGGGGAGGAGAGGGAGGTGGAGAGGGGGAGGAGAGAGGGACGGGGAGGGGGAGAGAGGGATGGGGAGGGGGAGAGAGGTGTGGGGGAGGGAGGGAGATGGGGTAGGGGAGGGAGGGGGAAGAGTGTGGAGGGAGGGAGAGAGGGGAAATAGTGGTGAGGGAGAGTGGAAGGGGGAGGGGTAGGGACAGTCCATCTGTTCCCCATTCCCTATCACCCCCAATCCTCTTTCTCTATTCGCACACACGTGATGACGCGCTTCGACACAGGCTGCGGGGGTGGGGGGGAGGAAGAGCTGGGGCTGCTGCAAAGGCATATGTAAATGGATCCATTCCGATTGGACATCTGTGAGCATTGGGCATTGTGACATCACACGATTGAACGTTCACCAACATGTTATGGGTGAGAGCTGTTTTATTTTGAAATTTTGGGGGGGGGGAAGAGAAGGATTTTTTTACACACAATAAACACAACAAAATTTAATCAGGAGTGGATACTTGGAATAAAAAGTGAAATCTCTACCGAAAATGGAAAAAATCTCGGCGTTTCTGCGTGTGATGATGGCGTAGCAACGAATCAAAGGCTGGCAACCACAAGTCAGGCAGAAACACACACACACACACACACACACACACACTTTTATATTATAGATAGATATAAGATCCCTCTCATCCTAAATTCCAGTGAATACAAGCCCAGTCGACTCTTTCATCATATGTCAGTCCCGCCATCCCGGGAATTAATCTGGTGAACCTATGCTGCACTTCCTCAATAGCAATAAAGTCCTTCCTCAAATTAGGAGACCAAAATACTCCAGGTGCGGGCTTACCAGAGCCTTGTGCAACTGCAGTAGGACCTCCTTGCTCCTAAACTCAAATCCTCTCGCAATGAAGGCCAACATGCCATTAGCTTTCTTCACTGCAAGTCGTGTAAGCAGAAGCCCCACCTCTCTACCTCCACCTACCTCCCCTTTCTGAAAAGGATTTTCTTCTACCACAAAGCCATAGATCATCACTATCAGTTCAGTTTCAGATTAATTTATTGTCATGTGTACCCGAGGTACAGTGAAAAGCTTTTTGTTGCATACGATCCAGTCAGCAGAAAGTTAATACATGATTACAATCGAGCCATTTAATGTGTATAGATACATGATCATGGAACAACATGGAATTGTCTATTTTTCAAGAGAGAGCTAGATAGGGCTCTTAAAGATAGCGGAGTCAGGGGATATGGGGAGAAGGCAGGAACGGGGTACTGATTGGGGATGATCAGCCATGATCACATTGAATGGCGGTGCTGGCACTTCATGCCGAACTTCCTAAGCCTTCTAAGGAAGTAGAAGTGTTGGTGTGCTTTCTTGGTCGTTGCTTCAATATGGGTGGTACAGGAGAAGTTGTTGGTGATATTGACATAGGAATTTGAAGCTTTCAACCATCTAATTGATAACATTTGCAAAATATCTCATTAAGTAACTGTATATCAGGCATTAGAAATAGCCAAGATGGCTGTGAGAAATGCCTCCATCTGTGATCTTTCTGTGATCAACACACTCACAATCAAACCTCAGAGGAACATAGAACAGTGCAATACAGGAACAACAGGCCCTTTGGCCCACAATGTCTGTACCGAACATGATGCTAAGTTAAACTAATCTCCTCTGCCTGCACATGATCTATATTCCTCCAGTCCCTGTATGTCCATGTTTTTATCTAAAATCCTCTGAATGCCACTATGGTATCTGCTTCCACCACCACTCCTGGCAGTGTATTCCAGGCACCCTCTGTGTGTAAATGTCACAGCTCATCTCCTTAAAAGTCTGCCCCTCTCACCTTAAAGCTATGCCCTCTGGACATTTGCACCCTGCAGGAAAGATTCTGACTGTCTACCCTATCTCTGCTTCTCCTAATTTTCTGTAATTTTATCAGATCTGCCTGCAGCCTCTGTTGCTCAAGAAAAACAATCCAAGCCTGTCCAACCTCTGTTGCTCAAGAAAAAACAATCCAAGCCTGTCCAGCCTCTGTTGCTCAAGAAAAAACAATCCAAGTCTGTCCAACCGCTCCAATACCCCCTAATCTAGACATGATTCTTGTAAATTTCTGCACCCTCTCCAAAGCCTTCCTGTAATGGGGTGACCAGAGCTACACACAATACTCCAAATGCGGCCTGACCAAGGAATCAACATTTTGTCCCATTTACATGGAGAAAGACAAGAAGTTAATTATTTATAAAATGAAACAATGGTGATATTTCAGATGATCTTCATATTGGCATCTTCCAGTGTTCTTCATTTAATATTTCTCACTGGGTAAAGTCTCAGTAAAATTTAGAAGAAAACTGCATTTTTAAGAATAAAAAACCCCAGAGAATCAGTAGTTTTCTCTCTGCTTATTAATGACATCTGAAAAAATGTGAATATACTTTTTCTCGCAAATACTGGTTAGTATAAAACTGAAAAAACAAATGTTGAAAAATGTATGTCTCCTATTCATCAGAATAGATTTTTGCAGTAAATTATTCACACTTTTGTTTGATCTCATCAGATTTTTAATTGCCTCCACTTTAAAAAAGTGGTTCAAAGCTGCATTTAAATCCAAAAGTTTAAAAGACAGATGGAGTGAAATTAATTTTGTTAAAAACCTTCTACATTTCTCAATTTTGTATTTAAATTTAAATAATTTGGGAAAAGAAAATTCATGAATTTATCCAATACCATTATTTTAGTTTATTAAAATAAGCAATAATTTCCCTGGTAAACTTTAAAGTACAAGAATCTACAAAGTACCAATGCCAATGATTTGGATCACAGAATTTTTTTCTCTTCTCTTTGAATATTTGTATACTATTTGTATCATCATTTGGTCAGAACAATGAATATTTCTATAGATTTGCTTACACATAAAGTATCCATTATCTATAGAAATATCCATTTGAATCATGTAATCTGGTGCACTAAGGGCTTTGAAGAATAATGTGCAAAATGCTGCAGACCAAAATTATCACCGACTGGTATCTTGATAAATTTTGATTCCATCTTTGTGTTTTAATTGCTTTATGTGTATGTTGTCGATTCAGTGGAGCCTCCGGAGGGATAAATACAATAGAATAGTACCTAAGCAAGAATCATTTGTATGGGAAGTAAGGAGAAAAATTGGAAGTGGTCTGAAAAAAGAGTGACATCTACACGTTTAAATGAAGTATTAAATTTGATTTACAAGTAGCATTGATGTTTTTTTCAATACAGATTTTTTTTTTTCAATGATGATATATTGTAATGATTTTTTTATCTTGTTCTCAAGGTGGTAAGAATCATCTTTTGAAATATGAGAGAATATAATTTGTGACCCAAAGTTTCTTAAATAGGATAAATATTTTCTTACGTTAATTTGTAAATTACCTGCTTGAAAAAGTATAAAGATGTATTTGCAGCTGTAGTGAAACATATTCAGAACATAGAAGTGTCTTTGTAGCTGAACTGATAGAGGCACAAAATTGTACATGGGCTCAAAACTAAAATGTTTTCCACTTTTTCAATGGAATAATTAGCAATAACAAATGCTGACAAAAATCATGCTGATGAAAGTTTTAAATAGCAATATGAAAATTTGTTTAATGAACAGGTGAATTAAAATTTATAATTTAACTTTTATAAAAACACCATTTAAAAGTGACTTGGATCTTTTAACCCCATTCGTATTCATCCATAATCGATTATGCATTTTCAGTAAAATAGAACACAGTATTTAGTTTCCCTATTGTGAAGCATTACTCAGAATTTAAGATGATATTTCAACAGAAATTGAGAATTATCAGGACTAAATTTAGTCTTGACATTAATGGGGTTATTTTTACAAATAATCATGAATAATGTGTTTTAAAAGCAGTATATATATTCTTGTGTTTAATACGTTAAAATGTCAGTATTAAACATTTTTAAATTATATTGTGAGGAGTGTAGACAGGTCCTGAAATATAGAGTATACGTTATTCATATCTCAAATTGTTGCATGTCCAGAATGTCCAAAAGAGTACATGTAAACATTGTCTTTTTTAATTTTTAGCTTAAGAAACATACATTGTTTTGTATTAAATCCACTTGAAAACATTCTTAATCTGAATAGGTGCTGAATTGAAATTTTTGAATTTGTGTAGATTAAATATTCATGGAAAATATCTTTTAAATATTTCCATATTCCAAACTCACAATGTTTTTCTGTTTATAACTACTTGCATTTTTTGCATGCACATTTTCCTAAATGAAGGCTGGTGATTTTTGGACTGTATATTTTAATTTAATGGTAGGTGAATGTGTTCACTTTACAGGGTTATATCTTAAATTGAAATAAACAAAAATGTATTTCAAAAATTGATCTCTTTATATTTTTCTAAATATTGTAAAAGTATTTTTATAAATAACTAAACTAATTTTGGCATTGATTTGTACCACACAAAATGGGACCTCTGAATATTGGGAGAAAAATATCTTCTCTCATGAAAATATAGCGTATAAAATTATACTTTATTAAATGTTTGACATTTTCTGGCGAGAATGTAATGAATCATGGCCAACCGTCATATCTGATAAGGATGTCTGCATATTATGGAACCCATGTATCACACAAAAAATAATCTGCCTGTTTTCATTGATATTTATACACACATCCATATCCTCAATGCAAAAATAATTTTATTTTATAAATAGTTACTCTGAATTTACTTTTAATTGAATCTGTGAGTGCAAACATTTATGTTATGATGCAAATAAATCTTTTTTTAGCACATGTACAAAGCAAGTTGATTTTCTTGTGTGAAATGCAACATTATATTATCGACATGCTATGTTTTTAAAAATAACATCCAGTCATACCAAAAGTTACTTTGCTGAAATATATTTGTGGTTTATATATTAGTGGTAAAAGATGCTACAAACTGCTAAGGAATTTCAGCCTAATTATTTGCAATCCTATCTTATGTTAGCATTTGACAGTTTATAATGCAGTAATATCTACCATTTCCATTAAAGGAGGATACTTTTTACATGACCTATATGCACGCAATCACAAATTTAAGCAAATGTACTAATTTCACATCTGTTATTCAAGAACTATATTGTATAGTAATACAACAAAGGAGTTCTATCCAAGGGTCATTTATTTGTTAAGGTTTGCATACCTTTAGTACTGAAACGTCTTCACACATTTTGATCAGCAACGTAATGTTAAAAGTAATTTTGGAATAATACATTTGTTGGCATCACATTTTATATGGGTTATTAGACGTTGGTTAATGTCAGCATATCAAAGATTGGTATTTTGAGTATATTTACTTTTTTCATTGAAAAACGTATTTAATAATTAAAAGTATTCTCCTTCAAATTAAGATCATAGGTATGACTGCTGTTTTATTTGTCTCCAGAATCTGTTGATGATTATTTATTTTGTTTCCAATTGCAGAGAACCCTGTTACCTTCCCTGAGAACAGCAAAGAAAAAGAAATCCTCACACCAATTGAAGATGTGCAGGTTGAAAGCTGTATTCCACATACTGACTCGGGCATTGGAGAGGAGCAATTAGCTGGTCTCATGAATGGTTCTGATTTGGAACTAGTTGCTAGGTCAGATGCAGTGAGTGAACTTCTATCATCCTTGTCCTCTGAAGTAAAGAAATCGGAAGAATGTTTGTCCGAAGCTCAAATTGAAGTGCTGAAGCCCCCCTCGTCAATATCAAGCGTCAGCCAAGGGAAAGGCATGAACGTGAAGGAGATTCTGAAAAGCCTGGTTGCAGCACCCATGGAAGCTGCAGAATCTGGACCTGAACCTGTATCGTATCCTGACCCCACTGTGAAAAGAGAAGCACAACCTATTCTTCCCATGCAGTTCCATTCCTTTGACAGGTGAAGAGCCTCAATGTTGTTTTAATTTATTCACCCACCAGAGTATTTATGAATGTGAGTGATGAGATGATATTGGTGAGAGGAGGAGAGATCTCCGGGGGTTTCAGAGGCAGATTGAACAGCAGCATCACATAGCCCAGCCTGTCATCTTCACAGCTCAAAGACCTAATGGGAGGTGGCAGCCTGAAATGAGTTGCCACTGCAAAGTGTATTATTTTTGAAATGCTTTCACACAAATCACTGAGCTCCACATACAACTTTGTTTCATGGTTTAATGTCATCACGAGGCACAAATTGGTGTGTCTAATTGTTTGCCACCTGCCAATGAAATGAACTGCCAGAAAGCCAGAAGGATCTGTTTGTCTGTCAGGCATTCAGGCTATTGAGAGTGACAACATCAAAAATTTTGCTTCAGAATCTGAAGCTTTGATCGGCCTTTGAGAGACCCCACTCTCCGGCTCCTGGTCAAGTGAATTTTTCAATTAGTTTTAAATATATTAGGTTCCTGCTGCCTCATCTGTCTTTAGGAAGATGTAATGATGTTAAGAACAGACTAAACAGATTTCGATTCAATGAAAATCCAAATTCCCATGATGGTATTTTTAATAATTTTTAAAAAATCTTTACAAAACACATTTTATTGCAGACCTTTGTACCTATCAGCCATGCTTTAATTTGGTTCTTTTTTTTATTTGTTGGAAACCCAGATTTTGAGGTTATCGCTACTTTTAAATAAACAAACACAATTTGTTAAAAATATTTTATTACACAAATTACTAAACTAACATTACTGCTATTATTAATGCATTGTAACAAAGCCAAATAGCACAATAGAAATAACTGCAGACACCAAAATAGATCTGTAATTGTTGGAAGCAAATCTCGTACATAATTTCAAATTGGTGTAACAATTGCTATATGTTTAAGCTAAACAGAATCAAAGACTATGAGCTTTTACGTGTATACCTGTAACTGCTATCTTTCCTATGGTTGGCTGTTTAAGCAGACCTGGGTGTGCTTGTACATCAGTCACTGAAAGTAAGCATGCAGGTACAGCAGGCAGTGATGAAAGCTAATGGCATGTTGGTCTTCATTGCGAGAGGATTTGAGTTTAGGATCAAGGAGATCCTACTGCAGTTGTACAGGGCCCTGGTGAGACCACACCTGGAGTATTGTGTTCAATTTTGGTCTCCTAATTTGTGGAAAGACATAATTGCTATTGAGGGAGTGCAGCGTAGGTTCACCAGTTTAATTCCTGAGATGACGGGACTGACATATGATGAAAGAATGGGTAGACTGGGCTTGTATTCACTGGAATTTAGAAGGATGAGAGGGGATCTTATAGAAACATATAAAATTCTTAAAGGATTGAACAGGCTAGATGCAGGAAAAATGTTCCCGATGTTGGAGGAGTCCAGAACCAGGGGTCACAGTTTAAGAATAAGGGGTAGGCACTTAGGACTGAGATGAGGAAACATTTTTTCACCAAAGAGTTGTGAATCTGCCTTCTCTGTCACTGTGGAGGCCAATTCACTGGCTGTTTTCAAGAGAGAGTAAAGGGCCTGTACCACTTGGGCGTCATTTGCTCGTCATTTACGCGACATGCCGGTAGTGACTGACGCGCGACAGTCGCGCGAAAATCGTCAAGAAGTACGACAATCGCGTGCCAAGTGCTCTTGAGGGCCCTGCTTTTTTTTAGAGCTATTGTGATGTTGTTCGTACTTAGTCCGATCTACGTGACAAGGATTTTCCCAATGAAAATCAAGGATACTATGGTGAAAATATTTCAAAACTATGCACACTGTATACCCGGGGTCACGTGGTGCGGCGCTCCAATGACGTGCAAATGGCGTGCCAACGGCGTACGGGCGGCGCATGGTTACTGACGTTGATGCACGGTGACGCATAATAAATTAGCATAGGCAATGTTTGCGTGTCACCGTGCGTAACCATGCGTCACCACGCGCTACACGTACGCCGTAAGAACGTCAGCGTACACCATCAGTACGTCAGCATGCGCAAGGGATACGTCACGCAGGAGGAGCGCGAGGATTTTGAGCACTGCAAAACCCTAGAGTGCCACGCGTTACCGCTCACCACTGCATACGCCACCACGCGCCATGCGCGCATCACGCGGGCATCATGACACGCCAACCAATTTTTAGGATGTCGTGTAAATGACGCCCAAGTGGGACAGGCCCTTTAGATTTAGCTCTTAGGGCTAAAGGAGTCGAGGGTTATGGGGAAAAAACTGGAATGGGGTACTGATTTTAGATGATCAGCCATGATCATAATGAATGTCAGTGCTGGCTCAAAGGGCAGAATGGCCTACTCCTGCACCTATTTTTCAATGTTTAATGTGTAATACATTTCTGGGAATTGCTGCGGTGCTCAAATATTCTTACCACAACTTATTTCAGACAGGAAATTTATAAAGAAGTAGATTTTTTAATTATTGATGATTTGGAACTATGCAAAGCTAAGTACACTGGATACATCTTCTGTAAGAAAAGTATAGTCTCATTTTCTCTTTTGATATTAATCACTTTCACTACCATGCATTATCACCATTCCTTTTACAATTTGAAAGTGGTTGTTAATCTGTAGCAATTTCCAATGAAATTTTAAACTGACTGTCAAGGATGACACGAGAAGGATGTATTTGCTTCCTTTGCAAGTTCCAGTCATATTTGTATGCATTTTCCTGTTTCATGAATATCTCTGGGGGAGCATCAACATTAAATGCTGCAGCCCAAGTGGTGCACAATTGCTCATCAACAGAACTTGTCCACATGAATCAGCCTGCCAATTATGTTTTTGGAAAAGGTGTCTATTTTCCTCATGCTTTTTGGGGCATTTACGTATCTAGAAACATTGTGGTTGATCTTTGTATTGCAAAGCTATTTTAGCCACACTCACACAGTCCAGTATGGTATGGTACATTATTTTTCTCATGTGCCGACGTACAATGAAATTCATTTTTGTATACAGTTCAGCACAAGTATCACTGCACGTAAGCACTCAGATACATTTTAGATAAGCATCTCAGATACAAGTGTATTGCAGTAGTACACTGAGGACGTGTATAGAGTCGGCACTTTGCGCCATTTTCAAGTCCCAGTTGTTGTAAGTGCAAGGTTCTTGAACTGACCATGAAAGGCCATTGTCCTGGCAGCGTTGCAGGGTCAGCATAGCCAAGCGTAGCCATTAGTGTCCTCCGCCATTGCTCCACTGTTGTAGGCCGCATCCGGTCCACGCGCTCGACTTCTTGGAGCAGCACCCTGTCCTGACTGCTGTGGGGCCTACAGCAACCCACTCCACCGTAGATACAGTGCACTGTTCCATCAGACGGTCTGCTTACCGGCCCTCCATTCGACTCCTTCCACGCCACGTGTGCGAGCCAGGCCTTCCATGTGGGTTCCCAGACTGCGGCGCGGGTCCTTGATTCGCAGCGGGCGAGATGGGCCCTCTGGCCTGGTTCCGTATGCAAAGTTATTTTGTACTAATCAAGTGATTTTCTACCAGACAAAAAGGTGCCAGTACACATAATCATTAACAATTATGCTATATTTATCAACAGTTTTTCCATCAATATCCCCCCGATATAAAAGTAGAAAATCAACATATGCTAAAAATTAAATAATTCATTCGGGCGGCACAGTGTCGTGGCTTCAGAGTTGCTGCCTCACAGAGATTCGGGTTGATCCTGACCGTGGGTGCTGTCTATACAAAGGTTGTAGGTTTGTAGGTAAATTGGATTCTGGAAATTGTCCCTTGTATGTAGGATAGATGTGTGAGTCTGATCGGCGTGGACTAGGTGGGTCTAAGGGCCTGTTTCCACGCTGTATTGACAATTAAAATAAAACACCAAAAATAAGAAAATCTAGTTTTTAACGAGAGGCGCTGGTATGCTGTTCTGTGTGTTCTGTTATAAAAAAAACAGATACAGATTCATTGTTTCAAATATTAGTGCTCATTGGTAATTTAAGAATAGGATTAAGCCATTGGACACCTTTAGCTTTGTCCACTCTTCATTTAGATCAGGGCTGGTGTAACGCAATGGCTTTTTGTTGCTTTGTCCCAAAGCTCATGATTCTTGTGGTGTATAAAATTAGCTTAGTCTTGAATATATTAAAAGACTATCAATCGCCAACAAGAATTCAAACAAATGTAATGTGCAAGTACATTAATAAATCAGAATAGGAGAAGGCCACTTGGACCCTCGAATCTGCCCCACTATTCAATATGATCATGCTGACTTGCCCCAGACTCCAACTCCCTATCTGTGCCAAATCTCCATCCTCAATCCCGAATCTTTAAAAAAAAAATCCGTCTCCACTTTCAATACTTCTAACAAGCTAGCCTCTATAAATCTCCAGGCAGAGAATTTTTGAGCTTCATCACCCTTCCACAAGAAGAGATTTCTACATACCTCAGTTATAAATGGCCTGTCCCCTTATCTTGATGAGACAAGGAACTGCAGATGCTGGTTAACAAAGAAAGACACAAAGCGCTGAACTAACTTAGTGGGTCAGGCAGCATCTTTAGGGAAAATGGATAGAGGAACCATGTCAGGTTAGGGGAAGGGTCTGAAAAAGGGTCCCGACCCAAAATGTCACCCATCCTTTTTCTCCAGAGATGCTGCCTGATCCACTGAGTTACTCCAGCACTTTGTGTCTATCTTGAACATCTACCCTGTCATGCCACCTTAGGATGATATCTGTTTCAATAAGATCACCTCTCGTTATTCTAAACTCCAAATAATACACATCCAATCTTTTAGCTTCTCTTGACAGACAGGGCAATCTTCTCAGCCCAGAAATTGCGGTGAATCTCTTTTGGACTGCCTCCGATGTCATGATATTCTTTCTTAGATAAGGGGCCCAGGTGTGGCCTCATCAGCACATTTCTCTCTACCAGCTTTCTCCCCTCTACTCCATTAGTCTGAAGGAGGGTCCTGACCCAAAATGTAATCTCCCCGTTTCCCTCCTCAGAAGCTGCCTGACTCGCTGAGTACCTCCAATGTGTTTTTTTAAACCCGTATTGCCACTCATATTCCTTTTATTTTCCTCCCTTCTTGCACCACTGAGTCACATTTGCAGCTTTCCAATCCACTGACACTATCCTGGAAATCGGCAAGTTTAAAAAAAAAACCCATCAGCCAATGGATTCACAGCCAAATCCTTTAAATCTTTGCGTGCATATCATTGGGTCCTGGAGAATTGTCTGCCTTTGGTCCTTTGAGTTTTTCTAATATTTTGTTCTTCCTGATTGTGATTTTTACATGTTTTATGCTATTTGAAATTTGCCCATAGAACAGAATAGTACAGCACAGGAACAGGTCCTTCAGCCCACAATGTGTTCCGATCATGATGCCAAGATCAACTCTTATCTGCCTACACATAATTCATATCCCTCCATTCCCTGCATATCCATTTGCCAATCCAAAAGTCTCTTAAATGCCACTATGGTATCCGACTCCACCACCACCCCAGGCAGTGTGCTCCAAACACTCACCATCCTCTGTAAAAAAAAACTTGCCCACATCTCCTTTAAACATTTCCCCTCTCACCTTAAAGCTACGCCATCTGTTATCATCAAGACCTAAGCCAAATGCAAAAAAATAACTTAACAATATATGCTATTTGGGCGGCATAGTGGTAGAGCTGCTGACTTTGCACGCCAGAGACCTGGATTCAATACTGGCTACAGGTGCTCTCTGCATGGAGTTTATGCTTTCTCCCTGTGATCGCGCGGATTTTCTCCGGGTTCAGTTTCCTCCCACACTTCAAAGGCAGACAGGTTTGTTTGCAGGTTAGACGCAATATGCTGGAGTAACTCAGCGGAACAGGCAGCATCGCTGGATAGAAGGAATGAGTGACGTTTTGGGTCGAGACAATAGACAATAGGTGCAGGAGTAGGCCATTCGGCCCTTCGAGCCAGCACCGCCATTCAATGTGATTACGGCTGATTATCCCCAATCAGTACTCCGTTCCTGCCTTCTCTCCCATATCCCCTGATTCCGCTATCTTTAAGAAACCTATCCAGCTCTCTTGAAAGTATCCAGAGAACCGGCCTCCACCGCCCTCTGAGGCAGAGAATTCCACAGACTCACAACTCTCTATGTGAAAAAGTGTTTCCACGTCTGTTCTAAATGGCTTACCCCTTATTCTTAAACTGTGGCCCCTGGTTGTGGACTCCCCACCATCGAGACCCTTCTTCAGACTGAGCTTAAGGGAGGCAAGATGGCGCAGCGGTTACAGCACCATAGATCCGGGTTCGATCCTGCATACGGGTGCTGCCTGTACGGAGTTTGTACTTTCTCCCAGTGACCGCGTGGGTTTTCTCCGAAATCTTTGGTTTCTTCCCACACTCCAAAGACGTACAGGTTTGTAGGTTAATTGGCTTGGTATAAATGTAAATTGTCTCTAGTGTGTGTAGGATAGTGTTAATATGCGGGGATCGCTGGTCAGTGCGGTTTTGGTGGGCCGAAGGGCCTGTTTCTAGTTCTAAATTGTCCCTAGTGTGCAGGTTAGTTTTAAAACAGCAAAACATCTAATAGATTTATCAAATCTTATTTAAAAATATGTTGACTGGGCTTAATCATATGATTTTTTCATATGCCTTTTACCATGTCCCTGATGTATTCAGTATTTTCCATCTTACTGATATTAGACTAACAAGTCTTAAAATTACCTGCTCTCTGAATGCTGTTTAAAAAAAAAATGGTTAACCTTGCTTCCTTCCAAATTGTTAGAACTGGGCAAATAAACTGAAGAATGGCTTATGGAGTTTAATGCAGATGTGAGAGTTGTTGTATTTTGGGAAGTCAAACCAGGCAGGACATTCACAGTGAATGCTGGAGCCCTGGGGAGTGTTGTAGAGCACATGTATCTAGGATACATGTACATAGGTTCATGAAAGTGGCATCACAGGTGGTCAAGAAGGCTTTTGAGATATTAGCTTTCATCCGTCAGGGTATTGAGTATAGATATTGGGACATTACTTTACAGTTGTACAAGGTGCTGGTGAGGCTGCATTTGGAGTACTGTGTTCAGTTTTGATCACCTTGCTATAGGAATGATGCCATTTGCTGGAAAAAGTGCAGAGAAGATTTACGAGAATGTTGCCAAGACTCAAAGGCCTGTATAGAGAAAGGTTGGACAGGCTAGGACTTTAATTCTACGAGCACAGGAGTCTGAGGGATGATCTTTCTGGAGATATATAAAATCATCAGAGGAATAGATAGGCTGAATACAAAGAGTCTTTTACCCAGAGTAGGGGAATCAAGAACTGGAGGACATAGGTTTAAGGTGAAACATTTAATAGGAACCTAAAGGCGACTTTTACCTCACAGAGGGTGGTAGGTCTAGGAATGGGTTGCCAGAGGAGGTAGCTAAGGTCGTAACAATAACAACATTTAAAAGTCACTTGGACAGGTGTATGGACAGGAAGGGCTCTGAGGGATATGGGCCAAATGCAACAATTCAAACAGAGGGTGATGAGACTATGGAATGAGTTGCCAGGGTGGTAGTTGAGGCAGTTGAGATACTATAACACCACTTAAAACATATTTTAGAGGGATAAAGGCTAAACACAGGCAGGTGGGACTAGTGTAGATGGGTCATCGTGGCTGGCATAGGCAAATTGGGTCAAAGAGTCTGTTTCCATGCTGTATGACTGACTTTAGCTGTCTGGCATTTAGAATCTGGCAATTAATAGTTAATTAGAGAGAAATTATCTTAAGAAATATTAAAGATCATGTTTATCTTTGATGCCATTTGGAAAGTGGACTGAAAACGTGCCTGATTTTGCTGTACACGTGATGATACAGGTCAGACTGCCTCCCCCACCCACCCATCAATAGAGTTTGAAGCATAGATTGCACACCAAATACAGAGATAAATAATGGCTCATCATATCTGCTTCCAGGATATGGTTCTGTATAATTGATGAAGGACATAAACCAGTCCTAAATATCTCAAATAGTTCAATAGATAGAAGCTGACTTCACAATACTGCTGGTAAGAGCCAGTTTATAGCCAACATTAGAGTATTATAGCTGCAACAGCATTAGAAAAGAAATTCAAAGAAAGGCGCATGCTGCCCAACTAGAAAAAAACGATTAACGCAAAGGATGGCAGTTAGTAAGAAATTCAGCACGTGATCTCTACATATCAATGGTTCAATGATACTTTATTGTCACGTGTACCTAGGTACAGTGAAATGCTTTGCATCCAACCCGGTAAAATCATACAGCAGACCACACCTAGGCAGTACACAAGGGTCAACACATTTCTGGTGCCAACAAAGTTACAAAAGTTCACTGAATAGTCCTATCATATCAGATATCTGCATTTGTTCAACGTCATTAAAGGTGGACCTTTATGGCGGTATTGGGAGTGGCTGCACAAGTATCTATCTTGAACATAAACCCACCTTTAATTTTTTGACAGGTAGTATCTGAAAAGTCTCATCCTAGAGTGTCAGTCGTTTAAATTAGAATGTGCATGTTCTATATCTGCTAAAGTCAGATGATTTTGACCTGTATTTCATTTCATGTTCCCCTCTATTTTATCTACTTAAATAGCATGCAAACTCTTGCCGTTGAGGGAGGAGGGAATTAGTGTTGATAGTGAATTAACAATTAAATCAAGTGGAATCATGCATAATCAGCAAATATTTGGCATAATATTTTTATTTAATGCAGAAATCTATTCCTCATACTTGCGAACCTTATTTCCTTGTGATGGCATTTGTACAAATGGAATATGATGGTCACTCTTTACGTTGAATAAAACTTGATTTGCCACACTTTGTGGCACCAGTTCCTTGCATATGTGTATAACAAAGAACCATTGTTATACAGTAATAAGCTGCTTGATTATTTTTGTAGATTTGCATCCTGTAATGCATGATGCCGCATTTTCGTTTAGAAAGATTTCTCCACTCTTAGAAAAAATCTTACACCAAATCTAAAATGCCCTGTGTGCCAACTAATGCCATTTTGAAATGTGCTTGATTCAACCATTACCTCTTCCTGTGACAGAAAGCAGACTGAAAAGGTCTTAATTGTGCTAAGATGACGTTTTTGAAACAACAACTAATTTCATTTGCCTGAGAGATATGCATGACATTTAATTTTTTTGCAGCTTTCGGTCATGGAAAAATAATCAACACCAATAACTTGAACAACAGAGGATCATTGTTAGAATCTGCTAGGACACAGCTTGCCTGTGTGAAAGAGTGTGACCATCATAGAGCCATAGTCATACAGCATGGACACAATCCCTTCAGCCCAATCATTTAGGCCGACCAAGATACCCCATCTAACCTAATCCCATATGCCAATGTTTGGCCCAAATATTCCCTAGCATCTCGTTTTTGAGCTGGTGGTATTCTCCAACTACGTTATTTATTCTGAGGCTATGTTCTCAGGCACTTGGTTTACTTGATATTGGGATCTTTCTACACTTATTCATGAAGGAGAATATTTATATGTAATGTCTCCACATATTCCTATCTAAATATTTATTCAGTGACTCTGGTTGTGGCATCAACAGCAGACGATTGGTAATTGGCTGATTTATATCAAATTTTCAGATTATACTTGGGGTTATTACTCTGGTACTATGCTGGTACTATGCTTTAAAGACGCATGTTGTGATTATATTTGTGATTTGATCTTAGAAGAATTACTCCATTTGCTTGCAGAAGTGTTAGTTATTGTTGGTGGTCCAGAGAAGCTTTATAGTTTCATTATGTTGTTAATACTACGCATTGCTGTGGAGCAAAATGTAACGATTTAAATCCTTTATGCATAAAAGAGCTACTTACTGGTCTCTGAAATTAGTTTATTCCAAATAAAAATAAATTGATAAAATATTCTGTAGTGACAATTGCCAATGTTTTTAATACATTGATAAGACAAAGCTTTGGCTTCAAATACATGAACAGATCTTGCATCACAACCAAATAAATAATTGTGTCACTGGATTAGCACTGGCTCCTTGATATGCTTTCATCTTCATGATAGTTTTGTTTGTTTGAGAAAGAGGCGAAGAGAGCAGCAAAACAATATAATATTTATGGAATTAATGACATAGGAATTGTTCACGCCCCATATATATATGCATCATGGTGTTTTCGGATGTCGCCAATTGCAGCATATATTTATTCAGTGACTCTGGTTGTGGCATCAACAGCAGACGATTGGTAATTGGCTGATTTATATCAAATTTTCAGATTATACTTGGGGCTATTACTCTGGTACTATGTTGTTATTATTTTCCTCTATACTTACCTATCTCCATTCCCTTTAAGGCATCTGTACTGTTGGTAGATGCAGAGTCAATCAGCACGGAAGCAGGCCCTTTTGCCCAACTCATCCATGCCGACCAGGATGCCCCATCTAAGCTGGTCCCATTTACCCGTGTTTGTCCAATATCTCTATGAACCTTTCCTGGTCAAAATTGGACCTGTCCAAATGACTTTTAAATGCAGTTATAATACGTGCTGCAATTACCTCCTTTGGCAGCTTGTTCCATACACCTACCACCCTCTGTGTGAAAAGCTGCCCCCTCAAGTTCCGATTAAATCTTTCCCCTCTTACCTTAACCTATGTTCTCTAGTACTTGCTTGCTTCTCCTACCATTGCTTTCACCCTATCCCCCTCATGATCATTATACATCTCTATAAGAACACCACTCAGCATCCTGTGCTCCAAGAAATAAAGTCCTAGCTTGCCTAACCTATCCCTATAGCTCTGGCCTTCTTGGCAACATCCTCATAAAACAGTGGATTTCATATATGTTTGATGGGAAATAAGTTTTAATATTTGAATTAATATATTTGCTTATGTTTGTTGAGGGGTGAACTGAAATTTTCACGAAGATGTTAAATCTAAGATTTATTCTGTTTTCCTAGGAGCGTTGTTGTTCCAGTGAAGAAACCTCCGCCAGGAAGTCTGGCCATCAATACAGTTGGTGGCACTGGCTCTGCCAATCTTGTCACTGGGAGTGCAACAAACATAATTTCTCCTGCAGCGGCCACACCAAAAAGTATGATAAATACCACAGGTACTGTACAAAGATCTAGTTATCAGGGATGAGGAACTCATTGAGTAATTGAATTCAGTGTAAAATAGATGTTTCTCAATTTGTTATGAAATATTGTGATTATGCTACAGTGTGGCATTCTTCAACGAACTACGACATATTTGTTTCCTTCATATTTGTGTAAATTAATGTGAACATAGAACATAGAATATGCAATAGTACAACAAGGCCAGACCCTTCGGCTCATAATGTCTGTGCCGAACATGATGCCGAGACCAACTTTTATTTCCCTGCACATAATCCATATCCCTCCATTCCCTGTGTATCCAAATGCCTTCCCAAAGTTTCCTAAATGCCACTATTGTATCTGCCTCAAACAGATGACAGCGCGTTCCAGGCACTCACCACCCTCTATGCAAACAAAAATGTCGCACATATCTCCTGTAAAGTGGTTATTTCAGATATTTTGATTAAATTGTTGTTTCTAATAAAATTTGAAGTGCAGTGTAAAATCTTAGCTCAGTTTCCTCTGATTAAATTGGGGTAAATTATTACATTAAATTATTTTTGTATATGAACTTTGTTATTATAACTAACTTTTTCTGCTCATGCACCTGAATTGCATGGCCTTATGTGGACATACTGCAGTGTAATTGATGCATTATTGTGGAACTCCTTTTGTGCAGGTGCAGCCGAGGCCGCCTCAAGTTCTTCCTCCTCTTCCTCCTCCAGTTTTGTGAATGGTGCCACCAGTAAGAATCTGCCTGCAGTGCAGGCTATTGCTCCAATGCCAGAAGATTCAGCTGAGAGCTTGAGGTTACCTTCCATTTAATTTTTTTCCTATTCGCTTAAACTCATTTCACTCAGTAATGCAACCAAGTGAAAAACAGGTGATGTAAAGAAGGTCTTTGGTTTTCCAAAACTTCAGGAACAGCTTCTTCCCCTCTGTTATAGGCTTCTGAATGGTCCTTCCATATGCTAGGTTACTATGCCAGAATAATATGCCAGATTCACCTCTACCCCATTGCAGACATTGGACTTTTTCTGTGGACCTGGTGCATGACAATGCTGAGAACTACGTTCTGCACTCTGTATCTTCCCCTTTGTTCTATGTACTTTAATTTGGCTTGATTATATTTATGCATGGTAGACAAAGACCAGATACCCCTGTAATATTTACTGAACTACAGTGCCAAAGACGGTACAGTGGTGCAGCTGGTAGAACTGCTGCCTCACTGTGCCAGAGACCTGGGTTTGATCCTGAACTCGGGTGCTGTCTGAAGTTTGCACATTTCCCTGTGAACACGTGGGTTTCCTCCAGATGCCCTGGTTTCCTCCCACATCCTAAAGACATGTAGGTTTGTAGATTAATTGGCCTCTATAAATTGCCCCTAATGTGCAGGGAGTGGATAACATAGAACTAGTGTGGACGGGTGATCAATGATCAGCGTGGACTCGCTGGGCTGAAGGGCCGGTTTCCATGCTGTATCTCTAAGCTAAACTAAAGAGGATTATGAACATTGATAGAAAATAAAATCAGCACTTTCCTGCATTCCCCAACCTCCAACAAAATGTTGCAATTCTAGAATTGCATTTCATATAAATAAAGTGTGTACGTTTCCTTGGGAGTCAGCATCTTCAGTGGCAGAGAAAATATTACTTCAGAAGTGTTGATATAAGATTGTATTTTTAAATGAGTTGCATGTGCATTATGAAATATAATTTTAAGTAAAATATGCCCACAAAGTTAAATTTGTTTAAATATGCAAAATTGTATCAAATTATTTCATGAAGTATAAATCTCTATTATATTAGGTAATTACATCACTAGTTATATTGCCATTCTTATATCTCCCTTTTTATTTCTATACAGCATCACAGCAAAACTAGAACGAGCCCTTGAAAAGGTTGCTCCACTGTTACGTGAGATCTTTGTGGATTTTGCTCCATTCCTTTCAAGAACTCTGCTTGGCAGCCATGGCCAAGAATTGTTGATCGAAGGTACAGGTGCTGTAGAATTAACACTTCCCAATGTAATGTATATGTAATCTTGTGTTGTGTGATAGTTGATAGGATGGCTCCCAATTTTCACACTTTATATTAATGGTGGAGAGAATCATACACAAAAAAATCTATCCCGTTTGCTTTTAAAATAAGGCACTGATGGAAAATGAAGGGTTAATTAAATGTGGTTGTTGACCTAGAAAATGGTAGTGATCCTTACATCAAAGTATATTTGACGGAGCAAGGAGGTCCTACTGCAGTTGTACAGGGCCCTGGCGAGACGGCACCTGGAGTATTATGTGCAGTTTTGGTCTCCTAATTTGAGGAAATACATTATTGCTATTGAGGGAGTGAAGCGTAGGTTCACCAGGTTAATTCCTGGGATGGCGGGACTGACATATGATGAAAGAATGGGTTTATATTCACTGGACTTTAGAAGGATGAGAGGGAATCTTATAGAAACATATAAAATTCTTAAGGGATTGGACAGGCTAGATGCAGGAAAAAATGTTCCCGATGTTGAGGGAGTCCAGAACCAGGGGTCACAGTTTAAGAATAAGGGGTCGACCATTTAGGACGGAGATGAGGAAAAACGTTTTCACCCTGAGAGTTGTGAATCTGTGGAATTGTCTGCCACAGATGGCAGTGGAGGCCAATTCATTGGATGTTTTCAAGAGGGAGTTAGATATAGCTCTTAGGGATATGGGGAGAAAGCAAGAACGGGGTACTGATTTTGGATGATCAGCCATGCTGGCTATGGCGATGCTGGCTCGAAGGGCCAAATGGCCTACTCCTACACATATTTTCTATGTTTCTATTCCATTATGCATGACTATGGGAGTTATCACAGAAAAACAATGTCAACAGTCAAATATTTGTTTAAGAATGTTACAATTTCTGTGGGATGTTTTTTTACACAGTGGTGGTGGGTGCCTGGAACTCGGTGCCAGGGGTGGTAGTGAAGGCAGATACAATAGTGATGTTTAAGAGGGCATCTTGATATGCTGGGAATGGAGGGATATGGATCACGTGTAGGCAGAGGAGTGTTTATCTTGGCATCATGTTCAGCACAGACATTGTGGGCCAAAGCGCCTGTTCCTGTGTTGTACTGTTCATTGTTCTGGATATATAATAATTGAATTCGTTAAAGCGATGACAGAGAATAATGCATGGAACGCTGTCAGATGAAGTGTCAGTGTCAACAAGCGAAGAATGCAGCATGAGTGCACCCGTGAAGATGCCATTTTTGAGTTGAGATTAATATAGAATAGGTACTGTTGAAATACATAAAACTAAGTTGACTGCAGATAATGTCACCAAATGATGAGGCAGAGAAGGACTCGCTGTTTCAAAAACAATTTGAAACCAGGAACCAGAGCTAAGGTTATTACTGAATTTAATGAGAAGTATGTTACCAGAACTTTATTGTGCAAGTCGCCCCTAAGATAGTATGTTGTGTCTTTTATGTCAATGGTTACTGTCGCATTTCATTCATGGAATAATACATTCAACAGTTTGTGTCCTTTGTTGAAACAAGGAACTGCAGATGCTGGTTAATACACTAAAGGACATAAAGTGCTGGTGTAACTCAGCAGGTCAGGCAGCGTCTCTGGAAAACATGGATAGGGGACGTTTCAGGTTGAGTCCCTTCGTCAGACTAAAGAAAGGTCTCATAGAAACATAGAAAATAGGTGCAGGAGGAGGCTATTCGGCCCTTCAAACCAGCACCACCATTCATTGTGATCGTGGCTGATCAGTAACTTGTCCTGTCTTCTCCCCATACCCCTTGATTCCGCTAGCCCCAAGAGCTCTATCTAACTCTCTTTTTAATTCATCCAGTGAATTGGCCTCCACAGCCTTCTGTGGCAGAAAATTCCACAAATTCACAACTCTCTGAGTGAACAAGTTTTATCTCATCTCAGTTATATATGGCCTCCCTTTTATTCTTAGACTGTGGCCCCTGCTTCTGGACTCTCCCAACATTGGGACCATTTTTCCTGCATCTAGCTTGTCCAGTCCTTTTATAATTTTATATGTTTCTATAAGATACCCTCTCATCCTTCTAAATTCCAGTGAATACAAGGCCAGTCTTTCCAATCTTTCTTCATATGACAGTCCCGCCATCCCGGGGATTAACCTCGTGAACCTACACTACACTCCCTCAATAGCAAGGATGTCCTTCCTCAAATTAGCAGACCAAAACTGCACACAATACTCCTGATGCTGTTTTACCAGGGCCCTGTACAACTGCAGAAGGACCTCTTTACTCCTATACTCAAATCCTCTAGTTATGAAGACCAACATGCCATTTCGACACAAAACATTGCCTATTCATATTTTCCAGCTATGCTGACTGACCTGCTGAGTTACTCCAGCACTTTGTGTCCTTTTAAGTTTTTTCCTTTTGCTTATGAGTAACATTTATAAAAATGACTGGAAATGTGCATGGTTTTTATTTTATTTTATTTTATTTACGGTTGTACTTATTCTAAATGGACACCTACAATTGAAGTACTTAATTTTGATTAACCATATGACCACATTAAAAAAAAAATCCATTATATTATATTAATTCTCAAAGCCTGATACATCTCAATAAAATGAAAATAGAGGATTTATATGTGAAAAAATAGCTAGTTTATTAAGGATGGATTGGTGAGACATCGGGAGAAATGCCATACCTTTCCTGATTTGAGATTTATTGGATAAACCCAAATCAATCAGGATTATGTTTTAAAATATGAACAGAAGATAACCATTACATGTCAGCTTAGATGCATTCCTGTTTCTTAAAAAACAATTACATGATCAACATACTAAAATACAAATTTTGGATTTTGCAATGTAGAAATTGGCGAAACTTTACTAATTGGAGAATTTTCTAATTGATTTTCTTGTGATATTATTAAAGGCATTGGTTTATTGTATCGTAGATGTAATTAATGCATCCTACAGCACAAAAAAAACGAAGGACATTGAGCACCAGCTGCAAAATAGTCTTGTGCCAACATGGGTCATTCTCAAGTAATTACTATCCATCTATTATACCACTGATTAGAAAGGTCACGCACTCACTCTCCCACTTTCTCCAGCCACCTACCCCTCAAGCTTTCCCCACCCCCTCTCTGGATTATACCCTTTAGAAATGTGGTCAATTGCTATAATTATAATTATGAACAATTTTAGAGAGGCTGCACAATGTGCTCTGTCAATTAAGGCATTTATCTTTGGAGTTCTGTGCACCAAATTACTTAGAAGCACACTTGTATCTTTCAATGACAGCAGTGTAAAGTATTTTCCTACTGTCTGGATGGAAGTATTTAGTTATAGTTTTGAATTTAGAGAGACGGCATGGAAACATGCCCTTTGGCCACTGAGTCCACTCCGACCATTGACTACCCACTTACACTCGTTCTTTTATAAACTATTATATTATATATATCTATTATAAACCCAATGACTCCCACAGCTATCTAGACTACACTTCTTTCCACATTTTTCCTGGAAAGACTCTATCGCCTACTCCAAATTCTTCCGTCTACGCCGCATCTGCGCCCAAGATGTGATGTTCCATACCAGGTCAGGTGCCCTTATTATTTAGGGAATGGGGGTTCCCCTCTTCCATCATAGACAAGGCCCTCACTAGGCCTCGATATCCCGCAGTTCCGCTCTTGCTCCCCCTCCCCCAGTCGTAACAGGGGGAGCTGTTTTGCAGCTGGTGCTCAATGTCCTTCGTTTTTTTTGTGCTGTAGGATGCATTAATTGCATCTACTTGATACAATAAACCAATGCCTTTAATAATATCACAAGAAAATCAATTAGAAAATTCTCCAATTATAAAGTTTCGCCAATTTCTACATTGCAAATTCCAAAATTTGTATTTTAGTATGTTGATTATGTAATTGTTTTTTAAGAAACAGGAATGCATCTAAGCTGACATGTAATGGTTATCTTCTGTTCATATTTTAAAACATAATCCTGATTGATTTGGGTTTATCCAATAAATCTCAAATCAGGTAAGATATGGCATTTCTCCCGATGTCTCACCAATCCATCCTTAATAAACTAGCTATTTTTTCACATATAAATCCTCTATTTTCATTTTATTGAGATGTATCAGGCTTTGAGAATTAATATAATATAATGGATTTTTTTTTTAATGTGGTCATATGGTTAATCAAAATTAAGTACTCCAATTGTAGGTGTCCATTTAGAATAAGTACAACCGTAAATAAAATAAAATAAAATAAAAACCATGCACATTTCCAGTCATTTTTATAAATGTTACTCATAAGCAAAAGGACAAAAACTTAAAAGGACACAAAGTGCTGGAGTAACTCAGCAGGTCAGTCAGCATAGCTGGAAAACATGAATAGGCAATGTTTCGTGTCAAAATGGCATATTGGTCTTCATAACTAGAGGATTTGAGTATAGGAGTAAAGAGGTCCTTCTGCAGTTGTACAGGGCCCTGGTAAAACCACATCAGGAGTATTGTGTGCAGTTTTGGTCTGCTAATTTGAGGAAGAACATCCTTGCTATTGAGGGAGTGTAGTGTAGGTTCACGAGGTTAATCCCCGGGATGGCGGGACTGTCATATGAAGAAAGATTGGAAAGACTGGGCTTGTATTCACTGGAATTTAGAAGGATGAGAGGGATTCTTATAGAAACATATAAAATTATAAAAGGACTGGACAAGCTAGATGCAGGAAAAATGGTCCCAATGTTGGGGGAGTCCAGAAGCAGGGGCCACAGTCTAAGAATAAAAGGGAGGCCATATATAACTATTAGCCGTCACGTTTCCTCCGAAATTTTCGCCACCTCCAATGGGACCCACCACTAGCTACATCATCCCATCTCCACCCCTTTCCGCTTCCCGCAAAGACTGTTCCCTCCGCAATTCCCTGGTCAACTCGTCCTCACCCAAACCAGCCCCTCCCAAGGTACTTTCCCCTGCAACCACAGGATACGCAATACCTATCCCTAAAGCTCCCCGCTTGACTGCGTCCAAGGACCCTGACAGTTTTTTCAGTTGATGCAGAGGTTCACTTGCACCTCATCTACTGTATCCGTTGTTCCAGGTGTGGACTCCTATATATCGGCAAGACCAAGCACGGCTCGGCAATCGTTTAGCTGAACACCTCTGCTCAGTCCACCTAAACACAGGATCAGTTCCTGTGGATTGGAGAGTAGCTAATGTTATCCCACTTTTTAAGAAAGACGGGAGAGAGAAAACGGGGAATTATAGACCAGTTAGCCTGACATCGGTGGTGGAGAAGATGCTGGAGTCAATTATAAAAGATGAGATAGCCGCACATTTGGATAGCAGTAACAGGATCGGTCCGAGTCAGCATGGATTTACGAAGGGGAAATCCTGCTTGACTAATCTTCCGGAATTTTTTGAAGATGTAACTAGGAAAATGGACAAGGGAGAGCCAGTGGATGTAGTGTACCTGGATTTTCAGAAAGCATTTGATAAGGTCCCAAATAGGAGATTAGTGAGCAAAATTAGGGCACATGGTATTGGGGGTAGAGTGCTGACATGGATAGAGAAGTGGTTGGCAGACAGGAAACAAAGAGTAGGGGATTAACGGGTCCCTTTCAGAATGGCAGGCAGTGACTAATGGGGTACCGCAAGGCTCTGTGCTGGGACCGCAGCTATTTACAATATACATCAATGATTTGGATGAAGGGATTCAAAGTAACATTAGCAAATTTTCAGATGACGCAAAGCTGGGTGGCAGTGTGAACTGTGAGGAGGATGCTATGAGAATCCAGGGTGACTTGGACAGGTTGGGGGAATGGACAGATGCATGGCAGATGAAGTTTAATGCAGATGAATGTGAGGTTATCCACTTTGGTAGCAAAAACAGGAAGGCAGATTACTATCTAAATGGCGTCAAGTTGGGAAAAGGGGAAGTACAACGGGATCTGGGGGTCCTTGTACATCAGTCTATGAAAGTAAGCATGCAGGTACAGCAGGCAGTGAAGAAAGCAAATGGCATGTTGGCCTTTATAACAAGAGGAATCGAATACAGGAGCATAGAGGTCCTTCTGCAGTTGTACAGAGCCCTAGTGAGACCACACCTGGAGTATTGTGTGCAGTTTTGGTCCCCTAATTTGAGGAAGGACATTCTTGCTATTGAGGGAGTGCAGAGTAGGGTTACAAGGTTAATTCCCGGGATGGCGGGACTGTCATATGCTGAGAGAATGGAGCAGCTGGGCTTGTACACTCTGGAGTTTAGAAGGATGGGAGGGGATCTCATTGAAACATATAAGATTGTTAAGGGCTTGGACACACTAGAGGCAGGAAACATGTTACCGATGTTGGGGGAGTCCAGAACCAGGGGCCACAGTTTAAGAATAAGGAGTAAGCCATTTAGAACGGAGACGAGGAAACACTTTTTCTCACAGAGAGTGGTGAGTCTGTGGAATTCTCTGCCTCAGAGGGCGGTGGAGGCAGGTTTTCTAGATGCTTTCAAGAGAGAGCTAGATAGGGTTCTTAAAAATAGCGGAGTCAGGGGACATGGGGAGAAGGCAGGAACGGGGTACTGAGTGGGGATGATCTGCCATGATCACATTAAATGGCGATGCTGGTTCGAAGGGCCGAATGGCCTACTCCTGCACCTATTGTCTATTGTTCATAAACCTACCTGATCTCCCGGTTGCTGGACACTTTAACTACCCCTCCCATTCTCACACCGACCTTTCTGTCCTGGGCCTCCTTATATTTCGCTTGGGCAGCTTACACCCCAGCGGTATGAACATTGACTTCCCAAACTTCAAGTAACCCTTGCTTTCCCGCTCTCTCCATCCCTCCCCCTTCCCAGTTTTCTGACCAGTCTTACTGTCTCCAACTACATTTTATCTCTGTTTGCTTTGTTGTTAACTTTTCCCAGCTAACAATTATCTATTCTACATTTTCCTTGACCTCCATTCCCTTTGCCCTGTTTTCACACCTTCACACTTTCTTATCACTGGTATCTCCCTCCCCCCTGACGTCAGTCTGAAGAAGGGACTCGACCTGAAATGTCACCCATTCCTTCTCTCCAGAGTTGCTGCCTGTCCAGCTGAGTTACTCCAGCATTTTGTGTCTATCTACACTAGTTCTATGTTATCCCGAATTTGCATACACGCCCTACATACTGGGGACAATTTACAGAGGGCAATTAACCTACAAACCTGCACGTCTTTGGGGTGTTATCGCTCCTCACAACCAGCATTCTGGTAAACTTCTTCTGCACCCTATCTAAAGCTTCCACATGCTTCTTATAATGGGGTGACCAGAACTGCATTCAATGCTCCAAATGTGACCTAACCAAAATCCTATAGAGCTGCAAAATGGCTTGCTGACTCTTATGATCAATGGCCCATCTCCATCTATACTGCTCCATCTACTTGTGTTGCCACTTTCAGGGAGCCAAAGGGAGATAAACATTTTTTTTTCACTGATGTGAGGCTAACTGGCCACAATTTTGCACTTTTCTGTCTTGTTTTGAATAGGGGTATATTAGCAAATTTTCATTCTCTGGCATTCTCTAGAATCCAGGGAATTTGGTAGATCACAAGCAATGCATCCTCTATCTCTCCATGTTGCAGGCCATTAGGTACAAAGGATCTCAGCTTTTAGTCCTATTAATTGTCCTCGTACTTTTTTGAGCGATGGGGATTGTTTAAATTTATCCTAAAATGGTGCAATGTATTTCTTTATCTGTTGTTGAGAATTCGTTAATGTGATAGGTTGCTAAGCTTTTGATAAGAGCCAGCACTTTCACTGGCTGATGAAGATCCATTGACCCGATGCCTGGTTGCAGTTAGAGATTGCTGAATCATTGTGGGCAGTACCCATCAAAGTAAGCAACGTATGATGGTGTTCACACATGATTCCAATATAACCATATAACCATATAACAATTACAGCACGGAAACAGGCCATCTCGACCCCTCTAGTCCGTGCCGAACACATAATCTCCCCTAGTCCCATATACCTGCGCTCAGACCATAACCCTCCATTCCTTTCCCATCCATATAACTATCCAATTTATTTTTAAATGATAAAAACGAACCTGCCTCCACCACCTTCACTGGAAGCTCATTCCACACAGCTACCACTCTCTGAGTAAAGAAGTTCCCCCTCATGTTACCCCTAAACTTCAGTCCCTTAATTCGCAAGTCATGTCCCCTTGTTTGAATCTTCCCTACTCTCAGTGGGAAAAGCTTTTCCACGTCAACTCTGTCTATCCCTCTCATCATTTAAAAAACCTCTATCAAGTCCCCCCTTAACCTTCTGCGCTCCAAAGAATAAAGCCCTAACTTGTTCAACCTTTCTCTGTAACTTAGTTGCTGAAACCCAGGCAACATTCTTGTAAATCTCCTCTGTACTCTCTCTATTTTGTTGACATCCTTCCTATAATTAGGCGACCAAAATTGTACACCATACTCCAGAATTGGCCTCACCAATGCCTTGTACAATTTTAACATTACATCCCAACTTCTATACTCAATGCTCTGATTTATAAAGGCCAGCACACCAAAAGCTTTCTTTACCACCCTATCTACATGAGATTCCACTTTCAGGGAACTGTGCACAGTTATTCCCAGATCCCTCTGTTCACCTACATTCTTCAATTCCCTACCATTTACCATGTACGTCCTATTTTGATTTGTCCTGCCAAGATGTAGCACCTCACACTTATCAGCATTAAACTCCATCTGCCATCTCTCAGCCCACTCTTCCAACTGGCATAAATCTCTCTGTAGACTTTGAAACTCTACTTCATTACCCGCAACCCCACCTATCTTAATATCATCTGCATACTTACTAATCCAATTTACCACACCATCGTCCAGATCATTGATGTACATGACAAACAACAGTGGACCCAACACAGATCCCTGTGGCACCCCACTCGTCACTGGCCTCCAACCTGACAAACAACCATCCACCATTACTCTCTGGCATCTCCCATTCAGCCACTGTTGAATCCATCTTGCTACTCCACCATTAATACCCAACCATTGAACCTTCTTAACCAACCTTCCATGAGGAACCTTGTCAAAGGCCTTACTGAAGTCTATATACACAACATCCACTGCTTTACCCTCATCAATTTCCCGAGTAACATCTTCAAAAAATTCAAGAAGATTAGTTAAACATGACCTTCCAGGCACAAATCCATGTTGACTGTTCCTAATCAGACCCTGTTTATCCAGATGCTTATATATATTATCTCTAAGTATTCTTTCCATTAATTTGCCCACCACTGACGTCAAACTAACAGGTCTATAATTGCTAGGTTTACTCTTAGACCCCTTTTTAAACAATGGAACAACATGCGCAGTACGCCAATCCTCCGGCACTATTCCCGTTTCTAATGACATTTGAAATATTTCTGCCATAGCCCCTGCTATCTCTACACTAACTTCCCTCAATGTCCTAGGGAATATCCTGTCCGGACCTGGAGACTTATCCACTTTTATATTTCTCAAAAGTGTCAGTACTTCCTCTTCTTTGATCCTCAGTTTCCATAGCTACTCTACTTGTTTCCCTTACCTCACATAATTCAATATCCTTCTCCTTGGTGAATACCGAAGAAAAGAAACTGTTCAATATCTCCCCCATCTCTTTTGGCTCTGCAGATAGTTGGCCACTCTGACTCTCTAATGGACCAATTTTATCCCTCGTTATCCTTTTGCTATTAATATAGCGGTAGAAACCCTTCGGATTTACTTTTACCTTACTTCAATATCCAAGCAATGCTTTGGTATATTGCATCAAATTTGTGTTATTACCAACGTAAGATTTCAGAGCTAAGTTAGTCACATTTACCTTCATTGGGTCCACATCCCACTAAACCGTTCCTAATCATGTACCTGTTCAAGTTCACCTCTTAAACAAATGCAGGAAGATTTGTTTAAGGGATAAATGATAGTGATGAGATGGCTCACAATTTTGGAGATCTAAGTGTAGGTATTTAAGGTTGATTAATCTTTTCTGTAATCTTCTAGGATTCTAAAGTATCAGATAGCCTGATAAATTATGTTTCTACGATAATGCACCCTCTGTGAAAGCTGATATTTTTTCAAAGATTGATAATCACTATGGCTATAGTAGGTTGCGGAAAATACCCTAGAAACAAAACAACCCTTGTCAGTAGAAGTTTTTGTTTCTTTGGTTCAAGATGCTCTGCGAATATACTCTCTTGTTAAATATGGACGCAGTCATTTTAGACACAGGAATAAAGTATCAAAGGCAAGTTATCTGAAAAGAGAGTTAGCACCATAGCACGCAACGTATACCCAATTTCTTTATTTTATGCTGCATTAATAAAACAGATCAGGCTATGGCCTATAAGCTTTTTACTTTCCAAACAAGAGCAAGATTATCATGACCATGTTAACTACTGACCCCATTTAGCAGTTAAATAATAGACCGAGGTTTGATTTTTAGCTGCTGTTTTAAATATCCACAATATTTTGTGCTACAGCATTAGTGTTTGAAATTGTTTTATTTTCTCAAACCAAATGTTTTTGCAAACTTTTGCAGGCCTGGTGTGTATGAAGTCTAGTACCTCTGTTGTGGAACTGGTTATGCTACTGTGTTCACAGGTAAGATATTTTGAAGCAATGCTTCCAAAGTTCTGTAATTTAACGTATTCTGATATGGAAAATGTCTATAGAGATGATAATTGGATCAGGTAATGAACAATTGATGGGTGGCACAGTGGTATAGTTGCTGCTTTACAGTGAAGAGACCCAGGTTTGATCCTGACTACGAGTACTGTTTGTACATTTTCTCTGTGACTGCGTGGGTTTTCTCTGGGTTCCCAGTTTCCTCCCATATTCCAAAGACGCGCAGAGTTGTAGGCTAAATAGCTTTTGTAAATTGTCCTCAGTGTGTAGGATGCGAACTAGAATAACAGTATTAGTGTATGGGTGATCGATGGTCCGCATGGACTCCGTTGCCGAAGGGTCTGTTTGCAAACTGTATCACTAAACTAAGCTGAACTAAAACTAAACTAATATTAGACTGATGGACAATAATTGGAAAACAGAAGCGGAATTGAATTTTGAGATTTCCCATTTTTTTTGTATCCTTTCTCTTTTAAATGCAGTAGATTTTTCGGAGATTATTCTTGGACCTGCCATTCTTTGAAATTTTCCTTTGCTGATTGAGTTGACAAATAGACATCTATGCTTTACTCTTGCATGTTGGATCATGATGATTAATGAAGTCTTTTAGAATTCCTTTATAACCGATTGAGATTTGGAGTACGAGAAATTTCCTTTGCTTGGGAAATCAAGGTCTATCACTCACCTGTCTGTTCACTAGGCAACAGTTACAATCTGCAGACATCATTACCTCATTATTCGGTCTTACCCAGAACATACCCCAAAGTCAAATACTGATTTTGCCTGGAGTGCTCTAGTGATGATTACAGTAATTTTCCTATAATTAGGTTATTATTCTTTACACATTTTTTGATTGTACAATTTATCAAATGCAATGTAAGGAGGTATTATTCATAAAAAATTACATGTCATCTACTTATCTAAAACAATAGTGACAATTAAAACCCTTTAATATATTGTTAATATTCTTATGGTGAAAGGTTGACACATACATTTCGGGATGTTGAATGTTATGAGCTTTTAATACAATCAAGTGTACTTCTTGGATTAGATCCAAATAAATATAGCTCTTGCATAAATAAATGCCACTGCTCTTTTTCCGTAAAGCTTTGTAAAATGTATGCGGCAATGATTCCTTTTAGTATCAGTAACACATATTATTTTATACACATTTTGAAACATTGCAAAAATAAATTGGACTTGCAGGTCATTAAAAAATTGTAATGTTTGAGCACAGAATAACCACAAAACAAATGGCATTCCAAATCTCAAAGGTAAAACAATTAGCATTTCTAAGAAACTTTGAAATTGATTTTCTTCCAATAATAAAAATAATTTCTATCCATAAATAACAATGTTACAGAATGCAATCATCATTGTTGTAATATATGCAATGTATATTATTTCCTTAATAATTTTATTTATGCTTTGCAAATTTAATTTAAAAAATAATTTGTGATATCTAGTTTAATGCACCAAATAGCCAACCAGTTGAAGTTTTTCTGCAGTATACAATACCAACTCAAATACTAATCAAGTTTGAATGAATCAATTCTTAATAAATGAACAGAAAAGGAAAGATTACAGCATCTTCATATTTCACATTTCTCACATCTTTTTGCTTAATCTTAAAAGTGGATGCCATCTTCCTACAAATTACCAAAGTCATCCCTAAACAAATGGTTCAGAAATCAGTTCCTTACTTCACAAGACGGATGTTAAAAGATCAAAGCTGTTCTGCAAAATTGAATAAATGTACCAGACACTTTCACATACCTTTTTGTTAAAGTCTTGAATATACATTTCAGTATTCATCAGCTTAAATCACGTAAGGAAGCCATCAGATGCAAGTCAACTTTTTTATCTTTTCCCATGGTATGAGTGATGGCCGAGCAGAGAAAGGAACAGTGTTGGCATGAATCTCTGTGGAATTAAGGCGTCAAAAATTTCCTGCAGGACACTCGGACCTTGAGGTCCCAAGCCTTAGTCCAGATTTCATGAAAAACTCTTTGTGGTTCAGTCTGGTAACAAAACATGGCAGAAATTCAGAGCTTTGTAGCCTTTAAAGTGAGATTTTAAGAACATGTTGCTGGTGGATTTGATTCATTTGCAGCCGTTGCCTTTTACTGCATTGTTCCGGAAAGCAACACAACATCTGGATAGTGTCTCCTAATGATTCCATCATCTAATCATGAGACTAGCTTTATTCATTTCTTGGCTCCAGGAATTCCTACCATTAAGGACCCAAGAGATGAAACTTTGCCTCATATATTGATTAGGACTAATAGTTTGAAATTTGAGCTCTCTTCCTGTGTCCTTCACAAGGCCTTTGCAACAAATCTGCTGATGAGTGCGCAGTCTAAAATTACAAATGCATTTGTGCATGTTCAATAAATATTACAACTATGTGGCATAAGATGTATTTATTCTGCACATTTGTTTAGAACCGTGTTCGGTTTGTGGTCTTCAGTTGAAATCGAAAAGTTGTTTATAGATCCAGAAAGTCTACTTGTCTAACTGAAAGATCTGTTGATCAAACATGTTACATTCTGCTAAGGAAACTGAATATCCTCTTAAGTTTCCTTTTTTTAAACATCAGAAATCTCATGTTAATAGCTTTAGATTGTTAGTTTTATTATAATTTGTGCTGCTGTATAAAACATTAATTGCCAGAGGCTTAAATCTAAGGTAAGTTCTAAATTTACATGAGGTTTCAGATTGCAAATTTACATGAGGTTTCGGCTTGGCCATCTGAATTGAATTAGGCAACATGCCTAATTCAATTCAGATGGCCAAGCTTTCAGACTCTGAAGAATTGCAATCAGGTTTCCAGAACAAGAGTATTTTGATTCTTTACCACAAAGTATATATTTTTTTTACAATCCGTTTAATGCAATTGTCAGAATGCTGAAAACTGGAATATTCTTTTCCTATTAATCTATTTGTGTGCAGATTAAATTTATCTCAAACGTATTTAGCTACTAGCAAAAGCATAACTAAAATACGTTGTTTCAAAATATCATGCAAAATATTTTTGGCATTGAAAATGTTCAATCATTCAACGTTGTTTATGTTAATTACAGGTTTCAATGCAAAGCAAAATGTACCTGATTTACATGAAACATTTTGTTTAATTTTGGGGTGCAGGAGGAAATTTGGACTGTCTAATAGCTTGTCAGTTGTTAAAAAGGAAACAAGCAAAAACAAATAGATTGCATTTTTAGAATATCTTTTACATTGCTCAGGATATTATGAAACACTATACAGAAATATAATACTATAATCTGCACACAGCAAGCTTTTAAAACGAGCAACGTGATGTGGATAATGTGTCATGGTAATGTTAAGAGAGGGATAAATATTGGTCAGTGCAGAGAAATAATCCCATGCTGCTTTTTGTAATGGTATCATGGGACCCTCTATAACCATCTCAGAGAACATACATGGCCCTTTCTTAACATCACATCTGAAAGGCTGCACCACCTAGATTGCTGTTCTTAGTTCCTTGACTTGACCCTTGAATCTGCAATCACAGAAGTGTAATCAGTTCAGCCACAGCCTTCATGGAAGTGAGATTTATTGAAACATTGGAGTTTGATCCTGATATCATTTGCTGCTTGTGTGGAGTTTGCACTGCGTGGGTTTGCTCCGGGTGTTCCGGTTTCCAAATATGTGGAGTGTTTGCCAGTTAATTGGCCTCTGTAAAATTGCCTCTAAGCGGTATGGACTGAATGGGAAAGTGGGATAACATAGAACTAGTAGTAGGAAAAAGTGGCCAATGGGTGGTATGTACTCGGTGGACCAAAAGGTCTGTATTCATGCTCGAATATCAATCAATTCAATCAACCTCGATTTTTGTTTAGGCGTATTATTGTCATTTGTCCTGGGGTACAGTGAAAAGCTTTGTTTAGCATGCTATCCAGATTAGATATACCGTACATAAATACAATCGTCAAACTCAAGTACAATAGATGGAATAAAAGGGAAGATACAGAGTGCAGATATAGTTCTCAGCATTGTAGCACATCAGTATCAAAGTCCAATGTCCACAATGGGGTAGAGATGAATCGGACAGTACCCTAGCTTATGGAGGACCGTTCAGAAGCCTGATAATGGAGGGGATGAAGCTGTTTCTGAGTTGTGCACGCTTTCATGTTTCTGTACCTTCTGCTGGACGGGGACAGGGAGAAATAGGAATGACCCGGGTGGGGTTATAATGGCTGCTTTTCCAAGGCAGCATGAAGTGTAGATGGTGTCAATGGTGGGAAGTCTGGCCTTTGTGAGGGACTGGGCTATATCTGCAGCTTTCTGTAATTTATTTTGATCTTAGGCAGAGCCAAAATTTTATATTAAATTTATAAAGAAATTTATCATGACCAAAAGGCATAGGAGCAGAATTAGGCCAATCAGCCCATCGATTCTGCTCTGCCATTCGATCATGACTGATCAATTTTACCCTCCCAACCCCATTCTCCTGCCTTCTCCCTGTAACCTTTGACATTCTTACTAATCAAGAACCAATCATTCTCTGGTTTGAAAATACCCATTTATAGCTTCCACTGCCATCTATGGCATTGAATTCCACAGATTCACCACCCTCAGGCTAAAGAAATTCCTCCTCATTTCCATTCTAAAGGTACATCATTTTATTCTGAGGTTGTGTCCTCTGATCCTAGACTCCCCCTCTACTGAAAATATCCTCGCCATATCCACTCTACCTAGGCCTTTCTTTATTCAATAGATTTCAATGACAAGCTTTTGTTGCATGCTAACCAGTCAGCAGAAAGACAATACATGATTACAATCGAGCCGTTTACAGTTTTATATGTGGTGAAAGAGAACTATGCGTGGTGAAAGAGTGTGGTTGAGTCGGAGTTTATTGTCATATGTACAAGTATGGAGAGGTTCAATGGAAATCGTACGTGCAGCAGCATCGCAGACACATAGACTCAGACTAATACGAACAAGCAGTTTCCAAATGTTTCTAAAAACGGCAAAATAACAAGACATTAGTGCAAAACACAATTGTGAAGAAAAAGGCATTGGTTGTACAAGAGGTAATCCGTATACTCTGTTGTCGAGGTAGGGTTAGGGTTGTGTAGATTAGGTCAAGCATCTGCTAGTTGTGACTGTTCCCGAACTGGAGGTGTGTGACTTCAGGCATTTGTACCTCTTGCCTGATGGTAGCAGTGAGAAGAGAGCATGGCCCGGATGGAGGGGATACTTGATGCTAGATTCTACCTTCTTGAAACATTGCCTCATGTACAATGCCCTCCATAATGTTTGGGACAAAGACCCATCATTTATTTATTTGCCTCTGTACTTGAGATATATAATAGAAAAAATCACATGTGGTTAAAGTGCACATTGTCAGATTTTATTAAAGGGTATTTTTATACAATTTGGTTTCACCATGTAGAAATTACAGCTGTGTTTATACATAGTCCCCCCCCCCCCCATTTCAGGGCACCATAATGTTTGGGCCAAATGGCTTCACAGGCGTTTGTAATTGCTCAGGTTGTTAATTGCCCCCTTAATGCAGGTGTAAGAGAGCTCTCAGCACCTAGTCATTCCTCCAGTCTTTCCATTACCTTTGGAAACTTTTATTGCTTTTATCACCATGAGGACCAAAGTTGTGCCAATGAAAGTCAAAAAAGCCATTATGAGACTGAGAAACAAGAATAAAACTGTTGGAGACATCAGCCAAAACTTAGGCTTACCAAAATCAATTGTTTGGAAGAGAGTACTGGTGGCTTACTAATCGCAAAGGGACCTTGGCAACTGATGACGGAAGAATTCTCTCTATAATAATCCCCAAACACCTAACCGACAGATCAGAAACACTCTTCAGGAGTCAGGTGTGGATTTGTCAATGACCACTGTCAGCTGAAGACTTCATTAACAGAAATACAGAGGCTACACTGCAAGATGCAAACCACTGGTTTGCTGCAAAAATAGGATGGACAGGTTACAGTTTGCCAAGAAGTACTTAAAAGAGCAACCACAATTCTGGAAAAAGGTCTTGTGGACAGATGAGACGAAGATTAACATATCAGAGTGATGGCAAGAGCAAAGTATGGAGGAGGGAAGGGACTGCCCAAGATCCAAAGCATACCACCTCATCTGTGAAACTCGGTGGTGGGGGTGTTATAGCCTGGGCATGTATGGCTGCTGAAGGTACTGGCTCACTTATCGTCATTGATGATACAACTGCTGATGGTAGTAGCATAATGAATTCCAAAGTGTATAGACACATCCTATCTGCTCAAGTTCAAACAAATGCCTCAAAATTCATTGGCCGGCAGTTCATTCTACAGCAAGACAATGATCCCAGACATACTGCTAAAGTAACAAAAGAGTTTTTCAAAGCTAAAAAATGGTAAATTCTTGAGTGGCCAAGTCAATCACCCGATTTGAATCCAATTGAGCATGCCTTTTATATGCTGAAGAGAAAACTGAAGGGGACAAGCCCCCAAAACAAGCATGACTGCAATACAGGCCTGGCAGAGCATCACCAGAGAAGACACCCAGCAACTGGTGATGTCCATGAATCGCAGACTTCAAGCAGTCATTGCATGCAAAGGACATGCAACAAAATACTAAACATGACTACTTTCGTTTACATGACATTGCTGTGTCCCAAACATTATGGTGCCCTGAAATGGTGGGACTATGTAGAAACACTGTTGTAATTTCTACATGGTGAAACCAAAATGTATATAAATACCCTTTAATAAAATATGACAATGTACAAATCTCAAATTGTGGAGTATAGAGGCAAATAAATAAATGATGGGTCTTTGTCCCAAACACTATGAAGGGCACTGTACATTTTTTTGATTGTGGGAGGGTAGTGCCTAGGATGGATTGAGCCCACCACTCTCTGCGGCCTTTTGCTTTCTTGTGACTCAAGAAGAGTCAAGAGTGTTTTATTGTCATATGGCCCGGACGGGACAATGAAATTCTTACTTGCTGCAGCACAACAGAATATGTGAATATGTAAAACATTGTACGTAACGGGGAAAAAAAAGAAAACGTTCAATAAATATTAAAAATTGTGCAAATAACAAATAATAATATAGTATTTTGCCGTTCAGTGCTCACAGCTTATTTGTTGTATTTAATAGCCTGATGGCTGTGGGAAAGAAGCTGTTCCTGAACCTGGACGTTACAGTTTTCAGGCTCTTGTACCTTCTTCCTGATGGCAGTGGTGAGATGAGTGTGTGGCCAGGATGATGTGGGTCCTTGATGATTTAGGCAGCCTTTTTGAGGCAGCGGCTACGATAGATCCCTTCGACGGTGGGGAAGTCAAAGCCGGTGATGGACTGGGTTGTGGTCACAACTTTTTGTAGTCTTTTTCGCTCCTGGACGTTCAAGTTGCCGAACCAGGCCACGATGCAACCAGTCAGAATGCTTGCTACCGTGCGCCTGTAGAAGTTTAGGAGAATCCTCTTCGATATGCCAAATCTCCGTAATCTTCTCATGAAGTAGAGTCGCTGATGTGCCTTCTTTACAATTGCATCGGTGTGTCCAGGAAAGATCTTCTGATATATGCACGCCCAGGAATTTAAAGTTATTGACCCTCTCCACCATCATCCCGTTGATATAAACAGGATTGTAGGTCCTCATCCTTCCCCTACCAAAGTCCACAATCAGTTCTTTGGTCTTACTGATGTTGAGAGCCAGGTTGTTGTGCTGGCACCATTTGGTCAGTCGGTCGATCTCACTTCTATACTCTGACTCGTCCCCATCTGTGATTCGTCCAACCCACAATGGTGTCGTCGGCAAACTTGATGATGGAGTTTGCACTATGACATGCTACGCAGACATGGGTATAGAGTGAGTAAAGCAGGGGGCTGAGCACGCAGCCTTGAGGTGGTCCCGCACTAATTGTTACTGAGGATGAAGTGTTTCCTCCAATTCGAACAGACTGTGGTCTGTGGATGAGGAAGTCGAGGATCCAATTGCAGAAGGATGCGCAGAGGCCCAGTTCCGTGAGCTTGGTATCCAGCTTGGAAGGGATGATGGTATTAAATGCTGAGCTGTAGTCTATAAACAACAGCCTGATGTAGGTGTTTTTATTGTCCAAGTGGTCCAGTGCGGAGTGGAGAGCCAGTGAAATTGCATCCTCCGTTGACCTGTTGTGGCGGTATGCGAACTGTAGTTGGTCGAGGTTCTTGTCGAGGTAGGAGTTGATGTGCACAATAACCAACCGCTCAAAGCACTTCATCACCACTGACGTTAGTGCCACTGGTCGATAGTCATTGAAGCACGTCTTCTTGTATTATTGATGCCCTTTTAAAGCAGGTAGGAACCTCGGACCTCAGAAGTGAGAGGTTGAAAATGTCTGCAAAAACTCCCGCCAGTTGGTCTGCACAGGTTTTGAGAACTCGTCCGGGTATACCATCAGGTCCAGGCGCTTTCCGAGGGTTCACCCCCCTTAACAAAATTCCTCAGAAACACTATAAAAAACATACTGTCGGGTTGCATCACAGCTTGGTTTGGGAACAGTTCTGTCCAAGACCACAGGAAATTGCCGAGAGTTATAGATGTATTCTACTCTGTCATAAAGGCTAGACTTACTACACTTCATCTACACTTCATAGTTCTTCATAAAAGTAGCCAACAGAATCAAAGAATTGTCCTATCCTAGTTATTCCTTCTTCCCTTGCTTCTGACCAGTGCTTTGTTTCATTGTGAAACAATCTTTACCTGCTCTTTTTAATTTAGCTTGTATCAATGTGCATTTTGTGGGTAATATTTATTAGCTCTAATTTACATGAGGGTCAAATATATGAAGCAATGTAAGTTTGTCTGCTTGGGGTCTTTCAGTTTCATTGCAAGAAGCCTTGTCAGTTGTCACTTAGGATTGCATGGCCAATATCTGAATGAAGATTGTCAGATTTAATTCTGAGCAACTCAATCATATTTTGCTGTTCTTGCACTCTGACAGACTGTATGTTAACTATACAATATACCATTCAAAGTAAGCATGTTCATGTCAAACACATTTTGTAGGTTGGAAAGAACACTACTGTCTGTCCTAGCTGCGATATGTGTGCCAAAGCTGTATAACAAGTTATATTAAATCTGTTACACTGTGAAGGGACTTGGTCTATATATTAAGATAACTTGGTTGTTATGTTTATGATTAATAAAGTAATCACAGCCACTGGCACTATAAACACTGAAGATTAATGCAGATTGGAACTGTGTAAAGACACTCAAACATCATATCTATATACTTTTAAAACTGTGTGTGTGTGGGTGTATGTCATTTTGATTTTGCCTTTGATTTTGCCTTTGTTTCTCCGCGGAAACCAGACGCAAAAGCGCCGAGATTTTTACCATTTTGCTAGCGAATTTGCTTTTACATTCGCAAATCCACTCCTCATAAAATGTAGTCATTTTTCTGTACACATTTTTTTATAAAATCCTTCACCCCCCACTCAGTCATTTTTTCGCCTCCCGATGGCCACCTTCTCATTGCGTGCCCCGCGCGACCATAATGGCTGCTGCCGCCCGGCTCTCCTCTACCTCCCCCCCGGCCCAGCTCTGTCATGCTGGCTGAAGCCACAGATCAGCTGGTCCAAATCGCAAACGCGCGTTGCGGCAACAGACCCAACGGATCTGCACTTGGTCTAGTATCTATTAAAAGTGTGTGTGTGTTTTTCATGTGAAACGTATATCCTCGAAATCCAGCCGCAAACACGCAGAGAATGTTACCATTTCGGTAGGCATTTAACTTATGAGTTCAGAAATCCACTCCTCTCTAGATTTTGTTCCTTATTTCCCCAGATTCCGAATAAAATTGTTCACAAAACATCAAAAGATTTTAAAAATCAAGCTGCTGCATTAGCCAAAGTGCCACCTCACAGATGTCCAATCACAATGGATCTCATTTACATATATGACATCACAATGGGACAGGTGAGGGAGATTGGAACCTTCACTTGGTCCCACTAAAATCAAGCTTCTGCATGAGTCACAGCGCCATCTCACAGATGTCTAATCACAATGGGACAGGGGTGGGAGATCTCTCCCCCTCCCTCCCTCCCTTTCACAATGCCTTTGCACCTGGCCCAACTGGCCCCGCCCAGCTCTGCCCCCTGTGGTTAGTGGGTGGTTAGTGTGTGTGTGACGCGGCAGGCTGCTCCCCTGAATTCCATAGAGCTGCCGACAGCTTTCGTGCATGAGACGCACACGCTTCATTTCCAGAACATTCTGAATGCGTGACGCACGGTTGCATTTCGCTCTCTCTCTCCCCATCTCTCTCTCTCTCTCTCCCCCATCTCTCTCTCTCTCCCCCTCCCCCTCCCCCTCCCCCCCTCCCTCCCCCTCTCTCTCTCCCCCTCCCCTTTCCTCTCCCCCACCCCCCTGCCCTCCCTTCCCCCCACCTCTGCCCCTCTTCCCCCAGCCCCCCTCTCTCCCTTCCCCTCTCTCTGTCCCATCTCTCTCACCCCTCCTCCCCTCCACCCCCCTCTCCCAAAACTTTGACCATCTTTTCAAGAATTCCCAAGTTATAATCTCCTCTGCAAAGGATTCCTACTCACCATCCAAAATGTGTCTCCTTTGAATGTAACTGAGGTCCATTATCACAACTTTTCTCCATGTTTTGAAAGGTCAAGCACGATACTAGTTCCACCTTGTCTTGTAGAGTGGTTTATCATTTTATCTCTCTATTTCTCTGGTATTGTCAGATTGCCTATATAAATCTTGACATATTTACAATTTTTTGTTGCGAGGAGCACGTCATTGTTATGGGGCCCATCACTATTCTCTATTCTTCCTACACATTCTGCCTTCCTCTATGATCAAAATTCTGATACCCATTTTCTTTTCTGTACTCTTCAACTCTATTATTATGTATAAATATGGAACTGCAGATGCAGGTTTACCAAGAAAAGACAAACTGTTAGAGTGACTCACTGGGCAGGCAGCATCCCTGGAGAACATGGATAGATGACATGTACATTCAAAGGGGATGAATTTTGGTTTTGGATGATTAGTGATGGATCTTTTGCAGATAAGATTATAACTTGGAAATTCCTGGAAAGATGGTCACAGGCTTGAGAGACAATTTCAAATTTCTTCAGACAGGTCCCGACCTGAAACTTCACCTATCCATGTTCCCCAGGGGTGCTGCCTGACCAGCTGAGTTACTTCAGCATTTTGTGTCTTTCAATAATTATTATTATTGCGTTTGCTGAGCTTTCACCATGCAAGGTTGGCGTATACTGTAGGTTGAAATTTTGGAGGATAAGACAGTTAAGAGAACAAACAAATACCCACCGTTAGTAGAAACGAGGAACTGCAGATGCTGCTTTATACCAAAGATAGAGGACAAAGCGCTGGAATAATTCAGCAGGTCAGGCAGCATCTCTGGCAAAAAAGGATGGGTGGCGATTCAGACTGAAAGTAGGGAGTGGGGGTAGGGGGTGGCTAAATACCTGCCTAAGTTTAATTAATTGATGGAAGAGTTATAAGGTAATTGATCAACAATATTTAGACTCAACACCCAGTGGAAATTGCTGCCTGAAAGGGTAATTAAGGAACAATGACCTGCAAGCCTTTGAACAAAGAACTGGGAAATGTGGGGTTAACCTAAAGTTCATTATTGGCCACGATGTGCACCTTCTGTAATATAATTACTACGATTCTAGTCGGCATTATCCAGTAATGTTATATTATGGTCTATTTTTCCAGGAATGGCAGAATTCTATTCAGAAGAATGCAGGACTGGCATTTATTGAGCTCATTAATGAAGGAAGGTAACAACATTTTTACGCCATTGTTTAGCTAAACACGGAGCCTTAAAGGCATGCACTGTTCTAAAGGGAAATAGTCTTTATTTTCAGCCATCTGCCAATGATTAATTCCATTTTTATTGTGGTAGAATTATACATACTTCAATTATTGAGTTTAAAATAACTGCAACTTTATTAGCAGCATCCAAGCATATACATCAACTTAAGACTTAACACTTAATTTTTAACAAAACACTGAAATAAGCAATCAATATTGATATATGTTTGTTTGTGGGCAACTAATGAAACAGCAGGGAAGTTTCATTGAAGGATAACGGAAATTTAACATGTAAACCCATCTGCTGCTCCATCTGTTAAAGGAATATGTATTGTGTATTTTATAGTCGAGAGTTCTCAGTACATTAAAGCAACATCAGATTGGTACAAGAGCTGTCCGGCATGCTGCAGTCATAACTAATGTTCTTAAGCCATGTTTGCATTAGCTGTGATTTTATGAACTATTATTGTGGTGTAGATCTGATATGACATGTACTTTGTTTTTGATTGGAATATATTCTGAAATTATGTTCTGCATAAATACCATGGGAAATAGTGGGACAAAAGTGTAAACAAATTATATGGAAAATGATTATCTATTGCTAAAATATTCATTTGTTTAATTTTTAAATGCTGTTTTCCTGGATCAGTAGGAAAAATTATAAACTTTAAAATTTGTGAAGACACATTTCATGAATTTATAACAACCTGGTCTTATCGATACTGCAGAATAGGGAGGCAAAGAGCACAATTGTTTATATCTTCAGTTTTAACATGTTTGGGACATGATTCATTCATATAATCAGTGGTATATTTTTATAGTTACTATCTCATAGATTGGTGTTTTAAAATAATTTCTCGAATAATATTTTGCTGCATTCATATTTTAAGATTGATTGGAAACAAAGTAAACTAACAATTCTAACTGCAGAGAAAGCATCTAAACGCTGGAAATACATCATGGGTTAAGAATTTAATTGTGCAGTTGTCTACAATTAACAGGGCATAAACTACTGATGAATGTGCTGAGGTTTAAGTGCACTGTGGGATGGCTAGAAATTATGAACAGGATCATTACAGGAATAAAAATGCACCTTCATAATTAGAACAAAGCACATTTAATGGTGTGTAAAATTACACATAATCTTCACATAGGAATAAAGTCAGAATGCGATTATTGAAAGATTGTTGGAATGAAAATAGATTTAGCAAATGATGCATAGCATACTATCTAATGGGATTGTTTTTAAGTAACAGTTAAGGTTTGTGTGGGGCAGAGACCACCAACAAGTCCATTGTGTTCATGCAATCAAGCGTTTATTTGAGCACACATGCAAAGGAGCACTTTCGGTTTACTGAAGTCTGTTAAGTTAATAAATGGTAAAGGCAGTTTTGGTATCGATGAGAGAGGGGGAAACGCAACAATTGATACAGACACATTCCATGTATGGTTGTTAATGTCTTCCCATTGGCTTTAGAGAATCCCTCCCTCTCTAGAGAGTCCCTCCCTCTATTCCATTATCAACCATTGTCCCTCGTCTTCATTATTCCTATCTCTTCCTCAGGTTCCAGAGCTCAACCTGTTTACATCTAACGCTGCTAAGGCCCATGTTATTCACTCAATGCTATAATTCCTGTTGGTCCTGTGTGTCAGCAACCTGCAGATTATGCTGTTTCCCTCACAGGTTATTGAAACTCAGTTTTCTAGCGTGCAGTTTGACGCATTTAGCAAGTGGTCAGATTTTCTTTGCTGTTCATTATTGAATTACACCAGAGCACAGCATAACTCAATTGTTCTAATGTGCTTCGAAAATAACACTTTTATCTTCTGCTATCTATGTCAGTGGGTGTTACATCAATGGAATGCTGATTTTGAACAATGTACAGTGTTGATAATGAAACAAACAATGTTTTAGTTTTTGATCGATGATTAAGTTGTGATTCAGTGATCTTTATGTCAAAATTATATGTTAATAGAACATAGAAATGTACAGCACCGCAATAGGCCCTTCAGTCCACAATGTCTGCGCCGAACATGACGCCAAGATAAAACACACCTCATCTATCTGCACATCATGCCCCTCCATTCCCTGCATATCCATGTGCCTATCTAAAATCCTCTTAAACACCATTATTGTATCTGCCTCCACCATATTTTGCGCCAAAAAAACGTGCTGGAGGAACTTAGCGTGTCAGGCAGCATCTGTAAAGTGAATGGACAGGTGATGTTTCAAGTCAGCACCCTTTACTGTTGTTGCTTTAGCTCCTTTCCAAGATTTCTGCAAATGGTTATGGGGTGATCTGATAGAGGTGTATAAAATCATGAGAGGAATAGATCTGGCAGACACAGAGTCTTGCCCAGAGTAAGGGAATCAAAAACCAGAGGACATAGATTTAAGGTGAAGAGGGAAAAGATTTAATAGGAATCTGAACGGTAACTTTTTCACACAAAGGGTGGTGGGTGAATGAAACATGCTTCCAAAGGCAGGGACCATCGCAATGTTTAAGAAACAATTAGACAGGTACATGGATAGGACAGGTTTAGAGGGATATGGGCTAAACACAGGCAGATGGGACTAGTGTAGATGGGATATGTTTGTTGATGTGAGCAAGTTAGGCCGAAGGGCCTGTTTCCTCTCATAACATATTCCAGGCACCCACCACTCTGTAAAAAATAAACTTGTCCTGCACAACTCCTTTAAACTTTGCCCCTCTCACCTTAAGGCTATGCCCTTTAGCCTTTGAAATTTCCGATCTGGGGAAAAAGGTTCTGGCTGTCGTCCCTATCTGTGCCTCCTACACCGGCCAACATGTCTCATCTACATTAATCCCACGCCTGCATTTGGCCCATATCCCTCTAAACCTATCCTATTTTAAGAATATCATATTTTAAGTGTTATTTTAAGAACACATAACTGCTGTTTTACAGCAAAGGTAATCCTCATTGACACTGCACCAAACTATATCGTGAGTTTTATGAATTTTTGTGTGGAGGCAATTTGGTTTTAAGCAGGTGTGCGCCGAATGTCTTTCCAATCATCAAACAAAGTAGCATTTGTGAAGCATATTGGACAAAAGGAAGATTTATGATGCTCTTTTGTTTTTAAGGTTACTGTGTCATGCAATGAAGGACCACATAGTGAGAGTGGCAAACGAGGCAGAGTTCATTTTGAACAGACAGCGAGCAGAAGATGTACATAAGCATGCAGAATTTGAGGTAGGTTTTCTGCTTCAGCTCAATCGTCACAGAAATGACAAAGAAAAGGCATAACAATTAATTTAGCATGAGTAGCATATTTTTATTTGTATTAATAATTGAAATCTAATCCAAAAATATTGGTCACAAAATTAGTGAGTTTTATATTATTATCTTACCCAAAAATCTATACAACATTTGGTATTCAATTCTTGTCTGATAATGTGATGCAAATAAAATAAAATATTTCTATATTCTGTAAGATTAAAATCTGATAAAATTCTTAAATCAATAGTTGTAAGAAATCATAATATTTCAAATGTATGGTAGCTTAATTTTTGCAGCAATTCACATAGAATTGTCTTTGAGTAGTTCAGAGTGCTGTATATGGAGTGATTGCCAATAGCAGTCAAAATGGCAATCTCATTGGTACTTAATCTGTTTGTCAGTGTGTGAAAACTTGCAAGCAATATTTGAAAGCAAATATTTTGCGCCAAAAAAACGTGCTGGAGGAACTTAGGGTGTCAGGCAGCATCTGTAAAGTGAATGGACAGGTGATGTTTCAGGTCAGCACCCTTTACTGTTGTTGCTTTAGCTCCTTTCCAAGATTTCTGCAAATGGTTATGGGGTGATCTGTTAGAGGTGTATAAAATCATGAGAGGAATAGATCTGGCAGACACAGAGTCTTGCCCAGAGTAAGGGAATCAAATACCAGAGGACATAGATTTAAGGTGAAGAGGGAAAAGATTTAATAGGAATCTGAACGGTAACTTTTTCACACAAAGGGTGGTGGGTGAATGAAACATGCTTCCAAAGGCAGGGACCATCGCAATGTTTAAGAAACAATTAGACAGGTACATGGATAGGACAGGTTTAGAGGGATATGGGCTAAACACAGGCTGATGGGACTAGTGTAAATGGGATATGTTTGTTGATGTGAGCAAGTTAGGCCGAAGGGCCTGTTTCCCCGCTGCATGAATATGATTTCTATGGTTACTAGCAAAGCACTAACTTGGATGTTAAATTTATATTAAGTTCTCGGGTCGAGAGTCATCTGAGCAAAAACGAATGTTGATAAAAAATAATACTGTCGAATCTATTTGTAACTATTACTAAAGACTAACTCCTGGCTTTCTGTATGTAAAAGACAAAAGACTGACCAAATGCTGTCTTTACCATTATTTCTGAAGCTAGGAAGTTCTGATGGAAAGGAAATGCATTATTTCAAATACTGGAAATATGAAATAAAACAGAAAATACAAGAAATTATTCATGAAGGCCATACATAATTTATGATATGATAATATTATTTTGGGATTGGAAGGACACAGGGTTATAATTTCAATGTACTTGCATCAGAACAAGTAGGCGTTCAAACAGAAAGATTGCAATTTTATTATTCCACTGGATTCCTTCTGTAAAAATGTTCTGTACTGTGCCAGATGTCCTTGTGAAGCTGGTGCATATCGTATTGTAATGGAAATCTGCCTGCTTTCCCAACATGGTAAATAGTGTGATGCAGTAACTTTATTGCAGCAGCTTTTAAAAGAAAACAATTATCCTTCCCATATCTGTCCCACCGCCAATGTCTTCTCCCCAGATAAACACCAAGTGCTGGAGTAACTCAGTGGGTCAGGCAGTATCTCTGGAAGAAAGGAGACTGAAGAAAGGTTCTGACCCGAAATGTCAACTATTCCTATTCTCTGGAGATGCTGTCTACCGCTGAATTACTCCAGCATTTGCAGTTCCTTCCTACACTCCTTCTCCCCACCGTACCCCACCAGACAGAAAGATTTTTAACCTCGGTTGTTTCCCCTCAGTGTAATTTAATTTTCATTTTTATTATTGCAAAAGTCAAATTGCTTGTATCTTGATTGGTATTTGAGAGATGTTTTAGACATAATTCTTTTTTGTGTTTGTTGTGTTATGGGGGGTTGGGTGGAAATTTTACTTTGCCAGACGGAATTGGCCAATTGACTGCTCTTGTGTGAAATAGAGTGAATGAGATAGTCATTACTATTGATCATATTATCTACCATCCTTTTCATCATTATTTTTCTCCTATAAAGAAATATACATGGTTGGAAAATAGAGTGATGGTGCATTTGAACAAACTCCAACTAGCTGTCATTGCTGTTTTATTTTCTAAATTAATGAATTACTGAATTAATACTGGGCAGAAAAGAAAATGTTGATGGTGAGCTGCATGATGAACACAGATGAGCAAAAGCTTTATCATCGCGTTTGTACAGAGCATTTTGGAGGTGCAATTAGAATTTTAGGGAGATGTTTTGATAGTTTAGTTCTTTGTCAACCAAAGTCATGACCAACAGTGATGGAGTGGTTAAATTCAATGACAAGCAAACAGACCAGAATTCTAGAGCATTGATACACAACACTGTTGGGCTGAAGGAAATTATGGTTATGTTTATTACTGTCATGCATACCGAGATATAGTGAAAAGCTTTGTTCTGCAGGCTACCCATCAGATCAGATATAAGTTATAAATGTAACCAAGTCAAACTCAAGTACAATCGGTAGAGCAAACGGAAAGATACAGAGTACAGGATATTATCTGTATTGTGAATCCTTAAAGGCTTCAGTGTCTGAAGTTTAAAAAAGATTGAAGTTTGTTGAGAAACAATGCCAAATTTCCTATTGATTCTATCTATCTTTTAATTTGACCAGGGAAGGCATGTAATTGTCTTGTGCAGATTTAAATCTGAGTGAAGTAAACACAAAAAATGACAGAAATACTTAGCAGGTCAGGCAATGTCTAAGGAAAGAGAAACAGCTATTGTATCGGCTTGATTATCCGATGCTCCCAGGAGGTCGTGGAGAAGCCGGGCGAGGGGTCCCCGCAGCTGCACTCTGGGTCGCCGCTGCGGCACTATCAGGCAAGAACCCGGTGGCTGGCGAGGTTGGAAGAGGTCGGGCTGGCGGTCAAGGAGAGCTCCGGCAGTCAAAGTCTGGGGAGGGGCCGGCGGTCAAGGTTGGACCACCGGTCGAGATCTAGGAAGGTCCAGGAAGGGGCCGGCGGTGGAGGATGGACTGACGGTCGAGGTCAGGCAGGCGGTCGAGATCGAAGACGGGCCCGGAGGTCGAGGTGGTTGTGTCGCCGGTTGAGGAGAGCGTTGGCGGTCGAGAGTGCCAGCGGTCGAGGATAGTGTCGATGGTCAAGGATGACGATGTCGCTGGCGGTTAAGGACGTGGTGGAAGGTGGGCACTGGGGGTCTAGGCAGTGGCGGACTGGCCAGGGTGTCAGCTTGCCCGATCGCAAGTGGGCCCCTGATGAAGTGGGCCCCCCTTTGTCTCCTGGCAACCAATATTTTTAGACCCAGTCCACCACTGGGTCTAGGTCACGGGCACCGGTGGTTGAGGACAGGTTGGTGGAGGGTGCCAGAGATCGGACGAACCGCTGAGAACAAAGGGGAACCCGGCGTGGGGGGGCGCTGTTGAGAACAAAGAGGACGCATTGGGGACTAAATGGAATACTTTGTAACTTTCTCGGCGTCCTATATGTGGCGACTCTTTGCATACTTTGAATAAAGAATCGCACTGTGACATGAGACGTGATAATAAAGTATTCATTCATTCAAGTTTTTCTAGCAGACATATTTTATGTTCACAGAAGGGAAAGAGTAATGAAGTAAGTAAGTATCCTTTATTGTCATTCAAACTGTCTCCAGTTTGAACGAAATTGCATACCTTGCAGTCATATCAGAAAAGAAAATAACAGAACACACAATTAACACAGTTTAACATCCGCCACAGTGAGTCTACCAGGCACCTCCTCACTGTGATGGAAGGCAAAGTCTTAAAGTCTTTGTCTCTCCTTCCTTGTTCTCCCTCTGCTTTGAGGCGATCCAGGCTTTCGATGCTGGGCCCCCCGCGGGGTGATGGTATGTCCCGCAGCCGAATCCGAGCTCCGCGAACGGGCCGGTTCAAACTCCGCGGCCCAGTGCGGTCGAAGCTGCCACCCTCCAGTCGAGCGGACGAAGCTGTTGTTGCAGGAGCTCCAGAGAATCGGTCACCAACCTGGGACCTGCGAGCTCCCAACGTTGTCGTCTATTGGGCCCGCGGCCGAAGCCTCTGAGGCTCCGAAGTCGGGTGCCGCCGCAGCGCCACCACAGCCCCGAAGTCGGACAGCTTCGCGATGGTAAGTATTGGCTCTGCCTCCAGAGCCTCGAGATCGGTCCCAGTTGGAGGCCACCAGCTCTGCAAGTAGGCCTCAGCACAGACGGAGACGGGGATACGACAAAGAAAAAGGTCGCATCCCCCCGAAGGAAGAGACTAAAAACAATCTCCCACCCCCCACACATACACAACTAAAAATAAACTAAAACATACATCTAACAAGACAAAAGAAAAAAAAAGAAAAAGGAAAGGACAGACAGACTGCAGGTGAGCCGCAGCTGCTTGGGCAGCGCCGCCACTTCCAGAAGACACATGGAACTGCAGATGCCAATTTTCAAAAAAAGACAGAAAGTGCTGAAGTAACTCTGTGGGTAGGCAGCGTCTCTGGAAATATGTATAGGTGATTCCTGATTCCAGTCTGAAGAAGAGCCCTGATCCGAAACATCACCTACCCATATACTCAAGGGATGCTGCCTGACCCATGGAGTTACTACAGCACTTGCTGTCTTTAAAAAAAAAAAAAATTATATCTGTAATAAGATGAAGGGCCAAAAAAACGGCCCTCCAACAATGGTTGGAGAGGACAACTAGAACGGTGGTAGTATGTATTCTGCCGCAGTTTTTTACGCTGCAGACGCACCCGAACCACCTCGGACTCACAGACATGTGGCTGGAGCAGCTGCTTTGAGAAGAGTAGCCGTAGTCTGTCTGGACATGAGCTGGCGAACCAAGAGTGGGATCACGTGGAGTGTTGCGGAGATTGAGAAGATCCAAAAACACATCAGACCCGGCCCTGCTGGACCTCCATGAGCTCCTTTGCACTGTGGACAGCTCGCTCAGGGGGTACTACGGACAGCTGGTGATGTGCCTAAAATCCCATTCCTTTGCAAAGTCCTTGAAACGCTGACTTATGAATTGGCCACCATTGTCAGACATGAGGGTTTGAGGTACCCCATGGACCGAAAAATGCCTCGCAAGTTTCTTGACGACCAACACAGCAGAAGCTGTGGGGAGCAGATCGATCACAAACCAACCCGGACCAATCCGGTAAGAGTCAGTCAAGTCACGGCAAGTCAGGAACTGTGTACTGCAAAAGGGGCTCTTTCTGTTGATGTGGAGCCATGCTGTTGCACACAGCGCAGGACTGCACCCTCTGGCGTATATAATCTGACATGGCAGACCAGAAAAACATGCTCTTTGCTCGTTGCACCGTAGCTTCAAAACCAGGATGACCTCCCTGTATGGCGTCAAAGTACTTCTGCTGGAGTGAAGCCGGGATCACTGCCTTATGGCCCTTTTTGATAACCCCGCCTTCAATGGCCTTCGTCTCAGAGAGAAAAGTAAGGCCGAACAGCAAGCGGAAGCGAATGCTGATTGCCAGGCCATCCGTGATTGGTGACCGAGGCGAGCATCTGCAAGGTGGCATCTTCTGCCGTACGAACCACCAAAGTATCCAGATGTGAAGGATGAGTGAAATCAATTGCCATGACGTCAAACGTGTCTATTTCTGATATGTGCTGGAGGCGTGGGTTCGAATCACATTTCTGACACCATGTGCAAAGTACTTATGATACAGAGTCATTGTATATCATAATAAGTACTCAAGGCCGGCCTTAGGAGGTGCAGGGCCCAATTGGGAAAATGTTTCATAGAAATATAAATAAATAATTATAAATGAGTCACATGTCGTGAGTAACATGGCAATTCGGGGGAGAATTCCTTTCACAGCGTGTGGGGAGTCTAGCCAGGGCTAAAGTTGCGGTGAGGGAAGGAGCGTTGAGAAGGAGAGGGTCGGGGTTCATGCCAGTAACTCGTCCATCACCGCTGCCGCGGCACTCCGGGCGCCACCACATTGTGGCCGGGGAGGGAAGCAGCTCGCGTGGCTACGAGCGGCCTCCATCACCAGACAGCGGAACCGACTGCCATCTCAGCGCCTTCTGCCGGCCCGCTCACCTCTGGCAGTGCTCTCCGTCTGACCAATGAGGGGACCAGCTCAAGAGCAAAGATCATAGAGCGGAGTGGGTCAGCGGGTGATGGATAATATCACAGCGGGCGGTGGAGCTTACCCAGCGCGAACACGGGAACTCGCACTGACATATGGAGTAAGCTCCACCACCCGCTGTCCTGTTATCCATCGCCCGCTGACCCGCTCTTGAGCTGGATGATCCCCGGCCGACCCCCTCCTTCTCAACCCTCCTGCCCTCCCCGCAACTTTACCCCTGGACAGACTACCCGCACTTGCAATGTTACAAAATTTTGAGATTTTAAAAATCAAGTCTGCAATTTATCCTATCAGATAGAGCATAAAAAGAAGTTTAATTTGACACCTAATTCACTTTCATATCTTCAGTATTAAAAAAAAGTTATGGCCATTTTCATACTCGGAAATTAGCATCTTGTTCCCTAATGCTTTTCCATTGACTTAACACAAAACCTGTGATCGAGGACAGTCAAAAGCCCATAACTTTCTTAAAAATTAAGAGAACTGAATGAAATTTTCAGTTATTATGGATTGAAGCATTCTGAAACAAATATAAAACACTGCTTGGATGACCTGAAATTAAAGCATATAATTAGTTAATTACCTAATTGTAGCTAATTACAAAATTGATCGTTGTGACGGAAATAGTAATAAACAACCAGACTGCCTTGAAAATTCATAAATGTGATATTTTCAAGATCAGAACATTAATATTATTGTATTATATGCTGTAAGCCCGTAACAGATAGGTAAATAAATTACAATTTCTAGTATAGACCAGGTCTTTATGGAGAAGATCAGTTGCGAGTTGGTACTTTGGCATACCATAATCAGTAGCATCATCATACTCCTCAGTAACCAATAACAACTCTGTACACCTTGTTTTTCCTCAACTTTTCAATTTTGGCATTGTAAACTACAAGTTTTTGCTCTTCAAACCACGCATGCCATGCTTTTCTGCCCACTACTTTCCTATTAAGAATGTCCTGTAGATTCAATTTCTTAAGAAAAGGATAATTTTAAAAGATAGCCTAAGTATCTAAATAACAAACTAATCCCATTCGCACAAGAATTCACAATATAATATGATTTTTAAATCTCACTGTCATGAATTTATATGCCAGATGGAAGGAATTTAATGTTTAATTCCCATAAATTAATCTAGAAACATCCACTGAAAATAATCAAAATTATTTTTTGCACAATACATGCGGCTAAAACTGTTGTGTATATTTAACATGCCATTTCTTAGCGCTAACGGCAGGTACTCGGGAAACGTGGTAACTCGTGTTGAAAATTGTCCCCAAGTAAAATATACTCGGGATGTAAAAATTTAATACTTTTTAACACGTAGTCATACCGTAGTAACTCATGAGTTTACCGTAGTAGGACCTGGTGTCCTATGTCACTATTGTATGTTCATGATGGAAATAAGAATACTCTGTATATTTATTACCTTTGTAGTTTTATTTAATCCTCCCATAATTTCTGAGTTCCATTTCACAATATCTATCAGACATACAAAATGTTGCAAGGTAATATCTTGCCCAAACTCAGTTGTTTCTTTCTATCTCAATAAATATAACAAAATATGCCATTGTTTCAGCCACGTTATGACAAAATATAGAATGTAGGTTATTTGTTATCAGAAATCCCATCCCGATTATCCTCGCACCAATAAATCTGAATAATAAAAATTATAATAAAAACCCAATTATACATAGCACAATTAGAACATGGAAACAAATAAAACAGAATCTAAAATTAAGAAACCTATCTCTCTCAATACCAATAACCAATAACCCATCGTTTAAACCATCAATTATAGACAAATCATTTATACAATGGGAAAGAATGGGAATCAAAACGCTCGAAGATCTGTATGAAGTGGGAAAATTACTATCATTTCAACAACTACAACTGAAATATAATTTGAAAAATAACCAATATTTTAAATATCTTCAAATTTGTGATTATTTGAAAAAATACACAAAAGACTATCATAATATGCCTTCCGACTTACTGGATGAAGCAATGAAGACAAAGGCGGAATCAGCTAACTTAATATCGTACTTATATAATATCATTTTAAACATAGAAATACCCACAACAGATGGAATTAGAAGAGACTGGGAACAAGAATTAGCTATAAAAATTTCAAAAGAGAGCTGGGATAATCATTTACTACAGGTGCATAAATGCTCGATCAATGTACGACATACGCTTATCCAATTCAAAACATTACATAGACTATATTATTCAAAAACTAAATTAAATAAAATCTTTCCTAATGTTTCACCAATCTGTGATAAATGTCTGTGTCAAGAAGCTACCATAGCGCACTCTTTTGTTTTTTGTACAAAAATCCAAAAATTCTGGCATGGAATATTTGATATTTTTTCAAAATTAATTAAAATAAAACTGGTACCAAAACCAGAATGGATCATTTTTGGGATATCGGAAGGTATCCCTGAATTAAATGTGTATCAGAAGAATTTACTCAATTACGGGCTAATAATGGGAAAAAAGCTCATACTTAAATTCTGCAAAAATGCGCCCACACCAACAATAAAAATGTGGACATCAAATATGTTTGAAACATTACATCTGGAAGAGATGAGATTCCTCTTAGCAGGTAAAGCAAACCAATTCCAAAAGACGTGGTCTACGTTTATGGACCTATTACAAGCATGAGGTGCAATAGTAATTTTTAAAATAAATAAATAAATAAATGGTATCAGGACCTGGCATTGGGAGGTAAAACAACAAAAACAGACTTGGTTGGTAGTCTTTCTGCGGAGTTTAATGTTATAATAGAGCGATTGTCCTTACTTTCTTTTTCTTTCTTTTCTAGGGTCTACTTTCTTACTTTACTTCCTTCTCTAACTTCTTTTCTAAGGGGCTTTCTTTTCCCAACACTCTCTTGCACTTCACAACTCTTGCGCACCTTCTTTACTTTCCTTACTTCTATCTTTTTCTTAAAGCTTTAAAAAAAAAAATGAAGCGGTACAAAAAATGTATTAAGATATATGTGTTGTGTGTTATTGTAATTTACCGTACTTCTAATAAAAATAATTTAAAAAAAAATAAAAAAAGAGATCCCATCCCAGAAACAACAGTGCTTAAAGAACATTTGTTTTACTAATTTACGAGCATGTACCATAGGTTGATCCATATCCAACAAAAAGTTGTGATAATTGCATAAAATGTGTTATTGTCTAAGAAATTTGGTGTCGAATAATAATCCATCTCAGTACTCATTTAGGCAAGTCCCAAGCTATAGATGCTTTTCCCCCACCCCCAATCCCCCTCGCCCGATCTTCATTGAACCTACCATTTGATTAATCTTTTACTCAGCTGCTGTAACATTTCCTTCCTATCAAAATCTCTGTGTAGCATCTCTGTCCCTATCTTCCAATTACCACTTTGAAATAAAAAACAACTTTCGACTTTCGATTTTCGACTTAAAAATTTTGCAGCAGGATCGCTATATAAATGCAAATATATGGCATTTTATCCTAGCATCCCCCCCCTTTTCACCACACAAACTTGAAGCGTTTACATTTGGAGAAGTTCGATATCAACAGCGAGTTACGAGGTTAGATTGAAACACCTGTCAGAGGGCTAAGAAACAATCTTGAGTTGACGGCGTATTGTTTTAAGTGAGCATTTTGCAGTGACCTCACCTTATATTCTGGTTAAATATTCTTTCCACGGAAATCTCCTATTTCACTTTGAAATTATATCAGTAACCACCTTAATGTTTGTGCATTTAGTACCGGGTATGCTTGAAACAATTTATTGTAATGTACTGTATCTTCAAAAAAAATTACATCAACCAGGTGTGAAAATTACGCTGAATCGAACGATGATTGAAAATGCGTTGGAATCGACTAATCGCGATCCTGCTTCGAAATGCTTAAGTCGAAAGTTGTATTTTATTTCAAAGTGGGAATTTGAAGATAGGGACAGAGATACTACACAGAGATTTTAAGTTCTTGGGTGAACTCGCACAGTGGGACAGAGCTTGAGGCAGCATCTATGGAGCGAAGGAAATAGCCGGGTCTGAAGAAGGGTTTCGACCCGAAACGTTGCATATTTCCTTCGCTCCATAGATGCTGCCTCACCCGCTAAGTTTCTCCAGCATTTTTGTCTACCGCAAAACGTCAATGATTCCGGGAATGCCGAGAGAGCTACAGAGAGAGGTGGGGAATGGGAGAGAGAGAGGGAGGGAGAGAGCGAAAGACAGAGACACAACGTGGGTCGGTAGGTAAATTGAATGACTAACCTGCTGCAGACCAAGAATCTCACCAAGAAGAAGTCCTCATTCATGATGGTGAGTTTTAAGAAATTCTCAATGTGTCATTAATGCATCAATCTACATTCCTCAGTAAATGTAATTATGTTTGGAAGAAGTGTTAATGACGGCGCGTGAATTGGAACGCAGCGTCATTAATACTTCTAAAACACAGTTACATTTACTGAGGAATGTGAATCGATGCATTGATGGCGCATTGGATAACTACTTGTTAACTACTGGCTGTTCACAAGTGGCCGTACAGGGCTTGTTATCCATGTAAGTTTTGTAAAAAAATCCGTATGGCGAATGTTTTTTTTTAATCTTTATTTAACAAAGCGAATTTGTATTTCCATATGAAATACGGAAAATTAACGCGGGGCCCCCCTTGGGCGCGGGGCCCAATTTGGAAAAATCGGTCCTGCAAGTATTTTCATTTGTATACATACAGAGACCATCGAGATGAGTACTATAGGCTCCGAATCGTAAGTTAAAACTAAAAAACAACATGGCTGCCCTCATGCCACAAGGTGACGGTGGTGTGGAATACCTCACATGCATTATGGATCAGGTCATCAGCAGCAAAACCAGACACGGATCAAATCAGCAATACTATTTGGTCTACAGTTTCATCCACCTTCCCTCTTATTAGAACATGGAACAGTACAGCACAAGAACAGGCCCTTCAGCCCACAATGTCTGTGCCGAACATGATGCCAAGACAAAGTATTTTCTGCTTGCACATAATCCATATATAAAAAAGTGAAAACGGGTGTTTAGAAATTTTTGTAAAGTAATTAAAAATAAATAACTGAAATATCACATTTACATAAGTATTCAGACCCTTTACTCAGTACTTTGTTGAGGCACTTTTGGAAGTGATTACAGCCTCAAGTCTTCTTGGGATTAACGCTACAAGCTTGGCACACCTGTATTTGGGTAATTTCTCCCATTCTTCTCTGCAGATCCTCTCAAGCTCTGACAGATTGGATGGGGAGCCTCGATGCACAGCTATTTTCAGGTCCCTACAGAGATGTTCGATCGGGTTCAAGTCGGGGCTCTGGCTGGGCCACTCAATAACATTCACAGACTTGTCATGAAGCCACTCCTGCGTTGTCTTGGCTGTGTGCTTAGAGTCGTTGTCCTGTTAGAAGGTGTATCTCAGCCCCAGTCTGAGGTCCTGAATGCCCTGGAGCAGGTTTTCATCAAGGATCTCTCTGTAATTTGCTCTGTTCATCTTTCCCTCGATCCTGACTAGTCAATAGACAATAGACAATAGGTGAACGAGTAGGCCATTCGGCCCTTCGAGCCAGCACCACCATTCAATGTGATCATGGCTGATCATCCCCAATCAGTACTCCGTTCCTGCCTTCTCCTCCACCGCCCTCTGAGGCATAGAATTGCACTGACTCACAACTCTCTGTGAGAAAAAGTGTTTCCTCGTCTCCATGCTAAATGGCTTACCCCTTATACTTAAACTGTGGCCCCTGGTTCTGGACTCCCCCAATATCGGGAACATGTTTCCTGCCTCTAGCGTGTTATAGACATAGACATAGACATAGAAAATAGGTGCAGGAGTAAGCCATTCGGCCCTTCGACACTGCACCGCCATTCAATATGATCATGGCTGATCATCCAACTCAGTATCCTGTACCTGCCTTCTCTCCATACCTCCTGATCCCTTTAGCCACAAGGGCAACATCTAACTCCCTCTTAAATATAGCCAATGAACTGGCCTCAACTACCTTCTGTGGCAGAAAGTTCCAGAGACTCACCACTCTCTGTGTGTCCAAACGCTTAATAATCTTATATGTTTCAATAAGATGCCCTCTCATCCTTCTGAACTTCAGAGTATACAAGCCCAGCCGCTCCATTCTCTCAGTGTATGACAGTCAATCCCGGGAATTATGACATCCATCCCGGGAATTAACCTTGCAAACCTACGCTGCACTCCCTCAATAGCAAGAATGTCCTTCCTCTAATTAGGGGACCAAAACTCCACACAAAAGTCCAGGTGTGGTCTCACTAGGGCCCTATACAACTGCAGAAGGACTTCTTTGCTCCTATACTCAACTCCTCTTGTTATAAAGGCCAACTTGTCTCCCAGTTCCTGCCGCTGAAAAACATCCCCACAGCATGATGCTGCCACCCCAATGCTTCACGTAGGTATGGTATTGGCCAGGTGATGAGCGATGCCTGGTTTCCTCCAGACGTGACACTTGACATTCAGGCCTAAGGGTTCATTCTTGGTTTCATCAGACCAGAGAATCTTGTTTAGGTGCCTTTTGGTAAACTCCAAGCGGGCTGTCATGTGCCTTTTACTGAGGACTGGCTTCCGTCTGGCCACTCTACCGTAAAAGCCTGATTGGTGGAGTGCTACAGATATAGTTGTCCTTCTGGAAGTATCTCCCATCTCCACAGAGGAACTCTGGAGCTCTGTCAGAGTGACCATCGGGTTCTTGGTCACCTCCCTGACCAAGCCCCTTCTCCCCCGATTGCTCAGTTTGGCCGGGCAGCCAGCTCTATGAAGAATCCTGGTGGTTTCAAAGTTCTTCCATTTAAGAATGACGGAGGCCACTGTGCTCTTCGGGACCTGCAATGCTGCAGAAATTGTTTTATACCCTTCCCCAGATCTGTGTCTCGACACAATCCTGTCTCGGAGGTCTACGGACAATTCCTTCGTCTTCATGACTTGGTTTTTGCTCTGACATGCACTGTCAACTGTGGGTCCTTATATAGACAGGTTTGTACCTTTCCAAAACATGTACAATCAATTTAATTTACCACTGGTGGACTCCAATCAAGTTGTAGAAACATTTCAAGGATAATCAATGGAAACAAGATGCACTGAAGCTCAATTTTGAGTGTCATAGCAAAGGGTCTGAATATTTATGTAAATGTGATATTTCAGTTATTTCTTTTTAATTACTTTGCAAACATTTCTAAACACCTGTTTTCCCTTTTTTATTATGAGGTATTGTGTAGATTGATGATAATTTAAAAAAAATTGAATCCATTCTAGAATAAGGCTGTAACGTAACAAAATGTGGAAAAAGTGAAGGGGTCTGAATACTTTCTGAATGCACTGTATATTCCACCATGCAATTGCAATAGATTGGAAAGGTCCTAACAAATTGGAATCTTTTTCTCATCTCTGAATCACTCTACTATTTGTTTGTCAAAGATATCGGAGATGTACCTGGCGGATGAGAGGAGAATTTGGCATGTCAGTTTTGATGAAGTTCTTATCTGGTCACAACAGCTTCCTTAAGCTTAACGCTTGACGCCCTGGCTTTATGATCTTTCCCTTGGCCAGTAAGGTGCACAACTTAGAGATAGTAGTTGCCACCAAGATAAATATAATCTTTACTTCATTTATCAAAAATTTGTCAGCAAGCTCTTGACAAATTGAAGATGTCTGTTGCAACTTTACAATTAGATGTCAAATGAAAGATTTTAGAAACAAGATAAAAATTTACTCGTGATCAATCTGTGCATGGGTGCAGTTTGGCAGCCTAGAATGGATAAATAGTATAAAATGTATCGGTTTGGTGTATTGTAGCCTATGATAGTATTAGATTGAATTTTCTGTTATTCAAAGAAAATTATTTCTTACAGGATCTGACAGAACATGATATAAAATGGACAGATTCAATTATCTTGCAGTGTCTGTTAGCAAATGAAATTCTGGACATTAACATTATTCCTAAACAATGCTTTCTCAAACCTGTCTTGCCGAATATAAGATTTAAGTTAAGATGTTTCCATTAGTAAGATGTTTGTATATCATAAATCAATAAACAAGGTTTCATAAAAATGTCCACTGGACACAGAATTATAATTAGAAGCGAGAGTAAACTTAAAAAAGAAAATCAATTTCATATATATAGAGAAACCCTTCCTCCAGACCAGTGTCCCTCTGTGTTTCTCCCCCATCCCACATCACACAGCAGTCCCCTTGAGACCCTACTCTTGATCCAGGTGCTGATCCAAGGCTCCTGTCACTTGCTACCCAGCACTCTGCTCACTGATGCTACAAGAATTTTTCATGGAGCTGGAGAGGAACTCAGAACTTTCGGAGCAGGGAGACTGCGTGAGGATGGTGGTGAGCAAAGGGTCAGAGATGTGGGCTGCCCAGTGAAGTGAAGGAAGGGAGCAAAGTTGCAGGATGCAAGGAAGAGGGAGAGTAAGGGTTGGAGACTGTGGAACCGGGCGAAGTTGCTGGCAAGTAGGCACTGATGGAGAAGTGAATCAGGGACAGGGCGAATTGTGTGCAAGAGGAGAGCGGGGTAAAGTGAAGAGGAGGAGATAATAGACAAATGCATTGCTGAGCCAGCTATCAGGCTCCTTCGTTTGTATTCTTGTGAGTGCTCTAATGGCCATGCAGCAGATCCGTCTCTCCACTTCTCACCTTAGGGGAATTCATGCGCTGGCAATTTCCAAAACTTAGTCCGAGACTTGTTACCTCAGCATCCTCACAGACAGTCAAGAGTGTTTTATTGTCATATGTCCCAAATAGAACAATGACATTCTTACTTGCTGCAGCACAGCAGAATATGTAATCTTAATAAAGAATATAACAAAACTCAAAGTTTGCGAACCAGGCCACGATGGAACCAGTCAATATGCTCGCTACTATGCACCTGTAGAAGTTCAAGAGAATCCTCATTGACATACCGAATCTCCATAACCTTCTCAGGAAGTAAGGCGCTGATGTGCTTTCTTTATCATTGCATCAGTGCTGGGTCCATGAAAGATCGTTGGAAATTTGAAGTTTTTGACTCTCCACCATCGTCCCATTGATGTAAACATGATTGCGGGTCCTCAACCTTACTCTTCCAAAGTCCACAATCAGTTCTTTGGTTTTGCTGATATTGAGAGCCAGGTTGTCGGGCTGTCACCATTTGGCCCGTCGGTCGATCTCACTTCTATACTCTGACTCATCACCATCTGTAATTCGTCCCACAACGGTGATGTCGTCGGCGAACTCAAAAATGAAGTTCGCACTATGTCCGGCTACACAGTCACGAGTATAGAGTGAGTAGAGCAGGGGGCTGAGCACGCAGCCTTGAGGTGCTCCCATACTGATTATCACCGAGGATGAAATGTTTCTGCCAATTCGAACAGACTGTGGTCTGTGGATGAGGAAGTCGAGGATCCAATTGCAGAGGGATGTGCAGAGACTCAGTTCCGTGAGTTTCGTAACCAGCTTTTGGTTTTAATTCAAAAAATGTATTCAATTATTAAAAAATAATATTACACTACAATAAAACAAACCAGATCCAACCACCATAATACAATGCAAACAAATATCCTTAATAAACTACTGTACAATTATCTTACACTCCTTGTCAAGAATGCCTGAACTAAACCAGCTTTTTTTTTTTTTTTTTTTTAATCAAAAATATTTATTCAAATATTAAAATTGTATTTACAATACAATAAAACAAAACACCACCATAATGCAAGATCAACAATTATGCTAATCAATTGCTAAACAACTATATTACAATCCTTGTCAAGGATACATTCAACCTCCCTCGGTGCCCAGCGGTCGCGGAACTCCCTCAGGGTGCCCGTAGACAGGGCGTATTCCCTTTCCATCCGCACCATCCCTTTCCATCCGCACCACCCTTTCCATCCGCACCCGAACTAAACCAGCTTGGAGGGGATGATGGTATTGAACGCAGAGCTGTAGTCTATAAATAACAGCCTGATGTAAGTGTTTTTATTGTCCAAGTGGTCCAGTGCGGAGTGGGGAGTCAGTGAGGTCGCATCCTCCATGGACCTATTGTGACGGTAGGCGAACTGCAGTGGGTCGAGGTTCGTATTGAGGTAGGAATTGATATGCCCCATAACCAACCTTTCAAAGCACATCATCACCGCGGACGTTAGTGCCAAAGGTCGATAGTCATTGAGGCAAGTCACCTTACTCTTCTTGGGCACCGGCATTATTGATGCCCTCTTAAGCAGATGGGAACCTCAGACTTCAGCAGTGCAAGGTTGAAAATGTCTGTTAGAAGCCCGGCCAGTTGGTCTGCACAGGTTTTGAGAACTCGACCGGGTATACCATCAGGTCCAGGCGCTTTCCGATGGTTCACCCCCCCTGATGGACCTTCTGACGTTGGCCTCTGTGACTGTGACTGTAATACCATCCGGGCGTATGGGGGCTCGGGAAGGCACATCAGTGTTCTTCCAATCAAAGCATGCGTAGAACGCATTGAGCTCGTCAGGGAGTGATGCTTCGATGTCGCTTGAACTGCCTCCTGCTTTTGCATTGTAGGAGGTGATGGCATCCTATTCCCAATAGGAGATTGTTAGTTTCCTGAAAATAAAATGTTCTCGAAAAAAAAACACGACCATTGGTTTAATGTGAATAATCTTGGAGGCAAGTAATCACTACTGGAATCCCCACCACACCTCGAGGGGAAAAAAGCAGCTCTCAGCTGAAGGCCAATGTCCAACTGAAAGCTTGTGAACTAGCAGTGGATCGGGTGTCTCAACCCGAAACGTCACCTATTCCTTTTCTCCAGAGATGCTGCCTGACCAGCTGTTACTCCAGCTTTTTGTGTCCAGCTTGTGATCTAAATAGGATAGTGGGTGAGTGTATGGGAAGGTCAGCTGATAAGCATAACACACACAGATTCTTCTCATAGTGTTGAGAATTTCATTGTTCTATGTCAGGACATGTCAATACAACACACTTGACTTGAAGGGAATCCATGAAAGGAGAGGCAGTCAGGATCTACTCAAACAAACACATGGACGAAGGCCTTGGCTTTTGCTCTGAGCTTATAATGAATCACAAGAAGCTACCAGACAAAAAGGTCCTACAAATAGTTAAGACAGTATTTTGCCCTTCATTGCCAGGGGTTGGAATTTATAAATAGGAAGGTTTTGCTGCAATTGTACAGAGATTTGGTGAGATCTCCCCTGGAACACTCTGTACAGTTTTATTTCCCTTACCTAAAAATTATAGAGTCACATTGGAATCAGTACAAAAGAGATTCACCAGATTAATTCCTGGGATGAGAGGATTGACCAGGAATCAACCAGCAGATTCACCAGGATATTTCCTTGGACTTGCTGTACTTTGGTTATAGTGGGTTGGGACTTTTATCTTTAGTGCCTAGGGGGCTGAGGGGTGACGTTGGTGCATAGGAGGCTGAGGGATGACCTTGTTGGTGCCTAGGGGGCTGAGGGGTGACCTTATTGAAGTACAAAATCATGAGGGACATGGATAAAGTGAACGCCCAGAGTCGTTTTCCTGTGGTAGAAGTTTCTACAACTAGAGGGCATAGACTTAAAGTGAGAGGACGGAAGCAGGCTATTCAGCCCACCTTGTCCATGCCGACCAAGTTAGCATACTGAGCTAGTCCCATCTGCCCATGTCCTCCAAAATCTTTCCTATCCATCCTCTGTCCAAATATCTTTAGAAAGCCATAATTGTATCTATTCAACTCTATAGATTCCTCTGGCAGCTCATTCTAAGTGTGGCCTACCATCTGAGTGAAAATGTTGCCCCTGCGGTCCCTCGTAAATCTCTCCTCTCTCATCTTAAGCCAATGCCCTCTGGTTTCAGAATCCTCAACTCTGGGAAAACAAATGTAAGAATTCACTTTATCTATGCCTGTCGTCATCAATAAGGTCACCCCTTAGCTCCCTACGCACCAAAGAAAAAAGCCCTAGCCTATCCAAGCTCTCCCGAAAAATTCAAGAAAAATCTAGGTAACATCCTGGTGAATCTTTTCTGCACCTTTCCAAATTCGTGACATCCTTCCTATAGCTGGGCGACTGGATCTTGCCACAATATTCCATGTGTGGTCTCACCAACAACTTGTACAGCTCCATCCACTGAGGATGGCTTGATTGTAATCATGTATAGTCTTTCCGCTGACTGATTAACATGCAACAAAAGCTTTGCACTTACGGTACCTTAGTACACGTGACAAGAAACAAAACTGAACTAACCTACTCTTGCTAAACTCTGACAGTAACAAAGCTGGGCGCAGAACTTATTCGCCTCCACTAATTGCATGATCTGACATTTTTAAATATCAGTGTTGTTCAAAAACTTTTTAAAAGCAAAATTAAATAATTTAAAAAATACTTTCACCTCATAACTAAAGCCACATAATAGCTTATAAATAATCAACAACATTGATGTAAAGAAAAATAATTTCTTTAGAGTAGCTAACATTTCCCATTGCCTCCTAAGTCTTTGTTTTATAATTCCCTTTGAAGTCATTCTCTGATTCTGTCAGGTCTGTGTTGACAGTTTCCAAGAGCTAGTTTCCCAGTGCACTGCCAAGGAGTTCCATTAATACCGGGTTCTGCTGCAAATTGGTGCAATCAGCCTTCAGAGTTGATGCTCTTAAGTCTGGAAATCGTTTAAATGGCTGAAGGCTTAACGTCGCTGGCAGTAGTCAGCACAATCCAGCCTCGTCAGCTCCTTCATGACATAGGACACAAAGTGTTGGAGGAACTCCATGGGTCAGGCCGTATCTCTGGGGGAAATGGATAAGCAACATTTTGAGTTGGAACTCTTCTTCTGAGATACTGCCTGACGCGTTGAGTTCCTCCAGCACCATGTGTTTGTTTGCTCAAGATTCCGGCATCTGCAGTTCTAGTTGTCTGCTTCATGACATTTTAGATTTAACTTTATAATTGTCACATGTATCGAGGTACAGTAGAGCTCCCGTATGGTTTTTCTTCCTTAAAGAGATATATATATATATAAGTTTAGGTTTAGGTTTTTGTTTATTATTGTCACATGTACCGAAGTACAGTGAATATCTTTGTTTTGCAATCCAAACATGTCAGATATACCCTACATAGATACAATCAAGTCATACTCAAGCACAATAGGTAGAGCAAATGGGAAGATACAGAGTACAGAATATAATTCTTAGCATTGTAGCGCATCAGTTCCAGATACAAAGTCGAATGTCCGCAATGGGGTAGAGGTGAATCGGACAGTACCTTAGCTTATGGAAGGAGCGTACAGAAACCTGACAACAGGGGGGATGAAACTGTTCCTGAGTCCGGTGATGCGCTCTTTCATGCTTCTGTACCTTTTGCCAGATGGGAGCGGGGAGAAGAAGAAATAATTGGGGTGGGACTAATCTTTGATTACGTTGGCTACTTTTCTCAGACAGCACGAATTTAGAAGACTTATTTTTCTGCAGGTCCAGAAATTATTTTAACCACATTTCTTTGTTTAATTCTCACTGCCGACAAAGCATCATCTGTATTTTATCCTCATGAAAACCTTTTAAAATTAATTGAACCATATTACCAATTTATCTCATTTAGGTTGCCATGCTTTAAGACTTAAACTGCAGATTGAAACTTCACTACATTCATCTAATTCTACTCGTATATCTGGGCTGCATTTATTTAATTATTTTTATGCGTTTCTTATTGTGCTAAAGTGTTTCAATAATGTGCCCTTTGCATTGATTGAGTCCACCCTTTTATGTTTCACCAACAGTCCCAGTGTGCGCAGTATACGGCGGACAGAAGGGAAGAGGAGAAGATGTGTGATCATCTCATTAGTGCTGCAAAGCATCGTGATCATGTTACAGCGAACCAGTTAAAGCAAAAAATCCTCAACATTCTTACAAACAAGCATGGTGCATGGGGCGCCATCTCTCAGAGGTAAGTCACTTATAGTGTGGGAAAACCCATTTGTGCTTTTTTAAAATTTATAATTGTGTCTACAATGTGGGGAGGGCATGTAATGTACTTCTTTAATAGTCTATTACAAGAATACTCTAATGGTGTGGACTCATACAGCTTGATTTCCATGTACTTGGGCATCAGGTTGACATGGTGATTAGAATGTGAACAGAAACATCAAATATTAGCTGTGGGGCACAACAAAATGGTTGTATTAAATGCTTCCTGATTAATTGACAATAAGGTGTCAATGATTGTCCCAAAATGTAAAGAGCATGTAAATTCCTTAGGTTTTAGAACAATGTGATCTTGTACAAAAGGTTGACTGTATGAATTTGCCAGGTGATTGGCTATCCTGGAGAATTCCTTTCTACCTGCAACTGCAGGTGATGTCGGGTTAAAGGAAAGTGTTCCTTCATGGGGCACGGGATGGGTGATTAACAATTTAATTGTCCCTCACTTTTTGAAATGTTCTTTCGGCTGGTTACAGCATGACAGTGACATGTGGCAAGGAGCAAAGCATAGATGGACACAAAATGCTCAGCGGGTCAGGCAGCATCTCTGGAGAATAGGAACAGGTTTTGGGTCGGAACCCTTCTTCAAACTGAAAGATAGTGGAGGGGAGGGGGAGGGGCACTCTCATAATTTCTTGAAATGCTGTGAGAGGAAACAGACTGCAAATAATAAATATTGAGATGTTTATGTGATGTTAAATTTAATACTCTTTATAAAAAATTGCCTTAATTAATTTAAAAACAACAAAGTTATACTTCTGAGTATATATATATATAAACCCTCTAGTCAGACATTTATACCTGGGAAAATTATTCTGGAAAATGTGGCCTCACTAAAGTTTTATAAAGCTGCAAAATTATTTCCTGAGTCTTATACTCAATACCCACCCAATGAAGGCAGGGATACCATATACCTTCGTTACCATTGTGTCTACTTATGTTGATTGATTGATTCTTTTAATGACCACACAGCCAGGCTGGTGGAATTTGTTATGCCAATGCAGCACATAAAAAAAGAATACAAACATGACAATACTAAAGAACTTTAACATGAAAACATCCCACCACAATGGTTCCCATTATGAGGGAAGGCACAAAGTCCAGTCCCCAACCCCAGTTCCCCCATAGTCGGGCCTATTGAGGCCTCCACAGTTGCCTCTACGGAGGCCCGATGTTCCAGGCCGTTCTTGCCGGGTGATGTTGGTCCAGCGTCGGGAGAGTCCTCTCAGCGGCATGGGAACCATGGAAACGGCCGCCTCCTTACCAGAGACCGTGGCTTCTGGAGCCGACAAGGCCGCGCCGAATGGAGCTCAACTGGCAATCTCATCGAGAGATTCCAGGCTCCCGATGGAAAGTTCAGCGCCGCCGCCCGCAGCCGCTCCACAGACCCGCAGCTCCGCAACGGACCCAGCTCACCGGAGTTCCAGCTCAGCGACCCAGGCAAGGCACCGCCCGCCCCGCAATGGCGCTCCAGCGCTGCACCGCCGTCCTCAGACCCGCAGCTATGCCGATGCCGGTGCCGCCGCCGATGCCGAGGTTCTGGGCGGTCCCCTCAGGAAACGCCGCTCCAGGTCCGCTGTTAGGCCGCGAGGACGAGTCGAGAGTGCGGCCCGGAGAAAAGCTGCATCTCCGACCGGGTAGGGACCCTGAACATTAGTTTCCCCCTTCCCCCCCCCCCCCCCTCCCCCACACATAAAAAAGCTAGAACTCCTAAAACAAAACACTAAACTAACTAAAAATAAGAAAAAAAGATGAAAGGACAGGACAGCTGCTGGCTGGGCAACCGTGCACAGGACTGCTGCTTTCAGAGAACTATGATTGTGGACCCCAAGATCTCTCTGTACATCAATGCTGTTAAAGGTCCTGCAATTAACTATTAAAATATTAGAGGGCATAGCTTTAAGTTGGGAGGGACAAAGTTTAAAGGAGACTTGACCAAGTGGGACCTGTTGGGTCCCGTTCCCCCAACACAATATTCCAGCACTCACCCATAGCCCCCAACTGCGCTGGCGCAGCTGAGGGGTTCCCATTGTGACGCCAGAGATCTCTGTTGTGACGCGTGTCTTGGCAACCTTCCCCCAACTGCGCCTCGCCATCCCTCTTCCTACCCCTAACCTCCTCCATTCCCCCTCATCCCCCAGCACTCCCTCCCCTCCTCTTAACCCTCCCTCTTCTTTCCCCTGTGCTCCTCCCCTCCCCCACTCCCTCTGTCACCTCTCTCTTCCTCTCCTTTCCCCTACCCTGAGTCACTCCCTCCCTCCCTCCATAACCCCTCTTCCCTCCCTTCTCTCCCTCTATCCCCCCCCTCCTCTTCCACTCTCCCTCCTCACCTCCCCCACTTTCCCCTCCCTCTCGCTCCCTACCTCCTCCTCTCCCTCAATCCCCCCAGTCTCCTTCCTCACCCGCCCCACCCCAGGATCTCGGGGGGGGGGGGGGGGCGGCGAGCGTCCTGGAGCGGGGGAGGGCTTGACACGGGGGCTGTCGGGGGGGTGGGGGGGGGGGGCAAGCATCCTGGAGCCGGAGAGGACTTGACGCGGGGGCTGTCGGGGGGGGGCAAGCATCCTGGAGCCGGAGAGGACTTGAGGCGGGGGCTGTCGGGGGGGGGGGGGGGAATGGGGTGAGCGTCCTGGTGCCGGGGGAGGGAGAGGCCGAGGGCCTGGGGGCAGGCAGAAATTAAAATAGAAGGAAACTTACCTGTGGAAACTTACCTGGGGAGGAGGGAGAGGGGTTGGGAGGAGAGGAGGGAGAGGGGTGAGGAGAGAGGGAGATGGAGAGAGGAGAGAGAGGGGGAAGGGGAGGAGGAGGGGTGGGTGAGGGGGGGTGAGAGAGGGTGGGGGAGGGGGGAGAGAGGGAAGAAGGAGGGGAGGAGGGAGGATGGGGAGGGAGGAGGGAGAGGGGGAAGAGTGTGGAGGGAGGGAGAGAGGGGGAAGAGTGGGGAGGGAGGGAGAGAGGGGAAAGAGTGGGGAGGGAGGGGGAAGGGAGAGGGGGAAGAGAGGGGTGGGGGTGATGGGGTGGGGAGAGGGGAGGGGAGGGTGGAGAGAGGGGAGAGGGGGAGAAGGAACGGGGAGAGATTGGGGAGGGAGAGGAGAGGGGGGAGGGGGGAGAGGGAGGAAGGGGGAGAGAGAGGGGGATGGGGAGGGTAGTGGGGGGGGGAGAGGTAGGGGGGTTGGAGAGGGGGAAGGGGATGTGAGAGGGGCGGGGCAGAGGTGGAAAGAAGATGAGAGGAAGGGGAGAGGGGGGAGGGGGGAGGGGTGAGAGATAGGGTGGGAGGGAGAAGGGTGGGGGATGGGCGGGGTGGGGTTTTGGGGACAAGGCAGGAAAATGGGATTAGGAGGCAGAGATCATCTATGATTGAATGGCATGGTGGACCTGATGGGCCGAATGGCCTAATTCTACTATAACTTGTGAGAGGGGAAAGATTTAATAGGAACCTGATGGGTATATGGAACGAGCTACCAGAGGAGGTAGGTACTATACCAACATTTAATATGAAAAACTTTGGACAGGTATATGGATAAGAAAGGTTTGGCTGGATATGGGCCAAATACAGGCAGGCGGGATCAGTGTCGATCGGGCACCTTGGTCGGCATGAGCAAGTTGGGCCAATGGGGCCTGTTTCCGTTCTGTATGACTCTATATAACCACAGCCTTAAACAAAAAACTACAGATTCTATAAACAGAACTATTGTATTAGTAAAGTCCCGAATCAAAGTTGCTAGTATTGGTTTGTTACTCGATTGACACATGTCACTGCATAATGTTTGGATTTTATTTTGTGAAAAGTGTTTCAGAACATGATATATTTGCTATACATCAAATGTTGCAAAGATATTTGGCTATGCTTTTGGATATAATGTTAGACCTAGAAGGCTTGTAGTACATCCTGAAATTTACAGTTGCTGATACATTGATTTCTTCTGCCAATAATAAAGCCATTGTGCTGCTTGGTAAAGAACCCGTGGCTGCACTATGTTAATTTTTTAAGCCAGCTGTCACCAGTATAATGTAGAGATGGAACACTATTTATGTTTATGGCATTTTAAGTAACTGAGTAAAACCTCTTGGGTATATATAAAAACTACTTGTATTCCTGTCACCTCTGCTGCCTGCATCTGTGACCGTGACATTACTTCAATCTTCCACTGTTCCCTGGGGCATTCCATAAAGTTGATGATTCTACAGAAGCTGTCATTTGTTTCAACTAAAAGAACATTCCATGTTGAATCATAATTGCTCGATCTCTTAGCCTTGAGTTTGGTCAGATTCCAGAGGGCTTAATTGTGATAAAATATCACAGTATACAGTTTTTTTGCATTGAAGATCTCTTGTGAAGACACAGTAACAAACCAAGTAGGTGAAAGTCAAGTACAACACTGACAAGAAATTAAAAATCCAAATATGTTTTGTTTAGAAAGTTACATGGTTAAGGTTAAGCACATTTGGTGGAGCTGCCGCCACACAATATCAGAGACCCGGGCTCAATCCTGATCTCAGGTGCTGTCTGTGTGGAGTTTGTACGTTCTACCTGTTGGTGTTAGTTTCCTCCGGGTACTCCGGTTTCCTCCCACATTCCAGACGCATGCAGGTTTGTTGGCTTATTGCCCTCTGTAAATTGACCCGACTATTGGGAGTGGATGGGAAAGTGGGATAATATAGAACTTGTGTGAATGGGTGATTGATGGTCAACATGGCCTGTGCTGTATCTCTAAACTAAATGAAATTTAACACACAGTAAATCAAAGGTCAGATTTTGTGATACGAATCATGTATTTTGTTGGCTATATTTTGTTGTCAGCATCCTCGCCATCTTCAACAGCTCTCTGGCACTGTACCTACCTGGTCCAGCCACTCCTGAAAAAACCTAACCTCGACCCCACCTTGCCAAGCAACTACAGACCCATTTCTAAACTGCCTTTCCTCTCAAAAGCCCTTGAAAAGGTCATTTTAAGTCAACTTATGCCTTACCTTCACCAAAACACTATCCTGGAAACTTTCCAATCAGGTTTCAGGGCTCACCACAGCACAGAGTCTGCCTTGTTGAAGGGACATAATTACCTACTGCTCACCGTTGACTCCTGCGACTGTGCAATCCTGCTCCTTCTTGACCTCAGCGCAGCATTTGACATTGTCGACAACACCATCCTAATTGACCGTCTCCGGTACGGGGTTGGTATTGATGGCACTGCCCTGAGATGGTTCATCTCCTACCTCAAAGGTAGGAGTTTCTCGACTAACATAGGCAACTCATTCTCCTCCCCAGTTAATCTCTGCTGTGGGGTTCCACAAGGTTCCATCCTTGGCCCCATTCTCTTCTCCCTGTATATGCTCCCCTTAGGCCAAGTCATTGAAAGGCACGGCATTTCCTTCCATTGCTACGCAGACGATACACAACTCTATCTCCCCCTGAAGCCCAAAAACCAATCAAATCTACTTAACCTTACCCGCTGCCTCGAGGATATAAAGTGCTGGATGGCCCAGACCTTCCTCCAACTAAATGAGAGTAAGTCTGAGGTCATCCTTCTCGGCCCCTCGAACTCAATCAAAATGATAGCAGGCAGTCTTGGAAGCCTTACCCCACTACTCAAACCTCACGTCAAAAACCTTGGCGTGATATTTGACTCAGCACTGAAATTTGACAAACAAGTCAATGCCGTGGTAAAAGCTAGCTTCTTTCAGCTTCGGACGATAGCTAAAATAAAACAATTCCTCCACTTTGATGACCTCGAAAAGATCATCCACACATTTACAGTAATCCGCCAAGGTTACTGCAACTCTCTTTACACTGGCATCAGCCAATCTTCCCTGTCCCGTCTGCAACTGGTCCAAAACGCCGCAGCGAGACCCCGACGGGCACCCGAAAAAGGGACCACATCACCCCGATCATGGCCTCCCTCCACTGGCTCCCTGTGCGGTTCCGTATACATTTCAAGTCCCTCCTCTATGTCTACAAAGCCCTCAATGGGCTTGCCCCCTCCTACATTAAAAGTCTTCTCACCCACCACTCCACCTCCAGGCCACTCAGATCGGCCGACTTGGGGCTGCTGAATATCCCGCGGTCTAGGCATAAGCTTAGGGGCGACCGCGCCTTTGCGGTTGCAGCTCCTAGACTGTGGAACAGCATCCCCCTTCCCATCATAACTGCCCCCTCCATCGACTCCTTTAAGTCAAGACTAAAATCTTATCTATACTCCCAAGCCTTTCCTGACGTCCACTGAGCGAGGGTTATATGTATATATGTATGTAGTTTATACTATTCTTATAACAAATGTAAAGCACTTTGGCCAACGAGAATTGTTTTTTAAATGTGCTATATAAATAAATGTGACTTGTAGTAAAGGTTGTGGAGCATTGTTATAAGATCGCATGGGATCATAGGGGAGATAGTTGAATGGATAGAAAATTGGCTTTATGGAAGGAAGCAGAGGGTTATGGTGGAAGGCTGCTTCTCGGACTGGAGGTGTGTGACTAGTGGTGTGCCTCAGGGTTTGGCGCTGGGCCCTTTATGTTTTTATTTATCTATATCAATATTTTGGATGAGAATGTACATGGCAAGTTTAGCAAGTTTGCAAATGATACAATAGTGGGTGGTATTGCAGATAGTGAAGATGGTTGTCCAAAATTGTAGCAGCATCTTGATCAATTGGCCACGTGGGCTGAAGAATGGTTGATGGAATTTAATATAAAGAAATGTCAGGTGTTGCATTTTGCGAAGTCTATCATGGGCACTACCTACACAGTGAATGGTAGGGCTCTGGGAAGTGTTGTAGAGCAGAGAGATCTATGAGTGCAGGAACATAGTTCATTGAAGGTGGCATCACTGGTAGATGGAGTGATCAAAAAGGCTTTTGGCACATTGGCATTTATCAGTCAGAGTATTGAGTATAGAAGTTGGGAGGTCATTTTGCAGTTATAAAATACATTGGTGAAGCCGCATTTAGAGTATTGGGTTCAGTTCTGGGCACCATGTTATAGAAAAGTTGTTTTCAAGTTGGAAAGCGTGCAGAGAAATTTACAAGGATGTTGTCAGAACTCGAGGGTCTGAGTTGAAGGGAGAGGTTGAGCAGCTGGGACTCTATTCCCTGGAGCGCTGGAGGATGTGGGGTGATCTTATGGAGGTGTATAAAATCATGAGGGGAATAGATCGGGTAGACACACAGAGTCTCTTGACACAGATTAGGGGAATCAAGAACCAGAGAGCACAGGTTTAAGGTGAAACATAGAAACATAGAAACATAGAAATTAGGTGCAGGAGTAGGCCATTCGGCCCTTCGAGCCTGCACCGCCATTCAATATGATCATGGCTGATCATCCAACTCAGTATCCCGTACCTGCCTTCTCTCCATACCCTCTGATCCCCTTAGCCAAAAGGGCCACATCTAACTCCCTCTTAAATATAGCCAATGAACTGGCCTCAACTATCCTTAAGCTGTGACCCCTTGTCCTGGACTTCCCCAACATCGGGAACAATCCTCCTGCATCTAGCCTGTCCAACCCCTTAAGAATTTTGTAAGTTTCTATAAGATCCCCTCTCAATCTCCTAAATTCTAGAGAGTATAAACCAAGTCTATCCAGTCTTTCTTCATAAGACAGTCCTGACATCCCAGGAATCAGTCTGGTGAACCTTCTCTGCACTCCCTCTATGGCAATAATGTCCTTCCTCAGATTTGGAGACCAAAACTGTACGCAATACTCCAAGTGTGGTCTCACCAAGACCCTGTACAACTGCAGTAGAACCTCCCTGCTCAAATCCTTTTGCTATGAAAGCTAACATACCATTCGCTTTCTTCACTGCCTGCTGCACCTGCATGCCTACTTTCAATGACTGGTGTACCATGACACCCAGGTCTCGCTGCATATCCCCTTTTCCTAATCGGCCACCATTTAGATAATAGTCTGCTTTCCTGTTTTTGCCACCAAAATGGATAACCTCACATTTATCCACATTATACTGCATCTGCCAAACATTTTCCCACTCACCCAGCCTATCCAAGTCACCTTGCAGTCTCCTAGCATCCTCCTCACAGCTAACACTGCCCCCCAGCTTAGTGTCATCCGCAAACTTGGAGATATTGCCTTCAATTCCCTCATCCAGATCATTAATATATATTGTAAATAGCTGGGGTCCCAGCACTCAGCCTTGCGGTACCCCACTAGTCACTGCCCGCCATTGTGAAAAGGACCCGTTTACTCCTACTCTTTGCTTCCTGTTTGCCAGCCAGTTCTCTATCCACATCAATACTGAACCCCCAATGCCGTGTGCTTTAAGTTTGTACACTAATCTCTTATGTGGGACCTTGTCGAAAGCCTTCTGGAAGTCTAGATACACCACATCCACTGGTTCTCCCCTATCCACGCTACTAGTTACATCCTCGAAAAATTCTATAAGATTCGTCAGACATGATTTACCTTTCGTAAATCCATGCTGACTTTGTCCAATGATTTCACCACTTTCCAAATGTGCTGCTATCCCATCTTTAATAACTGACTCTAGCAGTTTCCCCACTACCGATGTTAGACTAACTGGTCTGTAATTCCCCGTTTTCTCTTCTTAAAAAGTGGGGTTACGTTTGCTACCCGCCAATCCTCAGGAACTACTCCAGAATCTAAAGAGTTTTGAAAGATTATTACTAATGCATCCACTATTTCTGGAGCTACTTCCTTAAGTACTCTGGGATGCAGCCTATCTGGCCCTGGGGATTTATCGGCCTTTAATCCATTCAATTTACCCGACACCACTTCCCGACTAACCTGGATTTCACTCAATTCCTCCAACTCCTTTGACCCGCGGTCCCCTGCTATTTCCGGCAGATTATTTATGTCTTCCTTAGTGAAGACGGAACCAAAGTAGTTATTCAATTGGTCCGCCATATCCTTGTTCCCCATGATCAACTCACCTGTTTCTGACTGCAGGACCTACATTTGTTTTAACTAATCTCTTTCTTTTCACATATCTATAAAAACTTTTGCAGTCAGTTTTTATGTTCCCTGCCAGTTTTCTTTCATAATCTATTTTTCCTTTCCTAATTAAGCCCTTTGTCCTCCTCTGCTGGTCTCTGAATTTCTCCCAGTCCTCTGGTATGCTGCTTTTTCTGGCTAATTTGTACGCATCATCCTTCGCTTTGATACTATCCCTGATTTCCCTTGTTATCCACGGATGCACTAACTTCCCTGATTTATTCTTTTGCCAAACTGGGATGAACAATTTTTGTAGTTCATCCATGCAGTCTTTAAATGTCTTCCATTGCATATCCACCGTCAACCCTTTTAGAATTAATTGCCAGTCAATCTTGGCCAATTCACGTCTCATACCCTCAAAGTTACCTTTCTTTAAGTTCAGAACCATTGTTTCTGAATTAACAATGTCACTCTCCATCCTAATGAAGAACTCAACCATATTATGGTCACTCTTGCCCAAGGGGGCACGTACAACAAGACTGCTAACTAACCCTTCCTCATTACTCAATACCCAGTCTAAAATAGCCTGCTCTCTCGTTGGTTCCTCTACATGTTGATTTAGATAACTATCCCGCATACATTCCAAGAAATCCACTTCCTCAGCACCCCTGTCAATTTGATTCACCCAATCTATATGTAGATTGAAGTCACCCATTATAACTGTTTTGCCTTTGTCGCACGCATTTCTAATTTCCTGTTTGATACCATCTCCAACTTCACTACTACTGTTAGGTGGCCTGTACACAACACCCACCAGCGTTTTCTGCCCCTTAGTGTTTCGCAGCTCTACCCATACCGATTCCACATCCTCCAAACTAATGTCCTTCCTTTCCATTGCGTTAATCTCCTCTCTAACCAGCAACGCTAACCCACCTCCTTTTCCTTTCTCTCTATCCCTCCTGAATATTGAATATCCCTGGATGTTCAGCTCCCAGCCTTGGTCACCCTGGAGACATGTCTCCGTGATCCCAACTATATCATAATCATTAATGGCTATCTGCACGTTCAACTCATCCACCTTATTACGAATACTCCTTGCATTGAGACACAAAGCCTTCAGGCTTGTTTTTACAACGCTCTTACCCCTTATACAATTATGTTGAAAAGTGGCCCTTTTCGATTTTTGCCCTGGTTTTGTCTGCCTGCCACTTTTACTTTTCACCTTGCTACCTATTGCTTCTACCCTCATTTTACACCCCCCTGCCTCTCTGCTCTTGTACCCATCCCCCTGCCACATTAGTTTAAATCCTCCCCGACAGCACTAGCAAACACTCCCAAGGACATTGGTTCCATTCCAGCCCAGGTGCAGACCGTCCTGTTTGTACTGGTCCCACCTCCCCCAGAACTGGTTCCAATACCCTAAAAATTTGAATCCCTCCCCCTTGCACCATTTTTCACGCCACGTATTAATCTGCAATATCCTCCTATTTCTACTCTGACTGGCCCGTGGTACTGGTAGTAATCCAGAGATTATTACCTTTGAGGTCCTACTTTTAAGTTTATCTCCTAGCTCCCTAAATTCATCTTGTAGGACCTCATCCCTTTTTTTATCTATATCGTTGGTGCCAATATGCACCACGACAACTGGCTGTTCACCCTCCCCCTCCAGAATGTTCTGCAGCCGTTCAGTGACATCCCTGACCCTTGCACCAGGGAGGCAACATACCATCTTGGAGTCTCGTTTGCGGCCGCAGAAACGCCTATCTATTCCCCTGACAATACTGAAGGAGGAAAGATTTTGTAGGAATCTGAGGGGTAAATTTTTCACACAAAGGGTGGTGGGTGTATGGAATGAGCTCCCGGAGGAAATAGTTGGGGCAGGGACTATCACAACGTTTAAGAAGCAACTAGACTAAGTGGGACCCATTGGGTCCCATTCTCGCACGGGAGGCCTGGTCCCCCAATGCAATATTCCACCACTCACCCATAGCCCCCAACTGCGCAGGCGCGGCTGACGGGTTCCCGTTGTGACGCTCCTGATTCCCCATCCTCCCCTCACTCCCACTCCGCTCCTTGCCATTTCCCCCCCCCCCCACCCCCCACGCACTCACTCCATCCACCCCTCAACCCCCCTCATCCACTCTTAGCGGCTCTCCGGCGGCGCAGCCATTCCCGCCCATTGGGTTCCCATTGTGACATAGACCACACAGGTATTACTGCGCAGGCACAGCTGACGGGCACAGCAAGTGGAAAAGGTATTTATTAAAGCTTTAAAATGTGAATAACTCTTATAATGTAACAACAATTTAAATGTTAAAGATGAGATTTATTCAGTTCAGTTCTTTCTTGTTGTGTCTCTTGTTGCATTCTGCAGTCGGGGGAGTGGGACGGATTCAGGCGGGTGCTGTCGGGGGCCGGTGTGGGGAGCGTCCTGCAGCCTGGGGAGGTGCAGAGCTTTAGGCGGGGGCTGTGGGGGGCTGGTGGGGGAGAGGGGAGCGTCCTGCAGCCGGGGCAGGCATACAGCTTCAGGTGGGACCTCTCGAGGGCCGGTGGGAAGGGAGGGGAGCGCTGCCGTGGCCTACTGCTGCCGTGGTCTACCGCTGCCGTGGTCTACCGCTGCCGCTGTCTACCGCTGCCGTGGCGTACCGCTGCCGTGGCGTACCGCTGCCGTGGCGTACCGCTGCCGTGGTCTACCGCTGCCGTGGTCTACAGCTGCCGTGGTCTACCGCTGCCGTGGTCTGCCGCTGCCTACCGCTGACGTGGCGTACCGCTGCCGTGGCGTACCGCTGCCGTGACGTACCGCTGCTGTGGTCTACCGCTGCCGCTGCCTACCCTTGCCGTTGCCGTTGCCTACCCCTGCTGCTGCCTTCCCCTGCCACTGTCGTGGCCTATCGCTGTCGTAGTAACCGCTGCCCCTCCCCACTGGGGACCGGCGGGGAGCGTCCTGCAGCCAGGGGAGGGGGATGGCTTCTGGCGGGGGCTGTCGGGGGCCGATGGGCGGGGGTGAACACCCTGCAGCCGGGGGAGGGGGATGGCTTCAGGCGGGGGATGTCGGGGGGGGGCGGTGGGAGTGGGAGGGAGAGTCCTGCTGCTGGCGGAGGGGGACGGCTTCAGGCGGGGGCTGCCGAAGGTCGGTGGTGGGGGGGGAGCGTCCTACAGGCGGGTGGCGGCTACAGGCGGGGATTGTCGGGGGCCGGCGGGGGGGAACGTCCTGCAACCGGGGGAAGGGGACAGCTTCAGGTGGAGGCTGTCGGGGGCCGGTGGGGGGGGGTGGTGGGCGGCTTCCGCCGGGTGCTGGCGGGAGCGTTCTGTAGTCGGGGGAGTGGGACGGCTTCACGCGGAGCCTGTCGGGTGGGGGAGGAGGGGAGCGTTGCCCTGGCCTGCAGCTGACGCTGTCTGCCGCTGCCGTGGCCTATGCTATCGTTGCCTACCGCTGCCGCCTCCCACTGGCTTCAGTACTATTTTGGGCAGTGGAATGGTGTTTGCTTTGATATTCTTGTCAAAATATTATTCAGACAAAATCAGGTTCTGCTGTATCAAGTGGAGGATTGCAAAGAGAATACATTTTTAACCAAACTACCACATTTCACTGGTGTTTTTTGTGCAAATAACTTTAATCGCAATCCAAACTGCTTTGTAATATATGAAGTCAGTATTCTTTCCCCTGTTCTAATTTACATTGGCTTCTGCCTAGCAAGAAAAATGACGCATTCTCAAGGAGTAATAGGCACTGTTGCAGCTGAGCAACTCAGTCTTATTCAATGCTACATTAACTTTTCCATTATTGCTCCTGTTGTAAAATATGAAAGTCCTTAAGTGCTGCAAAGGTATATCCCATTCGAAGTTCCACATATAGAAGCCTTTCTTTAATGTAAGAAGTGTCCTGACCCAAACGTCACCGATCCATATTCTCCAGATCTACTGCCTGAGCCGCTGAGTTACTCCAGCGCTTTGTGTCTTTTGTTGAAAACCAGCATCTGCAGATCCTTGTGTCTGACAATTTTTTATATTATTTAAACATCAAATTTTAATTTTTTTAAGTAATTCAAGGTCATTAAAATAATAGATTATGTATTATTTGTTAATTCTTTGCAATTTGTGCAACACCTTTGGTGACATTTGGATGAAAATATTTGGTGCCATGTCATGGTGCGCTGATTTCCCAGAACAGCTCTGCTGTTGTTTATTGTCTAGAACCCGAAGTGCTGGAGTAAAGCAATGGGTCAGGCAGCGTCTTTGGAGGACGTGGATTGATGACTTTTGGGGTTGGGTCCTTACAATAAGGCTGAACAAGGATCCTGACTCGAAATGTGGCCTGGCAACATCGTTCAGAGATGCTGTCTGACTCGCTAAGTTACTCCCACACTTTGTGTTCTACGCAAGATTCCAGCATCTGCAGTTCCGTGCGTCTGCTGTTTATTGTCTATCTTCATTTACTCGTGGGTTGAGGAGGCAGTTAAGTCTCATCCACATAGCCAAGTAATCATATAAAGGCCCAACTAGTATGTACACCAGTTGTTCTTTGCCTGTTAGGCATTCATGAATAAAGTGTGTGTTTTAAATGGGAATCTGGCATTTTCATGGTTTAGTTTAGTTTGTCAGTTTGTTTAGTTGGAAATATAGCATGGACACAATCCCTTCGGCCCACTCAGTCCACGCCGGCCATCAATCACCCGTTCACACGTTCTATGTTATCCCATTTTCGTATCTACTCCCTGCACATTAGGGGCAGTGATGGAAATGGAAATGGTACGCAGAGGTACGGCGTTCCCCTAGTTTTCAATTACCAGCTCGGGTTTAATGAGTACTGCAGAAAGATTCGAGCCGTTTCTCACTTTATTCAACTCAGATGAAAACGATTTGTTAATGGCCACTGTTAGCACGTTAACAGCCAGTAGTTAACAGTAGTTATACAATGTGTCATCGATACATCGATCCACATTCCTCAGTAAATGTAATTGTGTTTTAACACCACTTTCCTTTGAATAAAATTCAAGGGAGAATGTCTTAAACTCACTGTCAGGGCTACTGGACCACGTGCACGGGCTCAGGTAAAGTCACGTTATTTTATTATTCCACGTTATTTTATCTGCCTCCCTGCCCCTCTCTGCCTCCGCGCCTCTCTCTCTCTCTCTCTGCCTCCGTGCCTCTCTCTTTCTGCCTCTATGCCTCTCTCTCTCTCTCTCTCTGCCTCCATGCCTCTCTCTCTCTCTCTCTCTGCCACCGTGCCTCTCACCGCTCTCAAAAACGCGATGATTTATTTTGGGAGGTATTTTGGAGAAAGGGGATGCATAAAATGTGCACATTTAAAAAATCAGGGTTCAGATATACAAACCTTCAAAAGCAAATGATATGGTAAATTTTCAAATGGGAAATAATGTTTAAGAAACTAATAGAAAACTTATATCTGGTTGTGCCATAGTTAGAATATTGTGTTCAATTTTTCTGGAACGATAAGTCCTTCAGCTAACAAAAATAATGAATAATTAGTCTGAGTTAGTCAATTAGTTAATGGTGCAGTAACGCTTGGCTGGCAGTCACCGTTGAATGGTATTCGATATTCTAGTTAAGAGGGAGAAGGATGAGTCAGAAAACAAGGCTCTAAATTTAAGTAAACTTTGGGAAAGTGAGGCAGAAGTTCCAAGATCTTCTTGGTAATAGACCTGTACATTTTGAATTGAATTGAAATTATTTGTCATTCAAAAATGACTGAAAAGAAATGAATGTTATCCCTAACAACTAAGTTCAGGTAGAAAGTAACATGGGTAAGGGAGAGCCAGTGGATGTAGTGTACCTGGACTTTCAGAAAGCCTTTGAAAAGGTCCCACACAGGAGATTAGTGGGCAAAATCAGAGCACATGGTATTTGGGGGTAGGTTATTGACATGGATAGAAAATTGGTTGGCAGACAGGAAACAATGAGTAGGAATTAACGGTTCCCTTTCAGAATGGCAGGTAATGACTAGTGGGGTGCCTCAAGGCTCGGTGCTGGGACAGCAGCTATTCACAATATATATTAATGATTTAGATGAAGGAAGTAAAAGTAACATTAGCAAATTTGCAGATGACACAAAGCTGGATGGCAGTGTGAACTGTGAAGAGGATGCTATGAGGATGCAGGGTGACTTGGACAAGTTGGGTGAGTGGGATGATGCATGGCGAATGTGGATAAATGTGAGGTTATTCACTTTAGTGGCAAGAACAAGAGGCAGATTATCATCTGAATGGCAGGTAGACATTAAATGCTGGAGTAACTCAGCAGGTCAGGCAGCATCTCTGGAGCAAAGAAATGGGTGACATTTTGGGTCGAGACTCTTCTTCTGTATGGTGTCAGATTAGGAAAAGGGGAAGTGCAACGAGACCTGGGTGTACTTGTACATCAGTTACTGAAAGTAAGCATGCAAGAAACAGCAGGCAGTGAAGAAGACTAATGGCATGTTGGCCTTCATAATGATAGGATTTGAGTATAGGAGCAAAGAGGTCCTTCTGCAGTTGTACAGGGCCCTGGTGAGACCACACCTGGAGTATTGTGTGCAGTTTTGGTCTCCTAATTTGAGGAAGGACATTCTTGCTATTGAGGGAGTGCAACGTAGGTTCACAAGGTTAATTCCCGGGCTGGCTGAAATGTCATGTTGAAAGAATTGAACGACTGGGCTTGTATCCACTGGAATTTAGAAGGATGAGAGGGCATCTTATAGAAACATAAAATTATTAAGGGATTGGACACGCTAGATGCAGGAAACATGTTCCCGATGTTGGAGGAGTCCAGAACCAAGGGCCACAGTTTAAGAATACAGGGTAGGCCATTTAGAACTGAGATGAGGAAAAACCTTTTCACCCAGAGTGTTGTGAATTTGTGGAATTATCTGCCTCAGAAGGCAGTGGAGGCCGATTCATTGGATGCATTCAAAAGAGAGTTAGATAGAGCTCTTAGAGCTAGTGGAATCAAGTGATATGGGGAGAAGACAGGAATGGGGTACTGATTGTGGATGATCAGCCATGATCACATTGAATGGCTCGAAGGGCCGAATGGCCTATTCCTGCACCTATTTTCTATGTATCTATGTAAAATGCTGGAATAACTCAACGGAACAGGCAACATCTCTGGAGAGAAGGAATGGGTGACGTTTCGGGTCAAGACCCTTTTTCATACTGAAGTCGGGGATGAGTGGGACAGAGATAGAATGCAGTCGGAGACTGTAAGACTGGTGGGAGAACTGGGAAGGTTGAGGAGATGGAGAGAGAGGGAAAGCAAGGGCTATTTGAAGCTACAGTAGTTAATGTTCATACCTCTGGGATGTAAGCTACCCAAGTGAAATATGAGGTGCTGTTCCTCCAATTTGCACTGGGCCTCACTCTGACAATGGAGGAGGCCCAGAACAGAAATGTCAGATTTGGAATGGGAGGGGAATGGCGTGAATTCACAGCTTTATCCTGCGCCACTTAATCCAAGGGCGAGCGGACAGACGGACGAAAGCAACGATCATAGAGTGGAATAGATGACATTTCGGGTCGAGACCTTTCTTCAGACTGAGTCGGGGAAAGAGGAACAAGAGATATAGGACAAATGAATGGAAGATATGCCTATATCTCCTGTTTCCCTTTCCCTTGACTGTCAGTCTGAAGAAGGGTCTCGACACGAAATGTCATCTATTCCACTCTATGATCATTTCTTTCATCTGAGAGAGAGAGATGCAAGAAAGCAGCTATGACATATAATACACAATAAACTATATTATTAATGCACAATAAACAAGTTATGCATTCTTGTACTCTTACATGGGCATGACCACACATAACCCCCCCCCCCCCTCCCCCCCTTCCTTCCCAAACCTCAGCTTCACGGACCTTAGAATACCCCTAGTTCCTAAAACCCATTTCCATCACTGACTAGGGGTTATTAACCTGCAAACCCGCACAGCTTTGGGATGTTGGAGGAAACCGGAGCACCCGGAAGAAACCCATGTGGCCACAGGGAAACGTGCAAACTCCACACACAGACAGCACCCAAGGTCCAAATCAAACCCGGGTCTCTGGCGCAGTAAAGCAGCAGCTCTAGCAGCTGTGCCACTGTTACTATGACTGGGATTTGTTTTTGGAATTTAAATTGCTTTTATCATTTGAATTTAAATTCCCCAGCTGCTATGGTGAGATTCAACTCTTGGGTCTGAATCAATAGTCCATTGTTGCGTCTGTTAATCCAGTAACTTAGTCACTACTGTAACAAAGAATTCAGTCAATATTATAGCGCATTTGTAACATACATAATTCTTTGGAATTCTCATTTTACGATAGCATACAATTCAAACATGTACAGTGATCAAAGGTAGTTGGAAATCATGTTTTCATGTTATATGTAAAGAAACAGTGATAGTTTACAGGAATTTAATGAAAGTTTATGTTCAAAAGCATCATCTTGACAAAATGCATCAAGGGTTAAATTTCCAGAGTCTCGGCAGCCAGACAGAAAGGCGGCCTTTGATAGCAGAGCAGCAACAAAAATAATCTGAAGAGAAAGACTTGAAGTACTCACAAGGTTGAATGCCTGGAATAGATTGCTCGGGGTTATCAGAACAGATATGAAGTTAAGCCCAAGATCTTGAAGGCATTTGGACTCAATGCAGCAAGGACAAGAGCAATATATTTATGAAAAGAAATAAAAATGAATCTGTGTTCAATAAACACCTTTCACAGGACCTGGATTTCCCAAAGCACTTTACAATCAATGAAGTGCATTTGAACTGTAGACTCTGTTTTAAAGTACCAATTTTTATAGATAAGCTGCTGCAAACAGAAATGTGAAAATGAACAGAAAGTGCTAGTGATTGAGGTATGAAGTGGCAAGGAGAGTGTAAATAATTCCCTCGGTGTTGTTCAGAGTTTTGCCACGTGGAATTTTACATAATTTCTTGAGGGCGGAGATGAGGCTTGATTTTGCTTGCACCCACAAGAGGAAACTGACACTGACACTGGCAATAACCCCAGATATTAGTGCCTGCGTTTCTGGAGTGACTTGAAGTTGCAACCTCAAGTTCAAGTTCAAGTGAGTTTATTGTCATGTATCCCTGTATAGGACAATTAAATTCTTGCTTTGCTTCAGCACACAGAACATAGTAGGCATTTACTACAAAACAGATAAGTGTGTCCATATACCATAATATAAATATATACACACATGAATAAATAAACTGATAAAGTGCAAATAACAGAAAATGGGTTATTAATAATCAGAGTTTTTTTCTGAGCCAGATTTAATAGCCTGATGGCTGTGGGGAAGTAGCTTTTCCTGAACCTGGTTGTTGCAGTCTTCAGGCTCCTGTACCTTCTACCTGAAGGTAGCAGGGAGATGAGTGTGTGGCCAGGATGGTGTGGGTCTTTGATGATGCTGCCAGCCTTTTTGAGGCAGCGACTGCGATAAATCCCCTCGATGGAAGGAAGGTCAGAGCCGATGATGGACTGGGCAGTGTTTACTACTTTTTGTAGTCTTTTCCTCTCCAGGGCGCTCAAATTGCCGAACCAAGCCACGATGCAACTGGTCAGCATGCTCTCTACTGTGCACCTGTAGAAGTTAGAGAGAGTCTTCCTTGACAAACCGACTCTCCGTAATCTTCTCAGGAAGTAGAGGCGCTGATGAGCTTTCTTGATAATTGCATTAGTGTTCTCGGACCAGTAGTGATCTTCAGAGATGTGCACGCCCAGGAATTTGAAGCTCTTGACCATTTCAACCATCGACCCGTTGATATAGATGGGGCTGTGGGTCCCCCTCCTACTCCTTCCAAAGTCCACAATCAGTTCCTTGGTTTTGCTGGTGTTGAGGGCCAGGTTATTGCGCTGGCACCATATGGACAGTTGCTCGATCTCTCTTCTGTACTCTGACTCATCCCCATCAGTGATACGTCCCACAACAGTGGTGTCGTCAGCGAACTTGATGATGGAGTTCGCACTGTGACTGGCTACGCAGTCATGAATATAGAGTGAGTACAGCAGGGGGCTGAGCACGCAGCCTTGAGGTGCTCCCGTGCTGATTGTTATCGAGGCTGACACATTTCCACCAATACGAACAGACTGTGGTCTGTGAATGAGGAAGTCGAGGATCCAATTGCAGAGGGATGCGCAGAGACCCAGTTCTGCGAGTTTGGTGCAACCTCATTAGGTGCAAGTGGAACCAGGGTGGGACTTCGAATTTCTGGATTACTTGACCAGGCTCAGGAACATTTTCTACCTCTCTGTTATCAGACTTCTGAACGGTCCTTCCATAGGCCAGGGTACTGTTTGATTCCCCTCTATCCCATTGAGGGCATTGGACTTTGTCTCTGGAACTGATGCGCTACAATGCTGAGATCTATGCTCTGCACTCTGTATCTTCTCCTTTGCTCTACCTATTGTACTTGAGTTTGAACTAATTATTTCTATGCATGGTATATCTGATCTGATTGGATAGCATGCAAAACAATGCTTTTCACTGTACCTCGGTACACGTGACAGTAATAAACATAAACCTAAACCTAAACTTGTGAAAGGTTAAAAGGAAGAAGCCAGCCAAGGAAATATGAGACAAAAGAGGAAATGTGAATTAAAAGTGTATTTGGGCGTTGGTTAAGGGGATGAATCACCAGGGAGCAGATGTGATGAGGAGGACAACAGAGAAAGATTCCAGAATTTCAGAACTGTTGAGTTGAGGTTCAGGATGAATAAGGGATGAAAGAACAGATATGATGGCTCTGATTTTTAAAATGGCCATCTTTTGGGTGTCTGAAAATGCAGCTTGGTGGAGGAAGTATGCAAAACTCAAGAGTTTTACTTTCCAGCACTTTCCAAATCCATTTTACTAATCACAAAATTCATCAAAAACCGAATTACAAATGTTGAAGTACTGGGATAGATCAAAGAATAGTATAGCCAGGAACAGGCCCTTCAGCCCACAACATCTCTGCCGAACATGATGCCAAGACAAACTCTTATCTACCTGCACATAATCTATATCCCTCCATTTCCATGCGCCTATCCACAGCCTCTTAAACATCACCATCGTATCTGGCGCGTTCTACCCTCTATGTAAAAAAAGCTGTGCATCGCACATCTCCTTATATTATAAACTGCACGTTGTCCATGCAGGGCAGTAGCTTGTTGAGCTGACTGGTGTCTTTTTCTTTCACTTGGATTTATATATACTAAGGAGGCACACACCAAAACTTTTAAAGTTGCTACTTTTGAGTAAATTACACAAGGAATTTTAATAGTATTGTAATATGTGCTTTATTGTAGTGAGCAAAACACTTCATTACAAGTACATGCATTATGATTGTTTGTGGGAGTATCTTTGCCAAAAGGAGTACACTAGTTTAAAAAAGGTAAATTACCACAATTTTCTGGAGGGCATTGTTGTTGTGGCTTTGTTAGCAATTCTTCATGCTGAAAAATGAATAACAGAAATTCTGACATTTCCATTGCCAGAGATTATTTTTTAAACAAGTAACCAAGTCAAAAATCCACCTCTTTTTATACTTGCTGACAAATTATGTCAAAGAGAATCAAGGTGAATTGCATTTAATCTTGGAAAAGTTTACCAATTTATATCTTCATCCTTTGTTAAACTCTTTGATTTCACTCTTTTGCGAAAGTTCTGCTATCAGAATGGGTTGTTATTCATTGCGATGTGGCTTCTTGTGTGAAAATTCTCAAGGGCAAAATCTGAGTGAATTAAGCATTCTTAGATTCTTAAAGACTGCGATCACGCGATTTATTAAACTATTTTATAATTTGTTTAACCAATCTATTTTTTTCTTCAAAATATGAAATATGTAGCTTATAAAATTGCCATTATTGGATCAAATATTTAAGCAGCCTTGGTGATTTATGCTCTTGTATTGAAGTAGTATCAGAAAATCAATGTTTGCAAAATTGAAACCGTATGGTTTTGTATTGATCTATGCTGCTAAATCAAAACTAAGGGCTTTTTAACAGCTTTTGAAGACAGGTTGCTACCTCTAATGGACAAACTATCAATTTGAGCTTTCCACTGATAAATCAGCTTGAAAATTGGATGTCATTTTTTTTCCACTCTAGCAGTGATTTTTCTTGCCCTTTTAACCTTACCTGACCTATTAGATTGGGTTATAGGTCTAAGCATAGACATCAGGAAGTGGTTGCTGTGATTGGCATTTAGATTAATGTATATGAATTTCATGGAAACTAAGATCCAAATGCAATGTGATCCTGAGATGAATCTGCAGACATCTTGTATTTTAATGTATTTTACCCAGGCAAAGAGCTTTGTATATATGTGCTTTTCCACAGTGAACCTCCATCTTGTACATATTCAACAAAGATCAATGCTATTTGTATTGTTTGACATTTTGACATTTGATACGTGCTCATGTAGCAAGTTCAGGTTCAAGGTCAGTTGTAGATTTGCACGTTGTTAGTTTAAACAATTATTGCAAACCCTTATTCATGGACTCCTATTTATATAGTTGTGTTCCATTTTGGCCCAATCTTTTTTTAAGTAACTTAAGGTTATATGGACAATTCATTCCTAATGCATCAAACACTTCATTATGTGAATGAATGTAAATATTTACTGGAAGAGGGAGAAAAGCTTGAATTTTCATCTTGCACATTTCACCACTCGACATCGCAGTATGTGAACAGAGCGTATGTTACCCTGACTGTATTGATCTCAAAGTTTTTTATTGTATAATTATTATTTGCCTGAGAAAAATGTGTCAGTTATTGATCTGGAGAGAAGCATTGAAGAAACCGTTTCCCTTGACTAACAGTGAGTGTCATCTTTCAGCAATGATGAATGGTAACAATCTGGTGTGGCGTAATTACTTGCCAATGGTATGAACCTTTCATTACCCCCCCCCCCCCCTCTATTGTAATATCCAATAATCTTCAACTCTATGAGCCCAAATCACTGAGATATTGATTTTAGTTAACTGAGTTGCAATCATGCAATTGTGTTGTGGCTTCATTTAAAGATGTCCTTGATGAAAACAGGCACACTAATTGACTATCCTCAGGCTAGTGAATAAAACACTCATTTTATCTGTGTTTTACTATTTGTATTCCCTTTCCTTCCACTAATTGCTCTTATGAGGTCTACCCTAAGGGCAGTTTTAACCTTAAACCTTCATTAAACTAGAACGGGAGGTATTCATTTAGAGCATTACTGGTTTATAGCCCCAACTTTGAACTGAGATTAATAATTAATGAATTTGTTTTATTTTACCTCAACTGGTTGTACCAGTGATTGGATAGGTTTAGGTTTAAGATTATTTTAGTCACATATACAGAAGTACAGTGAAATGCTTTGTTTTGCATGCTATCCAAACAGATCAGATAATCTATCTATCTATCTTCTATATTACTAAAAGTCTGTTCTTGACCGGTTTTGGCCATCTGTGCTGCGATTTCCGAGGGAACGCCGCCACCTACAGCCGTCATTTTTGGCCACCTTGCTCAGAGCCCCCCTCCGCTGCATGTGTGCCGAGGATGTTTCCCGTCGATGAAAAATGACAGAGATATTAATGTTTTTACAAAATTCCCCATTCTCTCTGCTGCCCCCGCTGGTGGCAGGGGGGGAGGGACTATAAAACCAGGAAGTGGTGTGCCTCACTCACTCTTCAAGATGGAGGAAGGCAGAGGGTCACGTTTCTCTGAGCTGTGAATAACACGGAACACATGTCCACTCAAATGTAAGTGCCCTTAGTGGTTCTAAAATGCTTGCAGAATGTGTCTATTGGTTCTAAAATGTTTGCAAAAAGTGTCTATTGGTTCTAAAATGTTTGCAAAAAGTGTCTCTTTTGGTTCTACAATGCTTGCAGAATGTGCCTATTGGTTCTAAAGCTTGTAAAAAATGTCTATTGGTTCTAAAGCTTTCAAAAAACGTCTATTGGTTCTAAAGCTTGCAAAAAGTGTCTATTGGTTCCAAAGCTTTAAAAAAAGTGTCTATTGGTTCCAAAGCTTTAAAAAAAGTGTCTATTGGTTCTAAATCTTGCAAAAAAATGTCTATTGGTTCTAAAGCTTGCAAAAAAATGTCTATTGGTTCTAAAGCTTGCAAAAAAATGTATATTGGTTCTAAAGCTTGCAAAAAGTGTCTCTATTGGTTCTAAATGTTGCAAGACGTGTCTATTGGTTCTAAAGCTTGCAAAAAATGTCTCTATTGGTTCTAAAGCTTGCAAAAAAAGTGTCTATTGGTGCCAAAGCTTTCAAAAAAAGTGTCTATTGGTTCTAAAGCTTGCAAAAAATGTCTCTATTGGTTCTAAAGCTTGCAAAAAATGTCTCTATTGGTTCCAAAGCTTGCAAAATATGTCTATTGGTTCTAAAGCTTGCAAAAATATGTCTATTGGTTCTAAAGCTTGCAAAAATATGTCTATTGGTTCTAAAGCTTGCAAAAATATGTCTATTGGTTCTAAAGCTTGCAAAAATATGTCTATTGGTTCTAAAGCTGGCAAAAATATGTGTCTATTGGTTCTAAACTTGCAAAAATATGTCTATTGGTTCTAAAGCTGGCAAAAATATGTGTCTATTGGTTCTAAAGCTGGCAAAAATATGTGTCTATTGGTTCTAAACTTGCAAAAATATGTCTATTGGTTCTAAAGCTGGCTTTATATGTCTATTGGTTCTAAAGCTGGCTTTATATGTCTATTGGTTCTAAAGCTGGCTTTATATGTCTATTGGTTCTAAAGCTGGCAAAAATATGTCTATTGGTTCTAAAGCTGGCAAAAATATGTCTATTGGTTCTAAAGCTTGCAAAAAAATGACTATTGGTTCTAAAGCTTGGGTGTGGCTTGAAGTTGAAAGGCATTACTTTTTGCAGATGGTGGCTTGAGTGCAATGGCTTGAAGTTAAAATGCATTACTTGCTGCAAATGGGGGTGTGGGTGCATTGGCTTGAAGTTGAAAGGCACTACTTACTGCAAATTGTGGCTTGAAGTTGAAAGGCACTACCTACAGCAAATGGTGGCTTGGGAGCTTTGGCTTGAAGTTGAAAGGCACTATTACTGCAAATGGTGGCTTGGTTGCTTTGGCTTGAAGTTGAAAGGCACTACTTACTGCAAATGGTGGCTTGGTTGCTTTGGCTTGAAGTTGAAAGCACTACTTACTGCAAATGGTGGCTTGGGTGCTTATGCTTGAAGTTGAAAGGCACCTCTTACTGCAAATGGTGGCATGAAGTTGAAAGGCACTACTTACTGCAAATGGTGGCTTGGGAGCTTTGGCTTGAAGTTGAAAGGCACTATTACTGCAAATGGTGGCTTGGTTGCTTTGGCTTGAAGTTGAAAGGCACTACTTCCTGCAGATGGTGGCTTGGGTGCTTTGGCTTGAAGTTGAAAGCACTACTTACTGCAAATGGTGGCTTGGTTGCTTTGGCTTGAAGTTGAAAGGCACTACTTACTGCAAATGGTGGCTTGTGTGTGGCTTGAAGTTGAAAGACACCACTTACTGCAAATGATGGCTTGGGTGTGGCTTGAAGTTGAAAGACACCACTTACTGCAAATGATGGCTTGGGTGTGGCTTGAAGTTGAAAGACACCACTTACTGCAAATGGTGGCATGAAGTTGAAAGGCACTACTTACTGCAAATGGTGGCTTGGGTGCATTGGCTTGAAGTTGAAAGACACTACTTCCTGCAGATGGGGGCGTGGGTGCATTGGCTTGAAGTTGAAAGACACTACTTCCTGCAGATGGTGGCTTGGGTGCTTATGCTTGAAGTTGAAAGGCACTACTTCCTGCAGATGGTGGCTTGGGTGCTTTGGCTTGAAGTTGAAAGACCCAACACTGCAAATGGTGGCTTGGGTGTGGCTTGAAGTTGAAAGACACCACTTACTGCAAATGATGGCTTGGGTGTGGCTTGAAGTTGAAAGACACCACTTACTGCAAATGGTGGCATGAAGTTGAAAGGCACTACTTACTGCAAATGGTGGCTTGGGAGCTTTGGCTTGAAGTTGAAAGGCACTATTACTGCAAATGGTGGCTTGGTTGCTTTGGCTTGAAGTTGAAAGGCACTACTTCCTGCAGATGGTGGCTTGGGTGCTTTGGCTTGAAGTTGAAAGGCACCTCTTACTGCAGATGGTGGCTTGGGTGCAATGGCTTGAAGTTAAAATGCATTACTTATTGCAAATGGGGGCGTGGGTGCATTGGCTTGAAGTTGAAAGGCACTACTTACTGCAAATGGTGGCTTGGATGCAATGGCTTGAAGTTAAAAGGCATTACTTACTGCAAATGGTGGCTTGGGTGCATTGGCTTGAAGTTGAAAGGCACCACTTACTGCAAATGGTGGCATGAAGTTGAAAGGTGCAGAGAATTCTTCCCATCAATGAAAAATAAAAGTGTTATTAGTTTTTTTTTAAATGTTGAGAATCTCTCTCCTGTCAATCATTCCATGAAAGCCACACCTTTTCCGGTGGGGGGGGGGGGGTTATAAAACCCGGAAATGTGGGTGTGGCTCAGTCTCTGCAAGATGGAGGAGGGAGAGGTCACGACTCGCTGTCTTTAGTGGCTTTGCACCCTACTTCAAATGGTATGAAACTGCACTTGAATTTGGTGGCCTTGCACCCTGCTAGAAGTGGTTAGAAACTGCACTTAAATTTGGTGGCCTTATACCCTGCTTGAAATAGAATTTCAAGGATTAGCCGTGAGTCAACTACCAGCCCACCAGCCGTGAGTGAGTGAGTTGCCAGCACAACAGGCTTGATTGACTGAGACGCCAGCCCAAGAATCCATTTGACGCACAATTTGCATACTAGCCCTCTGGAAACCAGTCCCTTCAGCCCACAACACCCATACTAGCGCTCCAGAAAGCCCCCCCCCCCCCCTCCCCCCCCCCAACTGGCCACCAATATTAGAATTGGTGGAGAGGTGGAATATTGCGTTGGATGACCAGCCCTCCTGTGTGATGCTGGGACCCAACGGGTCCCACTTAGTCTAGTACTATATATAAATACAATCAAATCAAACTCAAGAAAAATAGATAGACCGAAGGGGAAGATACAAAGTGCAGAATGTAGTTCAACTATTTTCTACAGGGATGTTTAAAATCTCCCGTAGAGATGAATCGTGTCTAGAAGTTCAAGATAATTAGAATGAAAAGGGAAACTTAAAAAAAAAAAATGAGTTGGATAAATGCATCTATCATGAGGAGAATGAATGAGACCTTTGCATAAAATTATTGTAAATTTGAAATATGAAACACTGTATGACATAAGTTAGACATACTGCACCCTAAAGGAAATGTTTTTTCAATACAATTCTATTTTGTCATTTGTGAACGAAGTTATCTTAAAAACGTCAATCCTTGTTTGAATTCCCATGATCCGGAGTAGTTTGCAGAGAGGTTTTCCCTTCATAGTAATAACATGTGGTGCAGTCACTAAGTTACTCTTCCATAGATATATAGCAGACCAATGAGGAAAGCAAAGGTCTTAAAAAAAGTCATTTCCTACACACATCTAACAGTGTTTTGCATTCCTCAGAAATTAAGGTAATGTCCATATATGTGTTTTTTCTACAAATTCACCTCGCAACCTCACCCCACTCAGTTCTTGCTCTGAAGAAGAGTCCTGACTCGAAATGTCACTTATCTATGCTCACTAGAGACTCTGCCTGAGCTGCTGAGGTATTCCAGCACTTTGTGTCATTTTTGTAAGCTGCATTCTTTCATATTTGGTGATAGAATAGAATATTGAATAGATTACTTATAGATTCACCCTATACCACTGCATCTAGTACACCATTTTCTTTCATTTTAAGCTATAACAGGCCTCTCACTGTTCACAGTCAAAGTGCATGTCTGCCTTAACTAAATGCAGATGAAAGTAATTCTCTTCTCACAGTCATTTCTGTGATTTTGTTGGCCTCCAATTTCCGACATGATCGCTGGAAATGGTTTGTCCGTTTGTTGGCTTTCAATAACTGCATTTTCTTTTGGATTATGTTATCTTGGGAGAAATGCAGACTAATTTAAACCACTTGAAATGTTAGTTAATCCTGTGTCCTTAAAAGTCTGCATTCATCAGTTTAACACCTTGTATATTTTGTAGATAATTGCATTATTGGGTATTTTGTTGGTCAAAAGTATATAGAAATGCATGGACTCTGATTGAACAGTTATACTTTGCGGTGCCACAATAGCTTACTCTGTATACAGTGGAGCCTCAGCAAAACCGAAGCATACCGTTTATACACCATACCAGGCTTTTATTGGTTTTCAGAGCCCCTTGGGTTCCTGCCAAGGCTGCCTCACTCATAAATGGTTAGAGGTTAATTTGGTCATTGGGAGTTGGGGCAAAGATTTGCTCTGCACATCTCCTTTAAACTATCCCCATCTCACCCTAAAGAAATGTCCTCTACTATTTGATATTTCCATCCAGAGAAAATGGTTCTGACTGTCTACCCTATGTATGCCACTTATAACTTTATATACTTCTATCAGGCATTCCCTCAATCTCTGGCGCGCCAGAGGAAAAAATCCCTTACTATAAACCACAAAGCCAGAAGCACTCCTTGCATCATGGATGAATGAAAATGATTGAGTCACAGCTGCTAAACCTTGCATTAATCTAAGAAAAGGTGAGACATAGTCTCCCATGTATGAGGGTGAAGAAGGTTAACCACACTCGCAAGAGATTCACGTTCACAGACATTAACATAACCTTTGACCTCTGTCTCCAATGAAAAATGAGCCTCCCAATATGATCATGCTTTGCTTGCACTTCAATATGACTGCGTTCTCTTCATAGAAAGAGAGTCATTGCCAGTGTATCTGACATCCTTTTACAGAGATCGTTACCAATGGAACAGGACATTTATAATGGTCAAACTCCGAATGAAGTATCATTCTCAAGGTTTTCTTCCTGGAGAATGGTCAGGAGCTGGCTGGACCACCACAGTGGCAGATCCATTAATAGATCATTTTAAATGCGGGCTTCAGTGCCACAGTGTTGCCGTTATTTCCTTTGGCTGACTTAGAGCCTAATGTTACCATGGCTTTTTCAGGCAGATCACACGGCTGAAAAGGCATCCTTTAAGATTTTCTCCCTGGAAGTAATTGACACCATGGAGGTATCAATGCTAATTTGTTTCTATTTGCCAAATCACCATTTAGTTTAGTTTAGTTTGGAGATACAACATTTAAACAGTCTCTTCAGCCCACCGAATCCGCGGCGATCAGCGATCACCCACATGCTAGTTCTATCCTACACGCCAGCAACCATTTACAGAAGCCAATTAACCTGTATGTTCTTGGAACGTGGGAGGAAACTGGAGCACCCGGAGAAAACCTACGCAGTCACAGGGAGAAAGTGCAAACTCCGTGTAAACAGCACCCGTGTTCAGGACTGGTGTTTTTCTCTTTGCACTAGTTGTTGTACTTGATTGTACTCGTGTAAAATATGATTTGACTGGATTGCATGCAAGCAAAGCCTTTCAATATTTCTCGGGAATAATAAACAAATACTTTTACTCAAGCCTACATTATTCTGTAAAGCTAACACAAAGGGTTCTATAGAGGACTGAAGTAGTTTTCGGGCAAATAAACCTTGGGTTGCATTTTTAGGTGGTTTCTCATTGGACTCCTACCATAGTGATTTTGTATCCACGAACAGTATATCGCTTGAACTTTGGCTACAAGGCTGACAAATCCATACATCTACTCTGCTTTGTGTTTTCTGCTGAATAAAAAGTGGAAATATTCATTTTGTCCTGAAGTGTAGAACACTAGTATATAATGCATTGAGCTGTCCGTGGATAGGATAGGTTTAGAGGGAAATGTGCCAAACACAGGCAGCTGGGACTTGTGTAGATGGGACATGTTGGTCGGCATGAGCAAGTTGGGCCGAAGAGCCTGTTTCCATGACTCCATGACTCCATGACTCCAATGATCTGATGGGTATGGTTAGTATTATAGTGATGTCTGTCAGAGCAGACAGGGAATTTTTTGTGAGCCTGGAGTTTAATCTCCAAAAAATTGCCCAGAGTGGAAATGTTAAAGACTAGAGGGCATTGCTTTCAGGTGAAAGGGGCAAAGTATAAAGGAAATGTGTGGGGCATATTTTTTTACACTGAGGGTGGTGGGTGCCTGGAATGCGCTGCCAGGGCTGGTGGTGGAGGCAGATACGATAGTGGTGTTTACGAGGCTTTTACATTGGCACACAGATATGCAGGGAATGGACAGGTATGGATCATGTGCAGGCAGATGAGATTAATTTAGCTTGGCATAATGTTCAGCACAGACATTGTGGGAAGAAGGGCCTGTTCCTGTGCAGTATGTTTCTATGCGATGCATTCTGTTACAAAAAATCTGTAAATATTAGTTCCTCGGAGAAATTATGGTAGGAATGTGGGTCCCTGTAGATTCTGGCAGTATAACATTCACGTTAATAATCTCTTCTGTTCTTCCTTTCCTTGGACATATGTCCATGCTGCTACTCCCTCTAGTGCCTGTCCTCAGTTCCAGAAAAAACAGCGAGAGCACCATTGCAGGCAAATAGTCAAAGGAACTTTTTTCAGAAATGACTGTGGACTTCTGGAGAAGTCACAGTGGTGATTAGGGGTAGATTAGGGGTTGATTTCAGAATGAGCAGGCAGATTCCACAATGTTCTCCACCAACTGCAGAAATTTAGATTTTAGAGATACAGCATGGAAACAGGCCCTTCGGCCCACCGAGTCCATGCCAATCAATGATCACCCCGGACACCAGCACTATCCTACACACTAGGGCCAATTTACAATTTACAGAAGACAATTATCCTACAAACTTGTACGTCTTTGGAATGCATGGGGAAACCGGAGCATCTGGAGAAAACCCACGCGGTCACAGGGAGAACGTACAAGCTCTATACAGACAGCACAGGTTTTCTCCCACACTCCAAAGACGTACAGGTTTGTAGGTTAATTGGCTTGGTATGAATGTAAATTGTACCTAGTATAGCGACAAACTACACAGTACAACTGAGCTGTAGGCCTCTGTTGAGAAATCGATTTAGGTTCAGTTTAGTAAATGGCCGCAGCATAAACAATTATTAGCAATACCATGCACCTATAAAACTTAGTGTGTTAATAATTGGTTTGATTTTGAGCCACAGCTAAGTTTTTACCTATCTGTGATACATTGTCATCCTCTCAAATTCAAATTGAACTCCGGTGAAGGTTTCCACCAAATATAGTGTATGGATCATACAAGGTGAAAATAAGTAGCACAAGCAAGATATGATAGCTTCAATATTCCTTTGTAATGGTTCATAGTTTATATGGATAAAATTTATGAATTGATATAAGATATCGTTGAACTTTGACCTTAGCTGTGCAAGAAATACTTCTCCAGGCCATTACACACTCAGTTTATCTTTTTGTAATGCATAAACAAACATTTTAGCCTGGGGGAAGCTTTAGATTTAAGCTTCAGAGGTGCCTCCATAAAAAATCAATAGCTAGATTTATTTTCCCTTTGTAAATCAGCATTCCTAAATATCCGCCATTATGAAGCAACACAGCATGCCATTCCACTTCCATCTTTCACTGTTAGAATTTTAACATGTCATATACAGTGCCCTCCATAATGTTTGGGATAAAGACCCATCATTTATTTATTTGCCTCTGTACTCCACAATTTGAGATTTGTAATAGAATAAATCACATTTAGTTAAAGTGCACATTGTCAGATTTTATTAAAGGGTATTTTTATACATTTTGGTTTCACCATGTAGAATTACCGCTATGTTTATACATTGTCCCCCCATTTCAGGACACCACAATGTTTGGGACACATGGCTTCACAGGCGTTTGTAATTGCACAGGTGTGTTTAATTGCCTCATTAATACAGGTATAAGAGAGTCTTTCCTCCAGTCCTTCCATCACATTTGGAAACTTTAATTGCTGTTTATCAAAGTTGTGGACCAAAGTTGTGTCAATGAAAATCAAAGATGCCATTATGAGATTGAGAAACAAGAGTAAAACTGTTCGAGACATCAGCCAAACCTGAGGCTTACCAAAAATCAACTGTTTGGAACATCATTAAGAAGAAAGAGAGCACTGGTGAGCTTACTAATCGCAAAGGTACTGGCCGGCCAAGGAAGACCTCCACAGCTGATGACAGAAGAATTCCCTCTATAATAAAGAAAAAAACTCAAACGCCTGTCCGACAGATCAGAAACACTCTTCAGGAGTCAGGTGTGGATTTGTCAATGACCAGTGTCTGCAGAAGACTTCATGAACAGATATACAGAGGCTACACTGCAAGATGCAAACTACTGTTTAGCTGCAAAAATAGGATGGCCAGGTTACAGCTTGCCAAGAAGTACTTAAAAGAGCAACCACAGTTCTGGAAAAAGGTCTTGTGGACAGATGAGAGGAAGATTAACTTATATCAGAGTGATGGCAAGAGCAAAGTATGGAGGAGGGAAGGGACTGCACAAGATCCAAAGCATACCACCTCATCTGTGAAACACAGTGGTGGGGGTGTTATGGGCTGGGCATGTATGCACTGCTGAAGGTATCACTTATCATCATTGATGATACAACTGCTGATGGTAGTACCATGATGGATTCTGAAGTGCATAGACACATCCTATCTGCTCAAGTTCAACCAAATGCCTCAAAACTCATTGGCCGGCGGTTCATTCAATAGCAAGACAATGATCCCAAACATACTGTTAAAGCAACAAAGGAATTTTTCAAAGCTAAAAAATGGTAAATTCTTGAGTGGCCAAGCCAATCACCCGACCTGAACACAATTGAGCATGCCTTTTATATGCTGAAGAGAAAACTGAAGGGGACAAGCCCCCAAAACAAGCATAAGCTAAAGGTAAACAAAAATGCTGGAGAAAATCAGCGGGTGCAGCAGCATCTATGGAGCGAAGGAAATAGGCAACGTTTCGTGCCGAAACTTTGCCTATTTCCTTCGCTCCATAGATGCTGCTGCACCCACTGAGTTTTTCCAGCATTTTTGTGTACCTTCGATTTTCCAGCATCTGCAGTTCCTTCTTAAACACAAGCATAAGCTAAAGATGGCTGCAATACAGGCCTGGCAGAGCATCACCAACAACATACTAAACATGACTACTTTCATTCACATGACATTGCTGTGTCCAAAACATTATGGTGCCCTGAAATTTGGGGGACTATGTATAAACACTGCTGTAATTTCTACATGATGAAACCAAAATGTATAAAAAGGGCCTTTATTAAAATCTGACAATGTGTACTTTAACTACATGTGATTTTTTTCTATTACAAATCTCAAATTGTGGAGTACAGAGGCAAATAAATAAATGATGGGTTTTTGTCCCAAACATTATGGAGTGCACTGTATATAATCACCTCATTGTTGCTGTTCTGAAAAATAATCAAAATCATTAATGAATAAAATAAATTTCTTGCAATGAAAAATTTAAATTCATTGTATGCCGGACCATTTATCACAGGAGAGATATTATTTAAATGTACGGAAGTCCTTTTTTTTTCCACTTTTATAAAAATGGAAAAAAAACATTATTTGATGAACTGGGTTAGTAGCACGGGGAAGCAAATTACTCCAATATTTCTAAATTATATAAATAACCAAAGTGAAAATTCTACATGATATAGGTTGGTGAAGATGTACAAAACAACAATCATTCCTGGCAGTTCATGGTTATCAATGTTGAACAGCAAATTAGATTTTCAAGTATGTCTTGCAATGATTGATTGGAGATGTGAATAATAAATTTAGCCTGCTTTGTATAAACCTTGACCACCATATTTTTGTCATTGTGTACAATTGGAAAGTAGGAAGTGAAAGTCAAGAGAGCTAATTATTTCTACAGATTGCCTTTCTGATGAATAGTCTGCCATTCTGAGTTATAGCCTGAAGATTTATTGTGGTTTGAATTTGCTGTTTGGGTCATTACAGATATTCAGAAATAATTATCAAAGATGAAAGGCAGGCAGGCATGATAAAGTGTGTGATATTTCAGGGCTGTATCATAATCAAACATCCAGCATATAGTATCTAATCTTTCAGAAAACAGAAATAATATTTTATGTTAATATAGCAATAGAATATGGGAAGAAGCACAATGTTTATTTATATAAGAATTTCTTAAACATGGGCAGAAAGAAGTCAGTTTGGCAAATACATTAGCAATATAAAGCTTTCAAATCTATTTGAACAGTATAGAGTAATGACTTCAATGTCAGGCTTTCATCTTCATATATAATGTAACCATTTATATAGTTTTCTGGCTCAGTGACTCACTTCTCAGCAGGGGTAGGGAAACGTTGATGGCAACATTATGAAGTTTCTTAATTTTGTGTTATTAGCTGGTCTAATCTAAAGCAGGACTGATCAGTGTTTACTGCCTTGTTGTAAAAGTTAATGGCAGGCCACAACTTAATGTGTTTACTTAACCCCGAAATATACTACTGCTTATGGCTATTTTGCAGAAATTCACATTGTTTAATGATTCGGTTACATTTACATCTTTATGTATGTGTGTATAAAACCATTAGGGTAATTGATAAGGTGAATGCACAGAGAAACTTTTGTTCAGTGTATTGGAACCAAGAATCAGAGGACACAAGTTTAAGGTAAGAGGGGAAAGATTTAATAGGAACATGAGGGGCTACTTTTTCACTCAAAAGGAGGTGGGTATATGGAACGAGCTGCCAGAGGGGGTAGTTGAGGCAGGTACTAAAACACCATTTAAAAGACACTTGGACAGGTACATGGATAGGAAAGGTTTAGAGAAATACGGGTCAAATTAGGGCAAATGGGACTAGATGGGGAATCTTGGTTGGAATGGACGATTGTGTTGAACGTCCTGTTTCCATGCTGTATTACTATGTCTACGACTATATATCAGTAATCAAAATTTATCAGAATTATTTTGTCTCCTTTATCACATACTGTTGAAATAATTGTGATGCCTTTGTTTACCTGGAAGCAATATTTCCCAGACGGGTTCAAGACCTCGGATAATAAAATGTAACCACTTTGTTCATTCCAGCATGAATACTCTGGGTTTCCTGGTGTGTGCTGGTACGGCTGCATGGAATTAGCGTCGACCCACAACATCCATGCTGACATTACTAGAGCCAGGATTTTGGCATAAATGTCACAAGTGCTTTTTCATGCCCTTTTTGATGATTTCAGGAAGATAATGCCTTTTTCAAAATTGAGTGCCTAAATCGGCCTTTTTTTCCGTGTTAACGTAACTTACAATAAACTTGCTCCTCAACTTCTCAGAGTACCTTTCCTTGGCAGCTCTGATTCCTCTTCTCAGCTTGTACTTGGCCTGCCTGCAGAGGTCTGCATCCCCGGTCCTGTAGGATCTACCCCTACAAGCGTCAAAATGCCTAAAGTCAAGTCAACGACTTGTAAAAAACTGAACGATTTGGTGAGAGTGTACGGGAGTGATATATTCTCTACAGACAACTGTGTGCAGTTTTGCAAAGCATGTGAGAAAGCAGTGAGTCATGAGAAGAAATATTTAGTCTCCCAGCATGTACAGACAGCTAAACACAAGTCGGCGGCAGAGAAACTGAAGGTAGGAAATACGCAAGCTTGTCTCCTCAAAACATTTACTGCTGGCTCCAGTCGCAAATCTGAGTTTTCGAGTGATCTGTGCAAAGCATTCATTGATGCTGGAATTCCACTGTGGAAATTGGAAAATCTCTCGGAGGTTTTTTAGAGAAATACACAGGAACATATACCGAGCGAGTCATCATTACGGAAAAATTATGTTGACAGCAACTTCAACATTGTTGTGCAGAAAATTAGAGATGAAGTTGCACGCAACAAAATATGGGTCTCAATAGACGAGACAACCGATGCTGTGGGGAGAAATGTTGCCAATGTGGTCATCGGTACACTGGAGACAGGTCAACCATCAAAGGAGTATTTGTTGACATCGGAAGTATTGGAGAAGTCAAACAACTCGACTATTGCTCAGTTGTTTACATCTTCACGCTGTTCTTTGGCCAGAAGGTATAAAACACGAGAATGTTCTTCTGTTTGTGACTGATGCAGCTCCGTACATGAAAAAAGCTGCTCGTGCTCTTAAGATTTTATTCCCCAAAATGTTGCATTTGACATGCTTAGCTCATGGACTCCATAGAATGGCCGAGCACACATGTAGCTTGTTTCCAAATGTCGATCGCTAGTTTCCAATGTCAAGAAAATCTTCCTCGAAGCACCGTCACGTGTGCAGTTGTTCAAGGAAATGGCACCCGAGATTCCGCTACCTCCTCAGCCCACTTTGACTAGGTAGGGTACATGGCTTTCTGCTGTACTCTACTATGCTGCAAATTTTGAAAAGATAAAAGAAATCACCAACTGTTTTGAAGAAGAAGAATCTGCTGCAGTCAGGATTGTCAGTGAAATCATGCAGAAAATGTCCCTCCACTGCGATCTTGTGTTTATTTCTTCCAATTTTGCAAATTTCCCACAAGCAATCACTTCCCTTGAGAAATGTGGCAAAACATTAGTGAATAACTTGCAGGTTTTCAACAAAGTAACTGACGATATTCGTAAAGTTCCTGGCGATTTAGGTAAAGACATACAATGAAATTGTGAGAGAGTGATTTTAGCTAACAAAGATCTTGAAGAAGTATAAAACATAGCTAAAGTTATCAAAGGTAGTTGTTATGCACAAGATATCACCATGAATATAGAGTTTATAGCTTGTTTCGGGTATGTACCAGTGACCTCAGCTGGGGTAGAAAGAAGTTTTTTACAACTGAAGCATATTCTGTCTGACAGACGGCATAGTTTACCAGATAATTTGAAAATAATGCTAGTAATTATGTGCAACCAGACAACTTTGGTCATTTAATGTAGTATACCTTTATACATTTTTAACCATATTTTGGTGGTGGAAATAAATGCCTTTGTATGCCTTTTTTTGTCAATAAATGCCTTTTTCGTGCCTTTGTTGTAATTTTATTTTACCTTTTTGCCTGCCTATTTCAGAGTTTTTTAGCGCCTAAACATCCTGACTCAACTTATTACCATTCACACAAATTCCATTTGCTCACCTTAGGCCTGAATCATATGCTTTGCGTATTTGAGTGTCTGTCTAAATGCCTTTTAAATGTATTAGTTGTAACATGTTCAACCATTCTCTGCATCACAAAAAAAAACCTTTAGATCATCTCAAAATTCTCTACCTTCATCGTAAACCTATGCCCTCTTGTTTTTGACACCTCTACTCTGGGGGAAAAAGAGTCCGAGTATCTACACTATCTATCCCTCTCATAAACATAAAGACCTGTATCGGGTTACCCCTCAAACCCCTTTGTTCCAGGTGAAATAAACCCAGCCTATTGGATCACTCCCCTTAACTAAAGTCTCCAATCTAGAAAACATCCTGGTGAATCTTCTCTACATTCTCTCCAATGCATTCACATCTTTCCCATCACGTAGTGAGTAGAACAGTGCACAATACTGCAAGTGTGGATTGTCTGTTACTATGCCCTCACCTTTGGCAGACGTGGCCTGCTATTACTTGAGACAGTAAAACAGTAGGACAATCCTGGCGAGCCGTGACCATACCCAGCAGCAGGCCTGTCTTGCCCACCACTGAACCTGGCACACACCCCTCGGCCTATAGGAGGGAAGCCGTTGAGCCTGGCCCATGCTCATCCCCCTGAGACTGGAGAACTGAAGAATGACGGTCGCGAAGAGCAAGGTCGGTAGGAAAGTGAACCGGGGTCTTTCTTTCCACTCCCTCGTCCTGCTGCGGAAGGTGTCCCTGGAACACAAAGGTGGCTGGGTGAGGAGAGGGACGCCGGTTAGCTGGATGAAGGCGATGGCTGGAGGCCCTGCAGCAGCCTAGGGCTCGCCTGGAATAGGCGCTGCTCCACAAGTCCTAGGGCACGGATTGGACTTTGGAAATGGCACCAAATCTTGTGACTCGAGAATGAATTTCCCTGTGTTTTGCACATGTAACAGTGAAGCACAATTGAACCATTGAAAGCTATTACTGACTAATGATGACTGTCATATGAAACCTTCCAAATATTGGCACAAGATCTCAGACATCAGTGAGAATGGCTTTACAAGATGAGCAGAGCTGGTTGTGCATTAATTGTGTGCAGATCCATTGCTGAGTTCCATGCCGGCTAAATGCTTGCTAACCACTTTAACTCCCCTTCCCTTTCCCGCACAGACCTTTCTATCCTTGGCTTCCTCCATTGCCAGTGGTCCCATGCAACCTGGTGGAACAGCATCTCATATTCCACTTGGGTAGTTTATACCCCAACGGTATGTACAATGAATTCTCCAATTGTAGGTAACAATCCAACGCCCTCTTGCCCCGTTTTCCCACCTTCTCTCCCTGTGCCCGACCTGGATGTGCACCCATTTCTCTCACTATCCCACTCCCCTTCCCCTTCACCCTGTCTACCTGTATCCCTCCCTCTGGCTTCACATTTCACTTCCCTTCTCTCCTTATATCACATACTTTTGCCTTTTCATCTCTGGCCTTTGTCCACCCATCTGACAATCAACCCCCCTCCTCTCATCTGTGTCAACCTATTACTTGCCAGGTTTTGTCCTGCCGCACCACCTTTCCAGCTTTCTTCCCACCGCTAGAATCAGTCTGAAGAAGGGTCCCAACCCAAAACGTCACCTGACCATGTCCTCAAGCGATGTTGCCTGATCTGCTAAGTTGCTCCACTACTTTAAGTATTTTTTTTTGTAAACCAGCATCTGTAGTTCCTTGTGTCTATGCCAGTTAGTTGGTTTATCTGTTGTCATGGTGGGTCTTAAACCTGTGCCTATGGAACATTAATCATGGCCTCGGAATCAATGTGTTTGACTCACAACTGCACTCCTACATAGATGTGTAGACTAATTAGTGACATCAAAATTACTGCGTTAAAACAGTAATAAAACTGCACAGACCACCACCATTAACCATAGCACCTAATTTAACAGTAATTTAACACTAACCCTTAATATGTTACAAGAAAGGTGATTTTCCGGTGGCGGCGCCTTGTGGCTGCGGCTCGCCTGCAGTCCGTCTGTCTTTTTTCTTTTTTTTTTGTCTTGTAAGGAGAATTTTTTGGGGGTTTATTTTTAGTTGTGTATATGTGTGGGGGTGTGGGGGGGGGGGGAAACGTTTTAATCTCTTCCTTGAATGTGGACGAGACCTTTTCCTTGTCGTGTCTCCGTTTCGCTGGGGCCTAACATCGTGGAGCTGGCGGCCTCCACCCGGAATCGATCTGAGGGCTCCAGTCGTAGAGCCTGCGGACTTACCATCACGGAGCTGGCTGACTTCGGAGGCTGTGGTGTCACTGCGGCTGCGACCCAACTTCGGAGCTTCCGAGGCTTCAGCCGCAGGCCCTGTGGACGGTAAAATCAGGAGCTCGCAGATTTTCGGGAGCTCCCGCAACGGCAACTTCGCCCGCCCCGAATCGTGGGGTTTGAATCGGCCCGTCGCAGGGCCTTACATCACCCGGCGCGGCTTAATCAGCCGCGGGACTTACCATCGCCCGCCGGGGGCTTTAACATCAGGTGCCTTGATCGCCTCGACGCAGCAGTTTGACTGCCTGACCGCGGGAGAAGAACAGGGAAGAGATAAGACTTTTGCCTTCCATCACAGTGAGGGGGTGTTTGGAGATTCACTGTGATGAATGTTTGTGTGGAATTGTGTTAATTGTGTGTTTTGTTTTTTTGCTGTTATGACTGCAGGGAACAAAATTTCGTTCAAACCTTTGTTTGCTTGAATGACAATAAAGGCATTCCAATTCTAATACTAATTGCACAAAAGAGGGCATAGAAGAATTTTGCAAAGATGTTGTCAGGGCTGCATTATTGTTGCTGAGGATAGATTTGATTAGCAAGACTTGTATTTTCTTTGCAACTGAGCAGGGACTAATTGTGATTAATAAAATTGTGAGGAGACAGTGTAAATAGAAACAGCACTTTTCCTTGGTAGAGGAGTAGGGTGGCACAGCTGATCGTGCTGTAAATAGTCCCTAGTGTGTAGCGAGTGGATGCCGAGGTGGAATAATATAGAACTAGCATGAACGAGTGATCAATGGTCGGCGTGGACTCGGGCTGGAGGAATGCGTACCAACTCCACACAGACAGCACCCGAGGTCCAGATCGAACCCGGGTCACTGGCCGTGTGAAGCAACAGCTCTACTAGCTGCACCTACTGCGACACTGTTCCGCTCTGAGGTTGTAAGCTTATGTTGACATAGATTCTTCTGCAGCTTTTCCTCTTATGCAGTCAGCATCCTCTGCTCACTCACCTTCTGTGGTTAAGTGTGTGAGTGGGCAGACCTCTTCCAAAGTTCAAACAAGGGACAAATAAGCAATTTGGTGAAGATTCACCACCTGTTTTTACCAGCCCACTGATTATAATTTTGCCAAAGTACTGTAGTGTAACTTTTTGTTTCGAAGTAATTCATTCCAATATCTGATTGAGGCTGCTGATTTCACTTTAACTGTTGCTAAAAGTGAAGGTCTCTTCAGCTATTACTGCAGGGTCTTCACTACCAATATTGTGGAAACGTTAGTGATCGAAGCATGGTACTTGAATCGGGATCTCGCCCAGGGCATGTTGTGTTCCCATACATTTATACTTATTTCCTATAATGGAATGTTTTCTGCTTTGCAGAAACAAAATTTCACAGGGCATGAAAATGTTAATTGAAAGCTTAAAGTCTTATCCATCCTTCAATAATGGTGTAATAATAATTTATCCAGACAATTATCACATGCTAGAACTTTTTGAGCTTTAATTCAGCTTTATTAATAATGAATAAAATTGCAAATTTCTCAGGTTGCTTTTCACCTGTGGGAATTATTTCAATGAATATTTCAACACATTATTTTAATCATGGTTGTGCAATCTCAAATAAAGCAATATTTTATAGTTCCAAGTTCAGTCTGCAGAGGGCTGGAGTCATTAAATAGCATGCTGTTTGGTTTGAGGTCCTATTGCATGATTTACAAGCCTTGTTAAAAAACATTGTAAGAGGAGGCAAGCTGTGCCATTTATAAATGTAATTTGATGCTGTATTTGTTAATGGTCTTACTCTGATTTATGTCAATGGCAGTTTTTGCTGCCTTATGACTCCGGGTAGTTCGGTTTGTTAATGCTACTTAATACAACAGAAATAAATACAAAAAAAAGCCTATTTTGACCAAATTTCATATGAATGCTACTTGAATCTCTATCAGAAAGACAAAGTAGTCCATCCTTAAATATTACATGGATCGACACTAATTTACATTTAGTTGATTTGTTCTTTTAATAGGAAAGATATCTTTTAATTGAGTTGAGCACAATCTACTGCCTCTTGGAACATAATTTTCACAAGTATGAAAATGGGTGTCTGTTTTGTCTTTTCACAGTCAGCAACATGATTTTTGGCGCCTGGACTATTGGGAAGATGACTTGCGTCGCAGACGCAGATTCATTCGGAATGCCTTTGGTTCGATACACCCTGAAGTCCTACTGAAATCTGCAGAAGACTATGGTTAGTTTCCAATCTTGTTATTCTTCCGTGAAGCTTCTCGGGGGAAAAGAAAATCGGCGATGACAGGCGTGGAAATAAATTCGTAGAATTGCTTTGTAATCATTTAAATGTAATTTTTTTCAGGAGTTAACTGCTTATTGCCTTTGAAACCTTTAAACAACAAGGGTAACGTGGCAGTATGCAAACAATACACACTTGCTTATTTTTGGCATGGAGTTTACAAGTTGGATTCTACAATTGGCTGTAGATTTCCTATTTGCTTATTGGTGCACATTCATATTTGTTTTAGGCCACTTCCTTGCTCATTAAAATGTTATCCAAGTATATGAGGCACATTTCTAGAAAACAGATCAGCACAGTTCAGATTGGACTTCACTGAAGAAAAACCGCAAAGCATTAAATTTCAACTTCATAATTTGGTTATTATTGCTCTCTCACACTATAATAGAATTTTACTCTCGCTGGATGAAAGTGAATTACTGTAATTTATCTCAGCGATGTTTCAAAAGATGGTTAGCATAGTTTTGCCATCTCAGATACAAAAAAATATGAATTTTGATTTTGTGTTTGGTCGAAATTTAGTTTTTGTCACTGGGATTGTTAAAAACAAATATTAAGTCCTTCAAAGAAAAATCTAGAGTCGTATTGTTCTAATTCTAATGCATTACGGTGATTATAATGAGCTGATATTTTTAGGTTGCCATGTGAAAGGGATCTGGTTCAACTCCCTGGCACCTGGTGTTGCAATATAATTGATAATGAATTGCAAGCAGGCGTTGTACAAGAACTGCAATTTTTTATTAGGAATTTACGTTAGCTCTTTATGAAACACTCCGTAATTGGCAATTTGTGAAGACGGAGTAACCTTCAGCTCAAATTATATCACTTGGATTATACGTAAATCAACTAATGTTATTGCATTGTTCCGTAATAACGTTTTAATTCACATTGCAATGCAACAAACCCTACTGGAGATCATTTCAACCAAAATATAGAATCAAGTAAAGATTTTGATGCCTGGTTTTCTCCATTGTTTATTCGGGTCTTATTTATATATTTGCACTCAATATTAGATCATATTATTGATTTTGAAATTTGAAACAACAATACATAATTTATTCGAAACACAGGAGACTACAAATGCTGGAATTTTGAGCAAAAAAACAAAGTACAGGAAAAAAACTGGAGGCAAGAAAACATAATGGACAGACTATGTTTCATATCCGGATATTCTGAAGATGGGTCCCAACCTGAAATGTTGTATGTCCATTTCTGTCCACTGCCTGACCTGCGGTATTCCTCCAGCACTTTATGTTTTGCTCACATCTTTCTCTATTTTAACGTATGCTCAGAATAGGTTGAACAAATGCTAAACTACATGAAACACTGGGGGTTTGGGGATGTTGAGGTTTTGTTACTTTTTGTGGCATAGTGGTGCAAAGAGGCAACACAGAGGCGCACCTGGTAGAGCTGCTGCCTCAAGTGCCAGAAACCTGGGTTCGATCCTGACCTTGGATGCTATCTGTGTGGAGTTTGCACGTACTCCCTGTTACCACATGTATTTCGTCCGGGTGCTCCAGTTTCCTCCCATGTCCAAAAAAATGTGGATTTGTAGGTTAATTGGTCTCTGTAAGGTTACCTCTCATGTGTAGGGAGCAGATGGAAAAGTGGGATAAATATGCAACTCACGTAAACAGGTGATTGATATTCGGAATTGACTCGGTGGGCCGAAGATCCTGTTTCCATGCTGTAACTCTTAACCAGTTCACAGCCCAGAGGGCTGGAGAAGATGGTATTTATGATATTTAGAGTATGCGTAGAGGTGAAAGTAGCAAAATATAAGCACTACAAATTGGAAAATGAAAATTAGAATTTGGAGTATTGTGTACAAATAGAAGTACACAACGAATGTGGAGGCTTTGAACAGGGTGCAGAAGACGTTTACCAGAATGCTGCCTGGTTTCGGGGTATTTCAAATAAGGAGAGGTTGGACAAACTTGGATTGTTTAATCTGGAGTGTCGAAGGCTGTGGAGTCATCTGATAGAAGTTTATAAAATTATGAGAGGCATAGATGGGGTAGACAGAATCTTTTTTTTCCCTAGTCTGGACATAGCTTTAAGGTGAAAGAGACAAAGTTTAAAGGATATGTGTGAATGTATGAGTGTATGGGTACCTGGATCGTGCTGCCATGGGTGGTGGTGGAGGCAGATACAATGACGCTCTCATGTGAGGCTTTTAGATAGACAAATGGAAATGCAGGGAACGGAGGGATTTGAATCATGTGAGGACAGAGGAGTTTAACGACATCATGTTAGGCACGGACATTGTGGACCGAAGGGCCTATTCGTGTTTTGTTATGTTTTACAAGTCTTAAGGGCCTGTCTCACTTTTGCGTCATTTGCGCGTCACGCAGATGGCGCGCAAAGATTATGTACATCCCAAAATCCTGGCGCACTGCGCGTCACTGCCTATGTCGCCACGCACCATGAGCGCGTAATGCGCGCATCACGACGCGTGCGTTGTGACGCGTAAATGATGTCGCATAAATTACCTGCAAATGACGCTCAAGTGGGACAGGCCCTTTAGCCTTATTTCAAATTGGTGCTCAGTCTTTCCTAGTCAGATGATCAGGCACAGTGTGAAGTGTCGTCGAGGATGGTGCCAAGAGCTCAGATCAGCAAGGGTTCTACCTAGAAATAGATTACCGCTGACCACTGACTGGATATCCACAGGACAGTACTGACAAAGACTATATCAATCGATGCTTTTAAATAGATTTGGAAGGTAAATGAGGGAGAATATTTTGCAGTGCTGTAGGGAAAGAGCAAATGACTGGAACTGATACTTCAGCACTGCATAGAGAAAGAATTATAAAATCATGGCAGCACAGAAGGAGGCCATCAAGGTCCAATTGATGCCCTCATTCTGTGCTGCCACAATTTTATAATTCTTTCTCTGTGATTCTATAATCAGCTTTTACTACTTGGCTTTCCCTGGCCAGTTGCCACTTCTCATTGTGGTGCTCCCAAGCTGCAGAGATGAACATTATGCCATGGCACTGTTATAGCATTACAAATGAACCACACCTTCCCAATATTGGCCCTTATCTACTTCCAGCAGGAACTTTGTCAATACCAGCCATAACTGGCATACACATTTCAGTTGCTGCAAAAGGCTATAAATTGTAACTTTTCCTGTGCGTTATATTTACTGGAAAAGGGTTAATATTCTAAATACTTAATAGATAAATATTATTACGAGTTAAAAATATAAGCATGAAACATTTGTGGTTCTTTCTATAAAAGGGACAATATCATCATTTAAAGACATTGTGTATTTAAAAATTCATACATGAATAATTTGTTAAACAAAACTTCTTAAATGCATTTTCTCCCTTTGTATTTTATTCAGCAAGATTATGACTGCATAGACATTTTAGGTTACTGCGCAAATGTTCAGTCTTTAATGGGACTGTGATATCTGGTCAGGTTGTGCTGCAAGACCAATCTTTGATAGAACACACACTGACTTTCCCTCCCAGCGTTACCACCAATACCAACCCCATCTATTCTCCCTTCAAATCTACTCCACACATGAGCGTTGAATTCTTCCATTTTTATAAATGGAGAACAAATAAATTGAGTAATTACATACAAGTCGTCTTAACCTTGATAGGCAATAGACAATAGAGTAGGCCATTCGGCCCTTCAAGCCAGCACCGCCATTCAATGTGATCATGGCGGATCATCCCCACTCAGTACCCCGTTCCTGCCTTCTCCCCATATCGCCTGACTCCGCTATTTTTAAGAGCCCTATCTAGCTCTCTCTTGAAAGCATCCAGAGAACCTGCCTCCGCCGCCCTCTGAGGCAGAGAATTCCACAGACTCACCACTCTGTGAGAAAAAGTGTTTCCTCGTCTCCGTTCTAAATGGCTTACTCCTTATTCTTAAACTGTGGCCCCTGGTTCTGGACTTCCCCAACATCGGGAACATGTTTCCTGCCTCTAGTGTGTCCAAACCCTTAACAATCTTATATGTTTCAATGAGATCTCCTCTCATCCTTCTAAACTCAAAGAGTGTACAAGCCCAGCTGCTCCATTCTCTCAGCATATGACAGACATATTTGATATTAGGAAAGTTATTGGAAAATATTCTGTATGTAAAGTCAGAAGTTCATAAATTATAGGAGCAGAATTAGGCCATTCGGCCCACCATGTCTACACTGCCATTCAATCATGGTTGATCTATCTTTCACTCTAAACCCCATTCTCCTGCTTTTTCCCCATAACCACTGACACCTGTAATTAGAAAAACACAGTTTAATCAAGGAACAAAGAATTGCAGATGCTAGTTTATACTAAAGATCGACACAAAGCACTGGAGTAACTCAACGGCTCACGCAGCATCTCTGGAGAAAAGGGATTCGTGACCCTTCTTCAGAGCTTTTACGTTTCAAGCCAGTCAATCATTTGAAATCTTATCAGAAGCTTCTGAAGAAGGGTCCCGACCCAGAACGTCACCCATCCCTTTTCTCCACAGACACTGCCTGACCCGCTGAGTTACTCCTGCACTTTGTGCCTTTCTTTAATCAAGGAAAATCTGTGTGGATTTGTGTACGGACGTCTTACTAAATTGATAGTTTTTTTTTGAGGAAGTAATGACAAAGGCCAATGAGGCTCATACATTTGATGTTGTATGCATAGAGCTTAGTTAAGCTTCTGATAAGATTTCAAATGGTCGACTAGCTGGAAATTTCAAAGCCCATGGGGTCTGTGGGAATGTGGTGTTGGATCCAGGATGCAGGAAACAAATGCTAATGGATGGCAGCTGTGCCTGTGCCTGGGTTCAGCATTAAGTCCCTTATTTTCCTCTCGTCTCTGAATCACTTTCTTTAAGATTTAAACATGCCCCTTATATTGAAGAAACTACAGTTGAGCCAACAATAGGCTTAATTGAGGAAAACAAAACTGTTGAATTTAGAATGATATATCCTTAAACTGGTCAATTAAATTTAATGCAGGCTGGAATGAGGTAATGCATTGGGGGATGGGTGTGGGCGATTACAAGGAAAATTGCAGCATGTGGTAAACCACTAAGGTACAAAGAACTGATAACATGCTGGTTCATACATCGTAAATGATTAAAAATGCTGGAAATACTCAGCAGGTCGGACAGCATTTGTTGAGAGAGAAAGAAACAGAGTTAACGTTCAGTTTGATAGCCTATTATCAGAACTAGATAAAGCTTAAAAATTAAACATCAAGGGTCATGAGTGATTAATTGTCATATGTACTGACAATGGAGCAATGAAGTTCTTAATTGCTGCAGCTTACAGGCCCGTAAATGCAATACACACATGAATGAATGAATGAATGAATAAGTTTATTGGCCAAGTATGTACACATACAAGGAATTTGCCTTGGTGCTCCGTTCGCAAGTAACAACACGACATACAATAAACCCTTAAGAATAAAACATTAAACATTAAAACATTAAGAATAAAACATTATAGTTTAAACATGTGAATGAAAAAAAATACCAGAGCAAAAGGAGGTTACAGACTTTTGGTTATTGAGAAGAGCTACTGCTCATGGAAAAAAGCTGTTTTTATGTCTGACTGGCGGCTTTGACGGTTCGGAGTTGCCTTCCAGAGGGAAGTGCTTCAAAGAATTTGTGGCCGGGTGGGAAGGGTCAGAGATGATCTTACCGGCTCGCTTCCTGGCCCTTGCTGTGTACAGTTCGTCCATGGGGGGAAGGTTGCAGCCAACAACCTTCTCAACTGATCGAATGATTCGCTGCAGCTTCTGGATGTCGTGCCAAACCAGACCATGATGGAGAAGGTGAGGGCAGACTCTACGATGGCAGTATAGAATTGGACCATCATTGCCTGTGACAGATTCTGTTTCCTCAGCTGCTGCAGGAAGTACATCCTCTGTTGTACCTTTTTGACTGTGCAGTCGATGTTGGCCCCCCATTTTAGGTCCTTGGAGAAGATGGTTCCAAGGAACTTAAAGGACTCCACAGATGTGACTGTGGTGTTGATGATGGTGAGCGGGGGGAGGGGGAGCTCTCCTAAAGTCTACTATCAATTCCACCGTCTTAAGAGCATTGAGCTCCAGGTTGGTACGAAGGCACCAGAACGCCAGCTGTGTCACTTCCTGTCTGTAGGCAGATTCCTCCCCATCCTGGATCAGTCCAATCAGGGTTGTGTCGTCCGCAAACTTGAGAAGCTTGACAGAATAGTCAATGATTAAAAAATAATCATTAAAAATTTCATTAAAGGAATAACTGAAATGCTAGCTAACCATAATCATGAAGAAAACCTAAGTACGTAGTGCATCCGGAGACCCTGCACTTTGAAGCTCATAAGTTGCTGAGGTTAGTGTTGTGTAGACCCAAGGAACCGCAGATGCTGGCTCACAAAAAAAGGCACAAAGTGCTGGATTAACCCAACAGGTCAGGCAGCATCCCTGGAGAACATGGATAGGTGTGGTTTCAAGCCGGGACTGTACTTAACACTCAAGAAGGGTGTGAAAGAGGGTCCCTACCCAAAACATCAACTATCCATGTTCTCCAGAGATGGCGCATGACCCGCTGAGTTACTTCAGCACTTTGTGTCTTGTGTAGGTGATGTGTGGGTTAGTTTTGTGGGAGTTTTGAAAAGAGCAAAGGCAATAGAGTAAAAGAGCAAACGCTTTAAAGTGGGAGGAGCAAAGTTTAAAGAAGATGTGTGGGACAGGTTTTTTACACAAGAGGGTGGTGGGTGCCTGGAAGGTGCTGCGGATGGTGATGGTTGAAGCAGATACGTTTATGGAATATAAAAGACTTTTGCATAGGGATATGGATATACAGGGATTGATAGGATATCGATTTTGTACTGGTAGATAAGTGATGACCTTCGCATTATGTTCGGCACAGGCATTGTGGGCCAAAGGCATTGTTCTTGTGCTGTACTGTTATATGTTTTAAAAGTCAGTGATAATGTGCAACAAAGAATGAATGGAACAGGTGGTGGTGGTTCTGACTGTGTGTGGAGGTGGGTGGTGAAGGTTTGTTAATAGTAATAATCTGGAAGAACTGTGAAGAGTAGGCAGTGAATGAGAAGCGCTGACAATTGTCTCAGTTGGTCAGGCAGCATCTGTGGACAGAGACAAACAGAGTTAATGTTATAGGTTGAAGATGGACACAAAAAGTTGGAGTAACTCTGCAGGTCTGACAGCATCTCCGGAGAAAAGGAATAAGTGACGTTTTGGGTCAAGACCCTTCTTCAGGTTGGTGACCCTGCATTGGAACTGGCTGATTAATTAGTTGGAAAGGAGAAACCAGGAACTCCAAATGCTGGTTTATGAACAAGGACACAAAGAACACATCACGAATCCATGTTCTCTGGAGATGCTGCCTGACCAACTGAGTTACTCCAGCGCTTTGTGTCCTAATATGTTGGAGAGGCTGGCATTATTTAATTGCTGAATTTAGTGTTGAATGTGTTGAGAAATCCTGCAGTTGCTGTCATTTTCCCAGTGAAATGTCAGTGTGCACACACCGAGCCACGTTAGTGGGACAGCTACACAATCAGGGCCTACACAATATCTTCTTAAAGGAATCATAATAAATGTATGAAAAAATAAACAAAAATGACAAGTAGGGTAAAGGAGTATATAATTAAACAGGTATGATTAGCGCAGGTGTGATGGACTATGCCGTTATTTGAGTAAATAATTTGGTTAGGTAATGGGCGGCACGGTGGCGCAGTGGTAGAGTTGCTGCCTTGCAGAGCCGGAGACCCGGGTTTGATCCTGACCACGGGCGCTGTCTGTACGGAGTTTGAAGTTCTCCCCGTGACCTGCGTGGGTTTTCTCCGAGATCTTTGGTTTCCTCCCACACTCCAAAGACATCCAGGTTTGTAGGTTAATTAGCTTGGTAAATGTAACAATTGTCCCTAGTGTGTGTAGGATAGTGTTAATGTGCGTGGAACGCTGGTCGGCGCGAACCCGTTGGGCCGAAGGGCCTGTTTCCGCGCTCTCGCAACTAAACTAAACCTATGAAGAAGTATAGAAGTGCATTAATTCCGTATATTAATTATTTTGCACAATAAATTATAATCAATGCTGACTCTCACAATTGGAGTCTCTTCTATTCTAACATCCCATCAGCATCTGTGAACTTACAAGAAAAACTGACTGAAGAAGAACATGCAAGATAATGTGAGCGGCACACAGGTAAAATAACACTGTGTTGTGCATTCGTCCTGATATTAACTTCTTAAGCTCAATGAGAAATGCGTGCATGGTGAACGGCACAATGGCACAGCTGGTTGAGCTGCTGCCTCACAGTGCCAGAGACCCAGGTTCGATCCTGACCTCGGGTGCTGATTGTGTGGAGTTTGCGCGATCTCTCTGTGACCGCCTGGGTTTCCTCTGGGTGCTCCGGTTTCTCGCACATCCCAAAGACATGTGTGGTTGTAAGTTAATTAGTCTCTGTAAAATTGCCCCAAACATTCTAAAACAAAATTAACAATGAATTATATAAATTAAACTGATTACAAGAGCTGCTATTTGAAAGAGGACATGAAATTGGGACATTAGTAAAAATATAATGTGTTGAAACCAAACAATCGAGCTGTTGTTTTCCCTTTGTAGGTCTGCAGTACAATGTACTCATCATCATCCAAACTCAGTATGGCATCTGTGTTGCCACAAATGAAGAATGAAATGTGAAATCATGACTAATTAAATACAAATCTTTTCACTTTAATTAAACTTTTAATACAATGACGCAGAAGGTGATGGTGGTGTCAAAGTATCAGAATAAGAAAAACTTTATAATGACCATGAAATATATCTTAATTGGATATAATTGTGTGCATCGTTGTTGGTTTAAATTTAAAAGGTTATGTTTTGACAGTTTAACAGAAATACTTATACCAAGAGAAATTCTGTTGTTGTTTAAGAATTGTTTAAGGAATAAAATATTTCATATGAAGAGAGAAGTCTTAAATGAGTAAGAAATTCTTGACTGTGGAACAACATAAAACTCAGTAAGCATACTGCATGGAAACAGGACCTTCGGCCCACCAAGTTCACGCCAACCATCGAACACCCATTCACACTTAGTGCCACTTTCTTACTTATCCCACTTTCTCATCTACTCCCTACACACTAGGGGCAATTTACAGAGGCCGATTAACCTGCAAACCTGCTTGTCTTTGGGGTGTGGGAGGAAACCGAAGCTCCTGGAGAAAACCCACTCAGTCACAACGGGAACATGCAAACTCATACAGACTGCACCCACGGTCAGGACTCAAGCCGGATCTCTAAGCAGCTCTACCAGCTGTGCCAATGCTGGTATCCCACTCATCTGTTTCTGTGAACTTTTCAATATTACATTTGGGTTTTGGAAAATATTTATATTGCAAACTCTACTAATATCTCCATACTTACTCCTTCATTGATGTGATTACATGTCAGAACCCCATCAAGCTTGAATGGTAGAGGTATGTTGAAACCAAACGATATTCAGGATGTTTTGGGTACAACATCCTGCAACAACCAGGTTCAGGAATAGCTACTTCCCCTCAGCCATCAGGCTATTAAACCTGGCTCGGACAAAACTCTGATTATTAGCAACCACTTTCTGTTATTTGCACTACCAGTTTATTTATTCATGTGTGTATATATTTATATCATGGTATATGGACACATTTATCTGTTTTGTAGTAAATACCTACTATTTTCTGTGTGCTTAAGCAAAGCAAGAATTTCATTGTCCTATACAGGGACACATGACAATAAACTCACTTGAACTTGAATTTATGATGCAAAAATGTACTCAAAAGAAATATAAACGTAAAGGCAACCAGCTGAGTGGCCTTTCAGCAATTAGCTGGAGAAACGTTTCTGAAATAGTGCAGAGTTTCAACTGCAAAGTGTTGGTATATTAATTGCAATAACATAGAAACATAGAAAATAGGTGCAGGAGTAGGCCATTCGGCCCTTCGAGCTAGTACCACTATTAAATATGATCACGGCTGATCAGCCAAAATCAGTACCCCGTTCCTGTTTTTTCCCCATATCCTTTGATTCCATTAGCCCTAAACGCTATATCTAACTCTCTCTTGAAAACAACCATTGAATTGGCCTCCACTGCCTTCTGTGGCAGAGAATTCCACAGATTCACAACTCTGGATGAAAAAGTTTTTCCTCATCTCAGTCCTAAATGGCCCACACCTTATTCTTAAACTGTGACCCCTGGTTCTGGACTCCCGCAATATGGGGAACATTTTTCATGCATCTAGCCTGTCCAATCCTTTAAGAATTTTATATGTTTCTATAAGATCCCCTCTCACCCTTCTAAACTCCAGTGAATACAAGCCCAGTCGACACATTCTTTCATCATATGTCAGTCCCGCCATCCCTGGAATTAACCTGGTGAACTACGCTGCATTTCCTCAATAGCAATAATGTCCTTCCTCAAATTAGGAGACCAAGACTGCACACAATACTCCAGGTGCCATCTCACCAGGGTACAACTGCAGTAAAACCTCCTTGCTCAGAAACTTGCTCTAAAACTCAAACTCGTGTATGGAGGGAGTGAACAGATGATGTTTCAGGTCGGGACTCCTCTTCAGACTAATTGAATTCTAGAAACTGAGCCTGAGAGAATGCAGAGAGATTATAAAACTTAACATCTGCACTCACAGTCTGGCTTAACTTGTTTTTTTGAGTGCAGAGGAATGAATCCTGGAAGAGGAGGTTTACTAGAATGTTGCCTGGATTAGGGGGTACTAGCTACAAGGAGAGGTTGGCCAGACTTGGATTGTTTTCTCTGAAGGGCTGGAGGATGCGGGGTGCCCTGAAAGTAGTATATAATATTCTGAGAGGCATAGATAGTGTAGACTTTTTATCAGGATACAAATATCAAAGAATGGTTCCGACCTGAAACATCACCTATTCCTTTTATTCAGTGATTCTGCTTGACCTGCTGATTTACACCAGCATTTGCAGTTTCTGCCTACACATAAGCAAATATCAAATACAGGAGGGCATAAGATGAGAGGAGCAAAGTTTAAAGATGTGTGGGACAAAACCTTTATACTGAGTGTGGTGGGTGCTTGGAATGCACTGCCAGTGGTGGAGGTGGAGGCAGATATCATAATGGCATTTAAGAGGCTTTTGGGTAGGCACGTGGATGTGCAGGGAATAAAGGAATATACTTTATATGCAGGCAGATAAGAATTAATCTTGGCATCATGTTCAGCACAGACATTATGGGCCAAAGGGCCTGTTCCGGTGCTGTGATCGATGTTCTAAAGGGTTTCATGAAAGACGACACTTCCAGTTCCCACTGCATGACTGTCCTACTTCTGGGCTACAACTTGGCACTCTTACTCATCTACTGGAGAGCAATCTAAGAAATTACTGCACAATATAATTAAAGCAATTAATTAATTAGGGCAATTAAAGACAGAGCTCCCTTGATGACCAAAGAGAGAGCAAGGTAAAGCATTTAAAAAGCAACATAACAGATGCCCGGTTAACGACACAAATGAGAAAATTCAGTGGGGAAGTATTGAAGAAAATAAGTTCTAAGAAAAAGAATGTTGGAAGAAACTGGTAGCAATTGTAAAAGGAATTCAAAGTCTATAATTGTAAAAAGTCAATGGGTAGCAAGTGAAGAATTGAAACTGAACAGTAATTAAGATGTATATCTTGTAAAGGGAGCAAAGGATGTTACACGTAGTAAATGAGTATATCGGTCTTTGCTAAGGAAGATGATCCTCTGCTGTCTCAGCAAAGGAAGTTGTAACTAAAATATTGGACAGTTAAAAAATATATAAAGGTCCCATCAACAACATCGTCTATTCATGTTCTCCAGATATGCTCCTGACCCACTGAGTTACTCCAGCAGTTTGTGTCTTTTCTTAAGAAAAATAAATGGACAGATTAACTGCATTTAAAAATGGAAAAATGTCCAGGCCTCCCACAGCCGACCTTGAAGGTGCGTAAGGCCAGGCCACAGTTCCATCTACTCTCGTACTGTCCTCGCTGGTTGCGTCCGTCATCGCCGGCTCCATACTCCCGGATCTGTTAATTGCACAACTCAGTCGTGCCAACCAAGATGTTCCATCTAAGCTAGGTCCATTTGCCTGCATTTGGTCCATATCCCTCTAAACGTTTTCTGTCCATGTACCTTTTGAAGTGTCTTTTAAATGTTATTATTGTACTTGCCTCAATTACCTCCTCTGGTAGCTCATTCCAAACACCCGCCACCTTGCACACACCAGCATAAAACCTTGCCCAGAGACAGCATGGATAAGAAAGACTGATTTGCCTTCCATCCTTTCACGATACCTTTCTCTGATGCCCCAGCCAATTTGCACGTAATGAACCACTGGATCTGAAAATCCTGGACCTTTCAGGATATTTACCTTGTCCCTCCAACACTCCTCCCCCCACCCCCCACCCCCACCCTCCACCCCCACCCCCCACCCCCACCCCCCTCCCTTGCTATACTGCAATGTGCCTTTCCCTTTTCCCCAATTTAAGCAATTGAGGACCTTTTAATATGTAAAATAATGTTTGATTTCCCACTAGTAAACTACCTTTTGTTCTTCCCACAATCACCTCCAAAGTTTCAAGCTGCGAGCCCAAAATTGACCCCATTGTTCAATGAAAACTATTTGGCTTGCATCTGCTTTGCTGTCATTACCTATGGCTGTCAAGTATAATTTTATTTTTCTCTGCGTAAATGTCAGTGCGCCAAGGCTGCAGTCAAAACCTGTGTAGTGCTGATTCTGATCATTCTGGTTAAGGCTGGCTGGACCAAGCAAAGCAACAACATGCAGCAGCAAATGACAAAGTTAATCAGTCATTTCTGTGGCAGGAAATAATGAGGTATGCCGAAGAAGGCAGATGGAAGAATTCCTGTGCTCCTCAGAGATGTGTCTGTGCGGCAGCCAATTCATCTAAGCACATGACCTTGAAGAACTGGAAACATTCCTGTAACAAATAAAATGCTGGATCCATGTTGACGAGGAATGTGGGTGCTTCATAAAGATACGCCTTTTGATAAACACAAAATAAATGGTAATATACACAAGATAGGACAAAGCAGGCCTATACGTTAGCATTGACATCAGTTCACCTTGCTCTCTCGGGCAAATGAAACAATTTAAATAAAACATGATAGGAAAAATGTCTAGGACTTCTAAAAAATAATTTAAATAACAGATAATGCCACTCAGATAAAAACAGAGCAAAAGGTGGAGACCAGAAATAGCCCGTTAAGATTCAGCTGACAGGTTTTTGCTGAAGTGAATCCTGCTGGTTTGTCCTTGTGTCTTTAGTGTTGATATGTGCACCTCATGCACGTAAAAATGCACCAGGGAGACACCGATTGTACTTTCCCCCATTAAAGTGCATTCTCCAGCAATTTTCTGAGTCCTGTACACCTGCTGAAACAGATCTTTGTTAATTCACGTCATGTCTGCACCTCTTCAAGGGGAAGTGATCACTGAAATCAGTCACTGCTGGCACATACTGGGCAAACTCTGTACAGACTGCATCCGCAGTCAGGATTGAACCCTGGTCTCTGAGCTGTAAGGCAGCAACTCTACCGCTGCGCCACAGTGCCATCCTTTTTCATCTTTTCATTTCTTCCACCTAATAGCAAACAGATTGCCTGCTATTGAATGCGACAAAAAACAACTACAAACTGTTCAGATTGCACTAGGGACTTTGGGTTTTATTTTGTTTTGTATTAATTTTGTACTTTTTTATTTATTGAACTGTTTTTTGTTTGTTTTATGAGGTTATCTATTGAGTATTGTGTTTACAGATCTGTTATGGCGTTACAAGTACGAATTTCATTGTTCCCTTTCGGTATATGTACAATTGAACACTCTTGACCTGTGGTTTGAAATGCCTTCGCTATATGTAGAGGCTTGACAAACTTGCATTGTTTTCTCGAGTGTCAAAGGGTGAGTGGCTGTCTGAGAAAATTAACATAGCAATGTGGCCCATTTGTGCAAATAATTCATCTCTTTTTTTGAGAATGCACAATGAAATATATAACACTTTCGATTTTAATTTGTATTGTATTTATTTATCAATTATCACTGATCCTACCTGAAACACAAATGATCAAAATGCTAATTTCTACTAAGATCATGGTCTTGAACTTTAAGCCTAATTTTATTTCCTTATGTGAATCCTTCCCTGGCAGGATCATCAGCATAAGTAGTATATGTGAATTTTCAAAAACCCTTTGATAAAGAATCACATGAAAAATTGTTACAAGAAATAAGGCGGCATGGAGTTAAGATTGAAAAGATGACTTGTTAAAGGACAGTAATAGTTGGCAAGTTGCCACAAGATTCTGGACTGGGTCCAGTTATTTACAGTTGTAAGTCATAGTTTAGTGAAATGTTTAATTTAGTTTAAAGATACAGCAAGGAAACAGGCCCTTTGGCCCACCAAGTCCACGCTGACTTCGATTATCTGTTCACATTGGTTATAGAGTCATAGGCTCTTAGGTCCAACTCGTCCATACTGACCAAGATGTCCCATCTAAGCTGGTCCCATTTGCCCGCGTTTGGCCTATATCTCTCTAAACCTTCCATATCTGTGTAGCTGTCCAAATGTTTTTTTAAATGCTATTATAGTACCTGCTTCAACTACATTCTCTGGCAGCTCATTCCATATCCCACCACTTTGCTCATTCCATATACCCACCCACCATATACAACATAGTTCTATGTTTGCATCCACACCCTACACATTTGCAGAGGCCAATTAACCCTCAAACCTGCATGCCTTTGGGATGTGGGAGAAAATTCATGTGGTCATGTTAATCCTGGTCAAATTGGAGAGGCTAGGAGTAAAGGCAAGGAGTCAAGGAGTAAAATTGAGTAAAGGCTTCAGGGCTGCTAGGCCATTTGGTCAATTTAAAAGTGCTTTCTGTAGAAATGGAACAAGCTGCAGAATGGTGCCACTTTGTCTAGAGCCTAGATCAGAGCTGCAGAAAGAGAATGGGAACATCTGCAGACCCTGACAATTAGGTGCAAAATGCATAGAATGGATTGGATGAATGCAAACCAGACATTGTAAATAATGTTGCAAGGCTTTACTTTGCTGGATGTTGATTGGATTAAGTATTGAGCATTGTCTGGTTTCCTTGCATATCAGGGCACATGTTGCGATGTCCGTTTCCTCTGAGAAACATTGTTTGAATACAATGTATTAGCCACTGTATTATTGGGTTAAGGAAATGTCTGTCATGTATGGGGTTAATCGATATTTGTAATTGGATTGTAAAGAGACCACCCGCATGTGGTTTGGCCCCTCGTGATACGGGGACCTATAAAAGTCCGTTACCACGAGGTCCTGTGTCGATCTTCTGGGAGCGCTTAGGAGTGCGTGACCTTCTGGAGTGTCTCTGTTTGAGCGAGGCCAAGAGGGCTTGATCAGGCAGATACGAGGATCGAACTTGCGGTGGTTAGGTACAGTAGTGGGAACTGTAATTGTGTTTTGTCAAAATAGATGGGCAAGTGCTTGACTCAGTGATTTTTGACAGAAACTAGACTGGGGGAAGCTTAGAACGAGCAATTTACAGTCTCAGGGGGAACGTGCAAACTCTACACAGACAGCACCTGAGGTCAGGATCGTGCTCGGGTCTCTGGTGCTGTGAGGCGGTGGTTCTATCAGCTGTGCCACTGTGCTGCTCACTGTGTTTTTATCCGTGTTTGCTGACCATTCAAAACCAGATGGGAAATAAGCTGTGAGGTGAACACAAAGCAGCTGCACAGGGTTAACTCGATGGCCAAGAAGGTGACATTTAAAGTATAATGTGGAAATATCTGCAAAATGATGGGAAACTAATATTGTTTCTCAGGTATAAGCATACCAAGAGTTTTCATATTCCTGGTATGCTGATACATGAAAAACAGTTGCAGCAAAAAATGATCTGTTAGCCTTTAAAAGGAGTGTAGTACAAGAGGAAGGATTTTATTATTGTACAAGCTTTGGTGAGAGCATGCCTGGGATGTATGTGCAATTATAGTCTCCATTCCCAAAGGACAGGGTACTGGGAGGCAGCAGTCTATACATTCACCACACTGATCAGTCATACAGCTTGAAAAAAGGCCCTTCTGCCCCACACATCCTTGCCGACCAAGATGCCTCATCTAAGCTAGTCCTATTTGCCCACGTTTAGCCTCTAACCCATTCCCATCCATGTACCTGTCCAAGTGTCTTTTAGATGCTGTTAAAGTACCTGCCTCAACTTCCTCCTCTGGCTCCTCATTCCATATACTCACCACCCTCTGTGTGAAAAAGGTGCCCCTTAGGTTCCCATTAAATCTTGCCTCTCTCACCTTAAACCTGTGTCCTCTGGTTTTGATTACCATCCTCTGGGTTAAGGGCTCTGTGCATTCACCCTATTTATTCCCCTCATGATTTTATCGCTAGCCACATCTCTATAGCTTAGCATTCATAGCAAAAGGATTTGAGTATAGGAGCAGGGAGGTTCTACTGCAGTTGTACGGGGTCTTGGTGAGACCACACCTGGAGTATTGCGTACAGTTTTGGTGTCCTAATCTGAGGAAAGACATTCTTGCCATAGAGGGAGTACAGAGAAGGTTCACCAGACTGATTCCTGGGATGGCAGGACTTTCATATGAAGAAAGACTGGATAGACTCGGCTTGTACTCGCTAGAATTTAGAAGATTGAGGGGGGATCTTATAGAAACTTACAAAATTCTTAAGGGGTTGGACAGGCTAGATGCAGGAAGATTATTCCCGATGTTGGGGAAGTCCAGAACAAGGGGTCACAGTTTAAGGATAAAGGGGAAAGCTTTTAGGACTGAGATGAGAAAAACATTTTTCACACAGAGAGTGGTGAATCTCTGGAATTCTCTGCCACAGAAGGTAGTTGAGGCCAGTTCATTGACTATATTTAAGAGGGAGTTAGATGTGGCCCTTGTGGCTAACGGGATCAGGGGGTATGGAGAGAAGGCAGGTACAGGATACTGAGTTGCATGATCAGCCATGATCATATTGAATGGCGGTGCAGGCTCGAAGGGCCTAATGGCCTACTCCTGCACCTATTTTCTATGTTTCTATGTTTATACGATCAGATGTTTGGATGATAGAATAGATTGCGAGTGGACATTGAATATAATTGGCCCAGACTTGCAGTGGCTCAGTTGGTAGAGCTGGTGCCTCACAAGGCCAGACCTGGGTTCGATCCTGACCTTTGGTGCTGGCTGTCTGGAGATTGCAAGCTCTCCCTGTGATTGCGTAGATTTCCTCCGGTGCTCCGCTTTCCTCCTACACCCCAAAGATATGCGGGTTTGCTGGTTAATTGATCTTTGTAAACTGCCCCTAGTGTTGAGGGAGTGGATGAGAAAGTGGGATAACATAGAACTAGTTTGAACGGGTGATCAGTGGACTCGGTGGGCTGATGGGCATGTTTCCATGCTGTATCTTTCAATCAATGGGGTAGTCTCATTGAAACCCACAAGGATCTGAGAATGATTGAAAGAGTAGTGTAGAATTGAACATCATCGTCTTGAAAAAAGGGAACAGATTATTTGAAGCTGTGATGAGAAGACATTTCTTAACGAAGATATTGTGAACCTTTGGAATTCTCTCCCTTAAATGCTGTGAATGTTCAGCTGTTGAGTGTATTCTGCATGGAGTTCGATAGATCTTTGCTACAAAGGAAATCGAAGGACATGGGAAGCGGACTAGAGGTGCTGGATCAATGTTTCTTAATACAAACACCTTCTGAAAGCATATCTTTTCACTAATACCATCAGTCAGTCAACCTAATCTCTCCTTTCTTGGCATTGTCCCCTGTTTCTCTATCTAGGCGATGTTAATACATATTGTTAATGTTGACCTTTGATATCCTGCATCCCCTTGTGGAACCCAGCTTCCAAGATGTATTTTGTTAATGCTTTTTTTCCACATATTTTTATAACAATTCTAAAATAAGAAGCAACTGCATCTATCATGTACATAATTTTTTGGGAACTGTACTTTGCTTCCACATCCAGTAACTTTACCGTAAGAAGTTGTCCAAAAGATTTATTCTACTCCTTCTCTTTAAAAAATACCCTGAGGCAGAAAGAAAATATATGTCATATTAAATCTATACATGATTCTGTTAGAAAATTCTAATATTAATTATTAATATTAACACTTTTCATAAGTTAGATGGCTGTAGATAAGGAGAATAAAAATAATAAATAATTAGAAATTAACTTTAAAATGTTTTTCATGATTTCATAGAAATGTGCAGTGCTTCAACTTGATAAAATGAAGATTGAAACTTAAATAGCAAAGAATGTTTCATGTTGTTCAAAAGGAAACCCTTTTTTTAACCAATATTCTATATATGTTTATATCGAAGAGTATTAAAATGAGCAATTATGGAACTCATTAGTTTACTTTCAGTTTTGGAATACTATACAGCATGGAAACAGGCCCTTCGCCGATCATCGATCACCTGTTTACACTAGCTCTATGTTATTCCATTTTTGCATCCACTCATTACACATCCACACACTAGGGCAATTTACAGAGGCCAATTAACCTACAAACCCACACGTCTGTGAGATGTGGGAGAAAACCGGATCACATGGTCAGCAAATGTGCAAACTCCACACCCGAGGTGAGGATCAAACCCAGGTGTCTGCTGCAGTGAGGCAGCAGCTCTACCAGCTCCACCACTGTGCCGCCCAGATTTTTTTTCACCAGATTCCAACATCTTGTGTCTCCTCCTCCTACGACAATGTTATGCATCAGCAGTAAGTTACAGAAACATAGAAAAATAGAAAATAGGTGCAGGAGTAGGCCATTCGGCCCTTCGAGCCTGCACCGCCATTCAATATGATCATGGCTGATCATCCAAATCAGTATCCCATACCTGCCTTCTCTCCATACCCCCTGATCCCGTTAGCCACAAGGGCCACATCTAACTCCCTCTTAAATATAGCCAATGAACTGGCCTCAACTACCTTCTGTGGCAGAGAATTCCACAGACTCACCACTCTCTGTGTAAAAAATGATTTTCTCATCTTGGTCCTAAAATACTTCCCTCTTATTCTTAAACTGTGCACCCTTGTTCTGGACTTCCCCAACATCGGGAATAATCTTCCTGCATCTAGCCTGTCCAACCCCTTAAGAATTTTGTAAGTTTCTATAAGATCCCCCCTCAATCTTCTAAATTCTAGCGAGTAAAAGCCGAGTCTATCCAGTCTTTCTTCATATGAAAGTCCTGACATCCCAGGAATCAGTCTGGTGAACCTTCTCTGTACTCCCTCTATGGCAAGAATGTCTTTCCTCTGATTAGGAGACCAAAACTGTATGCAATACTCCAAGTGTGGTCTCACCAAGACCCTGTACAACTGCAGTAGAATATCCCTGCTCTTATACTCAAATCCTTTTGCTATGAACTCAAATCCTTTTGCTATGAATATCTACTGTATCAGTATATCTATTATATATTACTATATATCTTTACCAATGTGTTACTCAAAATTAAATGGTACAGTTTTGTTGTGACCAAGGAAAGAAAAACAATTTAATTTTAGAATTTTCCTCCATTATCCTATCTTTTCTTCATGGAATTATCATATACATCACAGCATATGAATTCAAATGGATATGATTATGTGAAACTTAATTTCATGGGGTACCTTGTGCAGTTGCAAAGAACTATTATTCTGCAGCTAACTTTCAGTTTCAATTTTCCCTGCAATAATGCATCGCTGATTACCTTTGTTGCAAGTCTCAATAATGCTCTTTAGGAATACGTTACTTACAACTTGAAAAGAATTTGATCAATTTATTAAATAAAGGTACAATAAAACATATTTCCCCTTGGACTTGTTTTTTATTAGTCAGTGGACCATATTATTTAGCTAAGATCATATTTTCTCTGGTTTTGAGTGGATAACCTTGAAGCTGGGTTGCTCATGCCATGCACACTATGAAAGAACATCATTTTGGGATACACAGATTAAATAAAATGTGTTAACAGTGGTGCATGTCTAGTATCTTAAAAATCTTGACAATGTCAACCATATATTCTTATGAAATATTTGTGGCTCCACGTTAAATTGTCTTCATGCCTGCAGGTTATTTAAACATAGCAAAAGAAACATGCAGTATCTTCTCATGGAACTACTGCATTCAACTTTGTTTCATGAAGAAGATTTAAAATGAATCTTGGAGGTATTTGTTTTTAACAGGCTATTCCTGCAACAACTCACTGCTGACGCACAATGTTGTCGCAGAAAGAGGAGACACAAGAGACTGCATATGTTGGAATGCTGCAACAGAAAGCAGGGTCTCAACCCAAATTGTTAGCTGGTTCTTTCCCTCAACAGATGCTGCTTGGCACACTGAACACTTTGTTTTTTGCTCATTGTTATGGAAAGAAATCATCACTGACATTCACACTTGCTCTAACTAATCTGCCGTTCTCTCATGAATGGCAGGCTCTGCTTAGAATGCTACTTCATTACTAATTATGAGCAGAAAGGAGTGTCCCTATTGAATCAAAAAAATCATTTATAATTTTAATAACTACATATTTTTGATATCTTTATCAATTTCAATGGCAAGAAAATTATTTTACAGTCTCTTATTTGATTTTGGAACTTGAAAAAAGTGTAATTGTTACATATATAAATAGGTTATGTTTGAATCATGTCATATAATATACTTTACCTTCCATAGTTGTCATGATACAGGAATATAACACTTCACTTATTTTTTTCATTAGATGCTTGCATAGAAGAAGTGTCATGCTTGACAATATTGTCAGTACAGCACTGAGTCACAGTTACATTTTGTCAGCATCTGTAAATCTAGTTTAATAATTGTTTTTTATGCCATATATAGGTAATACTATGGCAATTGCATGTACATTTCTTACTTATACGTGCAATGACGTTTACTCGAATAGAATCAAGGAATTTATTATTTGGAGGCATTGAATATTAGGAACTGCTGTCTATTAATTTCCTTCCCATTATTGTTTTTATTTTTTAAATACATCCATTTTCCTTTCAAAATCTATGTTGCCTTTGCACAATATTCCATATACCAACAACATGCTGAACATAGAAAAAAATATGTATAATTTATTTCACTAATGTGCTTAAATTAGTGCCTTCTTACACAAAAGTGGATTATTTGCAAAAATAAATGTTTTGATTGGATATCTTTTCATTCTTTATGGGATTATTCCTTGGTGGTTCCTGTATTATTTCCAGTTGTTTTTCAGTTTTCGTATGCCTATTTTTGTTTCCAATATATCTGGGATAGTTGCCTTTTGAAGTTAATTTGTTCTAATCATTTATGTTCATAATGCTGTTTCTGAAATATTCCCTTGCTCTTGCATTTGAGCAAGCACCCGAGGCCAGGATTGAACTCGGGTCTTTGGCACTGAGGCAACAGCTCTACCAGCTGCGCCACTACGCCATGTCTGTGTTCCCCTTTGATGAAGGAGTTGAGGACTCGAAATTATAAAACAAAGGGGTTGAGAATTAAGAGTGATGTGAGGAAAAACATTTTTTAGCGCAGTTTGTGATTAGAATCTGAATTACACTGCTTGTTGCATTAGTGGAGGCAGCTTCCATTGTGACCTTTATGATGTAATCAGATAAAAATGCGTTGAGAATCATTTGAAAGATGATGGAGAAAAGGCTGGCTGGCGGGATGAGTGAGTTGCTGAGTTTGTGACGACACGGATATGATGGGCCGAATGAGCCCCCTGTATAACGATTCTGTGATTCTAGATGTGTCATACAGCACAGAAACAGGCCCTTCGACCCAACTTGCCCACACCAACCAACATGTTCCATCTACACTAGTCCCACCCACCTGTGTTTGGCCCATATCCCTCTAAACTTGTCCTATCCAGGTACCTGTCTAAATGTTTCTTAAATCTTGCGATTCTTAAACTCCCTCCTCCGGCAGTTAGTTCCATACACCGTCAACCCTTTGTGTCAACCCTCAGGTTCCTATTAAATCTCTACCCCCACTCCTTAAACCTATATCCTCTGGTTCTTGATTCCCCTACTCTGGGCAAGAGACTGCGTTTACCAGATCTATTCCCCTCATGATTTTGTACACCTCTATCAGATCACCCCTCATCCTCCTGCACTGCAAGGAGTAAAGCCCTAGCCTGCTCAATCTCTCCTTATAGCTCAGGCCCTCGAGTCCAGGCAACATCCTTGTAAATCTTCACTGCATCCTTTCCAGCTTGACAACATGAGGACAGGTCTTTTTTTGAGGATCTGTACTGTTCACTTCCCTTGTATCCTCCACTTAGCACACCTTGTATACTAATAATCACTCCCCCTTGAAACTCATTTTTTTATTATCCAATTACTGTTTACCCGGTTGTGTAGTTAAGGTATTTTTGTTTTGTTTCTTCTTACCTATCCACAAAATAAGCCATGTGGGAAAAGCTTTGATTTTAAACTTTAATCGTTATATTTTTTAAATCATTATTTTCCGTTTAATCTTAATCTCTGATATTGATACTTATTTTGTATTTTAGAAATGGCAGTGTTCCGTAACAACCCTGTACAAGATAACCTTAAAATCAGTAAAATCTATTAGTGAAGCTGTCAATAAAAAACTGCATTCCATTTTCACTTCTGCAATCTAATAACCTTTTTGTTACTTGGAGGCACATCACATAATCAGAGTATATTGTCAGCTTATTGGAGGTGGGCAAGCATGAAATGAAAGTCACATTAATATTGATCCAAGTCTTTAGCTGTGGCTATGTGTTTTACTTACATGTGTCCTTGATACCCAGTCTTGCTCAACAATAGCTTCTAATGTAATGTATTCAGTCTCTCGTGCAGGTCCAATAACCAAGAAACTGCGTTACTCTGACATTAAAGCCTCATGTGCCGCTATGTTAGTGTGATTCCATTCACCTTCTTGAATGTCATGCTTTCAAAAGAAATGCACCTCTAGATTATGACCTTGTGAAATAAGAAGTCATTACTTAAGTATGAAAATGATTGGCAATGTCCAAAGATTGGTCCTTGCAATAAATTTAAAATAATAGAAGGCTTATAAAATAATGAGCAGTTGCATGGATGGAGAGCAATAATTACTTCATGAAAGGACACAATAAATGTTGCGATGTTTGAAATGTATATTATTAGATAAAATAAAGTTAAAAGGTTTCATTATTATGTACACTGAAAGAACTTTTATAATGGTTTATCGTGCAAGTTTTCCAGAACATGATGTCTAGGAACCATCCTCCTGCATTGAAGCTTAAATATGTTTTCTACAAACTGGCAGCAGACCTGTCATCCCAGGTAACACTGGGTCTGTTTGTCATCACTGATTCAGTGGATTCCTCGTTTAAATGTCGGGGCAAATCACAAACACCAGGCTTCTGGAATCTGATGTATATAAACAGCTCAGTGGTTAGAAGAAAAAAAGCAAAAACCCCTTGTACTGGAAATCTGAATTAAAAACAAAGAATGCTGGAAAGTTTCAGCAGGTCAGGCAAAATCTGAGAAAGAAAAACAATTAACATTTCATTTCAGATGAAAGGTTATCAATCTGAAACTACTCCTCTCTCTACAGATACCGCTTGACTTTGGAACTATTTTCATCATTCTCTTGTGTTTTTATTTCATAGCTATTTATCTGAGAGCTGCTGCCTCACAGCGCCAGAGATCCGGGTTTGATCCTGACATTGGGGGCTGTCTGCATGGAGTTTGCAAGTTCTCCCTGTGATCATGTGGGTTTCCTCCAGGGAGAATGGGAGTGTTGAGATTTGGGTTTATAGGTGAGAGGGAAATATTAGAAAATTTAAAAAAAATAGGTAAATGGAGACTGGTGGGAGAGGGGAATGGGAAACCTGAGCCAAGGAAAATAGGAGTATGCTAGGAGTATATAACATTATGAGTGGCATAGATAGGGTAGGCAGTCAGAATCTTATTCTCAGGGTGCAAATGTCCAACACTAGAAGGCATAATTATAAGACAAGAGGGAGAAAGTGTAATGGAGATGCACGGGGTAGGTTTTTTTACATGGTGTGAGGCTGGAACGCACTGCCAGGGATAGTGGTGGAGGCAGATACAATAGTGGCGTTCAATAAGCTTTTGGATAGGCACATGGAAATGCAGGGAATGGAGGAATATGGATTATGTGCAGGCTGATGAGTTGAGTTCAGCTTAGAAAGTCATCTCTCATTATTTATGCCTCCAATATGCATAAGCCCAACCTGTTCAAAGGTGGAGAATCTTAGGCTCTCTCCACCCAAAAATGTTGTGGAGGATCAGTGGAGGTCTAAAAAAGAGATTGATAGATTTTTAGATACAGATAATTCTGTCATAACACGTGTTTCCATGACATGTATTGAAAGTAATGCGAGTGTTGAATTAGGGAATATTATTTGCATTATGGGGCCAAATTGGTTAGAACATGTTTTCAATCGGCAACTAGAGAACCACTTGAAAGTTAGTTTGGAAATTGACAAGCAGGAAAAACCTATCTTGGATTTAAACAGTACAGGGGACAAAAAAAAAATGTTTCCATGTAACCTGCCTGCAGTAATCAGACACTGTTGTCTCTTAAGAACACATCTGCTACTTTAACCATGAGTGGCTATTAACACTTGTGTAATGATACTCTATTAAACAGCGTAACATACTGCCGTTAGTATTTTTAGCATGCGGTAATAAAATAAACTTATTGCTATTGGAAAAGATGTTTAATTTTGGAAATCTTATGGGGGAAAATAACTCTCATTACGAGTCTGAAACTCTTTCTGCCCTAACCCCATTTCTCCCTTGGGTACAATTATCTTTGTGAAGTGAGTTTCTATAACGCTAAGTTTCTAAGGAATGACAACTCACATTGTAGCAGAACTACATGTAATAAGGGCATCAATCACTATGAGGTTAGTGCAGGATAACAACTCTGATTACTCTGAAGAAGGATCCAGACCCGAAACGTCACCTATCCATTTTCTCCAGCGATTCTGCCTGAACCGCTGAGTTACTCCACCACTGTGTCTTTTTCTGATTAGTCATAATTGTATGGCACAGAAGAGTGTAGATGGAACTCAGCAACTTCTCCCTGTGGCCAAGTGAGGTAGATTAATTGGTGACTGTAAATTACCCCATATTGTAAGTTGATGGTAAATGCTACCTGATGTTCTGGAAAAAAACTCCACTGGGAGTCAGCACAGATCCAGTGGGCCAAGTAGCTACTTTGTATGTTGTTACAATACAGGGAATCTGTAAGCAGGCGCTTGAAAAGTCATCAATTTTGCAAACATCTGCCACCTTCTGACCTGAAAAGATGCCATTGCTGTCAATTGCCAAGGTAATTGCTGATCAGTGAGTCAGAGGAGCTGGGTCCATTCAATGTCTTTGCACAATGGTGCAACGGTAGAGTTGCTGTCTTACAGTGCCATAGACCCAGGTTCGATCATGACTGCGGGTGCTGTCTGTAAGTTATAGGAGCAACGTTAGGCCATATGGCCCATCAAGTCTACTCCACCATTCAACCATGGCTGATCACTCTTTCACTCTCAACCCCATTCACCTGCCTTCTTTGTATGTTTGTATGTTCTCCCTGTGACCACATGGGTTTTCTCCAGGTGCTCCAGTTTCTTCCCACACTCCAAAGACGTACAGGTCAGTAGGTTAATTAACTTTTGTAAAATTGTAAATTGTCCCTGGTGTGTAGGTTAGTGCTAGTGTATGGGGTGATCACTGGTCGGCTCAGCATATTTCCACACTGTTTCTTGCCATCCACCCTCTTGCACACCTTCTCTCTTGTTCCTGATTCTGGCTCTGAACCGCTTAATATCTTTCCCACTTCTGACAAAGTTATTAATTGGAAAGGTGTGGGTGGCTTCTCTTGTCACAGATGCTGCCTGCTTGGTACGGCATTTTGTGTTTGCAATGGGCCAAACCTTAACTGCCAACATTTAGAGGCTCTGGGGAAATAAATCCCAGGGTTAGACAGATGCTTTGTATGTCTGGGGTACTTTGATTGCTCATTCCCACCCTGGCTACTGGGCAGAAAAAGGTAACATTTATTTTTCTTATTTTGTTTTGTTCATTTTGTGAATTGTTTATTGTGTTTTAATCTTTTAATTACTTTTATTTACCTTTAAATTTGATTTAGATACAGCATGGAAACAGATCTTTCGGCCCATTGAATCCACGCCAGCCATTGATCACCCGTTCACACTAGTTCTACATTATCCCACTTTCAAATCCACTCCCGACACACTAGGGGCCATTTTACAGTGATCAAACCTGCACGTTATTCTTTACGATGTGGGAGGAAACCCGAGCACCCGGACGAAACCCAGGTGGTGACAGGGAGAACATGCAAACTCCTCACAGACGGCACCTGCTGCGATACTGTACTACCCTCAAATGACTTTCATATTTTTTGATTATTTGCATTAATTTTATTCGATTTTATCTGAATTTCAGGGCATGTAAAAACAGTGAAAACAAAAACACTCCCAGCTTTCACAGAATGTAAAGCTCTGCACTCAGCTTTGCCTCTGAGCAAAGGTTGCCAGGGCAGGACCTTTGCATTTCCAGAGGCCCACTTGCCTTTGTAATCTCCTCACCCCTGAGACTGCACCAAGCTTTGCTGAATGACTGTAGGGTGAAGAGGGTTAGCTCAATTGGTCCAGATAAGTGGATGGGGACCAGTTAATTTGCAGTATCCATCGAATTTTGCTTTTGCATTAAAATTTGCTGAAAACAATCTTGAAAATTGTACCCTTCTGTGGTTTTGCGTTGTTTTCTGAGTTTTAACAAAAAACAGCATTTTCCCTTAACTTAGGAAATAAATATTATTAACAAAGCTTAACTGCAAAGATATATTAAAAGTAAATTCCGTAAGATGATGGGGAACAGAGATTTGCAAATGGAATACACTTATTCCACAAGTATTACATGGATAAACCCAGCAACCACAGGCTGGTCAGTTTTATTGAACTTATAGAAAAGATAAACAGAGACAAAATTAGCAGATTGTTAAACAGGTTTGGAATGATTAGGGAAAGCTAGCCTGGGTGTGCCACGCGTGCGTTGTATTTAAATAATTTGCCAAGATTTTTTGATGTGGGAATGGAATGAGTCAACAAGAGAATTCTGTTTGTCCTGGCCTGCATAAGCTTTCAAAAGACAGCTTGATAGGAAAGCTTTAGAATGACGTGGTTCAAACACAGGCAAATGGGACTAGTGTAGATGGGGCATCTTGGTCAGCATGGACGAGTTGGGCCAAAGGTCCTGTTTCCGTGCCCTATGACTATGAATTAATTTTTAAAAGATGCTAAACTTGATGCTTAATATTAATCATAGTGCTTAGAAATGGTCCATCATAGTTATGCCCATCCACACTAATCTGATGCCACCACCACCTTTGGCAGGGTATTCCAGATATTGGTATATTCTGAAATTGTTGGAAAGAAAATCAAATTTATAGCTGGGATTTATTGATATCAAATTCTTGCACAGAATTGCAATGAACAAACCAATTTTGCGAGTTACTTGTGATTATGATTAAGTGGTAAAATAGCATATCATTGCTATCATTAAACACCTGATTCAAGGTACCAAGTGGTTTGCAGAGGCAAATTGGTATCTCTGAATTAATTTTGGTTGGAGTATCTATTAACTTTCAGATGGTATAGTCAATTGTGGGGAAAGGAAATATGAGAGTTATATTTCTGCCATAATTAACATTGCCTCCAAGTGCTGGAGTAACTCAGCGGGTCAGGCAGCATCTCGAGAACATGGATAGATAACGTTTCAGGTTAGATCCCTGCTTCAAACCTCAATTTACTTACACATAAATACAAGTATTTTGCTCTCCAACTGTCTGCCATGGAGTCAGAGTTGTACGCGCAGACACTGGCCCTTTGGTCCATCACGTCCATGTGGACCTTTTTGCCCAGCTGCACTCATCCATATGTCTACATTAGGTCAGTATCATTCCTTGCCTTGCACATTGATTGGTGCTTAAAGACAGTGATTATATCTGACTCCATCGCCCACCTGCTGGCAGCGAGTTCCAGATATCTTCCTCTCTCTGTGTAAATGATTATCTCAACAGAAAAATGTAACTGATATCTGCCCTCTGGTTCATACTAGAGCTGCATATTAAAAGCTAGTCATGAGAAGCTAAGATTTTTTCCCCCCACAAGAGAAAAACCAAAATAAGGGTATCCTGATTATGGTCTTTCGGAATATAAAATGGTGTGATGAGCCAAAGTGAAATTAATTCCTTTTGCTTATTTGCAAAAGATTACTGATGTAAGTCAATTTAATGAAATGAACTTACATAGTTCGAAAAAACAATTCATACACAAAGGATGATTACAATTGTTGAGGAATTTTTTTAGTTTAGTTTTGGACCAGCATTAGGAAGGCATACCCTTTGACCATGTGAAGTGTAACGGAGACACGAAGAGTTTTCTAACCTTTAAAGCGATATGCTGGAGTTCGATGAAGATTAAAGTGTGCGAGTCGGAAGAAGGTTGGATGTACCTTTTTGTTTTTCATCAACAATAAAGAATCTATTAATCAAAAGACTGTGTTATGAAGATTTATCTGTGAAGAAGCTCTGAATGTCTCTGACGGAAAGCTCACATTCGTATAACGACATTCTCCTTAATCATGTAGTCCACTTAGTGGCTAGAGGGAGTAATCTCTTGAACGATATAATAATCTGCCGCTACATTAAGTCAAAGGATACCTCTGACGGGGGGTGAAAGCCAGACCCAGAGAGTGGGACAGAAGACTTGGCTAAGATCGCGAAGGAGGTTTTGGCCAGAAGACCGGTTCCAGCCGAGGAACTGAAGACAACAGATCTCGGCCAGAGATGGCCTCGAGGTCTATCGACAGCGAAGAGACTTATCTGAAGATCTGAAGACATTATCAAGAAATTGTGAGTAGATATCGACTATTATTTCTTTGAATTTTGAAGCTGAAAAGCTTTTATTTTAAACGTAAGAAGAGCCAGAAAGCTATCCACTAGCTTGGAAGATAGCCAATTTGCCTGGAGAAATCCAGATGTCCGAACTTGGAAATTGTTTTGAAGTCTTGATAACACACATTTCTTCTGAATTAACGTCATCTTTAAGCCCATGGATGTTTGAGAGATGTTGGCAACAATCTCAGTTTGTTATTGTTTTGAGAAAATTGTTTTCAAAATAGCTACTCGATGTTTACACAAAGTTGGAGCAGAATTCAGAGACGACTTTGTTCGTTCAATTTAAAGACTTGGCAATCTGCCAAGACCTCTTTAAAATCATTGGATCCAGAAGATGAAGAAAGAGCCATGCCTGAGGAACCACAAGGTGGCGATGTCAAGCTCAGTCAAGGACAAGCTGCCTACCTGAAAGAAACTAAGAAGGAGGGAAACTCGATATGGGAACAAGTTAACGAGTCAATTGAAAGCTACAGAGAACTCATGTATCGAGAAGAAACAGATAATATACAAGCTGCCTACCTGAAAGAAATCGAGAAGGAGAGAAACAAGTTATGGAAACAGGTTACCAGATTAATTGAAAAACAGAAGAAACTAATGGAATCAGTAAAGAATGCAATCAAAGTGAAATCTAATATGAGCCAACTAAGGAACCTCTGCCAAGAGGTTGGAAAGAAACAAAATGTGCTGCTGTGTTCACAACCGTCTCGGGAAGAACAAGTAAGACACACGCAGTGGTATGATGTACAGGTGGATATATTCGATGGTTTCTTGGATAAGGCAGAGGAGTGGTTATCTGAAATTATACCACAACCTAAGCGCTTAATAGCTGGAGGTGCGATGCAACAAGATGCTGGAATGAAAGATGAAATTTCAACACGAGATAATATCTCTAAAGTATCTACACGGAGATCAGGACATAAATCTGGTCCTAAAGCCAGTTCGGTATCAAGCATTTCTGCTCGGTTGGGAGTTGAAGCTGATCTAGCCGCTCTCTCAATAGAAGCAGATGCCTTGAAGAAGAAGAAGAAGAAGAAGCATGAGATTGAGCTACAAAAAGAAGAGATGAAGCGACGAGAAGATCAGCTGGAATTAGACACAAAGATGGCGGTGACCAAATGAAGGAAGGAGATATTGGAAAGTGAGGGTTCAAGATACAGTTCTAGATAATTAAAGACGATAGGCTCTGGACCAAGAGAAAAAACTGCTCCAATTAAGTCAGCAGTTGGATCAATTTCACAATCGAGGTCCACCGGATTTCATGGCTTTGAACACCCATTGGAACGGAGGAAGATGGGTAAAACTTCATCTCAGCAAATGAGTGCTAGTTCGAAACAAACTACTAATGGAGCGTCTGTAAATGCTCGGGACAAACCAATAGCGGACCACGTTTTTCCGAGGCTTGGTGCACAGGCTCGAGCAAGCCAGTTTGAGCCAAGGCCTGTCTATCGTTCGTTGGAGCCAAGCCAAGGTTATCAGGATGGAGTATTGGCATGGGCGAATAGGCAAGCTGAATTCAACCAGATCATAGCTCGACAAAATACCTCTCTCATTCTACCACCAGCAGAAATTCCTACATATGATGGAGATCCTTTACGGTATGAAGCTTTCGTTAGGGCATTAGAAGAAGTGTTAGAAACAAAAGTTACGGATGAAAAGGAGCGCTTCCGATTTCTGGTGAAGTACACAAGCGGAGATGTTCAGGTACTTGTAGAAAGTTGTCAAAATGAGCCAGACAGCCATGGCTATAAAAAGGCGAAAAGGTTACTTAAACTATGTTTTGGTAATGAACAGAGGATTGCTAACGCATACATGATGAAGGCCCATGCTTGGAAAGAAATTAAGCCAGAAGATGGGAAGGCATTGAGTAAATATACAATATTTCTGAGAGGTTGTTGCAGCTCGATGAAAAATCTTGGTCACATGAAGGAAATGAATCTTGCGAGTAATACTCAAGTCATCATTAGCAAGTTGCCCAGAAGACTGAGAGAACAATGGAGAGACGAAGCAGGCAAAATAATGGATAAGAAGAAGCGAGTAGCCAGGCTACGAGACCTGGTGAAATTCTTAGAAAAGGAAGTACGGTACATGTTAGAGCCACACCATGGGACTATTGAAGATCATAAACCAATTGCAACTAACAAAGGTTCTACCTTTACCAAAAGATCAGAACCTATGAGAAGTAAGTTTGCTACCACAACCAGTCCTATGGAAACGACTGATGGAATGAAAGGAAATGTATCTACTAGCAAGCAAATAGTATTATGTTTGTTATGTGATGAAGTTGGTCACACTATAAGATGGTGTCGAAGATTCAAGATGAAAGAAAATGAAGAAAAGATGGATTTCTTGAAAGAGATGGGAATCTGTTTTGGATGTTTGAAAAAAGGACATATGGTGAGAGACTGTTAGAGTCCTATAATTTGTTATAAGTGCAGGCAATATCATCCTGAAGCACTTCACATAGAAGAAGAACTATCAGAGCAAATAGAAGAGGAGGAACTGGAGCAAACGGAACAGAAGAAGAAGCAGACTACTAGAGATGTAATCACCTCGCCTCAAGTAACTGCTCATATTGGGGCCGGGGTTGAACCTTGTATCTTTTCTATCTTACCAGTACAGGTAAGGAATAGCAAGATGAATACAGTGTTGCAAACATATGCTGTTCTAGATCACGGAAGTTCGACTACCTTTTGGACAGAAAACCTGATGAGAAGGCTGAACATCACAGGAGAAGAGACTAAGACTCGATTGCGTACCATGACTAAAGATAAAGAGAGCAGGAGTCATTACATTACAAGTATGGAGATATCCAGTCTGGATGAAAATTTTATACCAATATCTGAAGTGTTTACACATGGAACTATGCCTGTTTGTCGTCAAAATATACCAAGACATGAAGACTTGAAACAATGGCCTTACCTGAAGGATGTCAAGATATTTGAAATAAATTCTAATGTTGATCTACTTATTGGAACGAATGTTGTGAAGGCATTGGAACCCATATAGATAGGAGCCAAGGTGATGGACCGTATGCTACAAAAACCTAACTTGGATGGGTTATCTATGGTTCTTTGAAAAGGAATAACGAAAACAGGAATCAGAAGAACTATCCTACCATTGCTGTTAATCAAATATCTACTGATAAATTAGAAAAGCCGGTGATGAAGCCATACAATCATGACCAATGAAAATATCAGCAAGAGATTTGAAGAGATGTCGAATGAAGAGTTGAAGTTCATGGATATTATGAACTACTTAGTAAAGATTGACAAACACTATTGTCTGGACTTACCTTTCAAACAAGAAAGTGTTAATCTGCCGAATAATCGTTGTATGGCAGAGCAACGCATCCAGAATTTGAAATGTAAGTTTGTTAAGAATACAAAATTTCATGAGGAATATACATCCTTCTTACAGGATATGATTGATAATGATTATGCCGAAATGGTACAGCCGAATCAACTGAATCGGGGTGATGGAGAGCTCTGGTATATTCCGCACCATGGGGTGTATCACTCAAAGAAAGGGACCTTGAGGGTGGTCTTTGACTGTGCTGCAGTCTTCTAAGGAACATCACTTAACTGTCAACTCCTGCAAGGTCCAGACCTTACCAACTCACTCATTGGAGTTCTCATTAGATTTAGACAAGAACCAGTTGCTTTAATGGCTGATATCAGAGCGATGTTTCATCAAGTGAAAGTAGCAGGTAAACATATTGATTACCTGCGATTCTTATAGAATAGAATAGAATAGAGTGCATTTTATTGTCATTCAAACAAACAAAAGTTTGAACGAAATTTTGTTCCCTGCAGTCATAACAGCAAAAAAAACACAATTAACACAGTTTCACACAAACATCCATCACAGTGAATCTCCAAACACCCCCTCACTGTGATTGAAGGCAAAAGTCTTATCTCTTTCCTGGCCTGAAGGGGATGCACAGCAAGATCTTGTTGAATACCGGATGAAGGTACATCGCTTTGGAGCAGTGTCATCACCATGTTGTGCAAACTTTGCTTTAAGGAGGACCGCAGAGGACAATAAAGATTATTTTCCAGAGGAGGTAATAACCTCTTTTTAAAATAATTTCTACGTGGATGATTGCTTAACATCCATGTCTACTGAGCAGGAAGCAATTCAACCAATGGAACATCTGACTTCCCTTTGCAATAAAGGAGGATTCACACTTTCCAAGTGGATCAGCGACAATTGTGAAAGCATTCCACTAGATGATAGAGCCAAGGAAACCAGAGAGTTGGATTTGGACAGAGACAATCTGCCAACGGATAGAGCATTGGGAGTTACTAATGTTGCACAATTGAAATATGTTAACACAGAAGAAAATCCTGCGGATGAAGTTTCCAGATAACTGGCAGCGAACTGTTTCTTAAGCGAGAAGAGATGGATCAATGAACTAAAATCTCTCTGTAAGCCAGGCAGAGAATGGCCAAAGCTTGAGCTGGGATTTTAAATCTCTCCTAATGATCCGGAAATTAAATCAAACCTAACGGTGAACTTTATTGCTAAAAATCCTGTTATTTTTGTGAAGGATTTTCACACTTCAACATCATTGTTACAACACATCCATGAGTTGATCGGACATGGAGGAAGACTTTTCATGCTATCAAAGCTTTGGACTGTTATGTTTTGGACTATGTACTAGGTATCATGCCTGATTTTAAGGGTTTGGTGCGCACAGTACGACTAAGCTAAGAACAGTGTTTTAATAAGATTAATAATCAAGTTATGCTTGCTTCTAGAAGGCGAATGTGAAGATGGAAGAGTCGATGATGAATTCTGATTGCGATATATAATACATGCTATTTTTTCCTCATTAGTAAAGTAGTTAGTATCCCTGCGTGTCACGTGGGAGACCGGGGTTTAATTCCCTGACTTTTTGCTTTTGATATATGTTAAGCCTTCATGGCTACTTTTTTAATGTTTATTAATAATTGCCTCATTATATACTTGGAACAATTAGGGGCTGGTATGTAGTGGCCATTCGGCTTATTTTTTGTGTCATTAATCATGGCATGTGTCTTTAAATTTTAGACTGCCCATTATATTGTGGGTGGGATTTTTGACGTATTTTAGGGCCTATTTGGAGCTACGTTTCTTGCGTAGAAGCTTAGTTTTTAGTTTAGTTTTGGACCAGCATGAGGAAGCCATACCCTTTGACCATGTGAAGTGTAACAGAGACATGAGGAGTTTTCTAACCTTTAAAGCAATATGCTGGAGTTCGATGAAGATTATAGTGTACGAGTCAGAAGAAGGTTGCATGTACCTTATTGTTTTTCATCTATTAATCAAAAGACTGTGTTATGAAGATTTATCTGTGAAGAAGCTCTGAAGGTCTCTGACGGAGAGATCACATGCGTATAACGACATTGTCCTTAATCATGTAGTCCACTTAGTGGCTAGAGGGAGTAATCTCTTGAACGATATAAAAATCTGCCGCTACAGAATGTTTAAATATTTTTAATAGGGATTTAGATATTCCTTTAAAATATGACCTATTATAGGACTAATGGAATGAACCAAAGAGCTGTACAGCACAGAAACAGGTCCTTTGGCCCACCGTGTCCTTGCCAAACACGTTGGCATACTGGGCTATTAGAGAATAGGATAGGGCAAGGTGATTTATCAGAAGAGGATGTTAAAGTGGATGCATATTTATGTCTTTACCCCTACAGTATTGAAGTGTATGAGCATGTAATTGTCAGTTCATGTGCTATTTACTGCCAATAACATATTGAACGGCAATCTCTTGCAGGGTGCGTTCATTGGACCTACCATGTGACAAATGAACAGAGTCAACTCAAAGCATTAAACTTTGTTACTTTTACAGGCATTTATGACTCCTGAGGAATGATACTACCCACCAAAATGGCAGTTATATTTTGCTTGGCCCATCTAGAAATAAAGAACTTCACTTTTAGGTCAAAGATTCAAGGTTGAAACAAGATCGCTCATAACTGTTTCCTAAAAAACTTTTTTTTTCTTAGCCTGTGTATTCAGTGAAGGCTTTGGTGGATTTTAACTATTGAATGTTCAACTAACTGAATGCATTGTTTAGCTGCCTGCAAGTGCCATTTAAGAGATTGGGCAGTGTAAACACATATACAAGAAGTTGCACTTACCAAATGCCCACTTCAGTGCAACTCGCTATCTCTGGTCAGAGGCCATGTACCTAATCCTCATTTCAAACCAACTCAATGAGGAAGGTACAGAGTGCAGAATATAGTTCTCACCATTGTAGCGCATAGTAGCACATTAGTTTGACATGGAGAGTGGATGCTTCAGGCATTATGTAATCTAATTTCTAAAGCCCCTGTCCCATTTTCACGACCTAATTGGCGACCACTGCCGAGTTTGCCCTTGACTCAAACTCGCAGCATGGTCGCCATGAGGTCGTAGGAGGTCTTCATAACTCTTCCACATGCTTGTGAGTGGTCTCCGCGTACTCGTGGCCTCAAGTAGCTCGCGGCGTTTTTTCCAGCCCGATAAAAAATGTCCACGAGTAAAAATAAGGTCGGCATGGAAAAAATTCATACTTTTTACTCCTAGGTAGGTCGTAGTAGGTTGTGATGGTAGTCGTAGACAGTCGTAGGTAGTCGTTGATGGCCGTAGGTCGGTAACTGGCCCGAGAAAATAAAATGCAAACATTACATCATTTTATCATGTGATCATTTTCCACTCGTAGCTAGTCGTAGTTGGTCTTAGGTGTGGAAGACTGAGGTCGAGGAGGGGTCGTAGGAGGTTGTAGACATAGTCGTAAGAGGTCGTAAACATAGTCGTAGGAGGTCGTAGACATAGTCGTAGGAGGTCGTAGACATAGTCGTAGGAGGTCGTAGACATAGCCGTAGGAGGTCTTTTACTTCGGCGAGTCAGCACGACCTTGACATTTTTTTCAACTCGTCTAGGGGCTTCTAATCGCGTGGATTAGGTCGTCCAAGAGGGACAGGCCCTTAAGGTGAATAGTATTACACATCTCAGAATTCTTCAAGTCAAGGATGGTGATAGGGTGGCAGCAAGCTGGAGTCCAGATGAGTTGCTACATTTTGATACTAGGAGAAGTTAGGAGCTGCTGTTAAGAAGGAAAAATAATGATGAAATTCCTATGTGGTGAATTTTTAAAGGTCGTCTATTCTCTTTGTATTGCAGATGGTAGAGTTCAAAAGAGGGGGAAATGGAATCATGTAATATTCTGATAGGTCTTCATGTTATAGAAACAGAATTAGGCCATTCAGATCTACTCCGCCATTCAATCATGGCTGATCTATCCCTCTCAATCCCAATTTCCTGCCTTCTCCCCATATCGCTTGACACCCTTACTAATCAAGAATATGTCAATCTCCACCTAAAAAATATCCATTGACTTGGCCTTCACAGCCGTCTGCCAATGAATGCTACAGATTCACCACCCTCTGACCAAAGAAATTCCTTCTCATAGTCCTTTTATTCTGAGGCTTTGGCCTCTGGTCCTAGACTCTCCCGCTTTGTAACATCCTCCACATCCACTCTCTCCAGGCCTTTCACTATTTGTGACAGTGTCTTAACATAGTCTATGTGGAGAAGATGTTTTCTCTGATGGAAGACTCAACAATTATAGGTTCATTGTTTAAAAATAATAGGTTGCTCATTTAAGATGAAGTTTTTTTTCTCTTGAGTTCATGAGTCCATGGAAGACTTTCTTAAAGGGCAATGGCAAAGGGCTTTTGAATATTTAATTTTGAAAGTAGTGTCTTCTTAAGCAAGAACGTGAAAGATTATGGCAGATAGACAGGAATATTGAGTTGAGGTTACAATCAGGTCAGTTTATTGAGTATTGAATACAAAAGGCACAAAGTGTTGGAGTAACTCAGTGGGTCAGGCGACATCTCTGAAGGACATGCATAGGGAATGTTTTAGGTCAGGACCCTTCCCAGACACGACTCGAAACGTCACCTATCCATGTTCACCAGAGATGCAGCCTGAACCAGTGAGTTACTCCAGCACTTTGTGGTTTATTCCTGTACACCAGCATTTGCACCTCCTTGTGTTTCCTTTAAATAATTAAGGCAGGCTTGAGGGGGTGAGTGTCCTATTTCTATTAATACATGTGCTTTTATGAGCCATTAGTGAGAATTTGAAACACAAAATTATTTTAATTTATTATTTTATTTTTTTTAAATAGGTTGATTTTTCCCTTCTCTGCGTAGCCAGTATACTTGATATGTATGCTAAATTAGTTGTGTTTTCTCAATCTGACACCAGTAACCAGCGGCTCGGAATATGTAGAGAGAGGTTTCAATGCAGGATATGCATGTGATGAGTCAGTGGGCACAATGCAACTGGAGGAGGAGTTACATTAGAGTGCATGAATTTTATTCCAGACCATATAACCATATAACAATTACAGCACGGAAACAGGCCATCTCGACCCTTCTAGTCCGTGCCGAACACGTATTCTCCCCTAGTCCCATATACCTGCGCTCACACCATAACCCTCCATTCCTTTCCCATCCATATAACTATCCAATTTATTTTTAAATGATAAAAAGGAACCTGCCTCCACCACCTTCACTGGAAGCTCATTCCACACAGCCACCACTCTCTGAGTAAAGAAGTTCCCCCTCATGTTACCCCTAAACTTGTCCCTTAATTCTCAAGTCATGTCCCCTTGTTTGAAGCTTCCCTACTCTCAGTGGGAAAAGCTTATCCACATCAACTCTGTCTATCCCTCTCATCATTTTAAAGACCTCTATCAAGTCCCCCCTTAACCTTCTGCGCTCCAAAGAATAAAGCCCTAACTTGTTCAACCTTTCACTGTAACTTAGTTGCTGAAACCCAGGCAACATTCTAGTAAATCTCCTCTGTACTGTCTCATAATAATGGACTTCAGAAAAAATCCACCCCCCCTGCAGCCGCTCATCATCAAGGGGACTGTGGTGGAGAGGGCTGACAGTTACAGATACCTGGGATTACAAGTAACATCAGATCTGAACTGGACTTTGAACACTGCTGCCACAGTGAAAAAAGCCCAGCAGAGGCTGTACTTCATCAGGCTGCTCAGAAAAGCTGGTCTGCACTGTCGCCCTCTCACCCAGGTCTACAAAGGACTGATAGAGAGCATCCTCACCACAGGCATCACGGTGTGGTATGGAAACACCACACAGACAGAGAGGAAGGCTCTGCAAAGAGTCATAAAGACTGCAGAGAGGATTATCAGAACGGAACTCCCCTCCATGGACACAATCTACACACAGCGCTGTCAAAAAAGAGCAGAGAGAATCATCAGAGACTCACTACATCCAGCTCACTCCCTGCTCAAACACAAAAACTGCACATACAACCTCAGGCACAGACGAGCGGACAGCATCGCCACAAACAGAACACGCTTTTTTAAGAGCTTCTTCCCTGCCACAGTGAGACTCTTAGCCAAAACAAAATGAACTGATGTCCTGACCTACCTCATAGCATATCATATTATATCATATTATATTGTCTCCTGGGCCAGTGCAATTTACAATGCAATCGACACTTTTATATAGGGTTTGTGCAATTTACAATGCTCTCACTTTCCCCTTTATATAGGGTTTTAGGCACTTTCTTTTCTATTTCTAGAGAAGTATATGTTTTTATAGATTATGTGTCTTTCTGTGTGTCTTTTTAATTTGACTTGACTTGACTCTGAACAACCGCACAAGAGTTCCTATGTGTGTAAGCACAAATGGCAAATAAAGCTTTTGACCTTTGACCTTTGATCTATTTTGTTGACATCCTTCCTATAATTAGGCGACCAAAATTGTACACCATACTCCAGAATTGGCCTCACCAATGCCTTGTACAATTTTAACATTACATCACAACTTCTATACTCAATGCTCTGATTTATAAAGGCCAGCACACCAAAAGCTTTCTTTACCACCCTATCTACATGAGATTCCACTTTCAGGGAACTATGCACAGTTATTCCCAGATCCCTCTGTTCACCTGCATTCTTCAATTCCCTACCATTTACCATGTACGTCCTATTTTGATTTGTCCTGCCAAGATGTAGCACCTCACACTTATCAGCATTAAACTCCATCTGCCATCTTTCAGCCCACTCTTCCAACTGGCATAAATCTCTCTGTAGACTTTGAAAATCTACTTCATTATCCACAACCCCACCTATTTTAGTATAATCTGCATACTTACTAATCCAATTTACCACACCATCATCCAGATCATTGATGTACATGACAAACAACAGTGGACCCAACACAGATCCCTGTGGCACCCCACTAGTCACTGGCCTCCAACCTGACAAACAACCATCCACCATTACTCTCTGGCATCTCCCACTCAGCCACTGTTGAATCCATCTTGCTACTCCACCATTAATACCCAACAATTGAACCTTCTTAACCAACCTTCCGTGAGGAACCTTGTCAAAGGCCTTACTGAAGTCCATATATACAACATCCACTGCTTTACCCTCACCAATTTCCCGAGTAACCTCTTCAAAAAATTCAAGAAGATTAGTCAAACATGACCTCCCAGGCACATGACCTTCCAGGCACAGACTACGGAGATTAAACCTTGGTGGAAAGCCCACTGAAGGTCGATGGGCGTGCACTGACATGTTAACTTGCATGGGAGACTCCAGCTAGTAGCTTGTGTCAGATTTTGTGCCAAGCTTGATATGTATGCTTCCCATTGAGGTGGTATTTCGTGGTCCGCCCTGTTTCGACGAATGCAATCAACCCGGCGTGCACAATCAAATAAGATCAAATAGAAAAAGTTGTCCTACAACTTTAGGCTGCGCACGCCATACGCAAGAAGAAGAAGGTGGTAATTTTGCCCAGTTCCATTTTAAAACTTGCCTACCTCACATTGGGTTTAAGTTTAGGTTTATTTTTCAAGTGTACTGAGTTACAGTGAAAAGTTTTGTTTTGCATGCTATCCAACCGGATCAGATAATACTACACATTTGGACAGATAAATGGGTAGGAAAGGATTGAGGGCTATGGGCAAACGCAGGCAGGTGGGACTAGCATAGATAGGGCATCTTGGTTGGCATGGACAGGTTGGGCCGAAGGGGCTGTTTCTGAACTGTATGAATCTGTGACTCTAAATACATTCAAGCCAAACTCAAGTACAATTGATTGAGCAAACGGAAAGATACAGAGTTCTCAGAATTGTAGCGCATCAGTTCCACAGACAAAGTCCAATGTCCGCAATGGGCAGAGGTGAATCGGACAGTATCCTAGCTCCAGAAGGACTGTTCAGAGGCCTGACAACAGAGGGGAAGCTGTTCCTGAGTCTGTTTGTGTGCGCTTTGAAAGTTGAGATCATACTTCCACTGTAGCACCAATACAATGGTACGGTCGAAGCTCTGACCCCTCCCTATTCAAACTCCTATTCTCATTGCTGTGGTTTATGTTCAAAGGGGCTTAGAGCACATTGCATCACTCCACAATCTGTCCTCCGTTAAATTATTAGGATCGCCCAGTATTGCCTTTTGAACATTGCTGTAGCTTTTCTAGAGAATAGAGAAATACAGCACAGAAACGGGCTCTTTGCCCATCGTGTCCGTACTGATCCTATATTAGTCTGCACTGTCTCCACTCCCCTCACATTGTACCACTCACCTATATGCTGGGAGCAATTTGCTGTGGCAAATTAAGTAACTGACCCGATGTCTTAGGGATGTGGGAAGAAACCATAGTACCCGGAGGAAACCTACATGGTTACGGGGAGAACATGTAAACTTCACACAGACAGCACCCGAGGTCAGGATCGAACCCAAATCTCTGCCGCTGTTGTGAGGCAGCAGCCCCAGTGCTATGCCACTGTGACGTGATCACATTGATAAATTTCTGGGCACTGAATAATATAATATGGTCATTTGGTGGGAAAGTGGAATTATTTATAACATCATCTATGATCACAAGCATGGTGGTGTCGGCAGATACATTAGTGGCATTTATGAAGCTCCCAGATAGACACATGGATATGCAAGGTCTCGCAATAAAGGTCTTAAATGATCTTAAACACACTAACAGAGCACAAAAGCTATCCATGAGAAAATTTAAGTAATGGAAATTGTTAAAATGTTAGTGATAGACTTGAATTTTATTTAGTTGTCTTGAAACATTTGGAAAATATTATGGATTAGCAGTACTGTTCACAAGAGGATCCGGGCAATTAAAGATAAATTACTTAAATTGAAATGAAGAATAAAGAAATACATTTGAGTGGAAACCTAAGCCCATGTGAGGAAATGGATCGTACAATGACTGGTAATTAGAAACATTTAAACTCTCATGGGGGTGGGGGATGGTTTGGAAAATACACAGCAAAAGAGAAAGCATTTTTGTGAAGCATGCGGATGCCAAATAGATCTGGTATTTATAAAGACATTTTTGGTGTAAGAAAGAGTCTGAAGTTTCAACATCATGCTCTCTGCTTTGAAGTTCCAACTCTACCATAACGTTATCTATTTCCATCAGTGGCTTGATTTACTTTCATTTTCTCTCTTTTCTAGGATAATGTTACAAATTATCTTTTCATTCTGAGGATTGGTGATTTAGTTTTGTCGAAGAGACAAAAGTAAATTTAATTGTAGATTACTCAAGTACGTTAAGGCATTCAACAGCTTCCTCTGTTAATAAACAATTATCTCTAAGTATTTTAAGTTGTGATAATATATTCTTCTTGCTGAACTGGTGTTCTATAACTTTTAGTTTAGTTTTACAGATAGTGTACAAATAGGCCCTTCAGCCCACTGAGTCTGTGCTGACCAGTAATCACCTGTGCACCAGTTTTATCCTACACACTAGGGACAATTTACAGAAGCCAATTAACCTACAAACCTGTATGGAGCATGGAAGGAAACCGGAACACCAAGAGATAACTCAAGCGGTCACAGGGAGAACATACAAACTCCATGCAGTCTGCACCCATAGTCAGGATCGAACCCGGGTCTCTGGTGCTGTAAAGGGGCTGTCCCACTGCGACGACCTAATCTGCGAGTTTAGACAGTTTGCCCTCGACTCAAACTCGCAGCATGGTCGACACGTGGTCCTATGAGGTCACTGGAACTCTCCTTCATGCTCGAGGGAAGCTCCCGAATACTCGCGGCCTCAGCTAGGTAGCGAAAATATTTTCAGCATGTTGAAATATTTTCCGCGAGTAAAAATTGGTTGGCATGGTTCTTTTTAACTCGTAGTGCAGTGGAGTGGGGTCGCTATGTAGTTATAGGAAGTCGAGGGCAGCCGTAGGCAATCTCCTTCGCTGACCATTTTAATTAGCTCATTGGAGTTTTCAGGACCAAGGAAACACGACCGGTAAATAAAATGGCCGCTAAAATTTATTAAACGTTGTCTGACTTCTTAAAAGTGTCTTCCCCCCTTCTTCCCCCTTCTCTCCACCCCCCCCCCCCCCCCCACCGCGCTCTCTAAAGGACTTACCGTACACTGTGCAGCCATCTTTTACCTTCGTCTTCATCGCTGGTGTGAATTTCAGACAGCGCTCCCCCGCTTTCATTGGCCCCCGCCTTTGCGATGTGTTTGCGTGTGTGTGCGCGGTCGGTCGATCCAGCTCGAGGTTTTTCAGGCGAGTGCCCTCGAGCTTGAAGGTTCAAGACACTCTTCTGAATTCGCGGATTAGGTCGCCGCAGTGGGACAGTCCCTTGAGGCAGCAACTCTACCGCTGTGCCACTGTGCTACCCCCTGTGCAAAGTGATTCTTAAGAACAATGCATGGATTCTTACATTGGGCATGTGAAATTATGAAGGCTTATTAATGTATTCCCTGTGCATTGCATGGTGTTGATATACAGTACCCTCCATAAAGTTTGGGACAAAGACCCATCCTTTATTTATTTGCTTCTGTACTCCATAATTTGAGATTTGTAATGGAAAAAAGTCACATGTGGTTAAAGTGTACATTGTCAGATTTTAACAAAGGCCATTTTTATACATATTGGTTTCACCATGTAGAAATTACAGCAGTGTTTATACATAGTCCCTCCCCCATTTCAGGGCACCATAATGTTTGGGACACATCAATGTCATGTAAATGAAAGTAGTCATGTTTAGTATTTTGTTGCATATCCTTTGCATGCAATGACTGCTTGAAGTCTGCGATTCATGGACCAGTTGTAGTCTGCGATTCATGGCCCCATACATCACCAGTTGCTGGGTGTCTTCTCTGGTGATGCTCTACCAGGCCTGTATTGCAGCCATCTTTAGCTTATGCTTGTTTGGGGGGCTTGTCCCCTTCAGTTTTCTCTTCAGCATGTAAAAAGTATGCTCAATTGGGTTCAAATCAGGTGATTGACTTGGTCACTCAAGTATTGACCATTTTATAGCATTGAAAAACTCCTTTGGTGCTTTGGCATTATGTTTGAGATCATTGTCTTGCTGTAGAATGAACCACTGGCCAATGAATTTTGAGGCATTTGTTTGAACTTGAGCAGATAGGATGTGTCTATGCACTTCAGAATTCATTATGCTACTACCATCAGCAGTTGTATCATCAATGACAATAAGTGAGCCAGTACCTTCAGCAGCCATACATGCCCAGGCTATAACACCCCCACCACCGTGTTTCACAGATGAGGTGGTATGCTTTGGATCTTGGGCAGTTCCTTCTCTCCTCCATACTTTACTCTTGCCATCACTCTGATATGTTAATCTTCGTCTCATCTGTCCACAAGACCTTTTTCCGGAACTGTGGTTGCTCTTTTAAGCACTTCTTGGTAAACTAACCTGGCTATCCAATTTTTGTAGCGAACCAGTGGTTTGCATCTTGCAGTGCAGCCTCCATTTCTGTATATGAAGTCTACTGCGGATAGTGGTCATTGACAAATCCACACTGACTCCTCAAGATTGTTTCTGATCTGTTGGACAGGTGTTTGGGGATTTTTCTTTATTATAGAGAGAATTCTTCTGTCATCAGCTGTGGAGGTCTTCCTTGGCCTTCCAGTCCCTTTGCGATTAGTAAGCTCACCAGTGCTCTCTTTCTTCTTAATGATGATCCAAACAGTTGATTTTTGTAAGCCTAAGGTTTGGCCGATGTCTCTAACAGTTTTATTCGTGTTTCTCACATCAATAAAAGTTTCCAACGGTATGGAAAGACTGGAGGAAAGACTAGGTGCTGAGAGCTCTCTTATACCTGCATTAAGGAGCCAATTAAACACACCTGAGCAATTACAAACACCTGTGAAGCCATGTGTCCCTAACATTATGGTGCCCTGAAATGGGGGGGGACTATGTATAAACACAGCTGTAATTTATACATGGTGAAACCAAAATGTATAAAAATACCCTTTAATAAAATCTGACAATGTGCACTTTAACCACGTGTGATTTTGTTTCTATTACAAATCTCAAATTGTGGAGTACAGAGACAAATAAATAAATGATGGGTCTTTGTCGCAAACATTATGGAAGGCATTGTACTACTTATGATACTTGTACTGGTTAACTTCTATTAGTTTATGGATGCGTGCAGGCATTGTCGGACATTAGATTTGGACACAATTATTTAAGTTCACTTTCCTCACATTCATGTATAGAGAACTATTACTTCATTTTGTTCTATCTACACAGAGGGTGGTAGGTATATGGAAAAACATGCCAGAAGAAGTAGTTAAAGCTCCTGTCCCACTTTCCCGAGTTACTCACGAATTGTCCTGAGTTTTCCCCTTGAATCAAACTCGGGGAATGTCCGTAGGAGGCCGTAGATATTTCGTAGTGGCTCGTAATGCCAGCCGTAGGTACTCGGGGCATCAGGTAAGTCAGGACGTTTTTTCAGCATGTTGAAAAATGTCCACGAGTAAAAAAAAATAGCCCCGAGCACCTACGGCTTGCATCTCCGAGTTTGAATCAAGGGGAAAACTCTGGAGAATTCATGAGTAACTCTGGAAAGTGGGACAGGCCCTTTAGGCAGATAGAAGAACAACGTTAGAAAGACTCTTGGACAGGTACATGGGTGGGAAAGGTTTCGTGGGATATGGGCCAAATGCAGGCAAATGGGTTGGCATGGATGAGTTAGCCAAAGGGCCTGTTTCAGTGCTGTAAGACTATGTCATTCTATAATGTGCCATAATTCATCATGTTATGCTTTGTCAGCAAATAAGCAAGAACACTTTCAGTTTGGCAAGATGCTCCCGAGTTAGTTGCTTGGTCAATCACTTGATTTAATATCTGCAAATTCATGGTGCAATTTTAGAAATTAGTGCAAGATGAACTTTTAGGAAGTCCAAGATGCAATTTTAAAAAGACCACTGTGGGATTTTTGCAATATAATTGGTTCATGTTAGATCAGTTACATACAGTTGCAGTAGTCTTGTGTTGAATGTCTAGCAAACCTCATTCAGAGTGTCACACTTGCATTTGTGATTGTTCTTCTAAAATATAAATATATTTGATCTGACAAGCTTAAAAAAATAAAAAGAGAAAATCAGCTAAATCTTTCTATGAACATGTATGGACCTTATTGATCAAAGCTCCCTCAAGAGGAAGAGTAGATAATTCACAGGCAATTGCCATTTTAGATGCAACCTTCTTCATGAATGTGGTCTACATTTTACAGGGAAATATTAGAAGTTAAACAGGTAATTGATCTATTCTGTAATTGGAGATATAATATGAAATGTTTAGGATTTTCAGATTATAAATGTCTGAAACACTTAAAGTAAGACAATAACATCTGACAAGGAATTGATGTCCCCCCATATGAATTGCGAGTATCCATTAGAATATGCCAGCATTAGGGGGTTATTATCTGCAGGAAGTGGTTGGGTAGACTGGGATTGATTTATCTGGAGTGTACGAGGTTGCGGGGAGACTTGATGGATAGATGTATGTAAAATAATGAGATAGGGTAGACAGTCAGAACCTTTCCCCCAGAATGGAAATATCAAACACTAGAGGACATAGCTTTACGGTGAGAGGGGCAAAGCTTAAAGGAGACTGTGAGGACAAGTTTTTTACAGAGGGTGGTAGATGCCGGGAAGGCATTGTTGAGGTGGTGATGGGGGTAGATTTTTAGATAGACATTCCGATATGCAAGGAATGGTGGGATATGGATTATGAGTTGGAGTATAGAGTTGGTCTTGGCATCATGTTCTGCACAAACAATGTGGTCTGAAGGGCCTGTGCTGCACTGTCCTATGTTCTAATATGTTTCAGAGGCCATTTTAAATAATCTGCCTGAAAATAAATTGGGAATTGGAATTAGAATGTCCTCATAACGCATAATGATTAAAATTGGTAACTATTCAGTGTCCTTGTCTTCCTTATTCATTTTAGTGAACTTTAACCTATTTATTTTTAAATGCAAAGCGAATATGAATAAATAAACTTCAATTATTTGAAATGGACATGATTTGGCTCACTAAAATAAACATGTCCAGACAGAAAATGGCCGAGAATTCACGGCGTAAGATTTCTATATCACTATTTCTTGTCATTGTTCATTTGTAAAGAAGGGTCACGACCCGAAACGTCGCCCATCCATGTTCTCCAGCGACGCTGCCTCGCCAGCTGAGTTACTCCAACACTTTGTGATTGTTCTTCAAGATTCCAGCATCTGCAGTTCCTGGTGCCTACCTCAATTAGTGAATATTAGGTTAGTGAAACAGGAGATATATTGGACATTCCTATTCTTGCATTGATTTGCACGACTCCGTGGCTAACCGCAGTCAAGTCGATGAAAGTTGGATTTCACCGTGAGACTCCCCCATTAGTTTTAATGGTAATTTTGTAATTGTTGGATTTACGACATAATTACGCCCGAATCCTGCCACAGTCATTTAGGACTGGTATTTATGTTCTGGAAGACTGTGGCATGTATTTGATTTATGTCATGACATGACACACAACCTTGGAGAACCATAAAAGGAATCATAGAGGCTGCGTAGGAATCTCGCTCCAGGTAATGAATTGTTCCTGGAGGTTTTTCTTTTGTTAAGCAGAGCTGTCGGTTGATTGCTGCTAACAGGCGCAATTAACACGATCACAGATTAACGCTTCGTGTTTTTAATGCATGATTCAAATTGGGGGGGAAAGTGTAGCGGAGTTTTCCAAATAATGTACTGTACATGAGCTACGTGCAACCAGAAGCTCCCTCTACCCGTTCATCCTGTTTGTGGCCAGAGCGACCGAGCCCCACCACAGAACCCCAGACTCTCGCTGCCTAACCTGCCCCTTAATTCCACCCAACCTCCAGAGAGAGATAGAGCGAACAGCAGCAACATGGAGAGGTTAAAATATCTGGGCTCCGCTTTTTCGGAAGTTGTGGCTCAAGTTTGTGTCGCTGGGCGTCATTGAGTCATACAGCGTGGAAACAGGACCTTCAGCCCAATTTATCCACACCGGCCAATACCACACCGCCCGTCAGCACTGGTCCCAGCTGCCTGCGTTTGGCCCATCTCTTTCGACGCCTGGCCTATCCATGCACCTGAACAAATGTCTCTTAAACGTTGCGAGCGCTGCCTCAACTATGCTCTCGACATCTCGTCTCATACAACATACACCCACCACCCTTTGTGTATAAAAGTTACCCCTCAGGTTCCTATTAAGTCTTCCCCTCCTCACCTTAAACCCATGGCCTCTGGTTCTCGATTCCCCTACTCTGGGCAAAAGACTCCGTGTATTTACCCGATCTATTCCTCTCATGATTCTGTACACTGATAGAAATATCAGCTCCGTTTTGGAAATAAAAGACCAGTCTGAAGAAGCCTCCCGACCAGAAACATCGTCCGACCATTCCCTCCACAGATGCTACCCGAGCCGCTGAGTTCCTCCAACACTTTGTGTTTTGCAGTTTGGTTACAAAGCTGGCCTTTTAATTTCAAGGGGGGTTGATTAATTTCAAACTAATTACTGCTTGCAATTAGAACAGGTAACCTGACCATTAGTGGATGGACGCGCCATGCTGCCGTAACTCAGTGGGTCAGGCAGCATCTCTTTTCTCCAGAGATGTTGTCTGACCCACTGAGTTACGTCAGCATGTTGTGTTTATCTTCGATATACATCAGCATTTGCTGATCGTTCCGCCACAATTTGGACATTAGAGCAGGTATTCTATAGACCGATTCTTGTTTGAATTAATGCTTTTACTACACATTTCACGTATTTTGCATTAGCTCGGTATTGTTCTCCCCAGTCCTCTCCCCTTCTCCATCAATTTCCTTTCCCTCTCCTTTGATGACAACCGATGTTGCAATATTTACGGAAGGTGGTTGTTCTATAAAAACTCGCGCATTCGCGTTGATTGGAACCAATAATGTGTACGTTTTTGTGTGGTGTAGTAGGTAACATGTAACACAGCAAAAGCAACGCACAGCAGATGCTAGAACTCCAACAGAACATGATAGATTACTCAGCTGCTCCGGCAGTGCCAGAGGAGTCAGAGAACCAGATTATTAATGTTTCATCGCTTTCTGGAATAGATTAAAAAGGTAACAACTTTTACTCAACCAGACAGAGCCAGAGAGAGTGGGGGAAGTGAGTAGCGGGATGACACAGTCAGAGAATCACAGGCAACATTTATTGAGAAACAAGCTTTCAAAAAGGCTGTTGCAGATGCACGTTCCTGCCTGCCGTTACATTCCTTTACACACTCTTTATACCTCTGTTGGTGCGGATTGCGTTGAAGAACAAACCTTGCACCAAAACTTGCATTGTGAAGTCCAGTTTATTATTGACAGGCGATTTAACTTTGTCTTGCATTTTCAAGAGATAAAAAATATTTAATTGCCATATGTACCGGCAATGGAACAATGAAATTCTTAATTGCAGCAGCTTTACAGCCAATAACACAGAGATAAGTATATAATAATCAATAATAAAATAAATTGTAATACCAGGTAACCATAATAGCGCAAAAAACGGTTCAGTAGTACAATCAAAAAAAGGTCCATAGAAATCCATACTATGCTGAATGAATGGTTAGTGTGTTCCGGGGTCTGGTGGTTGTTAGGAAGAAGCTGCTCTTCATAACACATAACATAGAGTTTTAAACGTTCCCGGTTTGCAACGAGAAAACTCTTCCCAGAATTATTTTAAAAATGCCGATTGTAACAAGTTATTTGTCTATCTTTATTTTCTGGGACAATGGAAAATGTAGTGGAGATGTATTTTGTTCGCAGCTGTAAACCAACCCCGATCAATATTTTGAACATTTGCAGGAGCAGTGTAAGAAAAATAATGGATTCCGTCAGCGGGGGTCGTGGGGGGGGGGGGGGGGGGGGGGGTCGGTTTGTTCTACAACCTATGTTTTCTTTCATTCGCTGGCATGTTGCCTGGTCAGTTTCATATTTGGCATGAAGTATTCATGCTATGTGTGACGCCTGCTGTATGTTGCACCGGGCATGTCCCGCTGTGTTACTCCAGTTTTATATCTCCCCATCTCCTCTCCTAATTTGTTTATAAATAGTAGATGAAGCCTCGATAAGAGAAATGCAAATCTACGCGCCTTCCTTTTCTAAGAACGAGCATGGTTTATATTGTGCTGTCCGGATATTCACATCCACAAGGTGGAGCTCAGAAATAATTTGGTGTGCGCTGTAATTGTCAAAATAATCTGTGAGTTTGTGAGAAGTCCAGCGAAAGCATGAATCAATCGTCTGCCATAATGACTGGACTAATCATGCTCATCATTTTATTTTTGGACTTCCTAAGCAATTAACCATTTATTTCTGAAACGTCAACCGTGACCTCAGAACTGGGGCCCTCTTTTCATCGCCTTCTCAGGATTGTGATAGGCAGGTTGAAGGGTGATTTATATGAGAGCGGTCACGATGGATCCCTGTGACCCCGGCATTAACTCCTATCCCCTCGTTCTGCGTTACACGTATACTTGATATGACACGTGAATAATAATAATAATAATAATTTAAAAAACAAGGTTTTTGTTCAGCGGTTGATAGCCAACTGGCCAAGTAATGTATACAACGTTTTTGTTTGTTGAACATAATACCCAAATTGTTTGACAGACCCAGAAATGCGTGCAAAATATGTCGACATTGTGTTTAATAATGCATAGGTTTCAACTGTGTTTCCGCTTTTTTTTCCAGACACTTTATATCTTGTTTTAGAATATTAGCATATGCTTAAAATAACAGTGAGTGTAAGAACAGGCGGAAACTATTCTACGGTGATGCATCAATTTAGATATATAGCTAAATATAAAACTATCATGTAAACTAAATTTTAATCGTGAACTTAATTTATAGGGGTGTGTGGGGGGGGGGGGGGGGGGGGGGGGGGGGGTTGTTGGTTGTTTGCGGCTCTAGTATATAACCTGTAATCAGAAGCTAAATATTTACGCAAACGGTAGGTTTCGCATTGCAAGCGAAAAGAGCGTGTCTCACCGCTATCCCATAGAGGAAATATAAATGCGCTGCCTAGAAATATCGCTCTTAACTTATTTCTGGAAGGAGCTGATTATTTTTTCATTGTCTAATCTCTGTTGCAGTTGCAGACGAGGACATTATAAAGTCGAAGAAAACTTTCCGGGCGCAGACCGTTGTAAATCAGAACGCCGAAACCGAGTTAATGTTGGAAGGAGATGACGATACTGTCAGCTTGCTGCAAGAGAAAGAGATCGACAATCTAGCAGGTAATTCCCAACATATGAAGGCGGACACGCCGTCTACGCGGTATTCATGGTATGAAGATGTGCGCGCTGACGCATCACTGTTTTACGGTAGGTCTAGTAACGAAACTAGCGAAAGAGGTTGGTTCACAGTTTAGGGAGATACTCGCACAGAGTTTGACTACAATATTGCCTCCACAATACTGAAACTAGGACCCATAAACCGTCAACTTCCAGAGCTCGGGGAACAAAATCAGGGATTTACATCACCCCTCAAAATAATAAAAGCGATATTTATTTCCAATTTAGGAAACTGACAAGCGGAATCGTTAAATACATACAATTAAACATAAATACGCGTGCACCGTCTGGATTTAGAATTATCAAAACAAATCTGAAATAATACATGGTAGACAAAAACGCTGGAGAAACTCAGCAGGTGAGGCAGCATCTATGGAGCGAAGGAAATAGGCAACGTTTCGGACCGAACCCCTTCTTCAGACTGAAATAATACATATCGTTATTATTTTATTACTGCCACGAATATATTTATGTGGAAGTTAGATTAAACTGCTGGGTGCTTCAAGACGGATATTATGACTTTGGTTGAGAAAGATCCTCTGTATTTTCATTCTGACTTGATCTCTCTTTTTTTTCCAAAATTCAACTTTTATCCTAAAGCCTTTTGTGGGCTAATCATTATTTCCAGAGGCGAGTCACAAGTTTGCGACCAATAACCTGAAAGTGAGTTGCCGTTTTTGTAAATTCAGCAAACGACCAACTGACACAAGAGTTCTGGAATATAATAAAATACACTTGGTTTTGAAAATACCCTTTTATTTAGATGTGCGTCGGGTGGTCGACGCCACGAGCTTGTTCCGCGTCGCTCGCATTATATTCACGTGCTTTAAAAAAACTCGTTCACTAACCGGTTTCGATGGTTTTACTTCAATATTTAACTTGTATTTGATCACATCGTAGTAAAATGTAAAGGACGTTAAACATCAACTGAGAAATACGGCTAAACAGTTAAAAGGAACACATGTGTAGGAAGGAATCCTTCAGATTGGGTCTAAAGAAGGGTCTAGACCCGAAACGTCACCCATTCCTTCTCGCCAGAAATGCTGCCTGTCCCGCTGAATTACTCCAGCATTTTGTGTCAACCTGTAGGAAGGAACTGCTGGCTTATACCGAAGATAGACACAACGTGCTGGAGTAACTCAGCGGGTCAGGCTGTATCTCTAGTTTAGTTTAGTTCAGCATATTGTCACGTTTATCGAGGTACAGTGAACAGCTTTTATGGCGTGCTAACCAGTCAGCGGAAAGACAACACATGATTACAAGCGAGCCATTCACAGTGTACAGATACATAATAAAGAGATGAACGTGAATTACATTTAGTGCAAGATAAAGCCAGTAAAGTCAGATCAAAGATAGTCCGAGGGTCTCCATTGAGGTAGATAGTAGTTCATGACTGCTCTCTAGTTGTGGTAGGATGGTTCAGTTGCCTGATAACAACTGGGAAGAAACTGTCCTTGAATCTGGAGGTGTGCGTTTTCACACTTCCATACCATTTGTCGAATGGGAGAGGGAAGAAGAGGGACCCAGGATGGGACTCGCCCTTGATTATGCTAGTGATTATCTCTGGAGAAAAAGGATGGGTGACGTTTCGGGTCGGAACCCGTCTCCAGACTGCTAGTCTGAAGTCTGGAGAAGGGTCATTTTCTCCGGAGATGCAACCAGACCAGCTGAGTTACTCCAGCACTTTTGTGTCTATCTAAAAGAAACACATGTATATTCTATGTGCGTGTAGTAAAAAACAATGAGGAAAATGAAACTCACAAATTTTGCCTTTATTGTATGTCTGTGAGATCGGTGTTTAGAAATCCTGGAATACTAAAATCCCTCTCGTCCTTCACCCGAGGCGATAGATCCTTCCATAAGCGGGCAAAGTGTTATTGGTTGACTCGGTGAACAGTCATAGGGTGAACAACAATCCGGTGCTTCCGATGACCCTAGAAGTGGACTAAGAGGACAAGGTTGAAACTTTCCTTTCAGTAACTCTACAACCCCACGTTATACGTGCATAGTGCCACATTTTATCTTGTGCATTTATTACTTTGTGTCTGGACTCACTGTCACTGACCCCTGGTTTTGTGTTTTATAATTGATCTGTTGCTGTGGATAAATGTGATTCGGGTCACTGCACTTGTTCGTTCTGCATTTTCCAGTCCCCGCACATGGAAGGGGGGGGGGGGGGGGGGGGGGTTACCAGCAAAACCGCCAAAAGTCCGTATTTCCCCCACCAATCCGAATTGAAAATCGACGGGAAAATCAGGAGTACATAGAGAGTACATCTTGGTAGATACGATAGGACGTTGTAACCCCAAGCAGATTCCTCGGCCCCTCTGTGGTAAATCACAAGGTGCTGGAGTAACTCGGTAGATCAGGCAGCCCATTCTGGAGAACATGAATAGGTGAAGTTTCGGGTCGGGACTCTTCTTCAGACATCATCTATCCAGTTCCACCACAGATGCTGCCTGACCCGCCAAGTTACTCTAGCACTTTGTGTTTTAGTAATCCAGCATCTACAGACGCGTGTTCGGGTACAGTCCATGTTTATCTTGTGCTGCTAAAGTCCCTCTTCTCTGTCACCCTCCCATCTCTCTAAGACAGTTTTGATTCCTTGCACACCCACATCTGCTACGGCCTTCCACCTTTCCTGTTAGTTCCTGAAGATGCTGGAATCTTGAGCAAAACACAAAGTGCTGGAGGAACTCAGCGGGTCAGGCAGCAACTGTGGAACGAATGGGCAGATGATGTTCCGGGTCGGAGCTCCTCCAACCAGATGCTGCCTGACGCGCTGAGTTCCTCTAGCGCTGTGTTTTCCTGTTTGTAGCTCGCTCCTCGACTGCAGAACGTCATTTGGTAAAAGACTTCCCCTTTTACAACATAGAACACCGAACTGTACGACCAGTAACAGGCCATTCAGCACACAATGTCCGTGCCGACCATGATGCCAAATTATTCCAATCCCCTTTAGCATATGGTCCGTCTTCAGTTGTACAGGGCCATTGTGGGACCATATCTGGAGTATTGTGTGCAGTTTTGGTCTACTAATTTGAGGAAGGACCGTCTAAGAATAAAGAGGAGGCCATTTAAAACTGAGGTGAGAAAAAAAACGTTTTCACCCAGAGAGTTGTGAATTTGTGGAATTCTCTGCCACAGAAGGCAATAGAGGCCAATTCACTGGATGAATTTTAAATAGTTTGACAGAGCTCTAGGGGTGAGCTGAATCAACGGACATGGGGAGAAGGCAGACACGAGTTACTGATTGTGGATGATCAGCCATGATCGCAATGAATGACGGTGCTGGCTCGATGGGCCAAGTGGCCCCCTCCTGCACCTATTTTCTATGTTTCTATCCCTCTATTACACGTAGAAACAAAGAACCGCATGTGCTGGTTAATACACAAAAGGACACAAAACGCTGGAATAGCTCAGCAGGTCAGACAGCATCTCCAGCGAAACATGGATAGGCGATCTTTGGGGTGGACTGAAGAAGGGTCCCGACCCGAAACGTCGCCTATCCATGTTCTCCAGAGATACTGCTTCACCGCCCTGAGTTATTTTAACACCATGTGCCCTCCATTCCCTGCACATCCATGTGCCTATCTAAAAGTCTTTTAAACGCCACTAATGTAAATAACTCCACCACCACCCCCGGCAGCGCGTTCCGCGCACTCACCATCCCCTAAAGAAAAAACATGTCTCCAAAGTTACCCTGTATTCCGGGCACTTCAAATCTGCCCGTTTGGTTCAGTGAAACAGCTGGCGAATGCGAATACTGGTGGCAACCAGGTGTCCAACCAAGGAGCCCGGCTGCCGCTTATACCGAGGCAACCCAATCATTTTACATCAAGGAAAGACGTGCAAGGTGTTGTATACACATCTGAAAATTAATTCTAATTTGAAGAAAGGTTTGAAATGATCGTGGTACATACCAATAACAAGCCTTTGCCAATTTCCTCCACTCCCTACTTATTTGCAACAATCATCGACAGAGTTAGACTCGCTTGCACATGAGGGCGCTTGTGTTTTTTAATGCCTCATTTTGCTACAAGTAAAAACGTGTGCGTTTGAGACATGCGATGTTGAAATAATCCAAATGCTTAAAATCAAGTGAATTTTATCAGCGTGAAGGAGGCAAAGGGATTGGCGAGGCTGTATCAGCTGCAATCAGGCGGTTGTCATCCGCGTTTGAAAGATCCGTCCTTCTGTAAAATCAGACCAGCGTCGCTACCATTATCCGGTAAATTCACAGCTAAATTCTAATAAAGTTCAGTCGGTGCTACGTTCATGTGTAGAGATGTCTGGTTAAAAAGGAACTCCAGCAGTTTGAATTATTTTGAGACCTCTTAATATGTCCATGTATGCGTATTATTTAATGCAAACATTGTAATATTGGATTCTAATTATGAAGCTGCTATCCCCTGGGAGATTAAAACGTAATCCCTTTCTTTCGGCTGTTCTGGATTAACCTCGCATTGTCCCGGTGTTTTTCCAATTCCCTCTAGGCCACAGTGTCCTCTTCAAGCGTTGGGGCTCCGACTGGGGGTACTATATAATAAGAGAGTTCGCTCTATAAATACAAATGTAAAAATGAAACATTCTAAAAATCTGCTCAGAATGAATAAACACGAGACTTCGACGTTCACGCAAAGCTTTCTCTGAGTAGAAAAGATGGGAGTCTTGGGAATACAAACCAAATCCATTTGTAATCTTGGAACAATATCGAACAGGACTGGTGGAGCAACCCAGATTAAGATTGATGAGGGATTAAAGTACCGCTTCAGTGCAGCGATCGATGGAAAATACCAGTCCTAAAGATTTTAGTTTGGCTACTTTGTGGGTAGATGTGATGGATAATGTGGATACAAGTGAAAGCTCAAGATCGAGATGATGGCATTCCACGTGACGGCGGTCAGGTGACACGGATTAGAAATGTGACCGATGCCCAAAAATCTAATAGTGATTGCATTAGAGCCCCGGAAGCGGAGAAAAAAGCCGAAGTATAGCCCGCAAAATCCAAATATTTGCGTGAAAAATATCGCTCTGAAACAACAAAGGAACACTAACACACAAGCAAACGCATTCTGAACTATACATATCACCTAAAGTTTTAATTCGGTCCCGTGTCCTACTTTTTGTCATTATTTTGAGGCGTGTAAATTCGTTGAATATTTTTACTTTATTGTAAATGCGGGGTTCTCAAAAAACCCCATATTGTCATAAGATGGGAGTGTTTATTTCCACAGGATCTTGCTGGATAACTCCCATGAACCAGCTAAAGAAAAATACCACTTTTCCGCACAGTGAGATGACAGAAATTATTAAAAGCAGATTCCTATTCCTGAATCCTTCCTACTTCCGTTGGTATTGCCGTGTATGTTAATACTCCGTAGAGACCTTGAATGTTGAAGCGTTCGCGGGTGATCCTTTTAAACCGAATTTATTAAATTGTCCCATTTTAAACGTCCGATGTGAAATCACAGTCCCCTCAAGATTTACACTGAGAGTAAAGATTTATACTTGTACTTACAGGCCCCGTTGTTCTCAGTACCCCAGCCCAACTAGTGGCTCCGGTGATAGTTGCTAAAGGAACCCTATCCATCACTACCACTGAAATCTATTTCGAGGTCGACGAAGATGATCATGGATTTAAAAAAATCGACCCAAAGGTAAATCATTTAATATTTGCATGATGCAATAGTATCGTAATAGTATCAATAGTATCATAATATCATGCTGTCTTTTTCCTATTGTGTATTAAACCATGTTTAGTCTTCGCTTTCTTCGACTATGTTAAGTAACGCTGGATACTAAATGCTAAATCAGTAGTTTGCACTCGGAAAGTGACAATTTCCCCCAGAAAATTGGAATATAACTTGCTAAAGGAATAATATCAAATCAATTTTGAAAATGACATTTAACGTTGTTTCCCCCAGTAATGTAATGTGACCTGCTGAGAAATCCCGTGTTAGTTGAATGACAATCACGTGGTTACTGGATTTTATAAAGTCATATGTTTAGCGGACTCAGAAAGAAAGTGTAAATGGGGTACAGTTACGCACATTTTCATAACGTTCTTAAAGTAAATTTGGCGCTAGCCGAACTATATTTTTGTAATATTATAATTACAACACTGTGTTGGAGCGGGGAAGAGAAATAGCCTGCATTTTCAAAAAAATGTTTCTGTATAGTCAGTGTGACGCGAGAAAATTATTCTCCCATTTACTCCCACACCTTCGGTGTTACATATATTGGCCCAAGCAACATAGTAGAACTATTTATTCCTGCAATAAAATTGAACGATCAGCATTTTGCATCCAGATCTTTAAAATGACATTGCAGGCAATGCTAACTTTCGTTTGTCACATTCACAATGGGAACAATGCTGATAGGTGCTCCTGAATGTAATAATCCATATTACGTTGGGACCAGCAACTTTCTTCGCTTAAGATACAAACTTAATTGATCTCACCTGTTTAATGCTTCTGAATGGTCCTTCCATAAACTAGGATACTGCCCGATTCACCTCTACCCCGTTGTGGATATTGTACTTTAGCTATGGAACTGTTGCGCTACAATGCTGAGGACTATATTCGGCACTGTATCTTCCCCTTTGCTCTATTTATTGTACTTGGGTTTTACTTCGGTGTATTTTTGTGTAGTATTGTCTGATCTGTTTGGATAGGACGCAAAACAAAGTTTTTCACTGTACCTAGATACATGTGACAATAATAAATTTAAACCTAAACACCGCAGGTAATAATCTAAAAGTTGTATATGCGTAGCAGCGTGTGATATTCTGTACTACAAACGGACGTCAGAAAGTATTTGATTTGTACATCTCTCGAGACTCGTTTATTTAAAGTAGCCGATACATTTTGATGAGTCTTAAGTGAATAAGACCGGCAGAACTAAAGACGGGGTTTGATCTTTAACCCAAGTCCATCCGGGTTTACAAAAGAGATAATATCTCTTTCAAATCACGCAAGCTAGGCCTTGTCCCAGGTTTCGTTGCTTCCTCCTTTCTCGCCTAAAACCTGCAGGTCAGATATTTACAATTTCGCAAAATCTGCAAATGAATTGTTTTTATCTTCTGCCGGTTTGATAATGGCAATTGGAATTTTGCTACAAGTTTGCATTTTAGTTTAATATTTTCAAACAATCGGCCGTTTTTACACTTGTAGAATATAACTAGACATTATTTTTAATGCTAACCTTCAACGCTAACGTGTTTCCCTCTATTTTATTTTGACACTGGTCTTATTTTAATTTTCACCGTGTTATTCGCTGGCTTTACAACGTCTGGGACGCGTAAATTTGGAGAAAAATCCTTAACGTTCAACTAATAATACAGCCCATATCTATTTCATTAAAACGTAACCATCAAAGAAAACAAAGTTTGTTTTCGAATAAGTACTTTGTTTGCGCCATGGTGACGTTTTTTTACGCTGAACCAAAAAGGAAATTTCGAGTCTATGCTACCCACAGATTTAAAGTCACCTATGGTGAAATTAATAACTTGACTGGATCTCTTTCGTTTATAACGCATTTTAAACTATTAGGCAAAAACTTGACATCAGATTTATGCCATGCATGATGGCATGTTTTGATTCGTTGGTGGCACCGCTACGAACTTAATTCATGTCACCTTAGTTTGTGCGTTAATATCATTAAATTGTATGTATATCTGTTCAAAAACTTCATTCTAAAATACTGGATTTTATTCAGAAACCTAGTTATGGTGTCAGGGCAGGATGGCTAATACGAGAAATCAAAAGAAAAGGATACGCGGTTCCACACGCGACAAATGGTCGCTTTTGTTGCCGCCCTTTTAGCAAAACATGACTGAGAAAAATACTTACTTTTGATTATTTATTGAAAAACAAATTAAACTGTGCGCGTTTCAGAATTCTTTTCTGAACAGAATTCCGCTGGGATGGGTTGGTTCTGGCGCCTGCTCTATTTTGGTACATTAAACCGCCCCTGCTTTCTGAAGCGTATCGTAGCAATTCCGTTATTTCTCTGCAATATGTTTCGAGTATGTTTATAGGCAGGTAGAAACACAATGTCCTGAATAAATTGATTTAAAAATATATATATCACCCTCTTAACTTTTTATCTGTGACAGAGGCCTAATTAAAATACGTCTTGCATTGGTGTTTGTAATTTTTTTTGTATGATAGACAATGGCATTCATTAGCTGAATGCAGATGTGTAATATATTTAACACGTGAAATCATTTTCTTCTGTGTTTTAGTATGATGCAATATATACAAATAGTGCATGTGGCTAGCCTAAATTAAAACCTTTAAGTCCACTTTCTCACATGCTGTTGACAATATCGGTGTTTGCTCAATTTAAGTTATCTTTGCATTGACGTTATCCAAGCCTCATTTCGAATTATTTAAAGAGGTCTGGTATTGTATTTAATGCTCTGACACCTTTTAAATTAAAATATAATTTACCGTTAGTAACATTTAATTAAACAAATATAATCGTGCACTGTTCCAGAGGTAGAAGGAATTGGCAACTCGCTATGGTTGATGCATAACTGGATTTAATTTCATTGACTTAAATGTAGCTGAAATTTTAACGCGCAGTCTAAAATCTGCCGAGTATTTACAGCATGGACTTTAAAAAAAATCATAACTTTATTCCGTAGTTTGATCTTCGTGCATCTTTCTGTCAATTTTTGAAACACAACTGTTTTATAATGCCGACTTCAAAAAAGATTAATTCACTTAAATGTTATAACAGATCTCTGCAGTCTATATTTTCGCTATATGTTGCTGAGTTTCTTATATTTTATCACCCATTGAATATTTAAAGTTAGTATATTGGTATGTCGTTAAAGTCGTTTGTATTAACAGTCTTGTCCTGCAATTATGAGATATGCGATTTAATCCATTACAAACTGCAGGCAGTAAGGATTTTAATCGTTTCCTTTATTAACTTCAAATTAAATATTTCAGCAACAGAAATTTCAAAATGCTCTTAGTCACAAAATGTTTTAATCCAGTGTTTTTCAAGTGCATAATTTCAATATTCTCTCCAGTTTTCGACAATCAAGCATTATGTATAATCGACGTTCATATTTCCGTTCGGAAATAGTTTAAATAACATTTCAAGTCAGTATGGAAATGGGTAATAAAGATATGAACAAGCAAACTCTGAAAGGCTCACGTACGCCAAGGTATAAGCCTTTCCATTAGACACATCCGATAGCAATAATATCATCTACAAATACCTCGATGGTAATATCTTCTTTTAGCAAAACAAAACAGTCCAGCCGTATCCAAAACAAATGGAACCAGTTAACTTGTTCGCCTGGGAATTCTCGGTACACAAACATCAATAGCCACAACTGAACGACAAATGCGGGGGTATTTAAATATGTCATTAATTGGAATTCACAGTTTGAATGGTATAAATGTCAAGTTTTTAAAGTTTTTCCAAGCTTTTGGGGTTCGTGAGTATCTCTCTTGCCAGACGCCAGGTTTGTTTGGCTGCGTTTTCCAAAGAGGTGTGTGGTTTGCCCTGAAATAAATCTAGGTTGGGTAAGAAATAATGTGGACATCTGCGACACTGAAGACAGGAGATGAGTTGCAGTAGGATCCCATTTAGGCGATCTCCTAAACACGACTCGTCCCAGTCCGATTCTCTGGGATGTTTCTCACACTCGTAGGAGACGAGTGTTTTCATGTGATAGTTATTGAGGGGCTGCCCGGGCAGTTCAAGGTGGCGATCCCGCAAAGTTTTGAGAACAGAGAGACATTTCTTCCGACAACCCCCTAACAGTAGTCTGTTCTCGGCCTCGGCGAACTGTAAGACCCAGGCATCGCTCTCGGCCGAACTCTGCTTGCCGGACAGGGAGTACGACTCTTTGGAGAGTAAATTGAATCCTTCGGCTTTAACCTCCGCTACCCGGTTCGGTCCGGGCCAGGGGATGTGGGGCAGAGGCCAGTGCGCCGCACTTCTGGGCCAAATCCCAGTGCATTTGAAAGCCGGGGTGATCTGCACGATGTAGCGGTCCCTGATCCGGAGTTTCACCTCGCTGGAATCCGCCACAATTTTCACCACGTCCCGGTAGCTGCATTTGTCCACGGCCTGGGCTACTAGTGTTTGGAATCGAGAGCGGATCTTCCGCGCCGAGAGGTATCCCGAGGCCGTGATGAATTCCACCCAGAGAGACATGCTCCTCTTGCGGCCGTCGCTGAGCTTCAGCACGGCGCAGCCAGGCAGGGAACCATCGTCCACGAAGTTGAACACCCCCATCTGATTCAGGTAGAGCACCACCTCGAACTCGGTGGGCGCGATCACCTCCAACCCTTCGAAGCGGCCGTCGATTTCGTTCAAGGAGCTGATAAAGCGCGGCTCCTGTACTTCCACTTCCTTCAGCACGTCTGACACTACTTTGCACACTTCCCTGATAGTCTTGGCTATTGCGGCTTTTCTAGCTTGGCACTTCTCATTATAGTACTTGTTCAGGTGATATACCAGCTTGGCTTGGGCAGCGATCATGTTTGGGCAGAGATCCGGGTTGTACACCGGAGTCTCGCAATACCCTGACGGATCCAATGCGGCCGCTTTAACAGGCGCCAACTTAAGAAAAAAATAAATATTTCTTTCAGAAACAAAAAGGAAAGCTCGAGGCCGCAATAACACCAAAGAAAAATAACTTCAAAATCGCGAATCGCTAGAGAATGGGGTTCATGAAATTTGGACGGTAGCAAATGCTATCAGCACAAGCCAAACTTGTTTGTGTTCTCTCTCTCCTCTCTCTCTCTCTCTCTCTCTCTCTCTTTCTCTCTCTCTCTCCTCTCTCTCTCTCTCTCTCTCCCCTCCTCTCTCTCTCTCTCTCTACCCCCCCTCTCTCTCTCTAACCCCCCCCCCCCCCCCCCTCTCTCTCTCTCTTTTGTCAAGAAACAGATCAAGTGCAGCCCAGCCTGCGCTTCCAAAGCTGCCGATCAGTTTGGAGAAGCATAGATGCTCCTTGGAGTGTAAAATATAAGGCAGGGCCGGGCGTCGGTATCCAATCGCTCTTGTGCTCGTCATTGCCCGCCACTAAATAGAGCTAATTAATCCTAGCATTTAGAAGAAACTCAAAGTCGGTGACTGAGCCCAAAAGAGGGTGTTGAAAAAAAAGCGCAATCGGATTGTCAGAGGAATACTTGCAATTTTTGTGTGTGTGTGAATGTGTGTTATGTTGTAGATATTATTGGACAAGGAACCGTTTGGTAATATATAAATAGATGCGATATTTGATCGCTAGTTTATCTGTTTGTTACCCCTCTCATTCTATTAGATAGGGCATTGTTTACAGTTATGAAGTGTTGTGTTTGTATAGGCAGGTGCTAATGCGTTGTTGTGGCTGCGCGTTCTCATCACTTTCAAAGAAGAAAGACCGGTTTCATCGGGCTCTTCATTTGATTGTCAGATTAACAGCTCAAATCCAGCTTTAGAAGGGTTTAAGATGTACGGGTATAGCTGTTTTTTTGAAGTGTAGTTCTCACCATCAGAGATGTTCCATGACATCAAAAGAATAACAACGAATTACATTTTAATAAACAAAAATACGTTTACGAAATATTGTATTTTGAAAGTACTAAAAATTGAATGTTCTTTAAAAAAAACCTTAGTGATAGCCAAACTGATTTAAAAACAAATTAACTTTAACGCCTATGTGTAATGGGTTTATTTTTGAATGATTGATTCGTGCTAGATGCTTTCTTCAAATTATAATGGCTTTCGGATTTACGGAAACTCCCGGGGCGGGTTTGTTGCTGGCGATGCCATTTTCCGGAGTTCTAGCAATTGGAGAGTTGCTGTTTAGTGCGGCGAGAGCCCCCGTCTGCCACTGCCCTCAACCGGGCAATGCTAGCGGGGCGATAAAAGTACATCATTATGCAGCACCGAAACGGGGGTTGCTATACTGGGGATGTCACGTTTCGTAAACCAAACGTGACAACCTGTTTTGTGGCGAGAGGTATCGCAAATGAATATACATTGATGCTGAAAACTCACCATCGTTGACGTGGACTGAGTGGGCGAATGGCTCAGATTGGTGAATGTGTAGATTGTAGATCAATTCAAGGATCCAATTCCAGCATCTGCAGTTTCTTGCGTCTCAATTCAGGACATCCGCTGGCGGTGCTGTTAACAACATTTTGTCGGTCTTGTGGGGCTATTTAAATGCAGGAATAAACGTTTTACGGGCTAGGAACTTCGTTAGCGGGAACGCTTGGTTTGGTCAAAAGATAATTCATAAATTATGTTTTACTGTTTGTATTAACCTTGCCCATTATATGGTATTGGTGGATATCACAGAATAACACATCGTATTAATTGAAAATACAATTTATCATTCGACGGGATTGGAGAACAATCATTTGAATACCATTTACGGTTGATTTTTTAATTGTAAGAGTAGTTATTTGATAAAAGTTCGCGTGTTGAATATTGTTAAAAGTAAAATTAAGTTTTATTCCAAGCCGAATGAGAGCGCTCGATTATCAAATGACAATACGAGCTACATATCGGGTCAATGCAATGTTGGCATTGGTTAGTTTGACTGGTACAATCTAAGTGAAATAAAACACTTGAAAATTAAGTTATAGGCATCAATGCCCTACGATCATGTCACTTTTTTAACCGCTCCTGTTTTTTTAATTTTATGACTAAGGCGATGGAAAGACCGATTAAACGATAGCTAATACGAATTACATTCTCAGAATACCTTTTAGTTCGTTTTAGAATTTGAGGTAGAATTTTACCATAATGTGCACCATTTTAGTGAAATTGCTGGAAAAGTCTTACTTCTTGACATTGAATTCAGTGAATTTAGCTATCTCTGTAAATACAGTATAACCTGTAATATTGATCTGTTGCCTCCCCCCCCCCCCCCCCCCCCCCACACACACACACTGTAAATATTAAAATGTGCATCATGCTCTGTTTATAGAAATGTAGCTGGTTTGTAAACATGTTTGATTCAATTTGTTAAGAGGCAATTTGTTAGACAGTGAAAGATGGAACAGGATAGCAGACATTTCATTTTCTATCAACAGGAAAAGTCAAGAAAGTGATTAAAGAAAATATACATCTATGGAAAAATGGCCAGTGTTGTGTTTGTTATCATGTTCAGTAATCATTGCTGTCAGATTCAGAGACATTTCAGTCTCTCCCGTACGGCCAAACCGTAAGCTTTCAACATGCGTGTTGTTATGTTCAAAAGGATAAAAAGATGTAACAAAAACCGTTCTGAAAAAAAAATCAGATTGCTTCAGCTTGTTCCCTTTCTGCCATTTTTAATCTCTGTCCCATGTGCCATTTTCCTGTTTTTTAGTCTATCCTTTTCCCTCAAGTTCAAATTTTGAATAATTCCAGCTTCTCATTAATGTGGCCCATGCAGATCATTGCACATCTTATTTTGTAAATATATTTCATATTCCTGCATTTTTTCAGCTTTGGGACCCCATGAGAAAAAAGATTGACCTGTGATTGCCTGAAAATTGTCAAATGTAGCTCGAACCTGTAAAGACTCAAATAGAAATTCTTGACTCTTTTCAATGTATCAATCTAAAAATGGCTTTTATTAGCCGAGCTATCTTGTCACTTGGACCAGTTGCTGAATCATACTTTAATTAATTTCAGATTGCGTCTATCATCATAGGAATTGAAGTAAATCACCAGAACATTGTTAGATTAAAAATGTTAAAAAGTACTTTGTGCTCTATTGTTAAAAAATAATGATGCAATTGGTTTTAAATAGTTGCAGTTTATTAGCCACCAGGGCAGTGTTTCACTGGTATTGTTATATGATTGATTACCAGCTATGTTAATCACAAGATCTATTCGACCTAACCCACCCAGTTTATACAAAAATAAGTCAGTAAAATATTTTTTACAATTAAAGTATAAAAGTACCAATTCAGGTTTTAGTAGGGTGTATTTAGTCAGGGATACCTTGGCTATTAGAACAAACAGGTATGTTGTCTCATTTGAAATAATGGTTTGTTGCTTAATCCTAATGTAAAAGTGAAAATATAATTAGCTTTAATTTTTTTGTGTTCTAGATGCCCATCCACTGAATAATAACTTGTGTGTGTGATATTCAGAGAGCTATTTACTGTATCTCTAGCATTGAGCTATTGCAATGATATCAATATGGTGCACGTTCAATCATTACATCATCAGTTCCTTAATATGGAGTAATTTCCTACATCCTTACATGTAAAATATGCTCAATACCGTAAGTATTGACCTTTAAAAAAATGCACAATATAGTCATTTTAAAATGTAGTGCCCAAGCTATCTTCCATGCAAACACATATGTCTTTGAAACAAATGTCATGACTTAAAATCTTCAGCTGAGGAGATAAATGAATCTTTGGTATCAACTTTGGCATCATGTTCTTGAGGCACATTAACAATCCGCCTTCAACATCATAACAGATTAAGTTCCAGTTTTACATATTGTTTTCTATATTGTGAACACGGCAAACATAAGAACAAAGATAGACACAAAATGCAGTAGTCACTCAGCGGGTCAGGTAGCATCTCTGGAGAAAAGGAATGGGTGACGTTTTGGATCAGAACCCTTCTTCACGTTGAAAGATAGAGAAGGCCAGAACAAAAAGGGCTGGTAACAGATTGGACTCAGGAAGGATGGAGTCCATAATGGCCCATCGTTGGCTGGGATAGATGTGCTAACGACAAGGATACAAGGATGTGAACAGTGGAACTAGTAGGCGAACTAGGGTGAGGTAGAGGAAGGAATGCATTAGTTACTAGAAATGAGAGAAATCAAGCTACTGGTACATGTAAAAAAAACAGGTTTGAGTTACAAACTACAGTGTAAATGCACTCCACCTGATTCATTTACTGGGGCAAATGCAGCAGATCAAACAAAAGAAACAGAAATATGTATTTTGTTTTCTTTCGTTTCTCCCCTGGGGGAAACAAAAAAATTCTCTTCATGAGTATGTATTGACATGACATCTTATGCACATGAAATGTCTATTCTTTTCAAATCTGAAGAAAGGTTGTGGTTTGGACTTTTGGAATCGACCACTTCACTTCCAGTACAAAGCCATTTCCAGAAATGAGGACAAAGTAATTGCCACTGCCTTTTGTTTTAAGAATTCCCACAGTTGCAACGGATTAATGGATTGAATTTGCAATATCTTGCTATATTCATTGCTCCAATTAGGATTAACTATTTCACAGAAGTCACATTAAATGCACATAGCATTGTGTCTTGAGGTTGATATTTTTTTTAAATTATTATTTTTAGGATTTGATCCTTGCTGAAAAAGCAGATATTTATTGTCCATTCTTAATTGCTCTTAAACTGTTGACTTGCAAGTTCACTTCGGAGGATTTAGCACAGCCAATCACTTTGTTGGGTCTAAAGTCACACGTAAGATCTTCTCCCTAAAGGACATCAGTGAACCTGAAAGATTCTTGAGGTCATCTACACTCATGGCTAGGTTTTCTTTCAATGCCAGAATATTAACTGAATTTAGTTCTACAGCTGCCATTGTGGAATTTGAACTTTGGCCTCTGGATTACCAGCTCCATAATTTAACCACTACCTCTCCACCCCAATTTTTTATGATGTTTATAAAATTTGCACCAATATTTTCCCAATGTAACAGGAACTGTTTTTCAAAAATACATGAATTCCAAGGAAGTTATTAGCATCATAGGGGATCTGCATTTGATTTAACATCTTTGAATTAACCATGAATTATCTCAATATTATCAACTATGTGCATTTGTTTTCAAAAGATATTTGGGTGAGGAATTCTATCCAGTAATTAAAAAAATATTAATTAAGTTGTTTAAATAAAGCAAAAAAAGTTCAATAGTGCCTACTTTTCTAATCCAAAAATATGTCTCAAGTTTAAAACATTGTAAAAATGAAAGGGACAATTTTAAACCTCCAGGATAGGTCAAGTGGAGATATTTGTGGGTTGAGGTTAAAACATTTTAAATAGGATTTTAACAGAAATCACACACCACCAGACTCAGGAACAGCTCATTCCCTGACCAGAACAGGCTTCTGAACGGCCCTTCAATAAGCTAGGATACTGTCCGATTCACCTCTACCACATTGCTGACATTGGACTTTTCCTATGGAACTAACGTGCTACAATGCTGAGAACTATATTCTGCACTCGGCATCTTTCCTTTTGCTCTACCCATTGCACTTGGGTTTGACTTGATTGTATTTATGCATAGTATTATCTGATCTGTTTGGATAGCATGCAGAACAAAGCTTTTCACAGTACCTTAGTACGCATGATAATAATAAACCTAATCCTAGATTCTTTCAGGCTGAAGATGGTCATATTGTAACGTAAATGTTACCTGCCACTTATCAACCCATGTCAGAATGGTGTCTACACCTCGTTGCAAGCTGACATAGGTAGCATGATTTGCTGAAAAGTTGCAAAGGAATGTAACATTGTGCAAGAAGATTGGTCTGTAGGTCCAAACTTCATCCATTCCTTCTCTGCAGAGATGCTGCCTGAGTTACTCTAGCATTTTCTGTCTATTACACGTGTACTCATCAATGGATATCCCCATTTCTAACCTTAGGACGGATGGAAAGCCATGGATGAATCTTCTGAAATAGTTGGAGTGTGGGGGAATGTCCTTTGGAACTCCTCCAGTGTTGTCCTGAATGTCTCTGACAATCACAACCAATCTCCTTTGTGCAAGATCTAACTCCACCATGGGAGCGTGTTCCCTTTGTTTTCAATGTTACCAGGGCACCTTGATGCCACACTGTTAAATGCTGCCCTGACATCACCCTCACTTTACTTCTGGAATTCAGCTCTTTGATCCTTGCTTGGAGCAAGCCCAGAGGTGAGTGATGCTGGCAAAATCCAACTGTATTGGTGCTAATTGATGCGCGGTTTATTAGTAAATGCCGCTGATAGCCCTGTTGATGACAGCTTCCATCAGTTTACTGATGATTGAGAAGAGGTTGCTTCGGCGGATTGGATTTATTCTAGGTTTTATGAACAGGGTATTCCTGGGCAATTTTCCACATTGTTGGATAGACATCAGTGATGTAACCACACTGGATTAGCTTAGCAAGAGATGGGGCTTGTTGTAGAGTGCTATAGTTCAGTACCACAACTGGGATGCTGTTTGGCTACAGTAGATAACATTTACATAGAGTAGGCAACATATATTCTATTAGGCAGCATATACTATATTGGGCAACATATACTATAGTAGATAGAAGCTGCTGAAGGTGCCGACGAGCCGTGGCCATGCCCCGACAGCAGGTCTGGCTCCCCCACCACAGCACTGGGAGAGGGAAGCTGCCGAGCCTGGCCCCTGCTCGCTCTCAAGACCGGGAACCGGAGAGGAGCTTGAGGGAGATGGCAGCGGCGATGGACACTGGACATAGTGCCGGTAAGAGGGTACTGAGGGCTTATCTTCTGCAGCCTCAAGGTCAGTGCCTGGAGGTTGAAGATGGCCGGGTGAGGAGAAGGACGTCGGTTTGCAGGACGACCGGATGGAGGCGATGGCTGCAATGGGCCTTTCTAGCCACCTGCAGCTGGGACTGTAAAATGTTGCCAAAACCTGGCGACTCTTGCATATAGACTTTGTGGGCTGTTTCTATACATTATGTGCTTTGTACTTGTGTCTGGCAATAATCTTACTGATCTGTATGCAAAAAATTAAGTTACCTTGGTACACGTGATAATAGAGGAACCATTGAATTGTTTAGTAAACAACACATTATAATAGACACACAAACATGCACAAACAAACAATATATTTCTAAATATATATAAGATATATAGTATGCATCTGCTATAGCAGACAACACATATTAGTACAGAACTAGTACTATATTAGGCAGCGCATATAATGGACAACATATATTATAGTAGACAACGTACATATATAGTAGACAACATATGTCTTAGTGAACAATACACACAAACTGTATATTATCTATCAATATTACTAAAACTCTGTTCTTGACCGGTTTTGGCGATCTGTGCTGCGATTTCCGAGAGAACGCCGCCACCTATGGCCGTCATTTTTGGCCACCTCGCTCAGAGCCCCCCTCCGCCGTATGTGTGCCGAGGATTTTTCCAGTCGATGAAAAATGACAGAGATATTAATGATCTTACAAAATTCCCCATTCTCTCTGCTGCCCCTGCTGGCGGCAGGGGGGATGGACTATAAAACCAGGAAGTGGTATGCCTCAATTAGTCTGCAAGCTGGAGGAAGGCAGAGGGTCACGTTTCTCTGAGCTGTGAGTAACACTGAACACATGTCACACAACTGTGAGTAAGTACCCTTAATGTGGTTTGAAAATGAAAATATGGTTAAAATAAAAAAGCACTGCCTGCAAATGGTTGTTTGGGGGGTTTGGGTTGAAATAAAAAGGCACTCTCTCTCCCCCCCCCCTCCTCTCCTCTCCTCTCTCCTCTCCCCCCCCCCCCCCCCCCCCTCCTCTCCCCCCCCCCCCCTCTCCTCTCCTCCCTCCTCTCTCCCCCCTCCTCTCTCCCCCCCTCTCCTCTCTCCCCCCCTCTCCCCTCTTCCCCCTCTCCTCTCTCCCCCTCTACTCTCTCCCCCCTCCCTTCTCTCCCTCACCTCTCAGCCCCTTCTCCTCTCCCACCCTCTCCTCTCCCCCCCTCTCCTCTCTCCCCCCTCTCTCCTCTCTCCCCTCTCTCCCCCCTCTCCTCCTCCCCCCTCTCCTCTCTCTTCCTCTTCCCCCCTCTCTCTTTTCTTCACTCTTTTCTCCCTCCTCCCCTTCATCCCCTCCCCACCATCCCTCCCCTCAACTGCCCTCTCCTCCCCACACCCCTACTCCCTTCCCTCCACCCTCCCTGCTCCTCACCTCTCCCCCTCCCCTCTCCCCCTCACTCACACCCTCTCTCTCTCCTCCCCTCCACCCCCACCTTTCCCCTCTCACCCACCCTCCCTCTTCTCCTCCTCGCCACCCCCTCTCCCTCTTGCCCCTCTCTCTGTGTCTCTGCCCCTTCTCTCTCTGCCCTCACTCTCTACCCCCCCCTCCCCAGATGTGACTGCAAGTTGGGGGCTATGCGTCAGTAGATAGGGTGGTTATGGGGTAAAAGGAGCAAATTAATAATATTCATATAATATCAAGGGGGATAATTAATGTGAGTGCGGGGGGGGATAGTTAGCGTGTGTGACGCTGCATGCCGCCTCCCCCCCCCCCCCCCCTACAACCGCACGTTGGGGGAACAGACCCAACGGGTCTGCACTTGGTCTAGTATATTACTAAATCTCTGATCTTGACCGCTTTTGGCCGACTGTGCTGCGATTCCGAGAGAACGCCGCCACCTACGGCCGTCATTTTTGGCCACCTCGCTCAGAGTCCCCCTCCGCCGTGTGAGTGCGGAGGATTTTTTCCGTCGATGAAAAATGAGAGAGATATTAATGTTTTTACAAAATTCCCCATTCTCTCTGCTGCCCCCGCTTGCGGCAGGGGGAGGGACTATAAAACCAGGAAGTGTCGCGCCTCACTCAGTCTCTGCCAGACCAGGAAGCGAGAAGGTCACGGCTCTCTGAGCTGCGAATAACATTGAACGCACGTCTACTCCACGGTGAGTCCCCTCGATGCGGCTGTAAAGTGGATGCAGCCCTTTTTAACAAGTTTGTGTTCACAAAATGAATTTTGGTTGTCGGGTGTCTAAGTTTGTGTTCACAAAATGAATTTTGGTTGTCGGGTGTCTGCAGCCCAATTGTTTGCCTCTCCTTTTAACAAGTTTGTGTTCACAAAATGAATTTTGGTTGTCTGGTGTCTGCAGCCCAATTGTTTGCCTCTCCTTTTTAACAAGTTTGTGTTCACTAAATGAATTTTGGTTGTCGGGTGTCTGCAGCCCAATTGTTTGCCTCTCCTTTTTAACAAGTTTGTGTTCACTAAATGAATTTTGGTTGTCGGGTGTCTGCAGCCCAATTGTTTGCCTTGGCTTGGCTTTTAAAATCGTTGCAACAGTTGGATGCCTGCCCAAGCATCCATACGGCCCACAACGTCTATACTAGCCCTCTGGAAACCAGTACCTTCAGCCCGCAACACCCATACTAGCGCAACAGACAGCCCCCCCCCCCACTGGCGAACAGTATTGGAATTGGTGGAGGTGGAATATTGCGTTGGTGACCAGCCCACCCGTGTGATGCTGGGACCCAACGGGTCCCACTTAGTCTAGTATATACATAGAGTAGACAACATATACTTTAGTAGTCTGCAAACACACACGCATATACTGTATGTTGTCTACGATATATATATATGTCTCCACACACACACGCACACACATATATATATATATAGTATACAAGATACTATATTATCTACTATATGTTGACAACATAGTATTAAGAAAACAAAGTGCTGGAGTAACTCAGTGGTTTGGGCAACATCCCTGGAGGATGTGGGTATGTGACATTTTGGGTCTGGACAACATACACTATGTTGTCTATATTGGACCATAGTGGCCTCGGTACTGTGTGAGGTGAACCAAACCAGCAGAAGGGCAGCTTCCGTGTCGATGACGTCCCAGGGGGAAGCCTTGCTGAGACTGGACCTGAAACATTGCGCACAGTTCGGACTTTCTTACCTAGAAACAGCTATGATTTAGGCTAAAGTCTTTATTCAGAAGGTGATGAAACTTTAGAATTCTCTACCCAGAGTGTGGTTGAAACCTGGTCAATGTGTTTAAAACGGAGATCTATATACTTCCAGTAAAAAAAAAAGCTGTGAGGGCTTCAAGGGTTACGGGGAGAAGGCAGGAAAATGGGGTTGAGAGTGAAAAATAGATTAACCATGATCATCGATCGGTCGAGTGGCCTAATTCTGCTCCCATGTCTTATGATCGATATTAAATTTTCCTCTCCTGTCCAGATATATTTTTTAAAAAACTAAAACTTAGATACATTTTTAAAAGTGAAATAACGTTAAATTAAAATATATATCTGAATAGATTTAAAAATGCTTGTAAATATTTTTAGTTACTTTGGATTTGTTTAATGCTTTTAAAATAATGTAACCTCCCCTCCCCTCCCCTCTGCTCTAATGTAGCCTAACATGGTGCAGAATTCAAGAACTGATTCCCCTGTGTAATTGCTGAGGAATCCATCTTGTTGGCAAATTCTGACATCCTATATAAAAGTTTACCTGTTTAAGTGGAGGCAAAGTCCAGAACTTCTGTGCAAGCATTGCCCTGAATAACTGACTCCTTGTGAGGGGCTATGTCAGAGTAAACTGACAGAGTTGGTGTTCTGAAACTGCCAATAACCTTTTTGACTTAAGCATTTTTCAGTACCTGCACATAAGGCCCAGACTTAAATTTAAACAGGTAAATGTTGACAATTTTGTATGGGAAGACAAATAATTACTAGCGGACAACTGGCTGTGTATTTCTGCCTATCAAAACCGTCCCTCACCTGTATCCACCTATCACTCACCAGGCTTTGTCCTGCCCCTCCTTTCTTCCAGTTTTCTCTCCCCCCCCGGCCAGACCATAATCAGTCTGAAGAAGGGTTCTAACCCAAAATATCACCTATCCATGTTCTTCAGAGATGCTGCCTGACCTTCTGAGATGCTCCAGCACTTTGTAGCTTTTTTTGTAAACCAGCATCCGCAGTCCTTGTGTCAACATATTTCTTATGGTATGTTTAGTAGTCTCATGGAGACACAAGAGACTGCAGATGCTGGAATCTTAAGTGATAAAGGAAACTGCAGGAGGAACTCAGCGGGACAGGCAACATCTGTGGGGAGAATGGGCAGGCCACGTATTGGGTTGGGAGCTTGAAGAAGAATACCTGATCCGAGATGCTATTTGTGTATTTCCTTTCACAGAAGCTGCCTGATCTGCTGAGTTCCTCCAGTATTTTGTTGTTGTTTTTCATTTAGTAGAGTTTGTTAGGTGAGATATTTGGCACAAAGAAGGCAAAAGAATGATTTCATTAAATTGATAAAGTGGAATTCTTTTCACTCATAAAACTAAGAGACTGTACCAGATCAATTGTTCACATTTGTTTACTTTAGATGAAAGAAACTTCACTTCATGTTTCATTTTTAAGATATCTGCATATTTTCTTAATTGAAGAATAAGATAGTAACCAAATCTTAATTTATTTACCTGTACTATTAGCGTGAACACGTATACCATTTTGGTTTCTGGATTGCAGTTTTTCAAATGCATTGATACCATGTTAACTTTGTCATCCTGCCAACCACAGAAAATATAGCTCTTTGTGGGAATTGAAAACCATTATAGGAAGCTTGTTTGCTTGAATTGTCACAATGCAACTGGAAATACTATATTTTATAAAGTGGTTGATATTCTCTTACTTATTCCAGCAGTGATTTCACTACATCAAAATGAAGACCAGTGGGTAGTCCACACGAGAAAGAATATCAATATAAAGTTGAAATTAAATCCACAAAGAGATTTATTGAGTGCTCTCTGCTGAATCCAAGGCATATGTGCAGACATTCTTCACCTATTACTATTTTTCTTCAGACCACATTAGATAATTCATTCAGCATTTTCAGCAAGCCAATGCATTTCCACTGATATGATAAGATGACTGTGATTACTTCTGGGATTTACACTTCTTAATTTGCCACACCTGCACTGGTTCAGAGGTTTAAAGCTATAGTGCATTTGTTATAGTTTAAATACTGCATTACTAAGAATTTGTGGTCACATTATAGATCTGACCCCCAGTAATGAATCTATGTCTGCAGATGATCAGATTCATTTATTATCCGTGTACCTTGAAGCAGTGCGGGATGCCCTTTTTTCTCCTCAGCTGATGTTAATACACATCTTTGTACTCAGCATATTTAAGAAACACAATATTTGAAGTAGACTGGTGGATGATGGATGTTCTTCCATTGAAATCTGGAGGTGATTTTAGAATCTGCAAGTTTCTTCATTAGTGTAGAAAATTTTAACTCTAGCATGTGCTCTGTTCCTGGTTAAAATACAATTCCAAGCGTTCCTTTGAAAATGTGGTATGCTACACTGGGTTTGCTGAAACAAGATACTAGTGTAAGGATTTTATTGATTCATTTCTTTGAGGATCTGGGCATATGTGGCAAGGACAGCATTTCTCATTGTCCTTAATAAAATGGTGGCAAGCAGCTTCCTGAACCACTGCAAACATTTTGGTGAAGGGACTCCACATGGCTGCTGACAGGGAGTATCAGGATTTAAACCCACAAGCAATAGGATGGATAGGACGAATGTCATTAAGCTGGAAGGAGTGCAGAGAAGATTTATGACGATGTCAGCACTTGAGGGGCCTGAGCTATATGGAGAGGTCGGGGTAGGTTAGGACTTTATTCCTTGGAGCGCAGGAGGACTTTAAGACTTTTGCCTTCCATCACAGTGAGGAGGTGCCTGGTACACTCACTGTGGTGGATGTTAAATCTGTGTTCAGTGTGTGTGTTTTGTTATTTTATTCTACGTTATGACTGCAAGGCACGAAATTTCGTTCAGACTGAAAAGTCTGAATGACAATAAAGGATACTTTGACTTTGACTTTACTTTTGATGAGGGGTGACCTTATAGAAGTGTATAAAATAACGATGGGAACAGATAGGGTGAATCCACAGAGTCTTTTACCCAGGGTAGGGGAATCAAGAAGCAGAGGACAGGTTTAAGGTGAGTGTAGAAAGATTTATTAGGAACCTGAGGGGCAATGTTTTCACTCAGAGGGTGCTGGGTATATGGAACAAGTTTCCAGAGGAGGTGGTTGAGGCATTTATTTCATTTGTACAGGATAGGAAAGGCTCAGAGGGATATTGGCCAAATGCAAGAAAATGGGGCTACTTAAGATGGAGCATCTTGGTCAGTATGGACCAGTTGTACCAAAGTGTCTGTTTTCATGCTGTATGACGCTATGACTCAATGAAGGACTTGCAATAGATTTCTTGGTCGAAGTGCTGGAATAGGGAGGAACAGGAAGGGTTGGGAAAGGGATGACCTTGAAACCAAGTGAGTAGGAAGTCACACCTGCTCAGGATATTTGGGGTTCAGTTGCCCTACCTGAGATCCTCACTGGACGGCGCCGGTCTCTGCAGCCACACCTGCTTCTTGGGAGCAGGGTGAGGACCACACTGGCAGTTGTGGTGCAGGTGGCTCTGACTAGGGATGTACGGTTCTGGCTTGTAACCTTTTCTACAAAAAGAAAAGGGGCGGCACAGTGGCGCTGCAGTAGAGCTGCTGCCTTACAGCGCCAGTTCCATCCTGACTACGGTTTCTGTCTGTACGGAGTTTGTACGTTTTCCCTGTGACTGTGTAGGTTTGCTCCGGGTGCTCCGGATTCCTCCCTCACTCCAAAGACGTGCAGGTTTGTAGGTTATTTGGCTTCTATAAATTGTAAATTGTCCCTAGTGTGTAGGATAGAGCTAGTGTGATGGCTGATCAGCATGGACTCGGTGGGCCGAAGGGCCTGTTTCCACACTGTATCTCTAAAAATAAAAAAAATAATAATTTGCATTTCCTTTCCTCTTAACAGAGAGCGAGTGAAACAAGCAAAGCGACTTACAGAGGTTGCAAATTTCTTTACAGGACAGGGAGCTGTTGAGGACATGTACATTGCTTTGCAGGCACTGGATGTCAACTTCATCATATCCCGGACTGAAAGGGTTTCCATTATGCTTAACATCAATATGGTGCGTGACAATGGGCTGTGCGACCTCCATGTCATTGGGAAGCATCCTGGCAAGGCACGGCTTATTCATTCCTGCAGTAGTCTGTCTGTACAGACAGCATCTGTACTCAGCATCAAACTCGGATCTCTGGCGCTCTAAAGCAGCAACTTTCTTTTGGGAAGGAGATGAGGAGAAATTTCTTTAATCAGAGGGTGGTGAATCTGTGGAATTCTTTGCCACAGAAGGCTGTAGAGGCTAAATCAGTGGATATTTTTAAGGCAGAGATAGATTTTTGATTAGTACAGGTGTCAGAGATTTTGGGGAGAACAGGAGAATGGGGTTAGGAGGGAGAGATAGATCAGGCATGATTGAATGGCAGAGTAATCTTGATGGGCTGAATGGCCTAATTCTACTCCTATCACTTATGACATAACTTTACTGCTATGTCACTGTGCCGCTCTTATGTTGCCACTTTTAAGAAGCTATGGATGGACTCTCATGGATTTTGTTTTGTAGGTATATCAGCCACATGGGACAGTGGATGCCCACTAACCAACAATGATTATCCCAGATCTCATGGTTCACAACTTCACTGCATGCATTAAAAGCATACAATGTGACCCTTGCTTCCCCTGTAATGAGACGAGGGTGGATGCCTTTAACATGTTGTAGCAATTATTCTGATGCCCGCTCAGCCCTGCGGACTCAGGTTCTTCTTCTTGACTTCTTGCTATCACTCAACAGGCTGGAAACAAACCACCAAGAATGTGAATCAGTGTAGGACGGGATGGAATGTAGAGTAGGTAATAATCTAAATAGTGAGATACAAAGAACTGCAGATGCTGGTTGACTAAAAAAGACAAAGTGCTGGAGTAACTCAACAGGTCAGGCAGCATCTCTGGAGAATATGGAAGGGTGGCGTTTCGGCTGAAGACCCTTCTTCAAACTGAATTGTCTAGATAGTCCTGGACTACTCTACTGTATTATCCCAGTGACAGGGTGTGGCTGGCGAAAGTCTGCAGAGATTTTCCTACAGCCAACTCTGCAGTAAGATCTCAAGTAAGTGGGGGTGTAGAAGGCCCAGTTTTAGATTGCACCAATGTGTCAGAGACAGCAAGATTTTGATTGAAAGACACAGCATGGAAACAGGCCCTTCGGCTCACTGTGTCCATGCCGACTATCGTTCACCCATTCACACTAGTTCTATGTTATTCTATTTTCTCATCCACTCCCTACACACGAGGGGCAATTTACAGAGGGCCAGTTAAACTACAAACCCACACGTCTTTGGGATGTAGGAGGAAACCGGAGCACCTCAGGAAAACCCACGTGGTCACAGGGAGAACGTGCAAACTCCACGAAAGCAGTACCGAGGTCAAAATTGAACCTGCGTCTCTGGCGCTGTGAGGCAGCAGCTCTACCGGCTATGCCGCTGTGCCACCTGGTCATTCTGGTTCATCTGGCCGACAGACAGCAGCAAAACCACTGGCAGTGTTGTGGGAACGGGAGAAGGAATGCTGACAACCAAATGGCGCCAAAATATGTTGACCCATGCATGCGTGAGCTATGCACAAAGAATTGCACTGTGCAGTGCGTACGTGACAATGAAGAACCATTGAATTCATGAACCTTGGGAAGGAAAAAGGCTTGTTCTTTATTGATACCACCTCCCCCAGGGTGCTGCCTCAGTAGTCCTGGTAGAAAGTAGAATACTAGCAGTGATGATACCTATGTATCCGAGCGTTGGTATTTGCAGCAGAATGCAGCAGCCAGAGCCTGTGTGACAACGAGATGACCTTGTATAGTTTTTTTTCTGAGTCTCTATACTGTGACACCGAGACTTCAGGTTAAAGCTGCTTCCGTTGCAACAGTAATTAAGGCACTGGCCTTTGGTGACTTTGTTATGCGTGGCTGCACAACTGCATTGATGGAGTTTGTCACCAATTCCACGCAGGGGAGGATAAATTCCAACCTCTGCAGAAAACCTCGTGACAAGTTGGTTTCTGATTCTTTGACATTGAACATACATTTTCTGGTCACCTTTCCAAAGCACCAGACATTTTGGTGAATGAACCTTTTGCTGCAGACTCATCCATTAAATACTTCATTCAAGTATAGGAACAGACTTAAGCCATTCGGCCCAACGAGTCTGCTCCGCCATTCGTTCATAGGTGATCTATTGTTCCCTCTCTACCCCATTCTCCTGCCTTCTTCCCATAACCTTTGATGCCCTTATTAATCAAGAACCTGTCAATCTCCTCTTTAAAAATACTCAATGACTTGGCCTCCACCGCTGTCCGTGGCAAGGAATTCCACAGATTCACCACCCTCTGGCTAAAGAAATTCCTCCTCATCGTCATTTTAAAGGAGGCTGAGGCTGCCCTCTGCTCCTAGACTCCTAGACTCTGCCACTACTGGAAACATCCTTTTCACGTCTGTCAAGGCCTTTCATTATTCGTATAATTTTGAGTATTCGTATAATACTGAGTATTTTGCAGTAGCATTTTTATGATATGACAGTCAGAGGAAATCCGACATCAAGAGCTTTTTTTGCTCCAGGTTCGGCTGCAAGGCACAATATTCACTGTCTCTTCACTTACAGGGCTCTCCTCGATCCTGTACATAAGGAGCAGTGCATCAGGTTAAATTCAGCTTGTTCAGTAGGCTGCTGTTGGTTATTTTCAGGACTGATGTTTTATCCTTTGATCTCTACATTTAGTACTGACCTCCTCATAAAAGAGGAACATGAGAGCATATTCCATTATGATATTGAAGAGCAAGCCTTCTTTACCTATGAATATTTTCACACAAGCTGAAAAGGATAGGTGTAGAAGCATAAGGGCCAAACGCTGACGAATGGGACTACCTTAGATGGGGCATCTTGGGCGGCATGGACGAGCTGGACCCAAGGGCCCGTTTCCGTGCTGTATGACTGTGACTCCTTCCTAATTCTTCTATCTGACACGGGATCCAAGGGCATTTTTCCCTCTAACAAACTACCCAATCTCAGAATGACTGGTTTCTTTACTAGAATGGAAGTGCTTACTTTACACTATAAGTTCAGTCATCTCTGCACATCTGGGAGATACAGCAGTTTAAAAGCTAAGTTCAATCAAGGTCTAGTCCATTAAGGGACTCTGAGGGTAGATGGAATTAAACTGGGAGCTGGGGAACCTAGGACTAGGGAAGAGCTTGAAAATTAGATCCAAACCTTTTAAGAGCTAAGCAGGAAAACACAGCTACACACAAATGGTAAGAGACATTTGGAGTCTTCTATCCCAAATAGCTCTTAATGCCAGGTCAACATTTTAAATCCGAGATTGATAGAGTTTTGTTAAGCAAAGGCCTAAGGGATATGGACCAAAGTCGGGAATATCGAGTTAGCTCGCAGATCAGCCATGACCTCATCAAATAGCTCAAGAGGCTAAATATTTTTATACTCCTGCGGATATACTCAGAGAGGCTTTATTTACAAAAGATGGGTTCTGCTAAATATTCAGTCATTCTTCCTGCCCTTAATTTTAAGAAGAGATTTCAGAAATACACTACAGTAGTTGGATAAAGGTTAAGTATAATAGCTGGATTGGTGTTTGATAATTTTAGTTTAGTTCTTGATACAGCACGGAATCTCAGCGATCCAAGCACACTAGCACAATCCTACACACACTAGGGACAATTTACAGAAACCAATTAACCTACAAACCTGTATGTCTTTGGAATGTGGGAGAACACCGGAGCACCCAGAGAAAACCCATGCAGGTCACGGGGAGAATGTACAAACTCCATGCAAACAGGATCCGTGGTCAGGATCGAACCCGGGTCTCTGGTGCTGTAAGACAGCAACTCTAATGCTGCGCCACCGTGCTGCCCAATGAATTCCTTGCCATTGTTTTCCATATAACAATATGCAGTAGAAGTTATTTCTGTCCTCTCTAAAAGGTGCAATGTCCTCTTGGAACCTTCTGAATGTTGAGTAAAAAGAGCAAGTGATTGTATTTCCTCAGCCAATCAGATTGAAAAAATATTACTGATTAACATTGAAATATTGGTTAAGTTATTGAATTAATGTCAAAATGGGCTTCAAAGTGGAAAGAGTGGGAAGGAAAGTTTGTATTTGTGGTGAATTACATCCATTCAAGTAACCATGCACATTAGCATCCCTGTGTATTGTACCATCAGTCATTACAATTTACAAGTAGCTTCATCTTGGTTTGCAGTATAATTTATGTTTCCAATTAACCAATAATTGAAGGGCTCATTAAGCACATTTTTTCAAAGACCAAAAATGAATTTCAAATTAGTATATTTCAGAACTTGTTTCACTTTGCCAGACAATAAATCTCATGCTCGTTTCTGCTGCAACTATAATGGAAAGCATCCACTGTATAGCAATATCATCATGCTATCTTGACTGATCATAGCCTACACTTCAGTAAGCCATTGGGGGAATGCTGCACTATTGGAAATGCAATCTCAAATGAACTTTCATTACATGATAGACTTTCCAATAGAAACTTTGGAACAGGACAGTTATTTGGAACAGGAGCGGCTTACCCCGATGGCATTTACCACCATAGCCGGGGACTTCAACAAAGCCAACCTGAAAAAAATCACTCCCAAACTACCATCGACATGTCTCCTGCAACACCAGAGGATTAAACACCCTTGATTACTGCTATATGACCATCAACGGTGCCTATCGCTCTATCCCTCGCCCTCACTTCGGGAAATCCAACCATTCAGCAGTGCTGCTTCTTCCTGCATACAGTCAGCATCTGAAGAGCGCACCTCCAGAGGTGAGGACTGTACAGAGCTGGTCTGGGGAGGCAGAGGAACAACTCCAGGACTGCTTGGAGTCTGTCGACTGGGCAATGGACCTGAATGAATTTGCCACAGTCGTTATAGACTTCATAAGGAAATGTGTGGGGGACTACGTTCCAACAAAAACCTTCCGAGTGTTTCCTAACCAGAAGCCTTGGATGAACTATGAGATCCGCATTCTGCTGAAGACCAGATCCCGGGCATTCAGGTCTGGTGATGCAGAGATCTATAAGAAGTTCAGATACGACCTTGACAAGGCCATCAAAAAGGCCAAAAGGTACCATCTCAAAGCTGGAGGATGGGGCGGATGTTCGGCAACTGTGGCAGGGTTTGAATGCCATCACCTCCTACAAGGCAAAATCATTAGGCAGCTCAAGTGACAGCCAAGCATCACTCCCTGACGAACTCAATGCGTTCTACGCACGCTTTGATAGGGAGAACACTGATGTGCCTTGTCGAGCCTCCATTCGCCCTGATGATATTACTGTCACAGTCACAGAGGCCGACGTCAGAAGATCCTTCAGGGGGGTGAACCCTCGGAAAGCGCCTGGATCTGATGGTATACCAGGTCGAGTTCTCAAAACAATAGACAATAGACAATAGGTGCAGGAGTAGGCCATTCGGCCCTTCGAGCCAGCACCGCCATTCAATGTGATCATGGCTGATCATCCCCAATCAGTACCCCGTTCCTGCCTTCTCCCCATATCCCCTGACTCCGCTATTTTTAAGAGCCCCATCTAGCTCTCTTGAAAGCATCCAGAGAACCTGCCTCCACCACCCTCTGAGGCAGAGAATTCCACAGACTCACAACTCTCTGTGAGAAAAGTGTTTCCTTGTCTCTGTTCCAAATGGCTTACTCCTTATTCTTACACTGTGGCCCCTGGTTTTGGACTCCCCCAACATCGGGAACATGTTTCCTGCCTCTAGCATGTCCAAAACCTGTGCAGACCAATTGGCAGGGGTTTTTGCGGAGGTCTGAGGTTCCCTCCTGCTTTATGAAGGCATCAATAATACTGGTGCCCAAGAAGAGTAAGGTGACGTGCCTCAATGACTATCGACCTGTGGCACTAACGTCTGTGGTGATGAAGTGCTTTGGGAGGTTGGTTATGGGGCATATCAACTACTACCTCGGTAAGAATCTCGACCCACTACAGTTCGGCTACCGTCACAATAGGTCCACGGAGGATGCGACCTCACTGGCTCTGCACTCCGCACTGGACCACTTAGACAATAAAAACACTTACGTCAGGCTGTTGTTTATAGACTACAGCTCGGCATTGAATTCCATCATCCCCTCCAAAATGGTTACACGAGGAGGTGTAGTGATTAGAAGCTCCCGTCCGGACACAAGAACTAGTGTGTTTTATTATCTCTATGGAATTTGGAGGAGATACAGCGGTACTTTAAACATCTTTGTGTATCGCTGCGACATTGCAGAGACTTGTTTTAAAGTTTCTGCTTGTTTTTGGGACTGCGAGCAGTCTTATCAACTAACGGTCGAACTCCCACAACTGGCTGGCAACCTGCCAGGAACTGCGGCTCACCAAAAGGGAGGAGAAAATCTTTCTGTACTTTTACGTTTTTCGGGGGAGCCGCCATTATTGACGTTCGAGGCGACACCACTTTGCCTCCCTCCCTCGAACTGTTCCATATTGTTTTTGTGTTTGGACTTGGCCTCGTTCCATTTGGACTGTCCGTGTCTCATGCTTTGTGTAAGTGCTATGTTTTATATTGTAGCACCTGATACTATGCTGGGTCAGTGTTCTGGGAGCTGGGCCTTCCAGGATCTATGCAAAGGTGGCTGCTTCGACTGCTGCTCTGGGGGCCCGGTAGTCCATGAGGAACCTGCCTTTTGAGCATGGAATAAGGTGCTACTTGCCCCCTCATATGAACCTGGAAGACTGCTCGGCTGCCGTGGCCGTGGCGGCCAAACCCGCAGGTGTCCTGTACGTGGGCAGAATGTTTGGAAAGGCTGTGTTCTTCCTCGAGTCTGTTGAGCGGGTGAACGTGGCAGTGAGTAAAGGGATCTCAGTGGGGGGAACATTCTTGTAGGTTGAGCCCTTGGTGACTACCACGCAGCAGGTGGTCCTGTCCAACGTCCTGCCCTGCATCACAAATAAGGCCCTCCTTCCCCAACTTCACACCCTGGGGAAGGTACTCACGGACATCACCCCGATATCCCAGGGGTTCCGCAGGAAGGAGCTGCGGCACGTTCTTTCCCTCCGGCAACAGCTGACGATGTTGCTGAACCAGGAGGAGGTAGTTGACGGGCGCGTCTGTGTCCAGCAGGATGGGCATGATTTCACCGTCTACTGGACATCGGAGCATCCAAGGAGACATGCCTGTAATGAAGTGGAGCATATTCAAAGGAATAGCCCCAAATCCCGGGCGGAGGCCTCCGCCTCCGGTTCCACTAACCCCCTCCCCCACCCGCTCCCACCCCCCCCTGTAGTTGAGTCAGGGAACCCTGGGGTTGTGCAGAGCACAGGTGGGGGTGGGAAAGGTAAAAAAAAAAGGGGGGGGACAAGGTGGCCAAGAAGGTAAAGTACCTGGGGAACAAAACCCCCAGGGACAAGAATGATCCACCCATCCCGTCAGATGGTTGACCATTCGGGTGATATGGAGCAGGGGGAGATTCCTGTTGGGGAGGGAGTCCCGCATCACGCACCCAAAGAAGCCCAGGATGAGGTGCAGAGCACGCCTCTGGAGGTAGAGACTGTGGGTGGGGAGGGGGTTGGGTAAACCAGCCCTTCTCTCCCTCAGGACCTGGCTCCAGAGGGACTCCCTGAGTCTGGGGCACTAGAGTTCACTCTGGGCCTAACTGGTGGAGGGTTAGTCACCCCCACTGTCGATGGTCTTGACTCCCTGGGTACATCTGGGGAAGGTTCCTCTGCCACTGGCCCCAGGGTTGGGACTGAGGTGGAGGAGAGACCAGCGGGTGGGGCAGAGGCAACTGCCACACAGGGTGAGGCGGGAGTATCGAACACTAAGAGTGTGTCCGGGGATAGGGATGGTGTCTCCATCTGCAGGTGGAAGGGAACTCCTCAGACAATGAATCAATGGATGTTCTCGCTCCCCCCAACGCCACTCCACTCATTCGTGGTGGAAATCTGCGAGTTCATCCAGGCCACTGAAGGAGCCCAACATCGGCCCAGACTGGCCTCCCTCCAGTGGCCAAACCTACACAAGCTCGCAGAACCACATCCTCAGAAGGAGGGAGAGGGGAACGACCGGCGTCAGCTCAGGTCCTTCTTGGACGACCTGGGGAAGGACGCCAAGACCAAGAGCAGTGTCGCTCCTGTTGAGGGTAGAGGGACCAGTAGAGCGTCCCTTGTAGCCAGGGTCCGGAGGGCAAGGAGCACCACCACTCCACCTAGGGTCCGCAAGGGGAGGAGCGGCTCTGCTGTCAGTGACCGAAAGACTGGTGATGGGATCTAGGGAGTAGGCAGGGCTGAAGATGTCCTGATTGGGTTGCTCCTAGGCCTGGCCAAGCTGGTCATGGCACCAGGCGGAAGAGGCTTTGCCCGAGCCAGATGCTTGCCCCTTTACCGGGGTTGTATAGTAGTTATAGAATATTTGGAACATAGTTGTTTGATAATTTTGTAACATGGTGGTGGGTACGTCACCACGGTTTTGTTTTTTTTGGTTTTTCTATTGTGTTGAAATTAAATAAATTATTTTGATACACAAAAAAAAACTGGTTACGAAACTCACGGAACTGGGTCTCTGCGCATCCCTCTGCATTTGGATCCTCGACTTCCTCATCCACAAACCACGATAATCAGTATGGGAGCACCTCAAGGCTGCGTGCTCAGCCCCCTGCTCTACTCACTCTATATTCATGACTGTGTAGCCGGACATAGTGCGAACTCCATTTTCAAGTTCACTGACGACACTACCGTTGTGGGACAAATTACAGATGGTGATGAGTCAGAGTATAGAAGTGAGATCGACCGACTGACCATATGGTGCCAGCACAACAACATGACTCTCAATATTAGCAAAACCAAAGAACTGATTGTGGACTTTGGAAGAGTAAGGTTGAGGATCCACAATCCTGTTTACAGCAATGGGACGATGGTGGAGAGAGTCAAAAACCTCAAATTCCTGGGCGTGCTTATTTCCGACGATCTGTACTGGACCCAGCACTGATGCAATCATAAAGAAAGCACATCAGTGCCTCTACTTCCTGAGAAGATTACGGAGATTCAGTATATCAAAGAGGATTGTCTTGAACGTACACAGTAGAGAGGTGCACAGTAAAGAGCAAATTGACTGGTTGCATCGTGGCCTGGTTCGGCAACTTGAACGTCCAGGAGGGGTAAAGACTGCATAAAGCTGTATACACTGCCCAGGTCATCACCGGGTCTGACCTCCAGACCATCGAAGGAAGGGATCTATCATAGTCGCTGCCTCAAAAAGAGACCCACACCATCCTGGCCACACACTCATCTCACCACTGCCATCGGGAAGAAGGTACAGGAGACTGAGAACTGTAACGTCCAGGTTCAGGAACAGCTTCTTCCCTCCAGCCATCAGGCTATTAAACATTACAACCTCATAAGCTATGAACTATAATAGACTATTATTATTATTATTATTGCACTGTAATTGTTTGTTCTTTTTTTTCTGAGTTTTTGTTATATTATTTATTATGATTACATATTCTGTTGTGCTGCAGCAAGGAAGAATTTCATTGTTCTATCCGGGAAATATGACAATAAAACATTCTTGACTCGACTCTTCTGTGATTCTGGCCAGGACTTGCCTTTCAATTACACAGCCAAATATTCATTTGAGTCTGAAGAAGGGTTCCGACCCGAAACGTCACCTATTCCTTTTCTGCAGAGATGCTGCCTGAGCAGCTGAGTTTCCACAGCACTTTGTGTCTACCTTTGGTATAAACTAGCATCTGCAGTTCCTTCCTACACAGCAAATATTCATTATCTGGCTTTCTATAATTGATCTTGGTGATGCTTTGCTGTGCATAAATTAGTGAGTCTATTTCACTATATTACGTTTGAACAGTATTTAATTAGCTGTGAAGCAGTTCGGAACACGCAAGACACTGGAAGGTGTTGAATAAATAGACCCATAGTCATTCAGCACAGAAAACAGCCCTTCGTCCCAACTCGTCCATGCCAACCAAGATGCCCCATCTAAGCTAGTTCTATTTGCCTGCATTTGGCCCATATCAAAGCCTTTCCTATCCATGTACCTATCCAAATGTCTTTTAAATGTTGTTATAGTACCTCCACTGGCAGCTTATTCTGTATACATACTACCATCCAGATGAAAAGGTTGACACTCAAGTTCCTATTAAATCTTTCCCCTCTCACACTATATGCCCTCTGTTTCTTGATTCCCCTACCCTGGGAAAGAGATGTTGTGCATTCACCCTGTCCTTTCCCCCTCATGATTTAATACTTCTCTATAAGACCCCTTGGCCTCCAGCACTACATGGAATTGTCCTCACCTGCGCAACCTCTGGCTGTAGCTCAGGCCCTCAGGTCCTAGCAACATCCTCGTAAATCTTCTCTACGTTCTTTCCTGCTTAATGGCATCTTTCCTATAGCAGCGAGCCCAAAACTGAATGCAATACTACAATGATAAGTTACAAAATAACCACAGCATAAGAGGCTATAGTTAAACCTATCCCTGAAGGCTTTCAAATAATCAATTTAAAATATACCCAGGCTTGCTGATATGATGCGTCTGCCAATTCTATATTCTTGCTGAGTGAATGCTTTTGTGAATTTAGTTGACATTTCTTGGTTCTTAGATAGTAGATGTTTTCTCAGAAATTACAGTTGAAAACTCAATATCAAATTACTTGTGTCTGGAGAACACCATAATTTAAATTTGTTTTAAATCTGTTTTGCTTCTTTGAGTTTTGGGACTAGAACGGGAACTCTAAATATTTTTGTCCCATTTTGTTGAGTGAGCAAGCTGAGGAGATGGGAATTGAAAGTAGTGCATTGTTCCCTAATGTCAATGCAAAAAGCTGCATCTCTGAAGAAAAAGCCTGCTGCTTTTTATATAAATTCAGTTCTTTTATTTGTTTTTCTTTTGCTGTCCACACTCTGTTAATGGAGCTTTGCCTTGTGAGTGTCGGTGGGTTACAATTTAGCCATGGGCATCTGCAGACCTTGTGGTGATCACTATTGCAAGCAAAAGCCATATGTCTTTAAAGGGAAAAAAACTCTTTATTTTACTCGCATTTTTAACTGGATGGATAACTTTTGTGCCTCAGGACAGAAGAACAGAAAATACAAAATAATTAATTGCCTCCATTCTTGAGGCTGTTTGATTTTTCTCCACCAATATGGAATGGTTGTCAGCATTTCTGATAAATGACTGCATGAATTTGCATAGATTTTACATTAACACAATTTTATTTTATTTGAGAAAACTAGTTTACATAATAATGCAGAAAATTACTAAAATGGTTTAGTTTTCCAGTGGCAGGAGATAGCTTTCAGCAGACATTGATAAATTTCTTTGTGCCTTTCATATAATTATTCTGCTAAGATTTAAAATGGCACAGTTTAGGCCAATAGATTTTTATTGCAATATTAAATACTTGGAGTTCCGTGAGCATAATAAAAATACAATTAGCGTACCAGAAAATACATTATAATATATACTTAGTAGTGGAGATGATATCCTTTGTTGGGAATGATGCAGTTAAAAGATATTCTAAAATACATTTTTGGTGATTTACTGAGAAAAAGTACCATTTGTATTAAGATTAGATACCTCACAATCAAATGTCATTGGCAAAAAGATAATAAAATTAAATAATGATGAGGCCTAACCCTGATGGACTCTGATGAGAGATCTGTTATTGCCGTTCCTACAGCATCGGACACCCTGGGTGCCAACTGTCAGTCCTGAAGCTAATGATGACAAATGCCTTGGTCTATGCAGATTGTAGTGTTGGGTGGCTGCAGTGATTACTTTAGCTGTGTTCCTGTCTTAACCCTTAAAACACACAAGCTGGTGAAACTTCACTTACATTCATCAAAAGCACCCTTTAAAATCGAATTATCTGCAATGCTGAATGATAAGACCTTTCATGCAATATTTTATTATTGATTTAAATAGCCTAACATTTGCCAGATTGGAGTTACAATCCTAAATGGACAACCAGATATTTCCAAGTCACATAATTTGTGTGAGATAAGGTGGTTACAAAGGATGGAGATTTCTGCAGTTTAAACTGGATCTTAAATCCAAATAGATATGAGCATTCTTGTTGCTTAACTGCAATTTATGAGCAAAGCAGAATGTGTGTGTTTGTATTTTGTCAAATGGTGGCGTGGGATTCCGAACAAAAGAGCAAAATGTAGTGTTACTTGCACAGATTTCCCCAATTTGTTGCTTGAATGGGTTTTGAATAAGGTCCAGGACTTACACAAAGGAGGCCTTTCTTTGCTTGAGTTTGTCCCATCTGTGTCATCTGGTCATTCTGCTATAGTAAGTGTCACAATATGAGTCCGAATGTACTAGACAGTTGCTTTATGAACTGCTTCTGGAGCTCACTGGAGTTCATAAGTTGTCAGATCCTTTGTGCAGCATTCCCAGTTGACGTATGTGCATTCTGTTGAGCATATTATTACATAACTCTGACTAATGATGCTGTGAATGGTGCTCAACTACTGTGTACCTATCCCCAAATGTGTATTTCCCAGCTTCCAATCTGTAAACAGTAGCTCGGGGCAGAGAGTTTTGTTCATTTAAACATAGTTATTGTATAGAACATAGAACAGTACAAGGATGCAATGTGCTGGAGTAACTCAATGGGTCAGGCAGCACCTCTGGAGAACATGGGTAGGTGATGTTTCAAGTCGAGACCAACACAGGTACAGGCCCTTCGGCCCACTATGTCCATGCCAAACATGATGCCAGGTGAACCTAATCTCACCTGCCTGCCCAAAATACATATCTTTCCATTCCCTGCATATCTTGCCGCACTATATTACATATCATGACACATGATAATTCAAGCATTATTACATTAAATTGGCAGAAATTTATCTTTTTATACTGTAAAGATAAACAACACCAGTATAGATAAGAACAGTTGCTGTTCGGCCAAAATCTACAGTTGGTCAGCATTTACACTTTAGTAGATATATGGTATCAGAATGCAGCCACACAAGTAGTCAGAATAAAAAATAGTATCCCGTTACAACATTTAAAATATATTTTTGTTGTAAAGATGAAATAATTGTGACTAGCCAGACCTTGGACCCATTGGTGCAAGGTGCAATTTAACCGTGGAGCTTGTTTTGATCAACATAGATACCATGGATCAAATTGGTTCCTCTTGTGTTGTTTTCTTTTTATTTTATACCTAAACCTGAATATATTGTCCATCATCAGTCACAGTATTCAGTATAGTTGTGAGGTCATGCTGCAGTTATATAAGATGTTGGTTAGTGAGGCCACATTTAGAGTATTGTGTTCAGTTTTGGTCACCAAAGAAAATATGATTGTTCAATTATGTTTGAAACTCCAATGTGGCAAATGTTAGGTTATTCAAGTCAATAATAAAATATTAGCAAAGATGTTGTCAAACTAGAAAGGAAAGATTTGCCAGGATTTGCCAGGAATCAAGGGCTTGAGCTATAGGGATTGAGCAGACTAGGTATTTGTTCCTTGGAGTGCAGGAAGAAGAGGGGTGATCTTATAGAGGTGAACAAAATCATGAGATAAATAGATCGGGTAAACACAGGGCGGGGGGTGGGGGGAGAATTTTAATAGGAACCTAGTGGGTAACCTTTCTTACACAAAGGGTGATGGGTGTATAGAACGAGATGCTGGAGGAGATGGTTGAGGCTGGTACTATCGCAATGATTGAGAAACATTTAAACAGGTCCTTGGATAGGATAAGGTTAGAGGAATATGGGCCAACTGCGGGCAGGTGGCACTAGTGTTGATGGACATGTTAGTCGGCATCAGCGTTGGGTCGAAGAGCCTGTTTCCACGCTGCTTGACTCTATGACTCTATAGAACAAATGAAAAATAAAACTTGACCTTCACCGCTGTAAGGAAAGAAGGTATTGAGAGCAACATCTTTGGACTTCCCCAAGCATCTTTAAGTCTGCTTTCAATAGACTCAGCTCTGTTCATTCACATCATTACACTTTAAATGGTACCAAAAAAAAAATAAATGAAGAAGAATGGTTATTCCATTAAAACTTCCAGTGAAAGGTTGCACTGATTTAACCTACATCACCAAAATGAGCAGTTGAGTCGTTAACTTGGAAGACGGTGACAAAATGTGCGGTCTGTATAAGGCAAGTAATACGCAGACCAACCCCTCTAGCTACAGCAACTCTCTACGAGAATAAAGGCAAAAGAGACTGCCTGAACCCAGAACAAAGTACCGATTGAACCCGGGTCTCTGGCACTGTGAGGGAGGCAGCAACTCTACCGCTGCGCCAGTGTGCCGCCCAGGCGGTAGTAGTACAGGTGGGCAGGTCAGGGTGAGAAGAATACAGGTTGGGAGGTGATCGGTTGAATCAGAGGAGATGGGGATGAACAAAGGTGAACAAAGGGAGCAGGAACCTAGGCAGATGGGTGGGTGTTTGTGGGAGGAGAACACCATGCCATGGTGTACCTGAAATTGGAAACTTCATGTACATACCATTGTTGTAAACGACCTCACCGCAATTTGTCCTCCTACATTCCTTCTTCTGTCTTCACAATCGGCAACTCTTCAATCCTTCTTTCACACCTTCTGCTTTAATCTCAGGCCTTTGTTTCAACCATCTGCCTTTCAAAACCCCCCACGCCTGTGTCCACCTATTGCCTGCCATGCCTTGTCCTGCTACTCCTCTCTACCAGTTTTCTTCCCAATTGCATGCCCTTTTTGTGAAGTGCCCTTAAATCGTGCTCCCAATGTTACAGCCAAGCTTGATAATGACTGAAGACTGAAGAAGTGGGTGATTATGGAGATGTCTGCGCATAGGGAGACCAGGCTGTGGAGATGTCACCCCGGCGCTGGGCGACTACAGGTTTGGATTGCTGGCTGGCTACATGTTGCCAAGTGAAGCGATTGCCCAAGAATCAGCTATTTGAGAAAGGAGGCTGGTACCGTTTACTAGCTCCACAATATCAGGCATTCAATGGGCTGTGCAAGGCCACCCAAACAACCATTGATGACTTCAGGCCAATACCAAGGCAAAGAATGCACTTCCTTATCGTGACAGACTGATGGATTTGAGTGTGGGAGGAAATTGGGGCAATTGGTAAATTGTCCCTAGTGTATAGGACATAGAACTACTGTAGGTGATCGATGGTCGGCGCAGATTCGGTGGGCCGAAGAGCCTGTTTCCAGTTGAACTAAACTAAACAGCATGGAGACAGGCCATTTGGCCCACCGAGTCATCCGTTCACAGCAGTTCTATATTATCCCACTTTCTCATCCACTCCTGACCACTACTACGGGCAATTTACAAAGGTCAATTAACTCACATATCTGCACATCTTTGGTGGGTGGGAAGAATAAGATAAGATAGAACTAGTGTGAACGGGTGATCAATGGTTACCGTTGACCCGTTGGGGTGAAGGGCCGGTTTTCACACTGCATCTCCAAACATTATACTGGTTGTATTTATGCATCTGTTGCTTTCCATCCACGTTATTGGATGTTCCAGTGTTTTGTTGCAACTACAACTTCAGAGTGCAGCCCGACAATCCCCAGCTCAGATTGGCCAATAGGTTATGTGTTCAGTGGAAATCCCAAATGTTGTGCAGTTATGGTAGTTCCACACAAAATAGTGAGCATTTCAATCCATGATATTTGATATACGATCCTCAATAACATTCAAAACAAAAGATCCAACAGCAAAAGTGACGATAATAAACTCGTCCCCCGAAGACCAGTCAACCGATAAGGAGGGAGCCACTGGAGACGTCAGATACAGTGAGCAAGAGCCAGTAGGAGGGTGAACTGGGGTAATGCCTCCGGCACCCTCAAGGTTGGCAGCAGGAGGCACGCCCAGGACACAAAGGCACTCCCGGGCAAGGAGAGGGACATTGATTCGCAGGCCGATCCTTCGAAGACGACGGAGGGAGTTCCGGCAGCAGCCTGGGGCTTACCGCTCCAGTAGACCGAGCACACGGGCGGACCAAAGTCTTGCCAAAGTCTTCCCCATCTGTGGTGGTGCCCGCATGTGTAAAAATCCAAAAATAATTTTACTGTGCAGTTGCAAATGTTACAAATAAAACACCATTGAACAATTAAACCCAAGATCCACCACAGATAAGTTTACATTTGTGGGAAAATTAGCCTTTTGAGTGCATAGGCTGAAAAATCAATGTTGTTTTAATGCTGGTAAAAATCAGAATGTTAACAATCTCTTGAGTAGTGCTTGTCTTTTAACAGTGACACTGCTTCTAAGGTGTCTAAACACAAAAGAACGACCACAGTGGATGAATGGCGGTGTTGACACCACCTAACAAGCAAGGATTATGCGTTTACAGAAGGAGTAATATGATAGGTCAAGTATAAGAGGCTCTTCTCAAGAGCACTTCACTACATAATGAGTGATTGACTCAGGAGTGCGGAGCTGCCATTCTGGACTGCATTTTGCCGTTGATGCCTGTTTCACTGCGCCAGAGCCTTCTTGATCATGTTCAGCTGCTCTGTTCTCATGTGATGAATAATGGTGGGGAAAAGCTGCTTTTCCGTCTCATTTTTCTTGCTAATTTACACATCCAAACATTTTCTGTCTGCATTCCCTATTTGCCATTCTCTTTTGTCAATGCACCATTCTCTATTGCCTCCAGGCTGTGAACTAATTCCATCTTCTGTAATTACTGCATGTCTTACACCTGTCTGTATGATATCAGCAGTCTTGTTTCGGGATCGGAGCATCTTTACAGGGAAAATAAACCTGTTTTCCTGTCCAAATAGTAGTTATAATTTGGTGCAAAATGGATATAATTGAGCTGTTGAACCTCTTTCTGAAATACTCATTGACCTTTTACATTTTACAAAGGCAACTAAGTGCTACAGCTTCAGACAGTTTGTGTGTCAAACAGCGTGCTAAGGAGGGATGCCCTGAGCTTTTGTTCGGCTCGAATGAAACAGTGGCTCTACTCATTTTTGGATCATTAACATCTTGAATACACAATAACATTCAGTAGTGTTACTCAACAGCTGTACTTTCACTGTAATCGCAGCTTATTAAATTTAGGTCAAGCATACTCTGAAGATTATCACAATGAGAAAACTGTTTGAAAAGTTACCTGTTTAAGGAAGCAATTCATTAAAATTTAGTTAAGTGACAGCTGCAATTCATCGCCTCATCTTTAAGTTGCCCATATCCAGGGTAAGGGCCTTTTATAGTCTAACTCTTCAGTCTATAAAACCCAGTTGAATAAACCAGGCCTGTTTTATATTTCAGCTCAGCCACAATCCAATTAGGAGTTGAACAAGGGTCAAATTAAAGAGACTTTACGCTTCATGTTTGCATCATTAGCTTTAGAACATTTTGTGTGTGGGGGAGGATAAGGGGAAGGGATAGACACAAAGCTGTCATCTACCATGTGGTGTGGCAGTGAGCAGAGAGAGAGACACAGCAGGCTAACGAAAATATTTATTGTATTATGGAGTGGCAGTGCTCTCGATCAGCTGGTATATAGTTGTATGTAAAATGGCAGGCCGGGGGGGGGGGGGGGGGGGGGGGGGGGGGGGGGGGGGGGAGGGGGGGGAGGGATGAGTGGTGGGTGGGGAGGTTACAGGTGCAACCTGAGGTTACTTTAGAAGTAACAGCCCAGTTGTGTACCTATTCTTTTCTTGTGGCATGTTGCTTTCACACAAATCAGTCAGATAGCTTCAAGCCAGAATCCTCCTGAGCACTCATTATATTGGATACAATCACTCTAACCAGTTTACCTTCTGTTAGCTTTCTGCGTTTAGGTGATTTATTTAATTTTAATCAGGATACATTGAAAATTCTACTTTTGTTTTGCTTTATATTTAAAATTGAAGTTTGGTTACCAGTAGATATCTATTAATTTTCTAAACTTTCAGAAATACGCAAGCTAATCACTTTGTTTGCCTGTACAACATACGCTACTAACATTAATTGCAAACATGAATATTAAATACGAAAAAGACACAAAGTGCTGGAGTACTCAATCGGTCAGGCTGCCTGACCTGCGGAGTTACTCCAGCAATTTGTGTATTTTTTGATAATCTAGCATCTGCAGTTCCATGTGTCTACATTAAATGTAAATTGAGAATCAATTCAATTTTCCACAGCTTTTAAAATAACCTTCTCACCTTGTAAGAATATGTTTTAAAAATACAAATAAAGTTTTTAAGTAAGAAGGCATGTATTTTACTCAACGGGTCAGGCAGCATCTGTGGAGGGAATGTAAAGGCGATGTTTTGGGTCGGGACCTTGCTTCAGATTTGTTTTTTTCTTTTGTTTTTTTATTGCACAATCACTATTCACAGTAAACCAGCACCCATGCATTTGTAAAGTCTATCAGAGATATTTCCAGTCAAATAGTTTTCTCACTTCTGCTGGAGAAGAGTTTTATCTGCAACATAATTACGCCACGGTTATTTACAATGTGGAAAAATTGCTTTTAATTTCAAACCTCACTTCAGAGTTGTTATTGACTTTAGTTTATTTTAGTTTAGAAATACCGCAGAGAAACAGGCCCTTTGGCCCACCATGTCTGCGCTGACCAGCGATCCCCGTACCACTACCCTACACATTAGGGACAATTTACAATTTTACCAAGCCAACTAACCTACAAACCTGTACGTCCATGGAGTGTGGGAGAAAACCGGAGCACTCGGAGAAAACACACGCAGGTCACAGGGAGAACGTTCAAGCTCCTCACAGGCAGTACCCGTAGTCAGGATCGAACCCGGGTACATGGCGCTGTAAGGCAGCAACTCTACCGCTGCGCCACCGTGCCGACCAAAAACCGACTGCCCTCTAGCTTTCCTCAGCTGCCCTTAGCTTATTCAAAGTTTGACTGCTTGTATAATGCTGCACTCCATCACTGCCATAAGGAAAACTCTTATTGTTACCCCTTCTGTATGCTTCCCTTTATCTCTTGTCTTGCAATAGGACCAGGTACACTTGCCATAAACAAGGGCAGGACACGACTTGGTCTGCTGTCAAAGTTATTATGGGAAACATTAAATGTAGGTGGGGCTTTTTATAGTCAAAGAGCTGTACAGCACGGAAACAGGCCTTCGACCCAACTCGTCCATGCCAACAAGATGTCCCATATACGCTAATGAAGATTAAACTTGCAGTTGCTGAGCTTTTTTTAATAATAGGTTTTGAATAAGGGTATTGCATTCACAATTCTCTTGTCCTCAGGCAACCACCACCCCATATCTACTGATGTCTGGTCATTCATTGACCATCTCTCTGCAACCTGGACATTTAACCATTTTTAAGTACGGCTAACCTGTCCATTTATTTTTTAACCTATTCAATATTTAAAATCCAATGTATATAAAATTATGAGGCATAACTGACAGAATCATTTTCCCAGGATGGAAAATTTAAATACTAGAGGGAGTAGCTTTAAGGTAAAAGGCGAGATGTGCAGGGTGATTTTTTTACACAGAAGGTGGTGAGTGCCTGGAACGTGCTGCCGGAGTGATGGTGGAGGCTGATACAATCGTGGCATTTAAGAGACGTTTGGAAAGGCTGATGGATATGCAGGGAATGGAGGGATTTGGGTTATGTGAAGGCAGATACGTGATGGTCTTGACATCATGTTTGGTGCATAGACATTGCGGGCAGAAGGGCCTGTTTCTGTGCTGTGTGGTTCCATGTTCTATATCTATATTCTATATCTTCCGTTACTGAGATTCCAGCAGCGTCATCCTCCTTAGCAAAGATCCATATACTCATTTTCTGCCACAGTCATGTCCTCTGTTCCCTTTGCAAGTTCTCCTTCAGTCTTGCCAAGATGGGTTCCTCCCAAGAATTGCCAGAAATTCCCACTAACAATTTTTCAATGTAGAAAAGCATTTCAAAACTATTTTGGTGTCTTGTATCTCTTAATAGAAGTTTTTAAATAATTATAGGGTCAATACAGAAAGAATATTCACATTTGTGGAGATAATCACGATCAGATAGCAGGGCTGCCAACTCTCATGCTTTGAGCGTGAGACTCACGCCCTCAAGCAAACTCTCACGCCCTCACGCTCATCAGACATTTCTCGCACTCAGTGGTGAGAAATTTTGTGATCAACGAAAATTTCAAAACTCGGATAAACTGCATGGTCCGCGGGTGTTGGAGAGCTAGGGCTGCGGGAGGGATGGAAGCAGAACCAGCGGCGGGCACAGATGCGGGGAGCCGGGACTGTTGAGTTTGCGGCGCTGTCGAGTGTTTGCGCGGCTAGCGAGTCGCTCGCTGCAGCTCTGGCCATGGAGCACTCCGGACAGTGCGAGTGTCCCGGGCCACGGAGGCGTCGGAAGCTCCGCTGCCGCGAGAGTCTGTGCCGAAGGGACACTCTCAAAGGGAGGTGGAGGGAGAGAGAGGGGAGGGAGACAATGGGGGGAGAGAGGGGGGTGAGAGGAGAGAGAGGGGAGAGACAGAGGGGGCGTGAATGGAGAGAGAGAAGAGGGAGAGGGGGGAGAGAGAGGTGGGAGAGGGGGGAAGAGAGAGAGGGAAGAGAGAGAGGGAAGAAAGAGGGAAGAGAGAGGGGGTGGAGAGGGAGGAGAGGGTAGGAGAGAATGGGAGAGAGAGAGGGGGAAGAGGGGAGAGAGGGGGAAGATAGAGAGATGGGGAGGCAAAGAGAAAGAGGAGATAGAGACAGAGGAGAAAGAGAGAGGGGAGAGAGAGCCAGGGGGAGAGTGAGGTGGGAGAGAGAAATGGGGGAGAGGGAGAGAGATGAGAGAGAGAGGGGGGGAAGAGTGAGAGGAGAGACAGAGAGAGAGGGGAGATTGTGTAGAGAGGGAGAGAGAGGGAGAGATAGAGAGGGAGGGAGAAAGAGAGAGAGAGGGGAGAAGAGAGGGAGGGAGAGAGAAGAGGGGGGGAGAGAGAAGAAAGAGAGGGGGAGAGAGAGAGGGGGGGGAGAGAGAGTTAGGGGAAAGAGAGGGGAGAGAGAGTTAGGGGAAGAGAGGGGAGAGAGAGTTAGGGGAAATAGAAGGGAGAGAGGGGAGGGGGGGGAGAGAGAGGAGAGAGGAGACGAGAGAGAGGGGGAGAGTGAGGTGGGAGGGAGAGGGGGAAGAGAGAGAGGGGGGGAGAGAGAGGGGAAGAGAGGAGAGGGGGGGGGGGGAGAGAGAAGAGAGAGGGAAGGGGAGAGAGTGAGAGGGGTGAGAGAGTGGGAGGGGGTAGAGAGAGGGGGGTTGAGAGGAGAGAGAGCGGAAGAGAGGGGGAGAGAGAGAAGGATGAGAGTGAGGTGGGAGGGAGAGAGAGAGAGGGGGAGAGAAAGAGAGGTGGAGAGAGTGAGAGGAGAGAGAGGGGGAGAGAGAGAGGGGGGAAGAGGGAGAGGGGGATTGAGAGGCAGGGCTGCCAACTCCCATGCATTGAGCGTGAGAATCACGCATTTCACCAAATTCTCACGCTGATCACAAATTTCTCTCGCTCTTGTGAGAAATTCTGTGATCAACGAAAATTTCAAAACTCATATCAACTGCATGGGCCGCGGGTGTTGGAAGCAGAAGTAGCGGCGGGGACAGATGCGGACGGGGAGCGGGGCTGGCGAGTGTTTGCCGGGCTGGCGAGTCGCTCACTGCAGCTCCGGCCATGGAGCAGCCTCAGTGCAAGAGTCCCGGGCCGTCGGAGGCGTCGAAGCGTTGCGCCGCTGCCGTGAGAGTCTCTGTGCCGAATTCGCCCAGGTGACCGGCTGCGGCTCGGTGCATCCTGGCGGGCAACCAGTGGCTGCTGGAAGTAGGTACCAAGCACTGGGTAGATACGGTGGAAGATAGTGGACTTCAAATGGGGGTGGTTGGTGAAAGCATCCTGCTTGCCTGCTAGATTTTCACTTACTGTAACTGCAGGAAAAATGTTCCCGATGTTGGGGGCGTTCAGAACCATGGGTTACAGTTTAAGAATAAAGGGGGGGCCAGTCAGGACTGAGATGAGAACAAACTTTCTTCATGCAGAGAGTTGTGAATCTGTGGAATTCTCTGCCACAGAAGGCAGTGCAGGCCAATTCACTGGATGTTTTCAAGAGAGAGTTACATTTAGTTCTTGGGGCTAACGACATCAAGGGATATGGGGAAAAAACTGGAAAGAGGTACTGATTTTAGATGAATAGCCATGATCATATTGAATGGCAGTGCTGGCACCTATTTTCTATGTTTCTATGCTTGAGTATATGGCAATAAAACTCGATCACTTGATTTTGAAGCATTCATGCATGGTGGAGGTATAATGTAGTCATAGAGTGATACAGTGTGAAAACAGGCCCTTCGGTGCAACTTGCCCACACCCACCAACATGTCCCAGCTACGCCACCTGCTTTTGGTCCATACCTCCAAACCTGTCCTATCCATGTATCAGTCTAACTTTTTCTTAAATGTTGGGATGGTCCCTGCCTCAACTACCTCCTCTGGTAGCTTGTTCCATACACCCATCACCCTTTGTGTGGATAAAGTTACCCCTTAAAAAGTTACCTCTTAAAAATACTTCATACAAAAAACATTGAAATCATACTTCTACAGTGCACTAAAACATGATTTTAATACATCAAATTTCAAAAGGTTCCTACCCTGGGATGGGGGACACCCTTCTTCCACACCCTCTCCCCACTCGGTTGCTCCACTCCCTCACCGGGTACCCCCAAGGCCAGTGATCAGTGATCGCACAGCCTCCCCCCTTTCAAAAACGCTCCAATCCAATTTAAAGCATATATATTGCATTCAAGTGTAAGTTATAAGAGTCGCTACAGTATGCACCATATTGCACAATTTCAAGCTGAAAATGCAAATGTTCCATACCAATGGGAGAGGGGCACCCTCCTTCCCCCCCCCCCCCCCCCCCGGTCGCTATGCTCCCTCGGGCTTGGTCTTTCGCAATTTCTCTCTCCCAACTCTCAACCAATGTTGGCAGCCCTGAGATAGTCACCAGAAAGCAATTAAAGGAATTTGGAAGAAACAAAGTATTGGAATACCTAGCAGGCAGCATCTGTGGAGAACATGGACCATCACTCCACCATGGACAGTGATGAGTTGTACTTCCGGTGGTGCTGGTACCAGCAGCCTCCACCTACAGCCCGGTATCTTTTTGTTTTTTTGTTTATTTAGTTATGTAAAAGTGTGTTTTTTTGTGGTTTTTTTGTGTTTTTATGTGGGGAAAGAGGGTACGGTGCGGGGGTTACCGTCCTTCAGCCGCTTCCTGGTGAAGACGCGACTATTATTCGAGTCGCGTCCTCGCCCCCCCCCCCCCCCTCCCCAGCGGCCTACCTAGTGGATTAGCGCGGCCTTTCCTGCCGGGATCGACCAGAGCATCAGCAGCGGCGGGACAGCGCTGATACATCGCGGGGCTGGCGATGCCTTACCGGGGGTCGCTGTCTGGAGCCCGGAGTGCTGGACCTGTGGCACCGACATCATGGAGCTGTGGTTCGCGGAGCTCCCAACGCGGGCGGCGCTGATGGACAGCGCGGGGTCCTGCGACTCTGCCCGGCTCGGCCGCTGCGGGCTCGGGAGCTGCGGACACGGGAGCTGCGGGCTCGGGAGCTGCGGACACGGGAGCTGCGGGCTCGGGAGCTGCGGACACGGGAGCTGCGGACTCCGGCTGTGGGAGGCGGCTGATCAGGAGGTCCGGGCCGCTGAGGAGGAGGATGTTCACCGTCGGGGTTCGGCGTCGGCGTTCCACCGGCCCGGCGTGAGGGCCTGAACATCGGGCCACCCGGGGCGTGACTGCGGGTGCTAGGAAGGCCTTGACCACGAGTGAACATCTGGGAAGAACGGAGTGGAGGCTGGCTGGACTATGGTGCCTTCCTCACCTTGGTGCCATTGTGTTATGTTGTGTCGTGGACTTTTAGTGTTTGTGCTTTTTTTTAAATTCTATTTTATTTTTAATATGTTTTATTATTTATTATTATTTATTTATTTTTATTTTTATTTTTATGATACTGCCTGTAAGGGAAATTCATTTCGTTGTCTCTAACTGAGACAATGACAATAAATTTGAATACAACAATACAACAACATGAATACAATACAACAACCAGCATGTTCCCCCAAGCTGAAGTGTCTCAAGAAGGGTCCCCATCCGAAACGTCACCTATTCATGTTCTTCAAAGATGCTGCCTGACCAGTTAATCCAGCACTCTGTGACTTTGTTTTTTCATTTAAAAAGAAAGTGGACAAACAAGCGAGGGAGAAGGGAATCAAAGATTACATTGATTGACTTTGAGAGGAGTGATGGGAGGGGGCTGCAGGTGGAGTATACACGTTGCTGTGGACTGTCAAGCTAAATGGCTTGGAATAGAAGAAGGGTCTCAACCCGAAACGTCACCCATCCTTTTTCACCAAAGATGCTGCCTGACCCGCTGAGTTTAGTTTAGTTTAGTTTGGAGATACAGCGCAGAAACAGGCCCTTTGACCACTGAGTCTGAGCTGACCAGCAATCCCCATACACTAGCGCTAGCCTACACACTTGGGACAATTTACCATTTTTACAGAATCCAAATTAACCCACAAACCTGCGCGTCTTTGGAGTGTGGGAGGAAACGGAGCACCCGGGAAAACGCACATGGTCACAGAAGGAAAGTACAAATTCCATACAGACAGCACCCGTCGTCAGGATCGAACCCGGGTCACTGGCGCTGCACTCCAGTTACTCCAGCACATTGTACCTATCTAAGCTAAATGGCTTGTTTATTTGCTGCAAATGCTACTGGATCCGAGAGGGAATTTTTTTAAGGAGACCCAAGTTAAGAGAAAGTTAAGAAAGAGGAATTAAAGAAGCAAAGTGGGTTTGAGGAAATTCAAACGTATGTAATCCAGATCACTGGAGCGTTGGAGACTAAGGGGAGAGCTGACAGAAATATAAAATCATGAGGTATAGATAGGGCAGACAGTCAGAACCTTTTCCCAGGGGTGGAAATGTCAAACACTAGAGGGCATTGCTTTAAGATGAGAGGAAAAGGTTTAAATGAAATGTGCGGGGCAAGTTTTTTACACAGAGATCTGTGGGTTCCTGGGACATAGTGGCATTTCAGTGGAAATCAGCCTGAAGAAAGGTTTCGGCCCGAAACGTTGCCTATTTCCTTTGCTCCATAGATGCTGCTGCACCCGCTGTGTTTTCCAGCATTTTTGTGTACCCACACAGTGGCATTTAACAGGCTTTTGGATAGGCACATGGATATGCAGGGAATGGAGAGAAATGGATTGTGCGCAAGCAGAGGAGATTAGTTTAACTTGGGATGTCCAGCATGGATATTGTGGGCCAAAGGGCCTATTCCTGTGTTGTACTGTTCTATGTTCTATCAAATGAAGATTTGAGTGGGGTGATCGGATCAGGGGTGGGGTTGCGGTGAATTGGGATGGGATAGAAGAGCAGGGATGATGGGTACAGTGTCCTCTGCAGTACTGAGGAAGTGTGTCATTGACAAGTAGACTTGTTTGAATAAAACAATAACTCTCAACACATGTTGCCAGATCTGACTATTTCCAACGTTCTCTGTTTTTATTTGAGAGAAGCATAAAAGTGTGTGGGAGGTGGAGTCTTGAAGCATGAGAAGCTGATTACAAAGGTGATACAACGGTGCAATGGGTATAGATGCTGCCTCACAGCAACATATACCTGGGTCGAAACCTGACCTTGCCTTCTGTCTGTGTGGATGTTGCATGTTCTCCCATTAAGTAAGAATTTCATTGCTCTGTTTGGGACAAATGACAATAAATCACTCTCGCCTCTTGACTCTTGACCACGTGGGTTTTCTCCGGGTGCTCCAGTTTCCTCCCACATTCCAAAGACTTACAGACCCGTAGGTTAATTGGCGTCTGTAAATTGCCCCTAGTGTGCAGGGAGTGGATGAGAAAGTGGAATAACAAATAACCAGTAGGAACAGATGATGAATGATCGGCGTGGACTTGGTGAGCTGTAAGGCCTGTTTCCATGTTGTATCACTATACGGAACCTTGATTTTAAGATTAAAGCGTAAAAAAAATTAATTGCCATAAGTATCGATAACAGAACAATGAATTTCTTACTACAGCTAACAAGCTAACAGTCTTGAAAAAGTAAAGACACACAGATATATACATAAGAATAAAAATACTATCAATAAATGACCATGAGACTAGGCAATACCAACAATAATATTTGGTGCTATATTAGAATTCAATCAAAAAATAATTACCTCTCCTCCAAGAAATTAGAGCGCATCCACTCTGTCTTGCCACAAAAAACTGATGATACCCAATCACTGTCCCTACAATCTCCTAATGTTACTATTCACATCCATATATCCCTTCGTTATCACCTCTTCCACAGCCAACACTGGTCAATTGTGGGCACCACTTTTCTTTAGTCATCAGTGCCAGCTCTGATTTGTTCTGAACCTTTTCATACCTCTAGTTTCCCTCTCCCCTGACTCTCAGTCTGAAGAAGGGTCTCGACCCGAAACGTCACCCATTCCTTCTCTCCAGAGATGCTGCCTGTACCGCTGAGTTATTCCGGCATTTTTTGTCTATCTTCAAACTAAAGCAAACAACTTTTTTTTAGCAATTGTTGTCAGTATTAACCCTTGGTGAACTGCAATGTGTGAAAGATACTCCAGGACGGAGCTTGGAGTAGAATATCCATTTTGGGAATTTGATGTCAAGCATGTGAACATTGTCAAGAGTCAAGAGTGTTTAATTGTCAGATGTCCCAAAATGGAACAATGAAATTCTTACTTGCAGCAAAACAACAGATATGTAAGCATAGTATTCTTGTTAAACCCATAATTAACAACAAAATAAAGTTCTATATATATATATATACATATATATAAAACAAATAAACAAGCAATAGTAATGCAAAGACAAAAATAATGTCTCCAAGTTTATGTAGTTTGGAGCTTATTTGGAGATTATAATGTTTAATATCATTGATAGTTGTAGGGAAGCAGCTGCTCCTGAACCTGGACATTACAGTTTTCAGATTCCTATACCTTCTCAATGGTAGAGCAAATTCAGTGGAATTAGGACCTCAATGCTGTAAACAATGGCTTGGGAAAAGACATTGATATTGCTTCACCAAACATGAAGATTAATTATAAACATTTGCTTTCAGGTCCTTTTTTATATCTTCCAGCAACGTATATATTTTACACCTACATTATTCACTGTGGAATAGTTCAGAGATGCAGCGTGGAAACAGGCCCTGGGTCTCACCGAGTCCTCGCTAACCATTCAGACTAGTTCCCATTTTCTTATCCACTGGATTAGATCATATTCAATGTTATTCAAAGGCATAGAAAGAGGTTTACAAAAGTGTTGCCAGGACTGGAAAATTGTAGCTGAGGAGAGATTTAGTTTAGTTTAAAGATAGCCACATATTGCCACCTCAGCGTGTCAGTCGGCATCTTGAAGAAAATGGATAGGAAACGTTTTGGGTGGTGATCCTTCCAGTTTAGAGATACAGCAGGAATGCAGCACCATCGATCATCCATTCACACTAGTTCTGTGTTATCCCATTTTCTCAGCCAATTACCCTACAAATCCGCACGTCTTTAGGATATGGCAGGAACCGGAACCAGGGAGAACATGCAAACTCCACACAGACTCCACACTCCACAAGTTTGAACCTGGGTCTCTGGCGCTTTGATGCAGCAGCTATACCAGCTGCAGCACTGCGCCATCCTAACAGAATAAATAAATATGTTTGAATGGTCGATTAACTGAGCAAAAAATATATATCTTGTTTAAACAAAAGGAGGCTGTATGGTCAAACTGAGTTAAAGATGGAAATAGGTCTACATTCCTTATAATCTTGCTTTGCGTTTTAAGTGGGGTTAATTTGGGAATTTTATTCAGTAGCTTGTTGGTTAAAAGAATTGACTGTGAACCAACACCTTCTCTTTGTGTTGACGTCGAGTAGATTTTGAATGTCCATTGCAGTCTGAAAAGCGAGAACTTTAATTTTCTTTCCCGTGATTCCCAGAGTAGAAAGTTGGAAAAGCCTTGAAGGGCATTAGGAGGCACAATGTCACAAACATTTTGCTGCTCAGTAGTTTGATGTACTCATTTGCTGATCCGAAAAGACGAGAATCAGAAATTGGATTTGTGTTCTTAGCTTCTTGCAGACTTGCAGGCATATGAACCCAGCCGATAGGTCATTAACCCTAGAGAAAACAGCTTGCGTTAATATTGTCTAATCCTGTATAATTAGTCAAATTACTGCACGCCAACCAGCTTGTCATGAGTTGTCAGGTTGGCGTGCACACTGGGGTGCCTCGCTCCCCTCGGAATGCCACTGGGTGGGGAAGCCACTTGGCTTGAACAATGGCAATCTGAAGTAGGGGGAGACAAAAAAAATTGCCAAAATCTTTAAACTGTTAAAAGATGAATGTTGAAACACATTTGGGCAATTAGGATTTCTCAAAACAGCAACCTCAAAATTCTGTTCCCCGCTATCTCGAACAAAACTCGGTTTAGGATTAATAACAATAAAAAGATTTAAATTATATAATTACAAGAGGATAAAATACAAATTATCTAATAGACTCAAATAAGATTATCAGCTGCCAACGTGTCCTTCCATGGGAGCTGCTTCCACACAAAAGGGCGTGATTAGCATAAATTTACAAGAGCCCTTGTTCCTACAGCACGGGAGAGAATGTGTATTACGTTTGCATTAGTACAGAATTGCTTGTTGTGCTTTTGGCAATGACAAATAAGTCAGTGTAATTCCATATTATGGTGGAAATGATGCTCCAAATTGTGAATGCATCCTGAAGGTGTCACTGGCAATAATCTTCAAAGCCTACACTGGGAAACAGGGCTGTATGTTTTGTGGATGATATACTGCCAATGACAGGAAGAATTATATGACTGAAGACAAATCTGTAACATGTTATTAAGCAATTTCACGTGAATAACAGGATAAAAGGATAATGGATGAGGGTGTCATTATTACCTTCACGTAGTGGGAAAGCAAAGCAAAGGTAGAGAGACAAGATTAATTGGGGGATGGTGCAGCGTTCATTGCTCACCAGTCCTTTGTGCTGCAAATGGGAGTTTTCCTGAGATTCCAGTCCTTTAAGTGCTCAGAGCCACATTTAACACACTTGGCAGAATGAGTTGAAAACTGACACGGCGTGCTTCAGTTGCCTCACAGCACAAACCCGTTAAGTCTCTAAGCATGCCTATCACATGCCGGGTACACTAAAGAACAAAATATGAAGACAACTAGCAAGACTTCCTCACTGCAGCTGTTGTTTTACAAGATTTCCGATCAGCCTCCCTCACCCCCCTGCAGAATATATGAATTTAGAAGATGGTATTGAAACAATCTGAAGGGGCTCTGTCGGCTACATCCCGTGAGTCGGTGGGTGCAGAATAAGGGGCTATCATTGGGACGGTTGGTCAAACAGAGGGAGATGATGAGGAATTTGGCCTGTCAGAGGGTTGTATTGTCTGTATCGCCTGAATTCTCTACCAGAGCTGTGAATGTTGTGTCATTAAGCATGTTTAATTATGAGAAAGATAGAATTTTGGATTACAGTGGATTCATGGTTATAGAGATTAGGAAGGAAATGGAGGTGCAGCTAAGGAAAGACTCAAATTGCTGGAGTAACTCAGCGGGTCAGGCAGCATCTCAGGAGAAAATGAATAGGTGACGTTTCGGGTCGAGACCCTTCTTCATTCTGAGAGTCAAGGGTCAGGTCTTAACAGTCGACAGGCTAACTGGACATAATGCCTGCTCCATCTCCTGCCATGTTTAACTTTAGGTTTATTATTGTCATGAGTACCGAGGTACAGTGAAAAGCTTTGTTCTGCATGCTTTCCAATCAGATCAGATAGACCATACATAAACACAAGTGCAATAGGTAGAGCAAATGGGAAGATACAGAGTGCAGAATATAATTCTGAAGATTGTAGTGCAAGACTACAAAATAGTGTAACATTTCAAAATCATGGTTTTCTAAATAAACTCGGTCTGATTTTGTAATTTTGCACAACGATGCAACTCCAAAGCTGCGGTCGTAAGTACACGGCAATTTCAACAGCGCATGGAAAATAGATGATATGTTAAATGAATTATGACAATCCCCACCCACAATTATCTCCATCTGGTTTATCACTAGACAAGCTGCTGACCTTGCTAAATATCTTTTAAAATATACATTTTTCTAATATTTGATATTATTTGTTTGTTTTTAAATCAGTTATTTCTCGGACTGCAAAATTTGTGGTTAGTGTGCCATTTAAGAGCAGCAGCTGGTAGAGTTGTTGCCTTACAGTGCCAGATACCCGGGTTTGATCCTAATTATGGGTGCTTGTCTGTACAGAGTTTGTGCATTCTCCCCGTGACCCATGAGGGTTTTCTCCAGGATCTCCGGTTTCCTCCCCTCTCCAAAGACGTACAGGTTTGTACATTAATTGGCATGGTACAATTGTTAGTGTGCGGGATCTCTGCTCGGCGCAGTCTTGGTAGGCCGAAGGGTCTGTTTCCGTGCTGTACCTGAACAAAACTAAACTAAAGCTGCTACCTCTGAGCGCTAGAGACCCAGGTTGGATCCTGACCTCCGGTGCTGTCTGTGTGGAGTTTGCACGCTCTCCAGCGTGCGTTTCCTCCAGGCGCTCCAGTTTCATCCCTCATCCCAAAGTCGTGCAGGTTTGTAGGTTCATTGGATTCTGTAAATTGCCCCTAGTAGGGAGTGCATGCTATAGTGGGATAACACAGAACTAACGTGAATGGGTGATCAATGGTCAGCATGGTCTCGGTGGGCCAAAGGACCTGATTAAATGCTGTATTTTGTATACTATAAAACACAAAACCATTTAAAAGAAGGATTTTATGATGTACTAGACTCAGTCGGACCCGTTAGGTCCCTGTAACACGGGAGGCCTGGTCCCCCAACGCAACCCGTTCCCCAATGCAATATTCAACCACTCACCTGTTCCCTTAATGCAACCCGTCCCCCCACGCAATATTGCACCACTCACACATAGACCCCAACTACGCAGGCGGAGAGGAGAGCTCTTCAGCGCGTCGTCCACAGAGCACAGAGGATCATTGGGACAGAGCTACCAGCCTTGGAGGGCATCTACCATACACGGTGCCTCAGGAAGACTGTCAGCATCCATAAAGACTCATCACACCCCTGTAACGGACTGTTTGAACTACTTCCCTCCGGCAGACGTTACAAGGCCTTCTACGCCCGTACCTCCAGACTCAGAAACAGCTTTATTCCAAGAGCTATAGCGGCTCTGAACCGGCCCTGCTGAGTGCCCACCACCCCCCCTGGACTGTCTCCCTCGGATGGTCACGACACACAGCTTATTTATTTATTTTACTTTTCTTTTTCATCGGTTGGAGCTGCATACTAAATCTCGTTGCACTGACGTGCAATGACAATAAAATATATTATTATTATTATTATTATTTCCCCTCATCCCTCAGCACTCCCTCCCCCTCCTCTTCACCCTCCCTCTTCTTTCCCCTCTCCTCCTCCCCTCCCCAATCCCTCCCTCACCACTCCCTCCCTCTCCTTTCCCCTACCCTCAGTCACTCCCTCCCTCCATCCATGTAATGCAGCATCTGCAGTTCTTTCCTCTACAGGTCATTCATTGTTAGCTTTGGTTTAGATCCCGTTGACTTGACGATTGGACCAGTTTGCATCATGTGTGTGTATGTGTGAGTTACTCAAACTCAGCGCAAACTGCTCGGCCACCCTGCAACCCGACTCTCCCTCCCTCCCTCTGCCCACTCTGGCTCAGCCGCCGCTCGGCCAGTCCCCGTCCTGTCCGACCTCCCGCTGCTGTCGCTCGGCCCGTCCCCACCCTGCCCGCCCACTGCTGCTGCTCGCCCCGCCCTGCCCACCCGCCTACCTGCCTGCCTGCTCGTTGCTGCCGCCGCCGGGCCACGGGAGTTGGGGGGGGGAAGGAGTCGATGTTCGTCATGGTGGGCACTATGAGTTTCGATGAGCTGGTGGAGAAGATCTCCGTGAATGGCGTGAGGGTGAGCTACCGCAACGGCGGCGGCGGAGGAGACTGACCTGGGGGAACGGGTAGACGGGACCACCATTGCCGCAGAGGGCGGGTGGGGGAGAGAGGTGAGTGATGAGGGAGAGAGAGAGAGACAGGACCAGGGCATCCACTGGGCCTCCACTGAAACCCCCCCGCGGCCGCCTCCGGTGGTGGGGGAGACAATAGACAAGTTACTGTGAGGAGGGTAGAGAGGAGTTTGTGAGTGAGGCGGGACAGGTCACCGCCGGTGGGGCAGGAAGGGGCGTCGCCATCCCGGCCGTGGCATTGACTGACAGGAGAAGAGACCAATCTGCGTGGCGCTGACTGAAGGAATCGGCGCACGTGCGCTTTTTAAGGTTTTTAAACCTCGATAACTTTTACAATATATCACCGATCAGAAGGAAACTTGTTGCACTCGCAGCACAGGAGAACGGTGAGTAACCTGGCGAAAAATCGTAGTGCTATCACGTACCATTTTTGCGCAAATAGAAAAACCCTGCAAACCGGAAGAGCACACGATCAGAGTTTTAGTTATGTATAGATTTTCTGTCTGGGTAATTTTAAGCACAAAACTTAGTTAAAAGTAGTCATTCTAGTAGGTACAAATTCTAATGTTTTTCTTCTTTGGACAGATGTAATACCAGCACGCTAACTCTGAATATACTGAGAGTCTGTGTTATAATCATGTGACACAGATTTCTTTGAGTATGAATTTTGATCGTAGTTTTACATCACATATCAGTATTGAATTATAAAACAACATTGCAAATTCTTTCAAGGAAATCAGGAAACTATATTAAATATTTATATCTGTGCCTAATATAATAAGATAGATTGTATAATGTAAAATTGTGCTAATCACAACTGTATATTTCCTCGAGCATTAGCACGACCTACTTTAACTAATGACTTTGGTCTGAAATGATCACAGTCAATCAATGATTGAGGAAAATGTTCAACCTATTTATAACAGCCATTATATTTCCCTATTTCACCCCTTATTCCACTTTAGGCTTAGGTTTATTATCATCACGTACCGATGTACAATAAAAAGCTTTGTTCTGCAGGCTATCCAAACAGATCAGATATACTCTGCATAAATATAATTGTCAAATTCAACTAGACAAAGTCCAAGTGTAGAAACAAAGAACTGCAGGCGCTGGTTTATACCAAAGATAGACACAAAGTGCTGGAGTAACTCAGAGGCTCAGGCAGCATCTCTGGAGTAAAAGGATGGGTGACATTTTTGGTTGGGACCGATCTTCAGAATGACCCAAAGTGTCACCCAACCTTTTTCTTCAGAGATGCTGCTGGAGTTACTCCAGCACTTTGTGTCTATCTTTGTATAAAGATAGACACAAAGTCCAATATCCATGATTTGGTAGACGTGAATTGGCATGTACTAGGTGGGTTGAAAGACCTGTTTCCATGATGTAGGACTGAACTAAGCTGTTTCCCTTCAATGCCATCTTCATTTTAATGTAGGGCTTTCCACCAGTTATGGACTTAGTATCTAGCTGTGTATCTCAGTCCCCATTTTATTTCGCCTTGTTTTTGTAGTCCTGTTCCGAAATGAAAAAATGAAGAAATTTGATTTTTTTCACATAATAGATAAATGGTTACAGTGATTCTTCAGACGAGAGTCTGTCTTCTCATTTGTGGCCAAGTTAAATGACAATGTGGCGAAAATAAATTCTGATTACATGATATCTTACATTCCTTTATCTTATGCCAATTGATAGCAGTAACTATTGCAATCTTTATTGATAGCAGTAACTATTGCAATTGGGTAACATTTGTCCACAGTAAGGTCACACAAAGAGCATCGAGGGAAATGACCATATTTATGATCTGAATATGTCATTATAATTTTAACAACATAAGATGATTTAGCTAAGAAATATGTTCTTACATTGTCCAATGATAAGTCACAGTAGAAATAACACTGTGTTGCTAACTTTGTTTGCCATCGATCTATAGGATGTTGTAAAAAGGTGAAGATCTGAATTAAAATAACAAATCTAATAATAAGAATATATGTTACATACTATTTAGGATGGTAGAAAAATAATATTGCTTTGTAGTTACACTCCTGAGCAGTGTGTTCCGAGATGGTCTTCCAAAGGCACACATTAGATTTTGTTACATTCCCTGTGATGGATTGTTGCTGGTTTTCAGTACAACAAAATCAAGTAGAATTAAGTGCATTAGTTTAACTGTTGAATGACCATTGATACAATATCAATGCTGCATTGTTTCCAAGTGTTTTAGTGCAGAACTGAAAGGAATACAAACCTTTAGATTAATCTGTAAAATGAAATAATGTGTTTTACCTCTATCCAAGCCAAACACAAACACCGATAATGCATTTTTAGAGATGAATCTACGATCATCAAGGAATAGATTGTAATGAGTTCAAATAGTTTAAGTAACTTTAGCTGTAGAAAATACCTGTGTGTAATGGAATGAAAATGAGATTAATATTTTAAAGCTAGGCTAAAGGTTGACGTGTGAAAAATTGAGTTAGTTTGCAAAAAAGAAATTTGTTTCACTGAGTAAAAATTGAGGTCAGTAGGCCAGAACTCGCCTTGCTCTTTAGATGAATGAAATGAATCAAACAACACAGCTACAAGGAAGCGCGCCGATGTGTAATTTAATGATAAAGTTGCATTCATTGTGCTGAAGATGTTTGTAATATGGTCAGTGTGGCCTTTCATAATGACTGTAATGTTAGTATAATATATGCCCTACTTTTAAGTGATTTCTGAATCTGGTAGCTGTGTTTTTAAATGTTTTGAATGGTTCTGGCCTTATTGCTAGTTGTCCTTTTTTGATTTACATTAATGCCATGTGTTTTTGGTTATATTAAACAGCATGAAACTCATCTGCTAGTAGTATCTTTTAATTACTGTGTGCAAATTTCATCTGTAATTGAAACAAAAAGCTTTTCAGCCATCTTCCCAAACCATCTTGACAAGCTGAAACCTGAATGTTATTTTCTGGTGCTGCGATTAGATTGAGGCTGAAGTCTCCAGCTGGCAGGCCTGTCTATGACTGGAGGCTGCCTGTCCCCAGTGCTTGTCATTTGCTGACATGCCTGACAGGACAAGGAGAGCTGTCCCAGACACATTCATTAGATGCCATTTTCTACAGCTGGTCTAAAATGAGGGCTGCACTTCATCATGGTAACTACGGACTAACTCTGCCTGGCCCCTTGTTGGTTTTAACTAAAGCCATGTTGTTTTAACAATTTCGGCTTTGCAATATTTTAAAAATCCTTTGACATGTTTTCCTTATATTCCCCTGAAGCTCAGGTCTTATACCCTGCATTGACATTGATTCTAAATCCAAGCTGCTGCTGCGGTTGAGACTATTGTGACGGGATATCGAGTATTTTATTCATTCATGAGATGGTGGAGTTTACCTTTCACCTTATTGTTGACTGCCATTTCTTTAGTTCATGGTCTCTATGACAACTGTTTAAATTGGGATGAGTAACTGTCATCTAGGGTATTACTGAGAGAAAAGTGTTAGTGAGCATAAAGTCCCATAGATAGAGCATTTCAACATAATCCAATTTTAATTGAGCTCAAGAGACTTTGATGTGTTGCGTAAGGTCAGGAAGGAGCTATTCCAGAGAGAAATTAACCCAGCCTTGCTAGGCTTCCATACTACTGACTGTCACCATTTTAAATGAGCATTAGCATCAGCCTTAACCTTCCCCTGCGGAACATCTCACTTCACTCTGCCTCCTACCATATGCGAAGGTCGGTGGGGAGGGGGTGGAGGACTGTCATCTTTTTTTAACACCTCCTTGATTAAGTTTGAAAAGCATGAAGCTGACCTGAGATGCAGAGAAAACCGTCGATTGGACACTTCTTTGCAAGTAAGGGTGGGAAAATCAAGAATGGAAAAAAGGATTATTTTCACTTGTCAGTTAGAATCCACTTGATTTTCTCTTCTTCAAAGGAAAACTGCTTTTAACCTGTAACATCGTAACAATTAAGTCTTTTTGGGTACCAAATAACATTAAAATCCGCAGCCATTTGTTTTCTCTTTTAAAAAGGCCCAACGTTTAGAACTGAAAGCCAACAACAATCTGTTTAAATGCTAATTTGTGTCTTTTTAATTCTGGTTGGTCTTTTGTAAGAAGAAATAAGCCCCTTTGATCTATTTCAATACATCACTAAATCCTCTGCTGTTCTCAGAAAAGTTCTCGTAACTGGAAAAATGGAGAGTAAACTTTCATAGGTTCCTTCATTAACCATTTGAGAATGTTGGTATTATTTCTAATTCATTTCTCCAAAGACTTTAATAAGCAAATGGATTGTTCTGCATGTGTAATGCCCATTTCTTTACGTTTATTATTGACTAGACTAAGTGGGACCCGTTGGGTCCCAGCCACACTGGAGTCCTGGACTCCCAACGCAACCCATTCCCCAACGCAATATTCCATCACTCACCCGTTCCGCCAACGCAACCCGTTCCCCCAATGCAATATTCCACCACTCACCCATAGCCGCTAACTGCGCAGGGTTCCCGTTGTGATGCCCCTGATCTACCCTCCTCCCCTCACCCACACACTCCACATCTTGCCCTTCCCCCCTCAACCACCCCCCCCCATCCACTCTTAGCGGCTCTCTGGCAGCGCAGCCATTCGCGCCCATTGGGTTCTCATTGTGACGTAGAACACGCAGGTATTACTGCGCAGGCACAGCTGACAGGCACGACAAGTGGAAAAGGGATTTATTAAAGCTTAAAATGTGAATAACTCTTAAAATATAACAACAATTTAAACGTGAAATATGAGATTTGTCAGTCCATTCCTTCTTGTTGCATCTCTTGTTGCATTCTGCAGCCGGAGGACGGCTTCAGGCGGGGGCTGTCGGGGGCCGGTGGGGGGAGCATTCTGCAGCCGGGGAGGGGGAGGGCTTCAGGCGGGGCCTGTTGGGAGGGGGGGGGAAGCGCTGCCGTGGCGTACCGCCGCCTACCCGAGCCGCTGCCTACCACTGCCGCTGCCTACCACTGCGTGGTCTGTCGCTGCCCTGGCCTACCACTGCACTCCCCACCGGCTTCAGGCGGGGACCAGTGGGGAGCATCATGTAGCTGGGGGAGGGGTATGGCTTCAGGCGGGGGCTGGCCTGGAGCGTGCTGTAGCCGGTGGATGGGCACGGCTTCAGGCGGGGGCTGGCGGGGAGCTTCCTGCAGCCGGGGGAGGGGGACTGCTTTAGGCGGGGTCTGGTGGGGGGGGAAGCGTGCTACAGAAGTGGCCCACTGTTGCCGTGGCCTACTGCTGTGTGGCGGGGGGGTGTTGGGTGGGAGGGTTGTGGGGGTGTGTGCGCGAGGATAGTGTGGGGGGGAGGGGGTGAGTGGGGCTGGGGGGGAGTGGGGTGGGAGGGGAGGGGATGTATGGGCGGGAGGCGTGTGGGCGGTGAGTTGGGGTGGGGGGGGTGTGGGGGAGGGGGGCTGTGTAAGGGAGGGGAGGGGTGTGTGTGAGGGAGGGTGGGGGGAGTGGGGGACGGGAGGGGGTGTGGGGGATGGGGCATGTGTGGGGGAGGAGGTGTGGGGGAGGGAGGGGTGTGTGGACGGGGGGGAGGTGTGGGCGGGGGGGGAGGTGTGGGCGGGGGGGAATTGTGGGGCGGGGGGACAGAGCTCGGAGGACAGACGGGGGTTGTGGGAGAGAGGAGGGTATCACGGGGGAGGGGGGCAGGACCAGCAAGGGGGACTAATGGGGGAGGGGCTGGAGCTGACGGTGCGATGTGGACTCACAGCTGTCGCTGGTCGCTGGGCATTCTCCGCCGGGATCAGAGTCTCCGCTTTCCGTTTGGCGACATCTACATCTACCTCGCTTCCGGTCCCTCCGAAAATTGTGTCCGGTTGGAAACCTCCACTGGCCATCCTCAGCTCCAGTAAAGACGCAATGTCACAGGAATGGGCGGACCGTCCTGGGGAGTGACAGGAGAAAACACCAATCCATGCGGCGCTGAACGGCAGGAGAGGAGATCGATCTGCGCACGGGCGTTTTTTAAGATATTTTAAACCTCGCTACCTTTTACATTAGAAAACCGATCGGAACGAAACGTTGTGCAATCGCAGCAGAGGAGAACGGTGAATAAGCTGGCGACAAATCGTAGCCCTATCGCGTACCCTTTTTGCACAAATAGAATGAGCGCGCAAACCGGAAGATAATAAGATCAGAGCTTTAGTTATGTATAGATTGTAATATTTTAACATTGAACATTGGAATCAAGAGTGTTTAACTGTCAAAGAGTAGGGATTACGGGTACCTTTCAGAATGGCAGGCAGTGACTAGTGGGGTACCGCAAGGCTCGGTGCTGGGACCGCAGCTATTTACAATATACGTCAATGATTTGGATGAAGGGATTCAAAGTAACATTAGCAAATTTGCAGATGACACAAAGCTGGGTGGCAGTGTGAATTGTGAGGAGGATGCTGGGAGAATGCAGGGTGACTTGGACAGGTTGGGAGAGTGGGCAGATGCATGGCAGAGGTTATCCACTTTGGTAGCAAACACAGGAAGGCAGATTTTAATCTAAATGTTGTCAAGTTATGAAAAGGGGAAGTACAACGGGATCTGGGGGTCCTTGTTCATCAGTCAATGAAAGTAATCATGCAGGTACAGCAGGCAGTGAAGAAAGCGAATGGCATGTTGGCCTTCATTGGTCGGTGGGGGCGCTGCAAGCCGACAGCCCTGCCAGCAGTGTGTCAGTTTCTTCGACTTTTTTTTGTGTGTTTAAATGTGTGTTTTTGATGTTCCTCTGTGTGTCTTGTGTGGGGGGTGGTGTGGGGGGGTAAGGGGGAAACCACTTCGGTCGCCTCCTCCACAGAGAGGCAGCTTTTTCCATCTGGCCTCCCCCATGGCCTAACAGCAAGGATCGGTGCGGCCTTTCCCGGAGACGTGCCCGGGGCTTCAGCGGCGGGCGCAGCGGGGACTCTCGGCATGGAGTGGGCGAGCCCTCGCCGGAGGGGAGCGCTCCATTCGCTGGCCCGCGACAGCCTGAAGCCGCGGTCTGCAGAACTCCGGCCTGCGGCCAACTTCTACCGCGGGCGCGACGTGGATTTACCATCAGGAGCGGGGTCCCTCGCCGGGGACCCCTGGAGGGGCGCTTCGACCGCCGGCCTTGCAGTCTGCGGTGCTTCTGGCTGCGGCTCGGCTGGAACTTTAAATCTCCGACCGCCGGCCTGCGGCCTACACCTGCCTGAAGCCGCGGTCTCCGGTAGAGAAGCACCGATTAAGGACTTACCTGGACTTTTTACCTTGTCTGCACATCTGGACGCCAGCAGCGGCGGCTGTGGAGGGTTGAGGTCCCGACCACGGGGAAAAATGGAGGAGGACTGGCCAAATTTTGTGCCTTCCACCACAGTGATGAATGCTGTGGTAGATGTTTGTGTTACATTTTTTGTGTGTTTTTGTGTGTTCTTTTTCATTGTATCGCTGCTGGCAAATGCATTTCACTTGCACTTTATGTGCAAGTGACGAATAAAACTGATTGTATTGTATTGATTGTATAACAAGAGGAGTTGTATAGGAGCAAAGAGGCCCTTCTGCTGTTGTACAGGGTCCTTGTGAGACCATACCTGGAGTATTGTGTGCAGTTTTGGTCCCCTAATTTGAGGAAGGACATTCTTGCTATCGAGGGAGTGCAGCGTAGGTTTACAAGGTTAATTCCCGGGATGGCAGGACTGTCATATGCTGAGAGAATGAAGCGGCTGGGCTTGTATTCCCGATGTTGGGGGAGTCCAGAACCAGGGGCCACTGTTTAAGAATAAGGGGTAAGCCATTTAGAAAGTAGATGAGGAAACACTTTTTCAAACGGAGAGTTGTGAGTCTATGGAATTCTCTGCCTCAGAGGGCGGTGGAGGCCAGTTCTCTGGATACTTTCAAGAGAGCTAGATAGGGCTCTTAAAGATAGCAGAGTCAGGGAATATGGGGAGAAGGCAGGAACGGGGTACTGATTGTGGCTGATCAGCCATGATCACATTGAATGGCGGTGCTGGCTCGAAGGACCGAATGGCCTATTCCTGCACCTATTGTCTATTGTCTATTGTCCATATGTACAACCAACAGAACAATGAAATTCTTTCTTGCAGCAACTTAACAGATCCATAAATGCAATACACACAGATAATATATATATATTTTTTTTAAATCAATAAAATAATACGCAGAATACTGGTGCAAAAACCAAAGTCCTTAGCGCAATCAAAGACACCACATTAGTTCATAGTTGCTGAGGTTAGTGCTGGGCAGTGTTCAAGAGCCTGATGGTTGCTGGAAAGAAGCTGCTCATGAACCTGGAGGTCACGGTTTTCAGGCTCCTGTACCTTCTTCCCGATGGTAGGAATAAATATGGACATTATAGTGTCACTTCACACAAGAGAATTAGAGCTCTCTGCCAAAATAACAGAGCAGCATCCTGCCTCAACATGCACTAGCCATTGTGAAAAATACCAATTCAATTGTACCAAAAAAACTGAAAGGATTAGTTTATTTTTTTTAATTTTCTATATATTCATGTCACTTCAATATTTTGTGAAGATGAGGTGCCTGTTTGACATTGTTATGCATTTATTTCACAAATGTAAACTTAGACCAGGGACTTTTCTCACATTTGCATCTTGTGCTCTGTGAATCAATAATATTAAGGTATTTTCATGTTTTAGGTCCTTGCTTACACAGAGGGTTTACATGGAAAATGGATGTTCAGCGAAATACGGGCTGTTTTTTCAAGACGGCATCTCCTCCAGAACACAGCGCTGGAAGTTTTCATGGCCAACAGAAGTATGTACCACTACAAGTTTAGTTTTCTGATGTAAACTCATTTAGATTGGTGGCGCAGCTGGTAGAGGTGCTGCCCCACAGTGCCAGAGACCAGGCTTCAATCCCGACCTCAGGTGCTGCATGTGTGGAGTTTTCACGTTCTCCCTGGTGGGTTTCCTCTGGCTGGGTTTCCTCCCACATCACAAATACGTGAGGGTTTGTAGGTTAATTGGCCTCAATGGTCTGTAGGGAGTGGATGCGAAAGTGGGATAACATAGAACTAATGGGAATGGGTGATTGATGGTCGTCGTGGACTTGATGGGCTGACTGGCCTGTTTCAATGCTGTATCTTTAAACTAAGCTAATGTAAATGCATGCTTATAATGCTGCTTTAAATTTGTCTGCTCTTTGTTGTATCATTCAATTAAAACATTTTTTTTTCCTTTTTCTCCGCAGCGTCTGTGATGTTTAATTTCCCCGACCAAGCTACAGTGAAGAAGGCTGTATATAGTTTACCTCGTGTTGGAGTTGGCACCAGTTATGGTTTGCCACAGGCCAGGTATGAATATGGACCTTCATTTCTTCGTTATCCAATTATTAATCTCAGATGCAGTATTCCTAAAGGATTTTTTTAAACTCAGCAAATGATAATATAAGAGTCAATAAATTCTTACTTGCTGCAGCACAATAGAATACGTGAATATGTAAACATAGTACATAACGGGTAAGAGAAAATAAGAAAGAAAGAGTTCAATAAATAACAAATATAACAAAAAATTATCAAATCATTGACTATTTCTCGTCATTAGTTACTTGCAAGGTATTAAGTAGCCTGATTATATTAGCTTACTAGACTAAGTGGGACCCGTTAGGTCCCATGTTCACACGGGAGGGCTGGTCCCCCAACGAAATATTCCACCTCTCCACCAATTCCAATATTGGTGGCCAGTGGGGGGGCTTTCTTGAGCGCTATTATGGGTGTTGTGGGCTGATGGGACTGGTTTCCAGAGGGCTAGTATGGACATTGTGGGCCAAATGAATTCTTGGGGTGGCAGTCACTCAAGCCTGATATGCTGGCAGCTCACTCACGGCTGGTGGGCTGGCAGTTGACTCACGGCTACTCCTTGAAATTCCATTTCAAGCAGGGTGCAAGGCCACTAAATACAGCGAGTTGTGACCTCTCCCTCCTCCATCTTGCAGAGACTGTCACGCCCACACTTCTGGGTTTTATAGTCCCTCCCCCCTCCCACCAGAAGGGGAGTGATTGACAGGAGAGAGAATCTCAACATTTTTTAAACACTAATAACTCTTTTATTTTTCATCAATGGGAAACATCCTCGGCACCTGATGAGCGGAAGGGGACTGAGTAAGATGGCCAAAAATCACAGCCGTACATTGTAGCGTTTTTTCTAAAATCAATATAAAGCACAAACAGGAAGTGGTCAAGATTAGACGTTTAATTATATAGAAGGCAAGGCAACTTTAATTAGGCAAGGCAACTTTAATTAGGCAAGGCAACTTTAATTAGGCAAGGCAACTTTAATTTGGCAAGGCAACTTTTATTAGGCAAGGCAACTTTAATTAGGCACGGCAACTTTAATTAGGCATGGAAACTTTAATAAGGCACGGCAACTTTAATTAGGCAAGGCAACTTTAATTAGGCAAGGCAACTTTAATTAGGCAAGGCAACTTTAATTAGGCAACACAGCTTTAGCATTTCCAAACCAAAGGCAACACAGCTTTAGCATTTCCAAACCAAAGGCAACACAGCTTTAGCATTTCCAACCCAAAGGCAACACAACTTTAGCATTTCCAAACCAAAGGCAACACAGCTTTAGCATTCTCAAACCAAAGGAAACACAGCTTTAGCATTTCTAAACCAAAGGCAACACAGCTTTAGCATTTCCAAACTATATTTTCAAACCACATTAAGGGCATTGACAGGTCAGTAAAACCACTCACAGTTTAGTAGACATGTGTTCAGTGTTATTCACAGCTCAGACTGAGAGACGTGACCCTCTCGCTCCCCCATCTTGCAGAGACTGACTGAGGCACTCAACACTTCCGGGTTTTATAGTCCCTCTGGAAGGGGCGTGGCCTTCAGGAGAGAGAATCTCACAATTTTTTAAACAATAATAACTCTTTTATTTTTCATCGATGGGAAAAATCCTCTTGTCCTGCGCAGCGGAGGGGGACTCTGAGTAAGATGGCCAGAAATCACAGCTGTAAATGGCAGCGTTTTTTCTAAAATCAATATACAGAACAACAGGAAATGGTCAAGATCCAAATACCACCGACCTTGGTTGTGTGGCAATTAAATTATATCAATCAATCAATCAATCAGACTTTTAGTAATATAGATAGATAGAACAGTATAGCACAGGAATAGGCTTTTTGGCCCACAATGTCCCCACCGAACATGATGCCAAGATAACTACTCTCCTCTTTCTGCACGTAATCCATACACCTCAATTCCCTGCATATCCATGTGCCTATCTATAATCCTCTGAAATGGCACTATCGCATCTGCCTCCTCCACCACCTCCGGCAGCGCGTTCCAGGTACCCATGACTTTATGTGTAAAAAACTTTCCATTTGCATCTCCTTTAAACTTTGCGTCTCTCTCCTTTAAGCCCTCTTGTCTTTGGCAGATCAACCCTGGGAAAATGTTTCTGATTTTCTACTCTAACTATGCCTGTCATTATTTGATATACTGTACTTCTATATACTTTACATTTTTCTCATTCTCACCACGCCGGTACAGTGTCGCAGCAGTAGAGTTGCTCCCTCACAGCACCAGAGACCCAGATTCGATCCTGACAACAGGTTCTGTCTGTACGGAGTTAATACATTCTTCCCGTGATCGCATGGGATTTCCCTGGGTGTTTGGTTTCCTCCCACACGCCAAAGACGTACAGGTTTGTAGGTTAATTGGCTTCCATAAAAATTATAAATTGTCCCTAGTGTGTAGGAAAATAGGATAGCTAGTGTATGGAAATCACTAGTCGGCGCCGACTCGGTGGACCGAAGGGCCTGTTTTCGTGCTGTGTCTCTAAACTAAATCTCTAAACCAACTAAAGATATTTGGGAATACTATAAAGAAAAAGAAAAATTGTTTTGATTTTACTTGGCTGACCATTCATAATTTTAATATGACTGCAACCCATCTTATTTCCATAATAGCTGGTTATTGTGTAAGTTGTTGCTTCAATAATTCACCATGCACAACCAGCCTGAAAACAACAACAAATGGCAACCTGAATGAATTGCCTATATTTAATATGGCAGTTCAGACACCATCAATTATTATTCCCTATCTTTTACTATTTTACCCAAAGTTCAAACTATTGAGAAATGGAATCCTGTGTACACCTTTATTTCAATGTTTTTAATTTATTATTGCACAGTTCTTCTTCTTATCGAGTCCACACACAAGATTAGAAGTTGTTCAGCCAGAGCTGAACACACTTCTCGGCATCTGCACAATGGTGTCTGTCTTGCGCTTCTTGTGCTTCTTGCACGTGGTGGTGGAAAGATTGGTTGAAACAGGGCCGCGACGTGAACGCTCTTTCCTTGGCCCGTGCACAGTGATTCTACTGTTCAACCTTCTGCTACAACATCATATACAGTTGATCGGTTAAAACACGTTGTATGCAAAATGTGTTTACCAAAATCATCACCCTTTAGTATTCATAAAGCCATAACCTAACAACTTCATGGTTATTGATAATTATAGTGTATGAAAGGCATAGATAGAGTTGACAGTCAGAACCATTTTCTTAGGATTGAAACATCAAATACTGGAGGTCATAAAAGCTATGGTGAGAGGGGCAAAGTTTAAAGGAGACGTGCGGGGCAAGTTTTTCACACAGAGGTTAGTGAGTACCTGGAATGCGCTGCTGGGGGTCGTGGTGGAGGCAGATACGATAGTGACATTTAATAGAATTTTGGATAGGCACATGGATATGCAGGGAATGGAGGGATATGGATCATGTGTAGGCAGATAGGAAATGGTCTTGGCATAATGTTCGGCGCTGACATTATGAGCCGAAGGGCCTGTTCGTGTGCTGTACCGTTCTATGTTATATCTGTCTATATTCTAGACCATCAAAATCATTTTAGGTCACTCCCTCTCCCATAAGACAATGCCAGTGGTCTCCCATAAGACAATGCCAATGGTCTTTTGCAAGTACTTGTAATAAACTTGGACTAATTTAAAAATACGTTTCTTCAAGTAGGTTTGCTTTTCATAAACAGGGTTAGAATATTACGATTAGTATTCATTTAAAATGCATTATTTAAAGACGAGACAACTACAAGAGCCTCTGTAGATTTTCATTAGTTTCACTGCTGGTTCAGGTCTAATGATTAATCCAATTTACAATGATGAACTTGCTATTGATGTCAGAGTTCTGACATTTTAACGATTGCTTCACTGTGTCAGTGCAATATAGCATAAAAAATATTTGCAATTTAATTATCATGATCAAGGACTTAGATACATTCCAAAAACGGGCCTATCCAGTCAGGTGTCAGAATAAGCCTGAAGGTTTAAAGAACATAAAAATCATAATAAATAAGAGCATGAGGAGACCATGTACTCCCTTGAGCCTGCTCCACCTTCCAATAACATTCTGGCTGATCTGATCTGGGCTTCAATTCATTCCCTTCCCCCACCCCATTCCAATCCTAACTACTATAACTCTTTGTGTAAGAAGTAACTGCAAATGCTGGTTTAAACTGAAGATAGACATAAAAAGCTGAAGTAACTCAGTGGGACAGGCAGCATCTCTGGAGAGAAGGAATCCTTCCCTATAACTCTTTATTCAGTTAGTTTTAGAGATACAGCATGGAAAGGCTCTTCGGCCCACAGAACCCACGCCGACCATCAATCGCCAGTTCACACTAGTTCTCTGTTATCCCACTTTCTCACTCACTCCCTACACATTAGGGGCAATTTACAGAGGCCAATTAACCTACAAATCCGCATGTCTTTGGGATGTGGGAAGAAACCGGAGCACTCGGAGGAAACCCATGTGGCACCCAAGGTCAAGATCAAATCCGGGTTTTGGCGCGGTGAAGCAGTAGCTGTTCCATTATGCCACACTCCATCAACCTTCTAACCTTATCAGCCTTAAATTTATTCAATATCTCAACCTCCACATTTTGCTGGGATGGAGAACGCCTAAGAGTAAAAACTAAGAGGAGAAATCTTCCCCAGTTTATACTGACAACCCTTTAATCTGGTACAGTGTCTATAGATATGCCCGCTGGGGAAACAGCCCCTCAGCATCGAAACTTATATGGATTTAGTGTGTGGCGGTTAGAAATCAATCGGTCCTGACATTTTGTGTTTGTTAACAAAATCAATATTGATTAAAATCAAATATTTGAAACACCAAGATATTGCACATTCTGAAGGTGAAGGGGGGGGGGGGGGGGGGGCAACGTTTAAAGGAGATGTGCAGTTATTTTACACAGAGGGTGGTGGGTGCCTGGAACGTGCTACCAAGGGTGGCAGATACGATAGTGGCATTTTCCTCTTCATTTACCTATCCATTTGGGAATGAAGGGATATGGATCACATGCAGAAAGATAAGAGTTGTTCTTAGCATCATGTTCGGCACAGACATTGTTGCCAAAGGGCCTGTTCTTGGGCTTTACTGTTCTACATTCTATTTTACCTGAGCTATTTGACTGTCGAGATAGAAACTAGTCACTCCAGTATCACAAATAGATAGGGAGGTGTAGAATACTTTTGACACGCTGACCTTCATCAGTTAGGGAATTGTGCACAGCAGTTGGGATGTTATGATACACTGGTACTAGATGTTGGTGTAGCTGCATTTTGCGTACTGTATTCAGTTTTAATCACCCTTGCTGCAGAAATATGCCATTAAGCTGGAAAGAGTGCAGAGATTTATAAGAATGTTGCCAAAATCTCAAGAGCCTAAGCTACAGGGAGAGATTGGGCAGGCAAGGACTTAGCCATAGGAGCAGAATTAGGCCATTTGGCCCAACGAGTCTGCTCCGCCTTTCGATCATGGCTGATCTGTTTTACCCTCTCAACCCCATTCTCCTGCCTTCTCCCCATAACCTTTGAAATCCTTTATTCCTTAGAGCGCAGGACATTGAAGGGTGATCTTAGAGGTGTATAAAATCATGAGGGGAATAGATAGGGTGAATGTACAGTCTTTTACTGAGGGAATCAAGAAATAGAGAGCATAGGTTTAAGGTAAAAGTGGAAAGATTTAATAGGAACCTGAGGAGCACGAGCTGCCAGAGAGGGTAGGTTGAGCAGGGTATAATAACAACATTTAAATGACACATGAACAGGTACATGGATAGGAAAGGTTTAGCGGGAAAAGGGTCAAATGTGGGCAAATGGGACTAAATTAGATGGGGCATTTGGTCAGCAGGGATGGATTAGGCCGAAGGGCCTGTTTCCATGCTTTATGGCATTAATAATGATGTTATTTAATTACGCTAATTCATCTTGAAAATAGGTTTCTTTCACTGTTCTAGATAACTTGTTACACTACATTGACTTTCAGCTCGGTTTCCACAGAATAATCCAGTATAAAGCTCATGAGAATGAAATTCAATCAAGATTTGAGCCTCAGATGTCATACAATTATTTTTCAAATACTAATTCTTGTGAATTCTCCTAAATTTGTTTAAGACATGGATTTTCTTAACAAATCAACTGTTTGGCAGATAATATATTTTGAATCCGACAAAATGTTATTATTTAAAAATGAATAAAGAATCCATTGTCAAATATCCTCTTAAGCCTTATGAATTAGTTCATTGAACAGATTAGCCAACTTCAATACATTCCAGGATTATTTTTCAGCCCTTTTTGCACTGACATTTTGTAATAATCACATTATCCACCATAAATTCAAACATTTGACTGTCATGGGATTTCTCAGTTCAAGGGTTAACTTCACCATTAGATAACTGCTGAATTAAATTGTAAAAACAAAGATGTAAATCAGGGGTCGGCAACCAACGGGCCAAGGGCCGGATCCGGCCCACAGGCGTATTTTTCAATTAGTTTTCGCGACCTGGGCACTACAGCCAGTCCCGGGGCTCGCAGGCGACCTGGGAACTGATGCTAGACCCGGGGCTCGCGGGTGACCTGGGCGATACAGCCAGTCCTGGGGCCTCGCAGGCGACCTGGCAACTGCAGCTGGATCCGGGGCTTGCAAGTGACCTGAGCGGTGAAGCCGGTCCAGGGGCCTCGCAGGCGACCTGGGCGCTACAGCCAGTCCCGGGGCAGGCAACCTGGGAACATCAGCTAGTTCCAGGGCTCGCAGGCACCCTGGGCGCTACAGCCAGTCGCGGGGACTCAAGGGATCTGGGTTGCTGTCTCGCAGTTTGCCAACCGCAGTTTTGTACTCAAGACCAGCGACGGACAATCTAGCCAACTGCGACGCCTAAGAAACGGAGTCCCCCCAGGCTTGCGACTGGCCCCCATGCTCTTCAATCTTTATATCAGCGATCTGCCACGCATTCGGGCAGGAGTTGGTCGAACGTGGAGGATGTGTTCTCAGCGGATATGGAACTTGTCGCGGGCTACCTTAAGATCTGGAGACTAAAACTGAGTGTGGCAAAAACCACCTGAACAACAAGGAACCTCAATGCCAGTTAACCGTCACCCTCAATGGGTCACCCCTACCCTATAACCAATTTCCTACATACCTCGGGGTGAAACTAGATCGGCAGCTGACCAACAAGCAACACCTTGAAGCTCTCCATGCTAAAGTCTCGGTACGGAACAACCTCCTGCGTTGCTTGGCTGGATCGTCATGGGGCACCAGGACATCTCTCCGAACCAGTGCTCTTGCACTCGTGTACAGTGCCGCTGAGTACGCTGCCCCAGCATGGTGCCGCAGCGCTCATACTAGCATGCTAGACGCCATCCTCAACTACACCATGCGGATCATCAAAGGCTGCTTACGCCCTACTCCGATGGATCTTCTGCCGGTGCTCGCAGGTACCGCACCCGCCAAGCTTCGCAGAGAGTACTTCGGACGCCAAATTTCCTCTGCACCACCTCGCCCAGGACTCACAGCAACTAGGACCTCAACACCTGTCATCTCGTCGCCCCTTCTCCCGTCACGCAGCGACCCTCTGTGGCTCCGGTTTCAACACACTAAGAGCATGGAGAACCAGCTGGGAACAGACTTCACGACCTCCGCTATTCACTGTTGTACCGAACACCACAGCCCCGCCTGGCTTGGACCTGCCCCGCAAAGAGTGGGTCGCCCTGAACCGGCTCCGTACAGGGGTCGGCCAGTTCAACGCCAACATGCATCGCTGGGGGCTGCGTTCATCGGAGTGTGGAGCAGATCAGCAAACAGCGCAACACATCATTTTCAACTGCGCTGTCCTCCGCCCTGGTGGAGGGTTAGACCTCACGGTCCTCGACAACAGCACATTGAACTGGCTACAGTGCCTGGAGGGCGTTACATAACCTCTGCTGCCTCAAACGCAAGAAGAAGAAGAGGGATCTGGGAACTGCAGCCAGTCCCGGGATCTGGAAACTGCAGAAAACTAATTGAAAAACACGTGATAACTATGTATTATTAGTATGAATTATTACTAATTTATGTATTATTAGTATGTATTATTATTGAGTTAGTTAGTATGTATTATTACTATTACCATTTATTAACTATGGCGATAGATGTGGCCCGCCATCCGCTCACAAACATGTGTCCTGGCCCCTATGCAAAACAGGTTGCCGACCCCTGATGTAAATAAATCAAGAGAGAGCTCAAGATTGTCAAATTAAATTGCCCCCAGTTTGTAGGGACTAGATGAGTAGGTGGGATAACATAGACCTAGTGTGAACAGGCGATCTATTGTCAGGCGTGGACTCGTTGGGCCAAAGGGCTTGTTTCCATGCCTTATCTTTCAGTCAGTCACTTGTACCGGCAATAGAACAATGAAATTCTTACTTGTGCAGCTTTGCAGGAACATTAATGTAATAACACACAAATAGGCATACAATAATCAATAATACAATAAAGAAATAATCAGCAATATTAGGTAACCAGGCCATAATAGTAATAAAAAATTGAAGTCTGTAAAGCAACCAAACACCGTTATTTTTGTTGTTAATTATGGTGTTTACAGACTATTATGTTTACGTATCTGTTGTGCTGCTGCAAATAAGAATGTAGTTGTTCCATTTTGGGAAATATGACAATTAAACACTCTTAATACTCTGGGGAAAAAGCCGGAACGGGGTACTGATTTTGGATGATCAGCAATGATCATATTGAATGGCGGTGCTGGCTCAAAGGGCCGAATGGGCTACTCCTGCGCCTATTGTCTATGTTAACCTTTGAAGGCAATAACAAAGTGCTTTCCTGCTACAAACAAGAAGTCGGGAAATTACATGAAAATGGTTTTGAACGTTTTTGCTACTTAATGTGGAAGAAATCATATGTGTCCATTGAATAACGATCTTTTTTGGAATTAACAGGAGAATATCATTGGCAAGCCCTCGTCAGCTTTTTAAATCCTCCAACATGACACAACGTTGGCAAAGACGGGAGATTTCAAACTTTGAATACTTGATGTTCCTCAACACAGTGGCAGGTACGTTACAGACAGACTACTCTTTAGAGAGCAGATACAAGGGACCGCAGGTGCTGGTTGACTACAAAAATACACAAATGCTGGAGTAACTCAGTGAGTCAGTAGGTGACCTTTTTGGGTCAGAACCTTTCTTCAGCCTGGGTTGGTGTTGGTTAGTTACCTAAAATTAGAGAATTCAATGTTATGGAATCAAACAGCGCAGAAACAGGCCCTTCAGCCCAACTTACCCGCACCGGCCAACATATCCCATGTACTCTACGCCCACCTGCCTGTGTTTGGCCCATATCCCTCCAAATGTGTCCTAGCCATGTACCTGTCTAAATGTTTCTTAAATGCTGCGTGAGTACCTGCCTCAACTACCTCCTCCGGTAGTTCATTCCATACACTCATCACCCTTTGTGTAAAACATGATCCCTCAGGTTCCTATTAAATCTTTCCCCCTCACCTTAAACCTATGTCCTGTGGTTCTCAATTCCCATACTCTGGGCAAGAGACTCTGCGTTTACACGATCTATTCCTCTCATGATTTTGTACACCTCTATTAGATCACCCCCTCAACCTCCTGCGTTCCAAGGAATAGTGTTCTAGCCTGCTCAACCTCTCCCTATAGCTCAGGCCCTCGAGTCCTGGCAACATCCTCGTAAATACTGTTCATACTGTTGTAAGCGATCCAAGCGGAATATGAGGTGCTGTTCCTACAGTTTGCATGAGGCCTCATTCTAGCAACGGAGGAGACCCAAGACAGAAAGGTCGATACGGGAATGGGAAGGGGAGTTAAAGTGGTTTGCAACCGGGAGATCCAGCAGAGCATGTGCTCTGTGAAAGTACTCTTCTTTACATGTTTATAAATCTAGGTTTGTCTTGATAGTTCACATTTATCCAGCCGAAGTCTGCTACAGAGCCATGATGGATACTGAGGCTACCACATTACATTTTTATCAGGAGACACATAAGCTGCCACTGTGACTGTAGATTCATTTATTCTTACTAAGGTTATCCTGCAGTCTCACTGTGCCATTTCTTTGTTGACAGCTTTGTCTAAAACTGAAGCTTTATTAGAGTCTACAAGCCATTTTCAGAGTGTGCCTGGAAATAATAACGAGAAAATGAAATTTTAGTGCGTTGTCACTCAAGATCACGGCAGCTAGACAGTATTTCACGAATGGCACAGCATTCTGCTCAGTGCAACATCTTGACGTGGCAGATTAATAGAAAGCAACATAAGTATACCTGAAAATAGGGAGATTTTGGTTTGTACCAGAAGGTAAAACAAAGGCACAACATGCTGTGCATTTCCAAACAATGCATGCATTTTCCACTATTTTATTTTCTGATCGGTGTGTGATTGAAGTTTACACTGAATAATTATGTATAGGTTTGGTTGCAGCATGCACTGTGCTTATTATTGCTATCTAATTAGATGTAACTTGATCTGCTTACATGGAAAAAAAACATAAAAAAATCTTTCCTAATGAACTGGAGATGACAAAATGTCTGTTAAATGTTAGGATGCAGACAAGCTGAGGAATAACAACTATAAACGTGTTATACTCAAGTACATTAAAGATATGGCTGATGTTCAGTGTTTTATCAGTACCAGTTGCCTGCCTTCTTTCAGAGTTAAAATAAAAATTAGATCTTAAGATTTGAGATGAACAAATTTAAGTTTAATTGCACACGTGGATCAGTGTTAATCACTGTCTTGAAGTTTGAAGCTGTTTTTCATGTATACTTATACCTATGAAGCTCCTATGTTATCCTTTTAATAGAGTAATGCAGCATGGACACAGGCCCTTCGGCCCAACATGCTCATGCTGACCAAGGTGCCCCGTCTATACGAGCCCCACCTGCCAGTGTTCGGCCCACATCCCTCTAAACCTTTCCTATCCATGCACCTGATTAAGTGTCTTTTACATGTTGTTATAGTACCAGGCTCAACTACCTCCTCTGGCAGCTCTGTGTGAAAATGTTGCTCCTCAGGATACTATTAAACCTTTCCTTTTTCCCCTTAAACCTATGTCCTCTAGTTTTTGATTCCTCTACCTTGGGGAAATGACTCTGTTCATTTACCCTAACTATTTCCCAAATTATTTTTAATACCTCTATAAGATCACTCCTCAGTCTCCTGAGCTCCAGCCTGCCCAACCTCATCCTGTAGCTCGGGCCCTGAAGTCCAGGCAATATCCTCGTCAATCTTCTCTGTACTCTTATCCGCTTGATGGTGAGGTAAGAATTGAAGGGACTCATTGGCCAGATTTTGTGAGAAAAGCCATCAGCATTTGCGGTCATTGCACTGTGAATGTGGTTTGAGTGCATAGCTTGGTTATTGATGTAAAACCTAACTATGCTGTTGGTGATTCAGCACTCTTTCACTGAAATCATGGCACTACTTTGCAGCCTTCCCCACTACAAATAAGGGGGGGGGGGGAATGAATTTATTAAAACTTTAATTACTTATAAACCAATCTTATTGTAATAAACAATGCACCAAAATGAAAACATCACTGCTTGGTTTGGGAACAGGTCTGCCCAAGACCTCATGAAATTGCAGAGTCGTAGATGTAGGCCAGTCCATCACACAGACCAGCCTTCCCACCATTGACTCAATTTACATTTCATACGGCTTTGGAAAAGCAGCCAACATAATTTTTATGTATAAAGGTAGTTCTGATATAACGCATGTCATCTTAAAGAAAATTGGATATAATGCAAATGATGAATTAGGAAATACTATTTGTATTACATGGGCCAATTGGTTGAAACGCGATTTTGATCAGGAACTAGAGAACTACTTTAAAGTTATTTTGCAAACAGGTATGCAGAAAAAAAGGCTGTCTTGGAAAAAAAGTCTAAAATGTTTACATGTTAACTCCTTGCAGTAGTCTCTGAGAAACATAGGCTGCTAATTTCATTGTGGGCGGCCATTGAAATTGACAAGCGATCGCTTTCATTGACATTTCCATTAAATAATGTAACGTACAGCCTTTAGTATTTTTAATTAAAGCTATTAAAAATACTTTTATATTTGTAAATCCTGTGGTGAAAAACAACGTTGTTATTGCTTCTATTCCTTTTATAACCTTTTATACAAGGATAAAATCTAAAACTATTCTGCTTCACAGCGCCAGAGACCCAGTTTGATCCTGACCTCGGGTGCTGTCTGTGTAGAGTTTGCACATTCTTCCTTGTGGGTTTTCTTTAGGTGCTCCGTGTTCCTCCCACGTCCCAAAGACTTGCGGGTTTGTAGGTTAATTGGCTTCTGTAAACTATCCCTAGTGTGTAGGGAGTGGATGCGAAAGTGGGATAACATAGAACTAGTGTGAATGGGTGATCAATGGCTGGCATGGATTCAATGGGCAGAAGAGCCTGTTTCTATGCTGTCTTTCTGAAACTAAAAATTAAAACATTACTGAAAAATGTATTGCAGCTTTAGTTTTTCCAATGTCTTGCCACTTTTGTTGCAAATCAATGCATTTCAGAACTTTTATGCATTTGATCCAGAATCCACCCAAAGCAGAAAAGTTCTGGGAAAATTTGTATATGTATTATGTTTCTGCCAGTATACAGTTATATATCAATATTCTACATGCTACCAGTCCTAAAGGTGAGGAAAATATTTTCCATAATCATTTAGGACCCCAAGTAAGGATATTGGTGCAGCATTACAAATTTCCCAGGTTTTCACTGAATATAGATAATTCCCAGTGTGAGTGCCATGTCTACACAAACAATGATCCGCGGAACAACCACCTCTTGCCTTCTGTAGCTGTGCATCAGAGAAACCTGTAGCAAAGCGTTTAAAGAAATGGTCTTACATTGACTGACCACAGGAAGTAGCATGTGATCTGAAGAAGGGTCGCAAACCGAAAAGTCACCTGACCCACTGAGTTACTCCAGCACTTTGTGTTTTTTGTTTTTGTTAATCAGCATCTGCTATTGCTTCTGTCCCTATTTTACTGCTCCACTACGAAATCTCCTCAAGGTATGCCTACTTTGAAGAAGTTCTCCTCCTACTCTCTCCGACAGAGGTTTTGTGACACCCTCTCTCACTGCTCCCCCTCTGTGATTCCTACTGCTCGCCTGCATTTTCTGACCAGGACTCGCTACCACAGCCACGTGTAGAGTTTGAAGGAGGATCCCGACCCGAAACATCATCCATCCATGTTCTCCAGAGATGAGGGTCAGAACATGATCGAAGAGCAGGAGAGGAGCAGGAATTCAGTGCCCCAACTGCTGAGTTACTGCAGCACTTGGTGCCAACTTTTGAAGTTTATCATGTTTTCCCCCATGAGTGTATCCCCATGAATTCAATAGATTTACTGCCATCCTAATGTCTTACTGAGTAATTTTTACATTATTAAGAAAACATTTGTTACTGTTTTCAGCACTCATTTTTGCTTAACAAAATATCAATCCATGCATCAGCTTTATGTGCAATTCAAGAGTTTTTTAAAGGTATTCATGCAGAAGTCCTGAAGAAGGATCCCGACCTGAAATGTCACCTATTGCTGTCTGACCCGCTGAGTTACTCCAGCACTTGTGTCCTTTCATGCAAAAGTCATGTTTTCAAATGTATGTTACATATTTGAAGCAAAACATATTTGACAAACAATTCTCTCTTCCTTGCTAGGGCGGACGTACAATGATTTAAACCAGTACCCGGTGTTTCCGTGGGTTATTACGAATTATGAGTCTGAGGAGCTGGACCTGACCCTACCAGGCAACTTCCGGGACCTATCAAAGGTATCTTTCAACAGTGCTGAAACCAAGCCTTGTTAACATTCCTCCATTGGGAAGGCAGGGGTTCCAGGTTTCTGGCTCGGCTTAGCCAAGCCATGAGGATCTCATTAAATAGGTCCAAAATGCTCATACTATTGATAATATTTTCTATGATTGATTTCAACATATTGATGGCATATATGAGTTTTATAACAATCCTACTCATAAAACATGTGTATAAAATCATGAGGGTAATAGAGAGGGTGAATGCGCAGAATCTTTTACCCAGATTATAGGGAACCAAAAACAAGAGGATATAGATTTAAGGTGAGAGGGACAAAGTTAATTTGAACCTGAGGGGCAACATTTTCACTCATAGGGTGGAGGGTATATGGAATGAGCAGCCAGAGGAGGTACTATAAAAGTACTATGAGGCAGGTACTATATACTGTAATGGATTGGGTCAGGTGGGCCAGGACTAAGAGGCGTGATCGAATTGAGGATGTCAGAAGTTGGGAGCCTGTCCTGTACATCAGGGAGCCATATATTTTGTATCTGTATGGATTCCATGCAAAGCAAAGCTTTTCACTGTGACAATAATAAACATGAAGCTAAACTTTTATTGGAATTAAAACAGGTTGATTGCTGTTTTAAATATAAAGATAATATTGCTTTAAATCCCACAGGTTTCACAACATCCAGCATGGTGCAACTCTGTAGGAGAGAACTGCAAAAGCTGCAAATAGACACAAAATGCTGGAATAACCCAGCGCGTCAGGCAGTACCTCTGGAGAAAGGGAATAGTTGACGTTTCGGGTCTGAAGAAGGGTTCCGACCCAAAACGGCACCTATTCCTTGTCCCCAGAGATGCTACCTGACCAGATTCAGATTCAACTTTATTGTCATTGTGCAGTGCACAGTACAGAGACAACGAAATGCAGTTATCATCTCCCTAGAAGAGCGACATAAATATGAGCAATAAATAAATCTATGTACGTGCATAGAGTCATAGTATTTTTTTCTTGGTGGGAGGAGTGTCTGGGGGGGGGGGGTGATTGGCAATCACCGAGGTACGGTGTTGAGTAGTGTAACAGCCGCAGGGAAGAAGCTGTTCCTGATCCTGCTGGTCCGGCAACGCAGAGACCTGTAGCGCCTCCCGGATGGTAGGAGGGTAAACAGTCTGTGGTTGGGGTGAGAGCAGTCCTTGGCGATGCTGAGCGCCCTTCGCAGACATCGCTTGCTTTGGACAGACTCAATGGAGGGGAGTGAGGAACCGGTGATGCGTTGGGCAATTTTCACCACCCTCTGCAGTGCTTTCCGGTCGGAGACAGAGCAGTTGCCATACCATACTGTGATACAGTTGGTAAGGATGCTCTCGATGGTGCAGCGGTAGAAGTTCACCAGAATCTGAGGAGACAGATGGACCTTCTTTAGTCTCCTCAGGAAGAAGAGACGCTGGTGAGCCTTCTTGACCAGAGTTGAGGTATTGTGGGTCCAAGAGAGGTCATCGGAGATGTTGACCCCCAGGAACCTGAAGCTGGAAACACGTTCCACCTCCGTCCCGTTAATGTGGATGGGGGTGTGCGTGCCACCCCTAGACTTCCTGAAGTCTACAATGAGCTCCTTGGTCTTCTTGGAGTTAAGGGCCAGGTTGTTGTCAGCGCACCATGCAGCTAGGAGCTGGACCTCCTCCCTATAGGCCGACTCATCGTTGTTGCTGATGAGGCCAATCACCGTTGTATCATCTGCATACTTGATGATGGTGTTAGTACCATGTACAGGCATGCAGTCGTAGGTGAAGAGGGAGTAGAGGAGGGGGCTCAGCACACAGCCCTGTGGAACGCCGGTGTTCAAGGTGAGGGTTGAAGAGGTGTGCTAGTCTAACCTAACAGACTGGGGTCTGTTGGTTAGAAAGTCCAGTATCCAGTTGCAGAGGGAGGGGTCGATGCCCAGGTCACCAAGTTTGGTGATCAGTTTAGAGGGTATGATGGTGTTGAATGCTGAGCTGTAATCGATGAACAGCATTCTTACGTAAGTGTCTCTGTTGTCGAGGTGGGAGAGGGCGGAGTGAAGTGCCGTTGAGATGGCATCCTCCATACTCCTGTTCTTGCGGTAGGCAAACTGATAGGGATCCAATGTGACGGGGTAGGCAGCCTTTGAGGTGTGCCAGGACCAGCCTCTCGAAGCACTTGGTGATGATGGGAGTAAGTGCAACTGGGCGGAAGTCGTTGAGGCTTGCCGCAGTGGAGTGTTTTTGCACTGGCACGATGGAGGTGGTTTTAAGGCACGTGGGCACAACTGCTTGGGCAAGTGACAGGTTGAAGATGTCAGTCCAGACGTCTGTCAGCTGCGCAGCACAGGCCCTGAGAACACGCCCGAGGATGCCGTCAGGGCCAGCAGCTTTACGTGCATTAATCCTGCTCAGTGCCACGTACACGTCGTAGGGGGTGAGTGTGAGGGGCTGGTGATCGGCAGGGAGCACCGCCTTGATGGCCATCTCTAGATTATCCCTGTCAAAGCGGCCATAGAAGTGGTTAAGCTCCTCAAGGAAGGAGGCGTTGCTAGATGTTGGGGTGGTGTTGGTGGGTCTATAGTCCGTGATGGCCTGGATGCCTTGCCACATGCGTTGGGGGTCGCAGTTGTTGTTGAAGTGCTCCTCAATCCTGAACTTATGGCAGTGCTTGGCCTTCTTGATGCCCCTCTTCAGGTTAGCCCTGGATGAACTGTAGGCTCGGGCATCGCCTGACCTGAAAGCGGTGTCCCGTGCTTTCAGCAGTAGCCTGACCTCGCTGTTCATCCATGGCTTCTGATTCGGGAATATGGTCACCCGTTTGAGGGAGGTGACACTGTTGATGGTGGAGTTTATAAAGTCCAGAACAGAGGATGTGTAGGAATCAATGTCCGTGTGTTACTCCAGCATTTTGTGTCTATCTGTGGTACAACTCAGATATTAACCACGTTGTAAATAACACGCTGCACGGTGGCGCAGTGATAGAGTTGCTGCCTTACAGCACTTGCGACACCGGAGACCCAGGTTCGATTCTGACTATGGGTGCTGTCTGTATGTAGTTTGTACTTTCTCCCCATGACCGCGTGTGTTTTCTCTGAAATTTTTGGTTTCCTCCCAAACTCCAAAGACATACAGGTTTGTAGGTTAATTGGATTGGTATAAGTGTAAATTGTCCCTAGTGTGTGTAGGGTAACATTAATATGCGGGGATCGTTGGTCGAGGCGGACTGGGTGGGCTGAAGGGCCTGTTTCCGCATGGTATCTCTCAACGAAACTAAACTAAACTACCATTTCTACAATTTGCAAATAAAAGGTGCTGCGCCTTTCACTGAGTGAGCAAAATGAAATGGGGGGAAATACAATCAATACAATACAATCAGTTTTATTCGTCACTTGCACTTTAAGTGCAAGTGAAATGAATTTACCAGCAGCGATACAATGAAAAAGAACACACAAAAACATAATAAAAATTTAACACAAACATTCATCACAGCATTCATCACTGTGGTGGAAGGCTCAAAATTTGGCCAGTCCTCCTCCATTTTCCCTCGTGGTCGGGACCTCAACCCTCCGCAGCCGCCGCTGTGGGTATCCAGATGAGTGAAAGTCAAGGTAAGTCCTGAAACGGTGCCTCCCCCACCGGAGACCGCGCCTTCAGGTTGGTGTAGGCCACAGGCCGGCGGTCGAAGATTTAAAGTCCCCGCTGTACCGCAGCCAGAAGCACCGCAGACCGCAGGGCTGGCGGTCGAAGCTCCCCTCCAGGGATCCCCGGCGAGGGATCCCCCTCCTGGTGGTAAGTCCCCGCCACCCCCGCGGTAGAAGTTGGCCGCGGGCCGGCGGTGGAAGCTTCTTCTTCTCCCGGGTCACCAACGAGGGATCCCAGGCTGCGGACGGCGCGCTAGCTGGAGTTCTGCAGACCACGGCTTCAGGCTGCCGCGGGCCAGCAAAACGGAGCACTCCCCACCGGCGAAGTCTCGCCCGCTCCGCGACGAGAGTCTACGCTACGCCCGCTGCTGATCCCCCGGGCGTGTCTCCGGGAAAGGCCGCCTGATCCTCGATGTTAGGCCACGGCGGAGGCAACATGGAAAAAGTAGCCTCTCCATGGAGGAGGCGATCGAAGCGGTTTCCCCCTTACCCCCCCACAACACCCCCCACACAAAACACACAGAGAAACATTAAAAACATACAAAAAATGTTTTAAAGTAGAAAAAAACTGACACGCTGCTGACGTTGGTGTTGGCGTTGGGATGAATCACATTAGAAAATATCTGATCCGACTACCTGGTTTGTCTTGTTAAGGCCTGAAAACAAATGGATTTTTTCCATTTCAGTTTCTAGGCACAAGTCTCTCAGCATCAGGCTAATAAAATTAATAACGATAGATGGTGGCTGTGTTAATAAGAAATCAGCTAAACATAAATGAATCAGTAACTTAATGACTTCGAAGTCCAGACAGACATTGATTGTATTTTGAGCGTTAGGTCTCAGTATTGGTGTACACATCATACAGTATGTGGACATTTGAATGGCAAGTTGCATCAAGCACCGTCTTGCTGCTGGTGATGGTGCACCTGCAGTAAGTGCCCACAAATTGCCCATGCTTTGTATAAACTAGTCCAGAAGACAGTCTGCTCCCATATTATGCAGTGAAGCGACAAAGAAAAATCCCCTTAGAAATTAATCAAAGAGGGCGTTAGACTTTAGAGATACAGCACAGAAACAGGCCCTTCGGTCCACCAAGTCCAGTCTGCCTAGCGATCACCCCGTACACTAGCACTATCCTACACACTAGGGCCAATTTACAATTTTTACAAAAGCCAATCATCCTACAAACCTGCATGTTTTTGGGATAAGGGAGGAAACCGGAGCAGAACCAAAGAAAACCCACGTGGTCAACAGGAGACCATACAAACTCTGTACAGAGAGCACCATAGTCAGGATCGAACCTGGGTCTCGGGCACTGTAAGGCAGCAACTCTACCGCTGCGCCACTGTGTCCACCTCAAAGGAAGGTTATGCTCTGGATTAGCATTGAATTTTGATGAAACCTACCTAATAGTGAAAGGCCTGGAGAGAGCGGATGTGAAGAGGATGTTTCCAGTAGTGGGACAACTTCAAAATAAAAGCACCTACCTTCAGAATGGAGATTGGGATAAAATTCTTTAGCGAGATGGTGGTGAATCTGCGAAATTCAGTGCCGCAGATGGCAGTGGATACCAAGTCAGTATTTTTAAATCGGCGATTGATATTAGTCATTAGTAAGAGCATCAAAGGTTAAGCGGAGAAGGCAGAAGAATGGGTTGTGAGGAAAAATAGATAAGCCATGATCGAAAGAGTGGAGCAGATTCGATGGGTCGAATGGCCTAATTCTGCTCTTATATCTTATGATCTTATGGTCTTATACACAAATGAATTCTTCAGTAGACTAGTCTACAGCAAAAGGATCACTCACCAAAATGCCTGCTGCTTTGGAAAGACAAACAGAAAATGTATATTCAATGTCAAAGAATCTGAAACCAACTTTTGTCACGTATTCTTTTGCTCCAGAAACGCTTCCTGACCCACTGAGTTACTCCAGCATTTTGTCTTTGCTATAAACCAGCATCTGCAGTTCCTACCTACACAAAGAATGGAAGGTCTGACTGGGAAATAGTCATGAGTAGAAGCATGGAATTGCCATAGCATAGAAGTAGGCATTTGAGTCCACATTGGCTTCCACAAGTTTCATTTCACTTATCTTTCCCCGTCAATCTGCAGATGTTCCTCCCTCAATTATCAATTCAAGTCCTTTTCCAAGGTGGCAATTGAATTTTTGTATCATCTTTGAAAACTGTGAATCACAGATCACGCTAGCTGAGTTATGCTTAGTTCTGCGACATCTAATTATCAGTAATAGGGTGTGCACCACTTGTTAAGACTTGACACAACATTTTCAGGCTATTTGTCATGGAGAGTCATAGTCATATAGCACGGAAACAGGCCCTTTATCCAAACTCATCCATGCCAATCAAATTGCTCCATCTTAGCTAATCCCATTTGCCCACGTTTGGCCATCTTCCCACCCTGCCTCCTTCAAAGACTCTATCCCCTACTCCCAACTCCTCCGTCTACGCCGCATCTGCGCCCAAGATGAGGTGTTCCATACTAGGACATCCGAGATGTCCACATTCTTTAGGGAACATGGGTTCCCCTCTCCTATCATAGATGAGCCCCTCATTCGTGTCTCCTCGGTACCCCGCAGCTCCGCACTTGCTCCCCCTCCCCCTAGTCACAACAGAGACAAAGTCCCCCTAGTCCTTCCCTTCCACCCCATCAGCCGTCGCATACAACACATAATCTTCCGAAATTTCCACCACGTCCAACGGGATCCCACCACTAGCTACATTTTCCCACCTCCACCCCTTTCCCCCTTCCGCAGAGACTGTTTGCTCCGCATCTTCTTCGTTAACTCATCCCTTCCCACCCAAACCACAACCTCCCCAGGTACCTTCCCCTGCAACTGCTGAAGATGCAACACCTGTCGCTATACCTCCTTCCTCGACTCTGTCCAGGGACCCTGACAGTCCTTTCTGGTTAAGCAGAGTTTCACTTGCACCTCCTCCAACCTCATCTACTGTATCCGTTGTTCAAGATGTGGACTCTTATACATCGGCAAGACCAAACGCAGACTTCGTCTCACAGAACACCTTCGCTCAGCCGACCTGAACCTACCTGATCTCATAGTCCTCCGTCAATTTCGCCACCTCCAACGTGACCCCACCACTCGCCACATCTTCCCATCCCCCCCCCCCCCCCCACCCCCCCGTCTGCTTTCCGCAAGGACCGCTCCCTCCGTAACTCTCTGGTCATTTCCTCCCGCACCACCCCTTCCCCGGGCACTTTCCCTTGCAACCGCAAAGGATGCTACACTTGTCGCTTTACCCCCCTCGACTCCATTCAAGGACCTAAGCAGTTGTTCCAGGTGCGACAGAGGTTCACCTGCATCTCCTCCAAACTCATCTATTGCATCCGTTGCTCTAGATGTCAGCTGATCTACATCGGTGAGACCAAGCGTAGGCTTGGCGATCGTTTCGCCCAACACCTCCACTCGGTCCGCATTAACCAACCTGACCTCCCGGTGGCGCAGCACTTCAACTCCCCCTCCCTTGGAGGAACAGCACCTCATATTCCGCTTGGGCAGTTTGCACCCTAGCGGCATAAACATTGACTTCTCCAATTTCCGGTAGCCCTTGCTGTGTCCTCCCCTCCTCAGCCCTCGGGCTCCTCCTCTTCCTTTCTCCTTTCTGTTCCCCGACCCCCCCCCCCCCCCCACCCCACATCAGTCTGAAGTGCCTATTTCCTTCGCTCCGTAGATGCTGCTGCACCCGCTGAGTTTCTCCAGCACTTTTGTCTACCTTCGATTTTCCAGCATCTGCAGTTCCTTCTTAAACACCTACCTGATCTCCCGGTTGCTGGACACTTTAATTCTGGACACTTTAAGTACTGCCCTAGGTCTTCTCCATTGTCAGAGTGACGCAAAACGCAAATTGGAGGAACAGCAACTCATATTTTGCTTGGGCAGCTTACAGCCCAATGAATATTGATTTCTCTCACTTCAGGTAGCCCCGGCATTCCCTCTTTCTCTATCCCTCCCCCACCCAAGTCGCATTAGCTTCTCATTTCCACCCTACAAACAGCTTACAATGGTCTGTTTCCTTTATCATCGTTACTTTTTTGCATCTTTAATACATTGTTCTTTCTCTCCACATCACTGTACCATCACTGTATCTATTTCCTTAATGATTTTGTATCCCTTTATCTCACCTACCTCACCCCTAGCCTGCCCAACCTCTCCCCATAGCTCAGGATCTCAGGACCTGGCAACATCCTTGTGAATCTTCTCTGTTCCCTTTTCAACTTAATGACATCCTTCCAATAGCAGGGGACCAAAATTGATCACAATATTCCAAATGTGACCTCACCAACATCTTATACAACTGTAACACAATGTCCCAACTTCCATACTCAGTTCCCAGATGGATAAAGGCCAATGTGCCAAACGCCCTTTTCACCATCCTATCTACCTGAGACACCAGTCTGTTCAACCTGTCCTTTAAAATTGTCCTTTAAAAGTCATAATTGTATCCTCTTCTATAGCTTCCCCTTGAAGCTCATTCCAGATACGGACTACTCTCTGAGTGAAAATGTTGCCCCTGAGGTCCCTCTTAAATCTCTCCCCTGTGCCTTCTAATTTTAGAATCCTTAACCCTGGGGAAAAAAGCTGCGAGCATTCACTTTATCCGTGCTGTATACTGTAGCTCCATGACATGTTAAATAAATGAGCGGACATATGACAGAAGTAATATGAGGAAATATGAGGTTATATGATTAAATATGAATAAAAAAGGGGTGGCACCATGGCACAGTGGTAGTTGCTGCCTTACAGCGCCAGAAACCAGGGTTTGATCCTGACTACGGGTGCTGTCTGTACGGAGTTTCCATGTTCTCCCTTTATCTGCATGGGGTATTTTCAGGTGATCCGGTTTCCTCCCACACTCCAAAGACGTGCAGCTTTGCAGATTAATTGGCTTCTGTAAATTGTCACTGGCGTGTAGGATGGTGCTGGTGTACGGGATGATTGCTGGTCGGCGCGGACTTGGTGGAAATGTTTACTTTATTGCTTTACAGTAGTTGAGAAAATATTAGAAAGTCGTGGAGGTTAAATCATCTTGCACTTTAAAGAATGTGTGTTGTGACCTGATACTGCAAGCCTGGTAAGGTTAAGCCCTTGGATTACAGTGAACATTTCACACACTAAGCAAACCTGCCTGTTTATATCAACTGAATGCAGAGCTTGTGTTTTTTTTTAACCAGTCATAGAACATAGAGAACATAGAACAGCACAACATAGGAACAGGCCCTTCAGCCCCAATGTCTGTGCTGAACATGATGCCAAGACTGCCTCATATCTGCCTGCACATAATCTACCTATATCCATCCATGTGCCTATCCAAAGGTTTTTTAAATGCCATTATTGTATCTGCCTCTACCACTGCCCGAGGCAGCGTGTTCCAGGCACTTACCACCCCTCTTTGTAAGAATCTTACCCTGCACATCTTGTTTAAAATGTGCCCCTCTCATTTTAAAGCTAGCCCTCTAGTATTTGATATTTCCATCCTGGGAAAAATGGTTCTGACTGCCTACCCTATCTATGCCTCATGATATCTCTAAACTAAACTAAATACACTTTGCTCATTGCTACAATGGGGAGTACTTGCCATGCACCACTTCATGGGACAATGGACAAAATGCTTTCTCATTGAACCTGACCGAATTCTCATTGAAACTTAGCGAATCTCATTGAAACTTACCTCAGAGTGAAAGGCCTAGATAGTGTGGATGTGGAGAGGATATTTCCATTGGTGGGAGAGTTTAGGACAGGAGGGCACAGCCTCAGAATAAAAGGACATACCTTTAGAAAGGAGATGAGAAGGAATTTATTTCGTGAGAGGTTGGTGAATTTGTGGAATTCATTGCCAAAGATGGTGGTGGACCAAGACATTGGGTATTTTTAAAGCGGAGAATGACAGGTTCTTGATTAGTAAGGGTATGAAAGGTTATGGGGAGAAGGCAGAAGAATGAGGTTGAGAGGGAAAGATAGATCAGCCATGATTGAATAGCAAAGTTGACTCCATGGGCCAAATGGCCAAATTTCGTTCCTCTATCTTATGATCTCAAGAGTCAAGAGTGTTTTATTGTCATATGACCCAAACAGAACAATTATATTTTTACTTGCAGCAGCACAACAGAATATGTAAACATAGTACTCATCGTAAACAATATAATAAACTGAGAAAAGATCAGTATATATATACACACAGTATGTACTGTATGTATGTGTGTGTATATACAATGCCCTCCATAACGTTTGGGACAATGACCCATAATTTATTTATTTGCCTCTGTACTCCACAATTTGACATTTGTAATAGAAAAAAATCACATGTGGATAAAGTGCACATTGTCAGATTTTAATAAAGGCCATTTTTATACATTTTGGTTTCACCATGTAGAAATTACAGCTGTGTTTATACATAGTTCCCCCATTTCAGGGCACCATAATGTTTGGGACACAGCAATGTCATGTAAATGAAAGTAGTCATGTTTAATATTTTGTTGCATATCCTTTGTATGCAATGACTGCTTGAAGTCTGCGATTCATGGACATCTTCTTTGGTGATGCTCTGCCAGGCCTGTATTGCAGCTTATGCTTGTTTTGGGGGCTCGTCCCCTTCAGTTTTCTCTTCAGCATATAAAAGACATGCTCAATTGGGTTCAGATCGGGTGATTGACTTGGCCACTCAAGAATTGACCATTTTTTAGCTTTAGCAGTATGTTTGGGATCATTGTCTTGCTGTAGAATGAACCACAGGCCTATGAATTTTAAGGCATTTCTTTGAACGAGCAGATAGGATGTGTCTATATACTTCAGAATTCATTATGCTACTACCATCAGCAGTTGTATCATCAATGAAGATAAGTGAGCCAGTACCTTCAGCAGCCATACATGCCCAGGCCATAACACTCCCACCACCGTGTTTCACAGGTGAGGTGGTATGCTTTGGATCTTGGGCAATTCCTTCTCTCCTCTGCTTTTGCCATCACTCTGATATGTTAATCTTCGTCTCATCTGTCCGCAAGACCTTTTTCCAGAGCTGTGGTTGCTCTTTTAAGTACTTCTTGGCAAACTGCAACCTGGCCATCCTAATTTTGCGGCTAACCAGTGGTTTGCATCTTGCAGTGCAGCCTATCTATTTCTGTTCATGAAGTCTTCTGTGGACAGTGGTCATTGACAAATCCACACCTGAAGAGTGTTTTTGATCTGTCAGACAGGCGTTTGGGGATTTTTCTTTATTATAGTGAGAATTCTTCTGTCATCAGCTGTGGAGGTCTTCCTTGGCCTGCCAGTCCCTTTGCGATTAGTAAGCTCACCAGTGCTCTCTTCTTAATGATGTTCCAAACAGTTGAATTTGGTTAGCCTTAGGTTTGGCTGATGTCTCTAACAGTTTAATTCTTTTTTCTCTGTCTCATAATGGCTTCTTTGACTTTCATTGGCACAACTTTGGTCCTCATGTTGATAAACAGCAATAAAAGTTTCCAAAGACGATGGAAAGACTGGAGGAAAGACTAGGTGCTGAGAGCTCTCATATACTCACATTAAGGAGGCAATGAAACACTCCTGAGCAATTACAAATGCCTGTGAAGCCATGTGTCCCAAACATTATGGTGCCCTGAAATGGGGGGACTGTGTATAAGCTTATACGTGGTGAAACCAAAATGTATAAAAATGGCCTTTAATAAAATCTGACATTGTGCACTTTAACCACATGTGATTTTTTTCTATTACAAATGTCAAATTGTGGAGTACAGAGACATATAAATAAATGATGGGTCTTTGTCCAAACATTTTGGAGGACACTGTGTGTGTGTGTGTGTGTGTGTGTGTGTGTTTGTGTGTGTGTGTGTGTGTGTGTGCGCAGTATATACAGTATAAATATATATGTACACACACACATATATATATACACAATCACATATATGTATATATATGTATGTGTGTAGGCATGTGTATATATATGTTAATACTGTATATACACATGCGCACAAACACATATATAAATATAAATCACATATATATATATAAATACGCATAAAACAAACAAACAATAATTTTCAATGTACTGTAACTCGATAAAGCGATTTGGAAAAAAATTATTTTCTGTTTAAAGAAAAGTCAACCAAAACCCTGAGGAAATGTCAACCGAAACCCAGATGCTTATTAACCCACTGTCATCTGCTGACTCAAATGGGCAATTTCAAGTCACATTCGGTTGCAAGGACTCGCAAGGGCAAGCGACAGAACTGGCAAATTCAAGACAGTCACGCTTCTTTCGGGAAGTAACATTTCTCTCACACAAATTCTAGAAATTATATCTTATATATTTAGGGCAAACTCTCAGCAGATAGCCATTGCAGATGTTTTGATTTACATTATATGAATTGCCTTTTTTCAGATTCAGATTCAGATTCAGATTCAAACTTTATTGTCATTGTGCAGTGTACAGTGACAATAAAGTTTGAATCTGAATCTGAATTTTTATCACAAGGACTGTGTTGCATGCAAAAGCTTTCCGTGGTAAGCACTAATAAATCAAAAAACAGGAAAGGCACAGCTAATCATCTTCTCAAAAGTGCTAGCTCTGGTAACCATTCTGTTAAATCATTTAACTCTTGTGACTGCATTTCCTTTTAGCTTTAAAATCGTACTTTATTGCTGGGTTTCCAGATTTAATCAAAAGCAACGGTGTGCCCGCTTTCTGCTCTCTGGGAAGGCTTTTGACGAAGTTTCAGTTTTAGCAAAGTCTCACTTGGTAGACTGAAGGGGAATGACAGAAAAGCGGCTAGTTGAATTCAGAATTGGCTCAATAGGTGAAAGAGGATGGAATATTTACTGACTCGATGGCTGAATGCCTTGAGCTTCCAGTATTCAATAATTTGTCCCTTAGCTTTTGAGGTCTTTACCAATGGTTTAGAAAATGGTTGAGAATGGTTTAGATGGATGGTGAATCTGTGGAATTCATTGCCACAGGCAGCTGTGGCGGCCAAGTCATTGGGTATTTTTAAGGCGGAGATTGACAGATTTTTAATTAGCGAGGGTGTCATGGGTTATGGAGAGAAGGTAGTAGAATGGGGTTGAGAGGGAAAGATAGATCAGCCATGATTGAATGATGGAGTAGACTTGATAGGCCGAATGGCCCAATTCTGCCACTATAACTTACGAACTTATGAAAAATAATTTGTGGAATGAAGTGATTAGGAATTTGTCAGATGATTCTAAACCTGTCAGTGTGGTCACCCACAAGATGTCTCTGTCGTTAGACAGGATCGACAATTTGCCTCAAGCTCACTTTCCCGCACGATCCACTAAACCATTGATTCACCTGAATTCAAGCGTCTGTCAATCTTACCCCTGCATGTTGCCTTAACGGAACCTCTTCGAGAAACAGTTCAAAAGATTTTCAGCTCCGTGAGTGAAATAGTTCAGATACACTTAAATACCTGACCCCTTGTGGCGCTTTTAAACAGTCCTTGTTTCCCTTGGCTACAGCTCAGGGACTATATCCAATAGCTGTAGATTCTGCTGCCAAAGAAATCAACCACTTAACATCCAACCTATCAAGCCCTTTCAGAATCAATAAATCATTGAGATCACCTCTCATTCAGCACATACCTCACACTCATTGATATCCAATTACTGCAGTTAGAACATAGAACAGTTCCACAGATGCTGCCTGACCCACTGAGTTCCTCCAATACTCTGTATTTTCCAATTTGTACCTCACTCCAGGATTACAGAACATTGATTGGTCAATCAAAATGTGTAGGAAGGAACTGCAGATGCTGGTTTACACCGAAGATAGACACAAAGTGCTGAAGTAAATCAGTGGGTCAGGCAGCATCTCTGGAGAAAAGGAATAGGTGAAGTTTTGGGTCGAAACCCTTTTTCAGATTCCATTGGTAACTGATAAATCAACTCCAACTCAGGACTTCTTATTTTACAACATAGAAAATGAAACAGTACAACCAGGAACAGACCTTATGGCCCACAAATAAATGTGCTGAACATGATGTCAAGACCAGCTCTTGCTCCAGCCATCTACTTGAAACCTAAACATTTTCACCTTAAAGTAATGCCATCTAATATTTGAATTTTTCATCCTGACTGTCTATCCTATCTATGCCTCTCATAATTCTTTTAATGTTTTTAATTTAATTTTATTAGAAGTAAGTACAATACAGTAGTACCTTTACAGGTGCCAAATATATGTTAACATAATACATTCTCTGTACAACTTTTTTTTTAAAGAGAGAAATAAGAAAGAAAGAGATAGTAAAGAATAGAGAAAAGTGTAGTGTGTGTAAAAAAAAAGGGAAAAGAGATAGTGAGGAAAAGAAATAAGCAAGAAGAGAGAGCAGGAGGGAGATTCTCAAATAGACGCAAGGAGATGAGTTTTTATATTGTTGATCATCTTTCACCCATACCTGAAACGTTTAATTTTTACGATACTGTTGCACCACATGAATCCAAGAAATCAATAAATGGAGACCAACTCATTAAGAATTGGTCTTGTTTATCTATTAGGAGGAGTCTCATTTCTTCCAGGTGTGCTGTGTCCAACATATTACTAATCCACATTTTAAGCGTTGGTATAGTAGCATTTTTCCAAAATTTAAGCATGAGTTTTGCTGTTATTAAAAATGAGTTTTGGGATATGTTTAATTTGTTCCCGTCTCCCATTACTCCAAATATAATCTTTTCAGTATTAGGTTCCATTTTTATCTTAAATAGATTTGTGAATATATCAAAAATATCACACCAAGAAACAAAAGAATGTGTAATATTGGCATTTTGAGAAAGACATTTATCACAGATGGGAGAGATATTTCATAATTTTATATACTTCTTTTAAGTTCCGATTTAACTGAATTCCTACTTAACATAAAATGCAGTGTTTCAAAAGGGTACATCACTGTCATCCAAGTAAAGTAGGGATGGACATTAAATATTTATTCCTGTCAGTAGGCAAGATTGGTGCACAGTAACACAGCTGGTAGAGCTGCTGCCTCTCAGTATCAGAGACTTGATACTGTGTGCTGCCTGTGTAGGGTTTGCATGTTCTGCCTATGACTGTGTGGGTTTCCTCCGGGTGTCCACTGTAAAATTGATCCCAATGTGTAATTTAGTTTAGTTTAGAGATACAGCGCAGAAACAGGCACTTCGGCCCAACAAATCTGCACCTACCAGAGATCACCCCAGACACTAGCACTAATATCCTAACCCACATACTAACGACAAAGTACAATCTTTATCAAAGCCAATTAACCTACATGCACAACTTTGTTGTATAAGAGAGAACCGGAGCACCCGGGGAAAACCCACGCGGTCACAGGGAGAAAGAACAAACTCCCTACAGACAGCACTTGTAGTCACGATCGGACCTGGGTCTCTGGCGCTGTAAGGCAGCAGCTCAATCGCTGCACTACAGTGCTACCCCACTGCAAAGTGTAGGGAGTGGATGAGAAATTGGGATAATGTAAAACTAGTGTGAACGGATGATCAGTGGTCAGTATGGACTCAGTGGCCTGAAGGGCCTGCTTCCATGCCACATTCTAAAACTGAATACAAATAAATAGTTTTTAGTTATTTTTTAATTGAACAGCATAATTAAAATTTTAATGAAAAATAACCGATCTGAGAGTGCTAGTAAGGTGTGTCAATATACGATCCATTTCTGATTTTCTTGCAAATCTATATATCCTCGATAATACACATATTTAATATACGATTGAAAGTATTACTAATGGTAGTTTGTTTACATAATGGACTGCATTGTATTATTTAAACACTACTCCTTGGTTCTACACAAATTAATTCAGCAAAAAAGAAACTATAAAACAAGATAAAATGGTATTAAAGATAATGTACTGTGGCATCAAATAAAAATGTGAAGTGCTGATGCACATTTTAGAACAGTGTGCTATATAACATTTACAAGTATCAACCTTCTTGTCGATGGAAACCACATATTAATTATATTTGGCGATTTAAACGTATTTAAGATGTAACTTTAACAAAACCACTCAACACTGCTTTATGTCATGTAACACCTTATGTCTCTTTCTTCAGGATATTTTTATCTTAAAATCCATGACATTTGATGGGTTGATTCTCATTCATAAGTCATCACTGAAAAACACAGACCTGTTTAACCATTCTGCACTGCAGGATTTACTTGTCAAGCAGTGGATATAGTCCAGGCTATACAGATAAAGAGGCATGCTGAATATGTCAATTAAGAGATGTTGAGACAATGTTTAAAAATTCTTGTGTTTAAAAAAATATTTGTGAAAGTGAATTTTTCATCTAGTGTCTTATGGAAAACTGGAGTCATTAAGCTACCAATTCCTTTATATTTGAACACAGTTTTGTCTACAAGCTAAGTGATTAAAATAGAGATTCATGGATTGTCACCCTGACTACTATGTAGCTGACAAAATAATATATACTATGCAACATTCTGGAAATGTTGTGACTGAAAGGAAAATGCAATGTAAAATATACAAGTTAACAGACTACTAGACGGGCTGTGTGGTGTTTGCACGTTCTACCTGTAACCGCGTGGGTTTCCACCAAGTGTCATAGAGCGTGGAAACAGCCCAATCGGCCCAACATGCCCACACTGACCAACATGTCCCATCTACACTTGTCCCACCTGCCTGTGCTTGGCCCGCATCCCTCTAAACCTAAGTGCTCCGGTTTCCTCCCACATTCCAAAGACATGTGGATTTGTAGGTTAATTGGCCTCTGTGTGTTGGGAGTGCATGAGAAGGTGGGATTAAATAGAACTAGTTTGAATGCGGTATCGGTGGTCGGCGTGGATTTGGTGACCTGAAGGACCTGTTTCTATCCCGCATCTCTAAACTAAACTAAACAGTTCAAGTTCCTCTACAGCCTATTTGGAAAGATTGCTGGTTTGTCTAAAACACCTTTGTCAATACTAATGCTGAATCAAGCAAATAACATTTACCGCATATATGCTATCATTATTCATCTCTTTCACAAGAAAAAAATAACTTGAAGCAACTACTTTAAAAAATTTGCAAAAACAAATCCTTTTTGCATTTGCAGTAAAAAGAAATATTATTGTCTCCCTGTAGACACAAGGAACTGCAGATGCTGGTTTACAACAAAAAAAGTGCTGCAGTAACTCAGCTGGTCAGGCAGCATCTCTTGAGGGAAGGGTCCCAAACCGAAACGTCACCTATCCATGTTCTCCAGAGATGCTGCCTGACCCGCCGAGTTACTCCAGTAACTTATTGTCTCCCATACTAAAATTATTTGGAAAATGTATCACTGTTGGAATCAATTTCAGTAACAGATCAACCGAAGGGAAGCTGCATTTTATTTTCCCAAATGATATCCAAAGTTAACACTAATTATTTGTTTCTTTCTGACAGCCGATTGGATCTTTGAACCCAAAGCGAGCTGTCTTTTATGCTGAGCGCTATGAGACATGGGAGGATGATCAAGTTCCACCTTACCACTACAATACCCACTATTCAACAGCATCTACCACACTATCCTGGCTTGTCAGAATTGTGAGTATCTTAATTTGCAGATTTTATTAAAAAAACGTTAGAATCACAGACCATCCAAATTCAGACTTCGGCTAATTTCTTCTGGATCTCAACGTGTGTTTGCTAATGCCATCTTTTTACCAAACATTACAAAAAAATGTAATTATCTGCATAACTGTTTATTTTAGGCACGAACAACTGCAGATGCTGGGATCATGAGCAAAAGACACAAAGTGCAAGAGTAACTCAGCGGGTCAGGCAGCTAGTGAATGGTTCAATGGTTGTGTGTTGTCACGTGTGCACTGCACAGTGAAATCCTTTTTGCATAGCTCACACATGCATGTGTCGCCATATTTTGGAGCCATTTACTGTGGATGGGCTATCCATTGACATGGATAGGCAATGTTTTTGGTCGGAGCCCTTCTTCAGATTGATTATAGTGGGGGAAGGAGAAAGCTGGAAAAGGAAGAGGGGCAGGATAAAGCCTGGAAAGTGATCAGTGGATACAGACGAGGGAGAGGTTGATTGGCAGAAGGGTGGTCAAAGATAAGAGATGAAAAGGACATGAACACGTGTGAGATGAGGCATGAATTGTGAGGCCAGATGAAAGGATGTAGGTGGATGGGGACGGGAGGAAGGGGAAAGGGATGGAGGGTAGTGAGAGATCCAATTTGCTTTGTTATTCTCACTACATTTACCAACTAAATCATGACATTAGTATATTTTAATCATGTCATTAGTGACCTTTGGATTATTTGGATTGAATACTTTGAAATTTCTCTGCACTTTTACATTTATTAATCAACCAGAAAATAACAAATAATATTATATGGTAAAGAGTGAGGATTAATGAAAAAGGTCAAGCCATTACTGCGAGCATGGAAACAATTTATCGCATTACAGATTATGTGTATTATGAAAGTAAGAACTAGGATATATAACATGCAAGAAACTGTTGGTAATTGTGTTCTAAATATTTAATGCGTAACATTATTCCATCATTTTGTTGAATAGTTATTACAAAAGTGGTTATTTCCTTTCTTCTGTGTAAATCATTTTGTACTGGCATCATACAAGTTGAAGTAATCAGATAGGGGAGGCAGCACAATGGCGCAGCGGTAGGGTTGCTGCCTTATATCGCCAGTGACCTAGGTTCGATCCTGACTATGGGTGCTGTCTATGCGGAGTTTGTATGTTTTCCCTGTTACCGTGTGGGTTTTCTCAGGGTGCTCCGGTTTTCTCCCACACTCCAAAGATGTTCAGGTTTGGCAGTTAATTGGCTTTGGTAAAATAGTAAATTGTCCCTAGTGTGCAGGATAGTGCAAGTGTACGGGGTGATTGCCGGTCGGCGAGGATTTGGTGGGCCGAAGGTGGGTCTAAAGTCTAATCCATTAATCAAACAGGTCCAATGCGTGACTTTTAAATTAAATAACTTTTTCTGCTTCTTAAACATAGAATGCATTATTTTCACGATTTAGCATTCCAATTAACTTATCCCTCAGTCCAGTTTTCACTGTTCAATAAATTGTTAGAAGTTATATTCAACTTTGAAGGGGATATGAATGAACTAATGGTTTCGAAGAATTCAAGACATCACATCTTTGATTTTAAGCTTTTATTTTAAACAATGTTATGGTTGTCCTAAATTTAAATGCAGAGAAGCATTACAACAATTATTTTATAACAAAATCTATGAGAGCTTGTTTTAAACAGATAACTGTAGTTAATACCATTACAATAGAAATGGGATTGATGCATAATGTAAGTGTATTACAGGTTTGGACAGGCAGTCAGCCATCTCTAATAAAACTGATTAAGTTGGCCAGTTTGACATGAAATTACAAAATCAGATTAGGCACTGACACAACCTTTACTTTATACAGCGACAGAGATTTTTGTTGTTTTTACAGAACATTTGTGGATTATCGTGCAATTTCACTTTCATTCTCTCCTTAAGTGAGTTTGTGAGTGCACAATAATGTCTGACTGCCACACAAATATAACCTCCTCTCAACTTGAGCAGGAGAGTTGCTACCATAGCGCCAGAGACCCGGATTCGATCCCGACTACGGGTGCTGTCTATATGGAGTTTGTACTACGTTCTCCCCGTGACCTGCATGGGTTTCGTCCGGGAGCTCAAGTTTCCTCCCACACTCCAAAGGGCCAGCTTCCGCGCTGTATCTCTAAACTAAACTAAACTCAAATTTATTCTCCTCTGATATTAGTTGTATGGGATAAAACCAGATTCAGAAGTGAGTAACTTTGAAGCTTTACCCATATTGACATTTGTTCATAGATTCCTATTGCATGTACAAAAGCAGCATCTAAATGGAGAAGATACTTATTTATGCAGTCATTTTGGATTGCAATACTAAAGTCCTTAGTTTATTTTAGTTTAGACACACAGCATGGAAACGGGTCCTTCGGCCCACTGAGTCCACAACGACCAGCGATCCCCATACACTAGCAATGTCCTCGGGACAATTTACAATTTTTACCGAAGCCAATTAATCTACAAAATCAACACTTTCTCAACCACTCTCTGCACACTGGTCTATCCAAAAGTCTCTTCAACGCCACTATCGTATCTTCCTCCAACTCCTCCAACTCTCCCCCCCCTCCCCCCCATCCCGGCACTTTCCAGGCACCTACTACCCCTGTGTAAAGAACTTGCCCTGCGCACTCCTTTAAACTTTGTCCCTCTCACTTTAAAGATATGCTCTTTAGTCATTGTGCAGGAAGGAACTGCAGATGCTGGTTTAAACTGAAAATAGACACAAATTGCTGGAGTACCTCAGCGGGACAGGCAGCATCTCTGAAGAGAAGGGTTTGGTGACATTTCAGGCCAAGACCCTTCTTCAGACGTCTTTCTCTTTCATTCCATTCCAGACTCCCATTCCTTCTCTCTAGAGATGCTGCCTGTCCCGCTGAGTTACTCCCGCATTTTGTGTCTATCTTCGGTTTAAACCAGCATCTGCAGTTCCTTACTACATATTTCGTCTTCCCCTCTATTATCAGGCTTCAGAAAAGTCCATGCCCTCTAGTATTTGATTTTTCTATCCTGGGTAAAAGGTTCTGACTGTCCACCATAATCCATCTATGCCACCCATAGTTATATATATTTCTATCAGGTCTCCCTGATAGGTGATTGATGGTCAGCGTGGACTCAGTGGGCTGAAGGGCCTATTTCCATGCTCTGTGGGGTTATGTGGAGAAGGTAGAGAATGGGGTTGATAGGGAAGATAGATCAGCCATGTTTGTACAGTGGAGTAGACTTGATGGGACTAATGGCTTTCCATTTTCTCCTTCAACTAATGGAAAACATGCATTCTGGGAATTTCTGTCCATTGGACTTATTCAGAATGCATGAATTTACTAATATATTTCAAAATTTCCTTGCCTGTCCTGAAGGAAAAATACAAATATTGTGAATAATTCAGTTTATCTGCAAACGCAAATTGGAACAGCATCTCATATTTCGCTTGGGCAGCTTACAGCCCAATGGTATGACTATTGATTTCTCTCACTTCAGGTAGCCCCGGCATTCCCTCTCTCTCTATCCCTCCCCCACCCAAGTCACACTAGCTTCTCATTTTCACCTTACAAACAGCTTACAATGGCCTGTTTCCTTTACTCTTTTGCATATCTTTCATTCAATTTCAATTCAATTTCAATTTAAAAACTTTATTGGCATGATAAAATACATTGCTGTATTGCCAAAGTTTAAAACATGACATACATATTTAAAATGCATGTATAAATACAAGTATACAGTGCATGGATAGATATGTCCCTGTACATAAACTCGCAATAGGCCTATAGCCCTTTATTGATTGCTACACGTTCTTGCAGCTGTAAGCAGTACAACAGAATAGCAAGTTTAGCAATTCAATATTAATTTCTTAGTGTCAGTTAATGTCAATTAGTGTGTGCGTGCATATGTGCATATTGGTCATTCACTATATTCATTGTTCTTTATCTCTCCACATCACCGTCTATATCTCTCGTTTCCCTTATCCCTAACCAGTCTGAAGAATGGTCTCGACCCGAAACGTCACCCATTCCTTATCTCCAGAGATGCTGCCTGTCCCGCTGAGTTACTCCAGCTTTTTGTGTCTATCTTTAGATTATCTTTTCATTTGTTTAATTGATAGAAGCCTGATTAGAACTGTTTGATTCTGTGGGGTTTTTTTGGTTGATTTTGTTGGTTTTGATTTCCTACAAGGCATTATCCATGTCTTCTGCTGCTATTTACAGTTGTTTAATGCAATACCATTAGTCTGAAGGCATAGTTCTACAGGTCCACCACTGATTTTCTGGCAACTGGTGGTCTGGCAAGTGGTGGTCCAGCACCTCCTTTAATTTGTACAAAATCACAAAATCACTTGAAATCCCCCCCCTCCCTCACCGAAAATGTGGCGCCTAGGCCTGGTGAGGTGGCCGATTTCGACCTCATCAGGAAGTCTGCGGTCGATCGGTGGTTTGAAATTGCCCCCTGTGGCCAGGGCTCTGGAACTCCGGCCCAGCTGGAGTCAGCAGACCTGTTCCCATAGCTGACTTCCAAGGCCATCTTTGCAGGCCAGTATCTCGGCTCCTTTGCGGCCTAGGCGGACAGTTCCGGCACCATTGGACTGCACTCAGAAGCTATGACCTCTGCTGGTCCGGCAAAGCAGATAATCCAGAAAGGCTCTGGAATCAAGTGTGCCAGAAAATTGATGGTAGACCTGTATTAACAGTAACTTTGACAAAGAAACTCTACCGCAGATCTTTTAATATATCATCAGTAAACTTCCTCTGACATGGCTGATGATCAGTTGGAGACTGTTTTGAATAAAATTTGATTTTAATTGCCTAATAAATGCCAGATATCTGTCTCCAGATGGTACACTGAAAACTTTAGCTCTAATTAAACAGCTGGGCCAACGTAAATTTTATAGTAGACAAATGTAAGATCATTCATCGAACCATAAAGGTTTATGGCACAATAATAATTTATCATATCTGTGTTAGCTGTCAGTTTAGACAATCAAATATGAAATCCCATTACTCTATAAAAATCTGAGCCCCTCCTATTTCTCCTTTTAGAACAGGAATTAACAAATTATGCATTCCAAGGATATAGTCATGCAGCATGGAAACAAGAGGTCCTTCAGCCCAACTTATCCATCCACGCTAGTCCCACCCACCTGCGTTTGACCCATATCCCTCTTAACCTATCCTATCTATGTATCTGTCTAAATGTTTCTTAAATGTTGTGATAGTACCTGCCTTAACTACCTACTCCGCTCCGCAGCTATTTCCATACACCCATCACCCTTTGCGTAAAATGTTATCCCTCAGGTTCCTATTTAATCTTTCCCACCTCAATGCTCTTCCCAAAAGCATGGCCTTCCTAATTACCCGCTGTGGCTGTCAAATTCCTTATTTTTCCAGGATAGGGGCCTTCCGATATTTTATAGTCCCTCCATTTAAACAATATTCTGCTTTGATTATCTTCCTACTAAAGTGAATACTTCCGTTATACTCCATCGACCCAAGTTTGGTACTCTCATTTAAATAGACTTGTTATGTTCTTCTGACAACATCAGCAAAGCTGGATGTAATATGCAGTCCATTCATGTGAAGAAGGGTCCTGGCCCAAAACGTCACCTGTCCTTTCCCTCTACAGATATTTTCAGAAGTCATAGGAGCAGAATTAGGCCATTTGGCCCTTCGAGTGTACTCCACCATTCAATCGTGGCTGATCTATCTTTCCCTCTCAATCCCTTTCTCCTGCCTTCTCCCCATAATCTTTGACACCTTTACCAATCAAGTACCTGACAATCTCCGCATTAAAGATACCCAGCTGCTGCCTGACTCGCTGACGGTTCGTGGGACAATCCGGACGGAAGCAACGGCTGCAAAGGGCCTTTATGGCCAACTGTAGCTGGGACTGTGAAAATGGGACCAAATCCTGGTTACTCTTGCATATGGACTCAGTGGGCTGTTTCTATACATTCTGTACTTAATCTAGGGATTGTATTTACATATGGCAATAATCTTACTGGTCTGTATGCAAAATAAAGAATTTCACTGTACCTTGGTACACGTGATAATAAAGAACCATTGAAGTCGGGATCATGTGTATGGCTTGGCAGCAGCTATGAGATGTTGGTGTTCTCTTTCTTATGTTGCCCTTATCCGAGCTGACCAAGGCCTCGTGTCTGGACGATACTGTGTGAGCAGTCTTGGTGAATCACTGCTCTAGATGAGTGAACAGTTGTGGATGTTGAAAAGTGGAAGCCAAGCACAGGCAGACTTTACTCAGAACTGCTGTAGATTTTGGGAGCAACAGCAGGAGGAGTTTAGCAAGAGATAAGACTGATTGGCTCTAGCCCGAGTGGGAGGAGAGAAGTGAGTCAGTGCCGGGAAAACAGTTGAAAACTGAGGAATTTGGTTTGTAAATTGGTAAATCAGGCAATTTATCAGTCAATTTAAGCAAGACTGCTCTTAGGGAGCGCCAGTGAGTGAGTGGCCTTGTGAGGGAAGTGCCCTGTGAGAAAAGTGTGAGTCTTTGGCGAGGAGGCTGAGGAGAGGAGACCACGCAATACGCTTGAGAGGTAGAGACGAAAGAAGGAGATGTCAGGCAAGCTGATTCAGTGCGATGCTTGCAGTATGTGGGAGGTCAAGGACACCGCTGGTGCCTCTGGCTGCTACAAATGCGAGAAGTGCATCCAGGTAGAGCTCCTGAAGGACCGTGTTGGGGAACTGGAGAAGCAAGTGGATGACCTCCGGTTCGTCCGAGAAACGGAGTCGTTCCTCGACAAATCCTACAGTAAGATTGTTACACCTAAGGTACTGGAAGAGAGAAGGTGGGAGACAGTGAGAAAGGGAGGGAAGCATGGAATGCCAACGTCCCCGGGTGTTGTACCTCTTGTGAACAGGTTCACCCACTTAGAAGCTGTCGGGACAGAAGACGTGTTTACACTGAGCGGCGGACTGGCTTGCGATGCGAATAGGGCTGTTGAGCCAAAACCAAAAAGGCCTAAGGCAGGCAACGCCATTGTAGTGGGAGACTCCATTGTGAGAGGTACGGACAGGGGTTTCTGCAGCAACAGACGGGATGCGAGGATGGTGTGCTGCCTCCATGGTGCCAGGATCCAGGATGTCACGGACAGAGTGCAGAAAATCCTCAAGGGCGAAGGTGAACATCCGGAAGTGGTAGTGCATGTCGGCACAAACGATGTCGGAAAGAAGGGGATGAATATTCTGCAGCGTGACTTTAGAGAGCTCGGAAAATGCTGAAAAGCAGGACCTCCAGGGTTGTTATCTCCGGTTTGCTTCCAGTTCCTCGTGCTGGCGAGAGCAGGAACAGGGAGATACAGGACCTGAACGTGTGGCTGAGGAACTGGTGCACGGGGCAGGGATTTAGATTCTTAGATCACTGGGATCTGTTTTGGGGTAAGGGGGAACTGTACAAAAGGGACGGATTGCATCTTAACAGGTGTGGGACCAGCATTCTGGCAGGCAGGTTTGCCACTGCTACACGGGTGGTTTTAAACTAAATAAGGGGGGTGGGGTGTCGAATGGGATAGTGGAGGATGGAGTTAAAGGGAAAGGGTTTCTTAAATGTGTGAGCGTAGAGACAGAGGGGTGTAAAATGAGGGTAGAAGCAATAGGTAGCAAGGTGAAAAGTGGCAGGCAGGCAAATCCAGGGCAAAAATCAAAAAGGGCCACTTTTCAACATAATTGTATAAGGGGTAAGAGTGTTGTAAAAACAAGCCTGAAGGCTTTGTGTCTCAATGCAAGGAGCATTCGTAATAAGGTGGATGAGTTGAATGTGCAGATAGCTATTAATGACTATGATATAGTTGGGATCACGGAGACATGGCTCCAGGGTGACCAAGGCTGGGAGCTGAACATCCAGGGATATTCAATATTCAGGAGGGATAGACCGAAAGGGAAAGGAGGTGGGGGTAGCGTTGCTGGTTAGAGAGCAGATTAACGCAATAGAAAGGAAGGACATTAGCTTTGAGGATGTGGAATCGATATGGGTAGAGCTGCGAAACATTATGGGGCAGAAAACACTAGTGGGAGTTGTGTACAGGCCACCTAACAGTAGTAGTGGAGTTGGGGATGGCATCAAACAGGAAATTAGAAATGCGTGCAACAAAGGTAAAACAGTTATAATGGGTGACTTCAATCTACATATAGATTGGGTGAATCAAATTGGCAAGGGTGCTGAGGAAGAGGATTTCTTGGAATGTATGTGGGATAGTTTTCTAAACCAACATGTAGAGGAACCAACGAGAGAGCAGGCTATTCTAGACTGGGTATTGAGTAATGAGGAAGGGTTAGTTAGCAGTCTTGTTGTGCGTGGCCCCTTGGGCAAGAGTGACCATAATATGGTTGAGTCCTTCATTAGGATGGAGAGTGACATCGTTAATTCAGAAACAAGGGTCCTGAACTTAAAGAAAGGTAACTTTGAGGGTATGAGACGTGAATTGGCCAAGATAGACTGGCGATTGATTCTTAATGGGTTGACGGTGGATATGCAATGGAAGGCATTTAAAGACTGCATGGATGAACTACAACAATTGTTCATCCCAGTTTGGCAAAAAAATAAATCAGGGAAGGTAGTGCATCCGTGGATAACAAGGGAAATCAGGGATAGTATCAAAACAAAAGATGAAGCGTACAAATTAGCCAGAAAAAGCAGCCTACCAGAGGACTGGGAGAAATTCAGAGACCAGCAGAGGAGGACAAAGGGCTTAATTAGGAAAGGGAAAATAGATTATGAAAGAAAACTGGCAGGGAACATAAAAACTGACTGCAAAAGCTTTTATAGATATGTGAAGAGAAAAAGATTAGTTAAAACAAATGTAGGTCCCTTGCAGTCAGAAACGGGTGAATTGATCATGGGGAACAAGGATATGGCAGACCAATTGAATAACTACTTTGGTTCTGTCTTCACTAAGGAAGACATAAATAATCTGCCGGAAATAGCAGGGGACCGGGGGTCAAATGAGATGGAGGAACTGAGTGAAATCCAGGTTAGCCGGGAAGTGGTGTTAGGTAAATTGAATGGATTAAAGGCCGATAAATCCCCAGGGCCAAATAGGCTGCATCCCAGAGTACTTAAGGAAGTAGCCCCAGAAATAGTGGATGCATTAGTGATAATTTTTCAAAACTCTTTAGATTCTGGAGTAGTTCCTGAGGATTGGAGGGTAGCTAATGTAACACCACTTTTTAAAAAGGAAGGGAGAGAGAAAACGGGGAATTACAGACCAGTTAATCTAACGTCGGTAGTGGGGAAACTGCTAGAATCAGTTATTAAAGATGGGATAGCAGCACATTTGGAAAGTGGTGAAATCATTGGACAAAGTCAGCATGGATTTATGAAGGGTAAATCATGTCTGACGAATCTTATAGAATTTTTCGAGGATGTAACTAGTAGAGTGGATAAGGGAGAACCAGTGGATGTGTTATATCTGGACTTTCAGGCTTTTGACAAGGTCCCACATAAGAGATTAGTATATAAACTTAAAGCACACGGTATTGGAGGTTCAGTATTGATGTGGATAGAGAACTGGCTGGCAGACAGGAAGCAAAGAGTAGGAGTAAACGGGTCCTTTTCACAATGGCAGGCAGTGACTAGTGGGGTACCGCAAGGCTCAGTTCTGGGACCCCAGCTATTTACGATATATATTAATGATTTGGATGAGGGAATTGAATGCAACATCTCCAAGTTTGCGGATGACACGAAGCTGGGGGGCAGTGTTAGCTGTGAGGAGGATGCTAGGAGTCTGCAAGGTGACTTGGATAGGCTGAGTGAGTGGGCAAATGCATGGCAGATGCAGTATAATGTGGATAAATGTGAGGTTATCCACTTTGGTGGCAAAAACAGGAAAGTAGATTATTATCTGAATGGTGGCCGATTAGGAAAGGGGGAGATGCAACGAGACCTGGGTGTCATGGTACACCAGTCATTAAAAGTAGGCATGCAGGTGCAGCAGGCAGTGAAGAAGGCGAATGGTATGTTAGCATTCATAGCAAAAGGATTTGAGTATAGGAGCAGGGAGGTTCTACTGCAGTTGTACAGGGTCTTGGTGAGACCACACCTGGAGTATTGCGTACAGTTTTGGTCTCCTAATCTGAGGAAAGACATTCTTGCCATAGAGGGAGTACAGAGAAGGTTCACCAGACTGATTCCTGAGATGTCAGGACTTTCATATGAAGAAAGACTGGATAGACTCGGTTTGTACTCGCTAGAATTTAGAAGATTGAGGGGGGATCTTATAGAAACTTACAAAATTCTTAAGGGGTTGGACAGGCTAGATGCAGGAAGATTGTTCCCGATGTTGGGGAAGTCCAGAACAAGGGGTCACAGTTTAAGGATAAGGGGGAAATCTTTTAGGACCGAGATGAGGAAAACTTTTTTCACACAGAGAGTGGTGAATCTCTGGAATTCTCTCCCGCAGAAGGTAGTTGAGGCCAGTTCATTGGCTATATTTAAGATGGAGTTAGATGTGGCCCTTGTGGCTAAAGGGATCAGGGGGTATGGAGAGAAGGCAGGTACAGGATACTGAGTTGGATGATCAGCCATGATCATATTGAATGGCGGTGCAGGCTCGAAGGGCCGAATGGCCTACTCCTGCACCTATTTTCTATGTTTCTATGAATGCCTGTTGTTCTTGTCACATCTTTCTTCCTGCCTCAGAAGCAGTCTTTTATTGCTCAGACCTTATGTAGCAGTAATGTAAATATAACCTTTGGGTTTTTTTTCAGGAGCCGTTTACCACATTTTCCCTCAATACCAATGAAGGAAAATTTGATTATCCGGAGCGAACGTTTTCCTCCATTGCAAAGTCTTGGAGGAATTGTCAGAGAGACACTTCAGATGTGAAGGTATGTGAATGTACTACTACATTATCGTACAATAAGGCTATTTTGCTGCTTCCCCCCCCCCTTCCCCCTTTTCTTTCTCACCTCTCTCCGCCGTACCCCACATGGACTCGCACCAATTTCTCCCCCCCTACCTCCACCTACATTCCTTCCTCTGGCTTCACAACTTGCAACTCTTCAATCCCTTTGTCTCACACCACCTGTCTTTTCATCTCTGGCATTTGTCCAACCATCTGCCTTTCAAAAAAGACCCTCACATATATCTTGCCAGACTTTGTCCTGCCCCTCCTCTATTCCAGCTTTCTTCCCCCTCACCACCAGGATCGATTTGAAGACCCAAAATGTATCCATGTTCTGCAGAGATGCTGTCTGACCCTCTGATCCACTCCAGCACTTTGTGTCTTCTGTTATGTTGACTGTTCTTGTTCATTTGTGCAGGTTGATGCAAACCATAGTCAAGGATACAGTCTGATTCTCCTCTACCTCATATAACATAGAGCACAGGAACAATAAACAATAGGTACAGAAGTAGGCCATTCGGCCCGTCGTGACAGCACCGCCATTCACTGTGATCAAGGCTGATCATCCACAATCAGTACCCCATTCCTGCCTTCACTCCTCTATTTTAAAGAGATCTATCTAACTCGCTCTTGAAAGCCAGAGAATTGGCCTCCATTGCCTGCTGAGGCAGAGAATTCAACAGATGCACAACTCTCTGTGTGAAAAAGTTTTTTCCTCATCTCCATTATAAATGGCTTGCCCCTTATTCTTAAACTGTGGTCTCTGGTTCTGGACCCAACTTTCTCACTCCCAAATAAGGGACAAAAGGTCAAAATAAGGGACAAATTCCCGATGGCAATTCGTTGACCGAATCGGCCGTGGCTGGGTGAATGATGAGTTGGCCCGGGTGCTGGACTGCACACAAAGCCCAGCTGGCGGGCCAGCTGAGGAGTTTAGGCCCGGACGCCGGACTTTGCGCGCGACTTCGCTCCAGCACTTTGGGGCCACGGGCGAGGCGTTGCTGCTGCACTCCGTGGGTTGCACTATGTCGGGACGGGTGAGGCAGGGCCGGACGCGGCGCTCCGACCCGACAGTCCCCTCGACCCAAGTAGTAGCAGTCAAATACGGGACAAGGGCGGTCCCGTATGGGACAAACCAATTTAGCCCAATATACGGGATGTCCCGGCTAATACGAGACAGTTGGCAACCCCAGGAACAGGCCCTTCAGCACACAATGTATGAGCTGAACATGATGTCGTCCAACCCTTACCTGCCTACATATCATCCATATTCCTCCCTGCATATATTCTGCACTCTGTATCTTCCCTTTTGCTTAACCTAGTGTATTTGCGTTTGGCATGATTTATGTATTTCTATATAGTATTATCTGATCTGATTGGATAGCATGCACTACAAAGCTTTTCACTGTATCTCAGTACACGTGACAATAATAAACCTAAACCTATATATTAATGCCTCTGTACTCTTTCCAGCTTAATGACATTCTTCCTAGGGTGCCCAAAATAGAAAACAATATTCCAAATACAGCCTCACCAATGTCTTGTACAACTGTAACATCATGTCCCAACTTCAATACTCGTTACCTTGACTGATGAAGGCCAATTTACCAAAAGCCTTCTTTACCACCCTCTCTTCCTGTGACACCACTTCCAGGGAACTATGTACCTGTACTCCTAGATTACTCTTCTCTACAACACTCCCCTGGGCTCTACCATTCACCATGAAGTCCTGCCCTGGTTTGACTTCCCACAATGCAACACCTCACGCTTATGTAGCACTGGATTTTGGAGCTAGCAGTTAATTGATGCGGAAAGCTCCATTTTAGTCAGTACTGTGCAGTGCGAAACTTCCACCCAGATGAGGATTTATGGGCCAGAGCAGATTGACAGCCTTTAAGTGGAAGTTCTGTCCTCTGTATAAATGTCATTAAAATATGAACTGCAGACAAGATAATTATAATATTACAATGTAGACACAAGGAACTGGAGATACTGGTTTACAAAAAAACACAAAGTGCTGGTGTAACTCAGCGGGTCGGGCAGAAGCTCTGGAGAACATAGATAGGTGGCATTTTGGGTCAGGACCTTTCTTCAGGCTGATTATCGTGGCAAGGAGAAATGGGAAGAGAGGGGGCGGAGGGTGGGACGAAGCCTGGCAAGTGATAGGTGGATACAGGTGGTTGGCAGATGGGTGGACAAAGACCAGAGATGAAGAAACAAAAAGTGTGAGATAAGGAGATGATAGAAGTTGTGTAAAATGTGATGTCAGTGGAAGGAAAATAGGCGGAAGGGGTTGGGGGTGTGGGTGTGAAGTAATGAGTGCGCATCCAAGTGGGGCACAGGGAAGAGAGGGTAAAAAAAGGGGGGTGGGATTTGTAGGTTAGTTGCCAAAAATAATATTATTGGCGTTCAGCCTGATTTAATATTTTCCCCATTGCAACAAAACACAGCTGGAAAGCCATTTGTCCTCAATGTGTCATATAGCTGAAGTTAAATGCAAAAGTAGTTACATTTGCCTCGGGCAGTTAATTAACCATTAATGACAAGTTTATTTTAAAAGCAGCTTATCATTTGCTGCCTGTGTCCAATGATGCTGTATATCAATGTAATCCATCTTAACTATATGTGTGTGTGTGTGTCTGTCTGTCTGTCTGTCTGTCTGTCTGTCTGTGTCTGTCTGTCTGTCTTTCTGTGTGTGTCTGTGTGTCTGTCTGTTATTAGTGTATTTTAGGGGGATTGTGAACATAACATTGTGTAGAGATGTTTTCATGCATACATAGGTACACATGTTTTTTATGATTATATTGGTCGAAATTACAGCTAATTCAGGAATATGATCAAAAGAAATGTTCGACATCTGATCTTCCAGACCCCAAAATTGGGAAAGAGTCTACGTTTTACAGTCTTTCTTTATTAATCCTGGCCTCCTCCTGTGGTAATGAGAGCAAGCTGGGAAAAGAGTGGCTGTTAGTAAGATGACCTTTCAGAAAGCAATTCACCCAGAAAAGACCTTAGCTAGACCAGTTGGCTTCACACTGGTATTTTTAAAATGTAATAACTAGTGAAGGAAACACAATGCAGAAATCTTTTCTGCAACATATTAAAAACAAACCGTTCAACGTAACTGCTGCCTTGTCAGAGCCTTTGCATATTTGACCAAATATCATTAATCCTGCATAAACTAATATAGCTATTGGAGAGGATGAGACAGTTCATTATGTATTTTCCAGAATTAATGGATAGCAAGGGATCAAAAGCTAGAAAAAGATGGCATATTTAAAAGCTTTGTAGTGAAGTACATTAGAAAAGTGGAAACGTATGTTTTGCATTTCGTATCGTGGTACAGCCATTATATCAACGTGCTTTGGTAACAGTAGAACATAACACTAAATATTGGTTATGTGGCTAAAGATTCTTATTCATAAATTTGTTTAATTTAATTATCTCTCCTTTCCCTTCCTCTCGCAAGCCCTGGGTTCTTAAACTAACCCTGTTGTCAAAATCTTATGTTAATATTACATGAGAATATACATAATCTATGTTTGGCCTGGTGATTTGGCTTATTTCACACTTTATTGAATTTCACTTGAAGCGAAATCAAGAAAGAAATCTACATTTAATGTGACAACAAAGGAAGCTTATTTGATTAATTTAAACAAACTATATTTTCATAGTACATATTTTTCATGTAGGCCATTTGTAGGATAGCTGGAGGAAACTATCTAGTTTCTAATAATTAAGAATGCCTTTGGTACATCATATTCTTGGCACATTAGTGGGCTGAGGTATCAAATTTAATTGGTTACTTTAGTGACTGGAGAGATTTTTTTATGTTTTAGTACCACTGGGCTCTGAGAAAAGCCAACATGGAATTGGGTTTCAAGAAGAGTGTCATCCATTTTGATCATGTTACGCATTGTGGTGCCTTAATGCTTGTAACGATGTAATCTGGTGCATTTAATCTGTTGCTAGGATTTGGGAAATTGGAGGCTTCAGGCTGTGTGTTTTTTTTAAAGCTGGATCTTGTTAGCACTTTAGGGTAGAAATACTGCAGTATGGTTTAGATGTGTTTAATTCAAATCAGGAGGACAGTCTTAGCAGTGAAAACTGTGCTGTACTGAAAATGATGAAAAGTCAAACAAATATTCACAAGTAAGGGAGCATGTAAAATACTAGCTCGATAGATTTGATGTAATTTATTGAAGAGCTTGTTAACAGTTTTAGTCCTCGATGTCAGAGTACCTTACTGAGTACTAATTTAATTTAGTTTAGTTATTGTCTACATTGTTTACATATCTCTTTTGCTGCTGCATGTAAGAATTTCATTGTTCTGTCTTGAGACGGAATAGATAGGGTAAATGCACAGTCTTTAACCCAGAATAGGGGAATCAAGAGGACATAGGTTTTAGGTGTGGGGGGGGGGGAGAGGGGAAAGATTTAATAAGAACTTGAGGGACAACTTTTTCAAACAAAGGATGGAAGATATATGGAGTGAGCTGTCGGAGGAGGTTAAAAACCTTAAAAAAACATTTAGACATGTACACGTATAGGATAGGTTTAGGTTCAGAGTGATATGGGCCAAATACAGACAGGTGGGACTAGTGTAGATGGGGCAAGTTGGGTCGAAGATCCTGTTTGTGCTGTATGACTATGATTCTGTGACTCTTATCAGGCATATGACATTAAAACACTCTTGCCTTGACTCGTATCAGAAAACTCTAATTTCCAGTTTGACCACCTATCATCAAGCATTAGAGCAGCCATTAGCCTCCTGTTGCTATCAGCTATGATTCAGTTGCTAGCACTCTTGGCCTGCAGTTAGAGGATTACATGATCACGAGACTTGAACACAAAACTTAATGCCTTGGCAATCCTGCAATACTGTAGTCGTGCTGCCTGTCAAAGGTGCCACCTGTTAAAAGAAGAATTAAACCTACAATTCTTCTGCTCTTTATTGGAAATAAAGTCTTGAGGGTATAGCTTTAAGGTGAGTGAGGAAAATTTAAAGATGATGTCAGATCTGCCGCTTGATCCGCTGCGTTACTCCAGCTTTCTGTCCTTGTTTGTGTAAATCAGCCTCTGATGTTTCGCGTCTCCATTTTAAAGGAGAGTAGATGCCTCGTGGACTCGTTGGGTCCCCGTTGTGACGCCAGAGATCCTTGTTGTGACGCCAGTCAAAATGATGATCTGAAAATGGCGGTGGACCCGGCAACTCTCCCCCAACTGCGCAGGCGTGGCTGACGGGCCCGGCAAGTGGGTGCGCAGTGCCGCTCACAGTATATAGTAAATTATGGGTCCCCGTTGTGACGGCAGTGAAGTACACCCGGCAACCCTCCCCCAACTGCGCACAAGCACCCAACTGCGCAGTTGCAGCTGACGGGCCCCGCAAGTGGGAGCGCACTGCTCGGACTCGACTGCTGCATTCAAACTTGTGCCGTTGACGGTAGAAAGTAAATTAAAGTTTATAAAGCGAATAGATGACCCGTGGAGCCATTTGTAAAATAAAACAAAACGTACCCATAGACCCGTTGGGTCTACCGTTGTGAGGCCAGTGAAGTACACACGTAAGTATGAGATAAAAATAGCGATCTGAAAATTGCCAAAAGCAACTCTCCCCAACTGTGCAGGAGCGGCTGAGGACCCGTTGGGTGCCCTTTGTGACGCCAGTCAAGTAGAAACGGAAGTATTAGATTAATAAATTAAAGTATATTAAGGGAATTACTTTGTCAAATCGAACAAAACTTGCTACTGCACACCCCAGGTGAAAGGCGGCCCTAAAATTGTTGCGATATTGTTTACCATTTTAGATGTATTTTGGGTACATACATACAAACAAATATTTATACAAGATGAGAGTTTTAGTTATATACTAGACCAAGTGGGACACGTTGGGTTCCTACCACATGGGAGGCCTGGTCCCCAACGCAATATTCCACCACTCACCCATAGCCCCCATGGGAGGCCTAGTCCCCCAACGCAACCGTTATCCAATGCAATATTCCGCCACTCACCCGTTCCCCCAACGTAAGCCGTTCCCCCAACGCAATATTCCAGCATTCACCCATAGCCCCCAGGGGCGGCTAATTTCCCCTTATTCACCCTCCCTCATTAAACTTTGTTAAAAATCCTTGCTGCAACGATATTTAAAAAAATGCACTCTCCCTCATTAAACTTAAAAAAAAATCCTTGCTGCCAGGAATATTTAAAAAAAGGGGTTTGCAACATTGTAGCTTGCAATTGCACTTGCTAGGGCAGGCAGGACTCAGTGTCCTGGGATAGCAACATTGTAGGAGCAGGGTTACAATCCCATTGTGACGTCATAGCTGTACGTGCCAGTGCAGAGGGAAGAAATGTTTTCTCCAATTGGGGTTTTGTAAATTTAATAATGTGAATAACTTGTGAAATATAACATCAATCTGAACAAAGCTTGATACAAACCACCACATGACAATTGTGAGTAAGGTGGTGCAAAAATTGTAGCGTTATCGTGTACCATTTTGGCATAATTTGACCGTCACAGAATCAGAAATCATAGACAGGCACGCGTGCACACACACACACACATAGAAACAAACAAGATGAGAGTTTTAGTATAATACTAGACCAAGTGCAGACCCGTTGGGTCTGTTTCCCCAACGGCGTTTGCGGCGGGAGGGGGGGGCTGCGGATTCACACTCACATTAACCACCCCCCAAACACACAAGTGGGGGGAGGGGGGGGAGGGAGGGGAGGGAGGGGAGAGGAGGAGGAGGAAACAGGACAGATTTGGAAGGGAAAGGAGAGCGGGGTAGGGGGTGAGAGATGGGGAGAGAGATGTGGGGGAGGGGGGATGGGGAGGAGGGAGGGAGGGGGAAAGAGGTGGGGGGAGAGTGGAGGGGAAGGGGTAGAGAAGTGGAAGAGTGGGGAGGGAGGAGGAGAGGGGTAGGGGGAGTGATGGAAGAGGGATAGGGGGCGGGGGGAGAGAGGGAAGGGGGTGGGGTAGAGAGGGAAGGGGGTGGGGGAGAGAGGGATGGGAGAGGGGTGAGGATAGGGAGAGTGGGAGGAGAGAAGGGGGAGAGAAGTGGAAGAGTGGGGAGGGAGGGAGGGGTAGCGGGAGTGGTGGAAGAGGGACGGGGAGTGGTGGAAGAGGGACAGAGGGGAAGGGGTGGGGGAGAGATGGGAAGGGAGGGGTGGGTGAGGGAGAGGGGTGGGGTAAGGGGAGAGAAGTGGAAGAGTGGGGAAGGAGGGGTAGGGGAGTGGTGGAAGAGGGACAGAGGGGAAGGGGGTGGGGGGAGAGAGGGAAGGGGGGTGGGGGAGAGAGGGATGGGTGGGAGAGGGAGAGGGGTGAGGAGAGGGAAACATAGATACATAGAAATTAAGTGCAGGAGTAGGCCATTTGGCCCTTAGAACCTGCACCACCATTCAATATGATCATGGCTGATCATCCAACTCAGTATCCTGTACCTGTCTTCTCTCCATACCCCCTGATCCCTTTAGCCACAAGGGCCACATCTAACTCCCTCTTAAATATAGCCAATGAACTGGCCTCAACTACCTTCTGTGGCAGAGAATTCCAGAGATTCACCACTCTCTGTGTGAAAAATGTTTTTCTCATTTCTGTCCTAAAGGATTTCCCCCTTATCTTTAAACTGTGACCCCTTGTTCTGGACTTCCCCCAACATCTGGAACAATCTTCCTGCATCTAGCCTGTCCAACCCCTTAAGAATTTTGTACGTTTCTATAAGATCCGCCCTCAATCTTCTAAATTCTAGCGTGTACAAGCCGAGTCTATCCAGTCTTTCTTCATATGAAAGTCCTGACATCCCAGGAATCAGTCTGGTGAACCTTCTCTGTACTCCCTGTATGGCAACAATGTCAATGAGCATTGGGCATTGTGACATCACACGATGGAACGTTCACCAGGTGCTGGTGCTCCTGCAAAGGCATATGTAAATGAATCCATTCCGATTGGACATATGTGAACATTGGGGCATTGTGACATCACACGATGGAACGTTCACCAGGGGCTGGGGCTGGGGCTGCTTCTATGGGTGAGTTGCCAGTTTTTTTTTTTTTTTAAATATTGGGGGGGGGAGAAGGATTTGATTAAAAATGTGTACATAAACACGACAAAATGTAACCAGGAGTTTCTATGAGATCCCCCCTCAATCTTCTAAAATCTAGCGTGTACAAGCCGAGTCTATCCAGTCTTTCTTCATATGAAAGTCCTGACATCCCAGGAATCTGTCTGGTGAACCTTCTCTGTACTCCCTCTATGGCAACAATGTCTTTGAGCATTGGGCATTGTGACATCACACGATGGAACGTTCACCAAGTGCTTGTGCGTCTGCAAAGGCATATGTAAATGAATCCATTCCGATTGGACATATGTGAACATTGGGCATTGTGACATCACACGATGGAACGTTCACCAGGGGCTGGGGCTGGGGCTGCTTCTATGGGTGAGAAGCCAGTTTTTTTTTTTGAAATGTTGGGGGGGTGGAAGGATTTGATTAAAAATGTGTACATAAACACGACGAAATGTAAATATATTAACTAGACCAAGTGCAGACCCATTGGGTCTGTTTCCCCAACGGCGTTTGCGGGGGGGGGGGGGGGGGCTGCGGCATTACACTCACATTAACCACCCCCCAAGCACACGGGTGGGGGGAGGGGGGGGTTGAGCATCTCTGGCTCAAAGAAATAGCTGATGTTTCGGGTTGAAGCCCTTCTGGATATGCGCCAAACATTGGCAAACAGGATTATCTTAGGTACGGCATTTTGGTCAACATACATGACGCCTCCAATAAATCTCTTCACCAGTGGCCTGATACAACCTTTCATGCAATGCACTCCATCAATCATTACTGATATCCAGTACTCATTTGTCCACTATTTTCATATAGGTAATGCTAATCCTGATTGCAGCACCAGACTCTGGGCCAACTTCTTCTCCTTTTTGTTATCAGGCTTCCGAACGGTCCATCCATATGCTAGGGTACTGTCTGGTTCACCTGTACCCCATTGTAAACATTGGACTTTGTTTCTGGAACTGGTGCACTGATGCATTTGACTGTTTAAATGTTGTTCTCGTACCTGCCTCAACTACCTCCTCTGGCAGCATCTGCCTTGTGCTGATAGTTGTTTAACTGCACACCAGTATTGAGATATGTATCCCTGTACGGAGCTTGTCTCCAATTAGATTATCTTCCATGTCTTCTCCATTGAAAGCCGTGTTATCTTTACAGTCTATGCAATGTGTTTGTATTCTATTCTGTAAAGCAATATAACTCAATATTATAATAATATTCATTATATTCTCCATCAATGTAATTGGTAAAGTTAACTTTACAGCTGATGAAGAAAATCAATGCCTACTTATTTATATGGAAGCACAGAAACATACCCTTCGGTCCACAATGTCCATACCGAACATGGTGCCAAGTTCAACAAATGTCCTCTGCCTGAGCGTGATCCATTTCCCTCCATTCCTTGCATTTCCATGCCCCTATCTAAAAGCCTCTAAATTTCCACTATTCTGTCTGCTTCAATCACTGCCCCTTGCAGGTCGTTCCAGGCACTCACCACCCACTGTGTAAAAAACATGCCCTGCACAACTCCTTTACCCCTCTCACCTTAAAGCTATGCCGCCTGGTCTTTGATATTTCCATCCTGGGAAAAAGATTCTGACTGTCTACCCTTTCTGTGCCTCTCATGATTTATGTACTTCTATTAGGTCTCCCTTCAACCTCCATCGCTTCAGAGAGTACAACCCAAGTTTGTCCAACCTTTCCTTATAGCGTATATAGCTACTTACCCCCTTACCGAGGCATCATTCTGGTAAACCTTTTCTGCACCCTCTCCAAAGCCTCCACATCCTTCCTGTGATGGGGCGATCAGGACTGCACACTACACTCCAAATGCAGCCAAACCAAAGTCCTATAAAGCTGCATCATGACTTCCTGACTTTTGCACTAAATGCCATGTCCTATGAAGGCATGTATACCATACACCTTCTTAACATGTGTTGCCACTTTCAGGGAATATGAACTTGGACCCCAAGATCCCTCAATGCTCTTAAGGGTCTTGTCATTAATTATGTACTTTCCCCTTACAATTGATCTCCCAAAGTGCAACACTTGCTTGGATTAAACTCCCATCTGCTATTATTGTGCCAGAAGTAATCCCTGAAAATTTGAATTTAAACGCTTTTACAGACTATGAACAATGAAAATTTTATTTTAAATTTCTGCTATTTTGGAGGTACATTTTGAAGAATTGCATTGTGTATTTTCTGTGCTGCTAGAAGTAGAAATTTAAATCATGAGATTGTTTTGCAATGAACATTTCTTCAGTAATTGGATGGGAGCTTCTATCATCTCTTTTATTTCACAAAATTGACAGATGCAAAATGCCAGGTGCAAATTTCCTTTTAACATTTAATGTAAGTGTTCATTGCCAACTGACAATTGAATTTGATCCCCTTTTAGACTCTGAGAATATGCACATGTTGGCATGCGGTGTGTGTTTTGCAGGGAAAGGAACATCTATGATAAGAGGCACAAAGTGCTGAAGTAACTCAGCGGGTCGGGCAGAATCCAGCGGGTCAGGACATGGTTAGGCAACGTTTTCGGTTGGGATCCTTCCTCAGGCTTTAGTAGGATGAAGAAAGCTGGAAGAAATATAGGGGAGGCCAAAGTCTGGCAAGTGATAGGTGGATACACGTGAAGGGGATCTTGTTTGGCAGATGAGTGAACCAAAGGCCAAAGAAGGCTGTGAGATAAGGATAGAAGAGGAGCGAAATGTGAAGCCAGAGGAAGGGATATGGGTGGAAGGGGGCACGGACAGAATAATGAAACTAATGGGCGTGCATCCAGGTGGGGCACAGGGAAGAGAGGGTGTGTTGTTAGTTAGTTAACTAAATGATAAGAGGTTCATTTTAGAACAGGAAGCCTATTGATACACTAAATGTCAGTATTCCTCTTGAATGGTTTCATAAAATATATTTTTCCAAAATATTTTTCACCAGCTTGATGAAATCATGCCTATGTTCAGTTATCAATTTTAGTAATAACATGGTATATTATTTAATTTCACATGGCATTACATTAAAATAGTGACCAAATGCAACATTCGGGTAGGATGATGAAAGAAGAGGAATGAGAAAGAAAATAGGAAGATATATTGCAGGGTACTATCCAATTCACCTCTACCCTGTTGAGGGTATTGGACTTTGTCTGTGGTACTGACGCACTACAATGCTGAGAATTATATTCTGCACTCTGTATCTTCCCCTTTGCTCTACCTATTGTACTTGAGTTTGGCTTAATTGTATCCATGTATGGTATATCTGATCTTTTTGGATGGCATGCAAAGCAAGGCTTTTCACGGTACCTGAGAACACGTAACAATAATAAACCTAATTAGACAATAGACAGTAGGTGCAGGAGTAGGCCATTTGGCCCTTCGAGCCAGCACCGCCATTCAATGTGATCATGGCTGATCATCCCCAATCAGTACCCCGTTCCTGCCTTCTCCCCATATCCCCTGACTCCGCTATTTTTAAGAGCCCTATCTAGCTCTCTCTTGAAAGCATCCAGAGAACCTGCCTCCACCGCCCTCTGAGGCAGAGAATTCCACAGACTCACCACTCTCTGTGAGAAAAAGTGTTTCCTCGTCTCCGTTCTAAATGGCTTACTCCTTATTCTTAAACTGTGGCCCCTGGTTCTGGACTCCCCCAACATCGGGAACATGTTTCCTGCCTCTAGCGTGTCCAAACCCTTAACAATATTATATGTTTCAATGAGATCTCCTCTCATCCTTCTAAACTCTGGCAAGAAGCATTTCACTACACCTAGGTGTATGTGACCAATAAAATAACATTTGAACCTTTGAACCTTTGAACTCAAAGAACTCAAAGAGTGTACAAGCCCAGCTGCTCCATTCTCTCAGCATATGACAGTCCCGCCATCCCGGGAATTAACCTTGTAAACCTACGCTGCACTCCCTCAATAGCAAGAATGTCCTTCCTCAAATTTGAGGACCAAAACTGCACACAATACTCCAGGTGTGGTCTCTCAAATTGAAGGTTAATTATCCCATGTGAAGGTAATGGAAAAAAGACACAAAGTGTTGGGTTAACTCAGCGGGTCAAGCAGCATCTCTGAAGAACAAGCAAAGGAGACGTTTAGGATCAGGACCCTTCTTCAGCCTTTCGGTCCCGACCATAAATGTCACCTATCCATGTTCTTCAGGCATGCTGCCTGACCCACTGAGTTACCCAGGCACTTTATCTCTTTTTTTTGTGAAACAGCATCTGCAGTTCCTTGTTTCTATGAGGGTAATGGAACTCTGGCTATTAAAAAGAATTAGCCAGTAGGGAGTGGAAAAAAGAGCAGCTGGTCCAAAAGCTGCTTAAAATAACGAGGGGGAATGGGAGGCAAAGTCAACTGAAAACCTTCACTGACCGGTAAAGAGTTAACACCAGGCACCCGTCATACCCTGATTGTATAAATTGGTGCAGCAGATAAGGCAATTTATTTTGGTCAGTATAAATGTTAACATGCTGTTGAATATGATCTAAATGACCTAATCCTCAAACCAATCACATCTAAAGATAGTCTGAAGTCTGTCTGAAGAAGGGTTTCGACCAGAAACGTCGCCTATTTCCTTCGCTCCATAGATGCTGCTGCACCCGCTGAGTTTCTCCAGCATTTTTGTGTACCTTCGATCTTCCAGCATCTGCAGTTCCTTCGTGAACACATCTAAAGATAACTGAGATAGTTTTTGCTCAATATGAAATTGTTAAATTTGTTTCTCAGCAGTCATTGATACATTAACAAAAAATGTCTCTTGTCTTTTGTCTCTTTCTTAACCAGGAGCTAATTCCAGAATTCTACTATTTGCCCGAAATGTTTGTGAACAGTAATAATTACAACCTCGGCATCCGAGAGGATGGAACAGTTGTTTCTGACGTTGAGCTGCCGCCATGGGCAAAGAAGCCAGAGGATTTTGTCCGCATTAACAGAATGGTAAGAGAGAGAGAAAGATCTGGGTCTTGTAAAATGACCACACTACAGAATAAATTGCAAAAAGCCATTGTTCCAAGCTACATGGGGCTCCAGACATTTCCCAGAGCATTATCATATAACCTTATTAAAGCTCAGTGTTCAATGCTAACATGGTTTTTGTTGACCTCAATGATGTCACCGAAAGACTGAAGCCGTGAGTTTCCCTGATAATGTTACATGATTGTTGGACTCATCAATCATAATTTAGCAGTTTTAAAAAGCTTTGCGCAGATGTGCATCTGCAGTACTCATCCGCTCAATCCTGTCAAGCTAGTCGAACACATCCAACTCGTGTATAATAAGGGGGCTGCAGGACAGAAATTCGCCAATGTTTAAGTTAATTTTCCAGATTACATTCATTCTAATTATTAAAAATAATGATGTAGTTATTGATGAGAAATAAAGTTGAACTATCTATCTTCATGTGCTAGTGGGGTGGCACAATAGTGCAGCGGTAGAGCTGCTCCCTAACGGCGCCAACAACTCGGATTCGATCCTGACTACAGGTGCTGTCTATACAGAGCGTCACCCATCCGACCTTGGTCACACCGACCAGCGATCACCACGTACACTAGCACTTTCCTACACACTAGGGACAAGTTACAATTCTTACCGAAGCCAATTAACCTACAAACCTGTACATCTTTGCAATGTGGGAGGAAACCGGAGCACCCAGGGAAAACCCACGTGTCCACAGGGAGAACGTACAAAACTCCATACGGACAGCACCCATAGTCAGAACTAACCCAGGTCTCTGGCGCTGTGAGACAGTAACTCTACTGCTGAGCCACCGTGCTGCCCACAGTTGTAGTCTATTACATTTCAGCTGTCAATTTTCATAAATGTTTCCTGCAGTATAGCTCCTGTTTGCTCCCTGTCTGCCCTCGACTTATGGATCAAATTACTAAATCTCCATTATGAAGCTATGGAGGAAGCATTGTGTTAACATTCAAATGCACAAATGTTGAGACATAAACAGTCTCAAATATTCTGCATGCAGAATAACTGATGAAATTAATGATATCGTAGTAGATCTGTATTTTACATTTGTAATATGAAACAATTTTATTACTAGAACAAACCGAACATAATTTATTGCAAGAATAGTATTCATATGGTATCCATCATCTGACCATGTTCCAAAACATCTACACACATTGAGATACTTTTGAAGTGTAATAAATACTACAATGTAGGAAATACAGCATTCACTTCTGATCTCTGTCATAGGTAAAGCAGCAGGTACTTTATGTGGTGGCTGGTGGGTGATTTGGGAGTTGGGGCACACTTTGAACCACTCACAATGTGCCTTTGTACGCTCCCAACAAATGAATTTGAAAATCTCAAAGCCTTTGTGGTGACACAGTGGCGCAGTGGGTAGAACTGCTGCTTCACAGCTCCAGAGACCCAGGTTCAATCCTGATCTTGGGTGCTGTCTGTGTGAGCACATGGGTTTGCATGGGGGTGCTCCGGTTTCCTTCCACATCCCAAAGACATGCGGGTTTGTAGATTGGCCTCCGTAAATTGCCTCCAGTGTGTTGGGAGTGGGTGAGAAAGTGGGGTAACATAGAACTAGTGTGAGTTGGCGATCGTTGGTCGGCACAGACTCGGTGGGCTGAAGGGACCTTCTTCCATGATGTATCTCTAAACTAAACTAACTAAAGGGCATTGCTATAAGGCGTGAGAGGGAAAATATAATGGAGATGTGCGGGCCAGGATTTTTACACAGAGGGTAGTGGGGAGCTGGTACACATTGCCTGGGGTGGTGCTGGAGGCAGATACTATAGTAGTGTTTAAGAAGCTTTTAGATATGCTCCTGGATTTGCAGGGAATGGAAGGATATGGATCATGCAGGCAAAAGAGATTAGTTCAGCTTGACATCATGTTCAGCACAAACAATGAGCACAGAACTGCTGCTTCACAGCTCCAGAGACCCAGGTTCAACCCAGGTACAACACAGGAACAGACCCACCGGCCCACAATGTCTGTGCCAAGACCAGAATAGGCTGATACTTTCTTGAGCAGTGAGAATAATCTCATAAAACCACATGGAATCCTTGAGAGGCGTGACAAGGCAGTGGCTGGGTGTCTAGAATCAGGGTTACAGTAAGAGGTGATGGAAATGAGAAGAGCATCTTACACCAAATTGGTGGTGAATGCACTGTATGGAATTCTGTATGCAAGGGTTCGGCAGCTGGGAGTATTCAAGAAAGACAGCAGATTTCTCGTTTTGGCTTAAGGGGTATTGTGCGATAGTGCAGGGAAATGTTTAGTTTAGTTTAGTTTATTATTGTCATGTGTACCAAGATACCGTGAAAAGCTTTTTTGTTGCATGCTCTCCAGCCAGCAGAAAGACTATACCTAATTACTTTTTTTAAATATTTCAAAATAGACTTTATTCACGTAATAAATATATACAGTGCCTGCATAATGTTTGGGACAAGGACCCATCATTTATTTATTTGTCTCTGTACTCCACAATTTGTAATTTGTAATAGAAAAAATCACATGTGGTTGAAGTGCACATTGTCAGATTTTATACATTTTCGTTTCACCATGTAGAAATTCCAGCTGTGTTTACACATAGTCCCCCCATTTTAGAGCACGATAATGTTTGGGACACTTGGGTTCATAGGCGTTTGTAATTGCTCAGATGTGTTTAAATGCCTCCTTAATGCAGGTATATGAGAGCTCTCAGCATCTAGTTTTTCCTCCAGTCTTTCCATCACCTTTGGAAACTTTTATTGCTGTTTATCAACATGAGGACCAAAGTTATGCCTATCAAAGCCAAAGAAGCCATTATGAGTGAGAAACAAGAATAAAACTGTTCGAGACATCAGCCAAACCTTAGGCTTACAAAAATCAACAGTTTGGAACATCATTAAAAAGAAAGAAAGTATTGGCAAGCTTACTAATCGCAAAGGGACTGGCAGGCCAAGGAAGCCATCCACAGCTGATGACAGAAAAATTCTCTCTATAATAAAGAGAAATCCCCAAACATCCGTCTGACAGATCAGAAACACTCTTCAGGAGTCCGGTGTGGATTAAAATGGCCTTTATTAAAATCTGATAATGTATACTTTAACTACATGTTATGTTTTTCTATTACAAATCTCAAATTGTGGAGTGCAGAGGCAAATAAATAAATGATGGGTCTTTGTCCCAAACATTATGGAGATCACTTGTACAATACATGTACCATGCAAAAAACTCCATCCGACATTCTGGTGGCTATACATACATACAATACAGTTTCCCCAAATCGCAATTTTACCCCACACCCTTGCTACACATGTGGCCCACTTGCATGAAAAGACTATACATAATTACAAACAAGTCATCCTCAGTGTACAGATACAGGATAAAGAGAATAACATTTAGTACATAGTCTATAAAACTCCTATTAAAGATAGTCCGAGAGTCTCCAATGAGGTAGATAGTAGCTCAGGACCACTCTCTAGTTGGTAATAGGATGGTTCAATTTCCCGATAACGGCTGGGAAGAAACTGTCCCTGAATCTTCTGTACCTCTTGCCTGATGGGAGGGGGGGGGTGCTTGGATAAGAGAGCAGCCGTGACTTCCTGACACTTTTGCCAAAATGCTATCAATTGAAACATTAAAGAAAGGTTGCCTTTTGGAGGGACTGATTATCAGATGCGATGTTAAGCTGACACTCGGGTAGCTGTTGAAACAGATATAAGAGATGTCAGAACACAGGGGTGTTATAACTGGTGGCCAGGACAACACTTATCCTACAATATACATTATTTTTTTTAATCTGTCCTTATTAAATTGGAGCATCTTGGACACAAAACCTTGCCATCTTTCATACATTTCAAATATTTTGAATGAAGACTGCTTAAGAACTTATAGACATCATGAAACCTTTGATATGAAGACAAAGCTTTCTTCCTGAATCCAGGTCAACATTCCTCAACTGAGATAAAAATAAAAAAGTTAAAATCATACCGATCTTTGCAGAATGCCACTATAGCTGTACTGTTTTCTTACCGTGAAAGAATAAGTGACTTCAGAAGTAATTACATACTGTGGTATGTTGATGTTTTGAAAGGCACAGTGGTAAAGTTGCTGCCTTATAGCATCAGAGGCCCGGATTCGATCCTGACTGTGAGAAGTTTGTACATTCTCCCTGTGACCACGTGGGTTTTCTACGGGTGCTCTGGTTTCCTTCCACATTCCAAAGATATGCAATTTCTATTTTAATTGCCTTATTTAAGTTACCCCCAGTGTGTAGGATGTGAAACTGAGAAAACATAGATACGTGTGATCGTTGGTTCCCATGGACACGGCCGATGGGGCCGTTTCCACAATGTATATTTTCTTTCTTCCACCTATTCAGTTAATTCAAATGGAGATCTCATTCTATCTCTACCGCACAAAGTCATTTCAATTGCTTTTCCTTTGCAGTTAGAAGGAAGTGTATTTGTAGCTTGTACACTGTCAAATTATATTGTTTGTCCTTCAGTCATGCCATTTCTGCACTATATCAAAATAAAACGAAAAAAATTATTAAATTGCTAAAATTGCATTTTAGCGTAAAGTATAAATTTTTAAATAAAAACCGAACTAACATTGGATTTGTTATTTGACCGTTATTTTAATGACAGTTGTACGTTCTGCATTGTTTACATTTTTATAAAATGCTTTGGGCTATTCTTGAGGAATGTTGTTGTATTCTTCAAAGATCACCTTTTACCAATGCATTCAGTAGTATTCACAGCACTGTTTTGGGTTTGAGTAACTCAATCTAATTTAAAACCATGTCCAGACAGCCAGCTCATATATTTTCGTCTTTGCGTAATAATATTCATCCTGTGCGTTTCATTCTATTGTTATAAGTTCCAGCGAGCCGTTTAAATATGATGATGGAAGCTAAAATGTCAGCATAATTCGGTGAACTGCATTGACTTGACCTTGAGGATGAGTGCATTATGATGATTTGTATTTTCTAATTCTTAAATTATTTGGTGGGCAGAGAAAATGAAAATGTATGAGGTCAGACTGTTAAGGCACATCTGCCATTCATTTTCTTAAAAGAATAACATTTCCCATTGTCTGTACATGTTTCAAAATTGCACAAATAGCCCTACACTACTTTAACAGAATTTAAATGTCTCTTTTGCAAAACATTGCTTGCAATAATAGTTAATCATATTTACACAAGCTTGGGCACTTTTAGAAAAAAATGGCACAATATACTTTTATATTATGCCCGAAAACCATAGAGCATAGAACAGTACAGCACAGGAACAGCCCCTTCGGCCCACAGTGTTTGTGCTGGACATGATATCAGGTTAAATCTCCTCTGTCTGCACGGGATCCTTATCCCTTCATTCTTTACATAACCATGTACCTCTCTGAAAGCCCCTAATATGCCCCTATTGTATCTGCCTCCACCATCACCCCTGGCAGCGCGTTAAAGACCTCCACAATGCTCTGTGCAAAAATGCTTGCCCGTCCATCTCCTTTAAACTTTGCCACTCTCACCTTAAAGCTCAGCCCTCTTTGATGTCTTTGACATTTCCACTCTGAGAAAAGGGTTCTGACTGGGAGGAGACAGGAGGAAAATAAACCATTAAAGAATGGAGGCTTAATCAAGATTTTACCATTAGTGCGACAGTATCTTTTAATTATTTTTCAATTCTTTCACACAGGCTCTGGAAAGTGAATTTGTGTCTTGCCAACTACATCAATGGATTGACCTTATTTTTGGCTACAAACAGCGAGGCCCAGAGGCATTGCGGGCTCTCAATGTTTTTCACTACCTGACCTACGAGGGCTCCGTCAATCTTGACAGCATCACCGATTCCGGTCTGCGAGAGGTAAGACCTAGCAACTCCAGCTGATCCAAAGATAGGGCTTGCAAATGTTATTGAACTGCTACTAGTAATGTTATGTCACAGAGATCCGCTCAACAGAAACTCTTGAAATTGTAAGCACAAGGTATGAACTCCCCTTTATGATGTGTACATTGTATAGAGTTTAGTTTAGTATTGTCATGTGTACCGAGGTACAAGTGAAAAGCTTTATGTTGCATGCTATTCCGTGATTTTTTTTCTATTACAAATCTCACATTGTGGAGTACAGAGGCAAATAAATAAATGATGGGTCTTTGTCCCAAACATTATAGAGGGCACTGTATCTCTAAAACTTAAACTGAAAACTAGAACGGGCATGTGTACCTAGGTACGGTGAAAAGCATTGTTTGATTGCTATCCAAACAAATCAGATAATAATATACTTGAATACAATCAAACCTAACTCAAGTACAATAGGTAGCGCGAAGAGAAAGATACAGGGTGCAGAATACATTTCTCAGCGTTGTAGTATTAAAGTTCCACAGAAAAAGTCCAATGTCCGCAATGAGGTGGGTTGGAGAATTGGGATTGTACCCTAGCTTATGGATAGTTGTTGTGGATATATTAGAACCTCAATAAATTAATCAGAATCCAAATGTAATCACTTGATTATTTAAGTGTATATAATTCAGGTTGCCTCTGTAGAAAAAGGAACATACATCTGTTGAACTTTCCGATTAAATTCTTGATCATATTTTAACAAACTAACAAGTTTTTGAACAGGAAATATTTGTTATTTTTTAACTAAAATATGAAGTAAGGTTTGAGGGATTTATTTTGGCATGATCAGTTACTAGAAAGGAATAGTTTTAGGAACTTGTTATAAAAGATATTCTCACTGCCCTTTTTCCTTAAAACCAAATTATATTATTCCTTTCTTGTCCTTACGTGGTTGAAAATAGCTACGGTGAAGAAAACTGACAAAATAATCGCAGATAATTTTAAAACTATAAGCTTACCCAAGCAAAATAAAAGCTACCTCAAACAGTGGCCCTCCCTTTCCTTATTGTAGTCCCTTTTTGGAAAACTATTTGAAGGTCAAAACAATATCATTTTAATGGGTCCAGAGAAATCCTTTTAGTGGTATTCTTGCACCATTTAAAGCCATGTACATGTGCAACAAATCTGCCACTAAAAGACAAAACTCATCATTTGCACTAATGTCATGGTATAGTATTTCACTACATCAAACTCTGTAATCTGAGACCACAAAAACCCTTTCAAACATTTGGGCTGTTGAGTAACTTGTACTGAGTAATGTCACGTGCAAGATTTCCACAGATAAATATATCTAATTGACAGGTCAATTAGTGGGACCAATAAATTATTCCTGTCGTTTCTTTAAATCAATGCACATTGTTTCCATCATTTTGTTTTGGATATGCCTTCAAAATAGTTTTGTCACTTTAGTCACTAGTTTTTTCTGCATGAACAAAAGAGCCACGAAGGGGTTTTTAACACTTATTCAGAACATTATGAATATTCACCAGCTGTGATGCAAAGCTTAAGAGAAATATGCTTTGAAACTACAGCACAGTACTCGACCCATGGTACTGTGCTAGAGACATCCCCAGATATTTACCATCTGTTACCAAATAACTAAAAATGCACAGCCATTCAAAGGAGAATTATTAATAAAGGCTCGTCGGAGGTCAAGCAGGAGAAGAATGAATTACATTATCACACTAATCTCTTTTGGCATTTCATTTTATTGGCAGCATAAGCTTCAGTAACTTCTGTTTTGAGTATTGCCCGAACAAACTTAAATTCAAAATGTAGTCAGAACATGGCTTTATTATATAATATATATCAGAGCAACAGCACAGTTTGGATTAGTGCAGTTTAGTTTGATTTAGAAGGATCTCAACCCAAAACGTCACCTATCCTTTTTCTCCAGAGATTCTGCCTGATCCATTGAGTTATTCCAGCTCTTTGTGTCCATGCTTAGTTAATTTAAGTTTAGAAATACAGCATGGAAACAAGATCCATTGCTGGTTACCATTCAAATCTGCTTGGTGTACAGTGGTTCTGATAAATTTGACTTGTTCTCTGTCAGGATGTTAATGGGTTATTTCTTTGAAGCAAAACATTACTGAATCCATTATGTTATGCCTTTTATTAACAGGTTAAGGCAACAGCGCATCGGTCTCCATCAGTGAGGGTATAGAGTATAGAAGTTGGGATGTTATTTTACAGTTGTACACGACGTGGGTGAGGTTGCATGTGGAATATTGTGTTCAGTTTTGGCCATCCTGCTGAAGGAAGGATGTCATTAAGCTGGAGAGAGTGCAGAGATGCTTTACGAGGATGTTGCCAAGACTCGAGGGCCTGAGCTATAGGGAGAGGTTAGGCAGGCTAGGATATTGTTTGTTGGTGCTGGAGGCTGAGGGATGACCTTTATTGAGGTTTATAAAATCACGAGGGGAATAAATAGGGTAAATCTACAGTATTTTACCAAAAAATTGAGGAATCAGGACATAGACAATAGACAATAGGTGCAGGAGTAGGCCATTCAGCCCTTCGAGCCAGCACCGCCATTCAATGTGATCATGGCTGATCATCCCCAATCAGTACCCCGTTCCTGCCTTCTCCCCATATCCCTTGACTCCGCTATCTTTAAGAGCCCTATCAAGTATCCAGAGAACTGGCCTCCACCACCCTCTGCGGCAGAGAATTCCACAGACTCACAACTCTCTGTGAGAAAAAGTGTGTCCTCATCTCCGTTCTATATGGCTTACCCCTTATTCTTAAACTGTGGCCCCTGCTTCTGGACTCCCCCAACATCGGGAACATGTTTCCTGCCTCTAGCGTGTCCAAACCCTTAACAATCTTCTATGTTTCAATAAGATATCCTCTCATCCTTCTAAACTCCAGAGTGTACAAGCCCAGCCGCTCCATTCTCTCAGCATATGACGGTCCCGCCATCCCGGGAATTAACCTTGTAAACCTACGCTGCATTCCCTCAATAGCAAGAATGTCCTTCCTCAAATTAGGGGACCAAAACTGCACACAATACTCCAGGTGTGGTCTCACTAGGGCCCTGTACAACTGCAGAAGGACCTCTTTGCTCCTATACTCAATTCCTCTTGTTATTAAGGCCAACATGCCATTCACTTTCTTCACTGCCTGCTGTACCTGCATGCTTACTTTCATAGACTGATGAACAAGGACCCCCAGATCCCGTTGTACTTCCCTTTTTCCCAACTTGACACCATTTAGATGGTAATCTGCCTTCCTGTTTTTTATACCAAAGTGGATAACCACACATTTATCCACATTAAACTTCATCTGCCATGCATCTGCCCACTCCCTCAACCTCGCCAAGTCACCCTGCATTCTCATAGCATCCTCCTCGCAGTCCACACTGCCACCCAGCTTTGTGTCATCTGCAAATTTGCTAATGTTACTTTGAATCCCTTCATCCAAATCATTGATGTATATTGTAAATAGCTGCGGTCCCGGCACCGAGCCTTGCGGCACCCCACTAGTCACTGCCTGCCATTCTGAAAGGGACCCGTTAATCCCTACTCTTTGTTTCCTGTCTACCAACCAATTTTCTATCCATGTCAGCACTCTACCCCCAATACCATGTGCCCTAATTTTGCCCACTAATCTCCTATGTGAGACCTTATCAAATGCTTTCTGAAAGTCCAGGTACACTACATCCACTGGCTCTCCCTTGTCCATTTTCCTAGTCACATCCTCAAAAAATTCCAGAAGATTAGCCAAGCATGATTTCCCCATGCTGACTCGGACCGATCCTGTTACTACTATCCAAATGTGCGGATATTTCATCTTTTATAATTGACTCCAGCATCTTCCCCACAACCGATGTCAGGCTAACTGGTCTATAATTCCCTGTTTTCTCTCTCCCAACTTTCTTAAAAAGTGGGATAACATTAGCTACCCTCCTATCCACAGGAACTGACCCTGAGTCTATAGAACATTGGAAAATTATCACCAATGCATTCACGATTTCTAGAGCCACTTCCTTAAGTACCCTGGGATGTAGACCATCAGGCCCTGGGGATTTATCAGCCTTCAGTCCCATCAGTCTACACAACACCATTTCCTGCCTTATGTGGATTTTCTTCAGTTCCTCCGTCACCCCAGATCCTCTGGCCACTACTATATCAGGAAGATTGTTTGTGTCCTCCTTAGTGAAGACGGATCCAAAGTACCTGTTCAACTCATCTGCCTTGTTCCCCATAATAAATTCACCTTTTTCGGTCTTCAAGGGTCCAACTTTGGTCTTAACTAAATTTTTTCCTCTTCACATACCTAAAGAAGCTTTTACTATCCTCCTTTATATTCTTGGTTAGCTTACCTTCGTACCTCATCTTTTCTCCCCGTATTGTCTTTTTAGTTATCTTCTGTTGCTCTTTAAACATTACCCAATCCTCTTGCTTCCCGCTCATCTTACCATAAACATAGGTACAATATTTAATAGGAACCTGAGGGACAACATTTTCATTCAGAGGGTGGTGGGTAAATGGAATGAGCTAGCAGAGGAGGTGGCTAAGGCAGGTACAATAACAATATTTAAAAGACACTTGGACAGGTACATGGATAAGAAAGGTATAGAGGGATATGGGCCAAATGCAGGACTAGAGTAGATGGTGCATCTTGGCTGGCACCGTTGGGCTGAAGATTTTGTTTCCGTGCCGTATGAATCTATGACTCAGGGACAGTCCAACCAATGTATAGGAGGCCACATCGGGATCAATAGATGCAGTAGATGTTAGAGGAGGTGCACATGAGCCTCTGTCTCACCTGGTAGGACTGCTTGGTTGCCTGGATGGAGTTGAGGGATGAGGTATAGGGATGGGTGTTACATCTCCTGCAAACGCAGGAGAAAGTACCTGGGGAGGGCTTGGACTGGGTGGGAAGGGATGACTGAACAAAGGAGTTGCTGAGGGCGTGGTCTTTGCGGAATGCTGAAAGGGATGGAGATGGGGAGGTGTGACTGGTGGTGGGATCACGTTGGGATTATGAGATGTGCAGGTAAAGTTTTTTACACAAGGGTAGTGAGTGCTTGGGACGTGCTACCAGGAGTGGTGGTGGAGCCAGATATGATCGTGGCCTTTAAGAGATCTTTAGATAGGCACATGGATTTTCAGGAAATAGTAGGAAATGGATTATGTGCAGACAGATAAGATTTGGTCTTGGCAGCATGTTTGGCACAGACATTGCAGGCCGAAAGGTCTGGAGGAAAAGTATCAGGGCAATTACATGAAAAGGTAGATACAAGAAACTACAGATGCCGGTTTACCAAGTAAAGAGACAAAATGCGAGAATAACTCAACGGGTCAGGCAGCATCTCTGGAGAACATGGATAGGTGATGTTTCGGGCCAGGACCCTTCTTCAGACTGATTAGCTTTAGGATATTGATTCATTAAGGGCCTGTCCCACTTGCCAATTTTTTTCGGCGACTGCCGGGGCCATATCATGTTGCCAAAAGAGTTTCACCATTTCAAAATCCAGCAGCGACAAAAAAAATGTTGCGACACGTGAAAAAACACCGCGCGTCAATACGTCATCACGCCACATCACGCCGCAAATTTTTCGATGACCTGATATACGTCAGTCAATGATTCCGGCAGTCTCCAAAAAAATCGCCAAGTGGGACAGGCCCTTTAAGCCTTGCCAGGATTTCAGCACCAACTGTGTCAAGACATTTGAAACTGCCAGAACAGATTTATTTTCTCACTTCAAATTAATAATTGGCCCCATTTATCATAAAAAAACTTTGGCGATTTGGTGATGTTCTAGTCATTTAACTCTACTAACACTTGAGACATTGTTGTAACCAGTCTATTCTAGTAGAAAAGTCCCGTCACAAAACGTTGTCCGTCCATTCCTTTCCCAGAGTTCCTTCAGCTCTTTATGTTATGTCCTGCATAGAAGAGCATTATTCCTGACTCACCAAGTGAAGATGCACGACATTCCATGGAGGGAAATTCAAACATTTATGATCCTTATTAATGTTCTTTAAGTAAAGTGTAATCTTGCAACAAGAAGAGCATTTGGGTTTTACTCTACGAATTCCTCAAAAGTGGCATCACAAGTGGATAGGATGGTCAAGAAGGCTTCCTTGCACTGGGTGATCGTTGGTTGGCATGGACTCAGTGGGCCGAACGCCCTGTTTCTACGCTATATCTCTAAAGTCTAAAGATGGACAGCGTCTCCTGGAACTCAGCCACTGATTATTCCAGCTGAGGGCAGGGTGTCCCATCATCCATGCCAATATTTCTCCCTGTGATCGCGTGGGTTTCCTCTGGGTGCTCCGGTTTCCTCCCACATCCCAAAGGTGTGCGGGTTTGTAGGTTAATTGACATCTGTCAAATTGCCTCTAGTGTGTAGGGAGTGGATGAGAAAGTGGAATAACATAGAACTAGTGTGAATGGGTGATTGATGGTCGACGGGGTCTAGGTGGGCTGAAGGGCCTGTTTCCATGCTGTATCTCTAATTTTCAAAAGATCACCAGGCATTAGTTACCTATTACAGGATTCCCTTTGGAAAAAGCTGGGCGTCTTCAGCATAAATAATTGCTAACAAGCTGTTTTGCCTGAACTTTCCAACTTGGCTAAAGTGATGCTATGAAATGTTTTTAATATTGCAGCTCATTCAATCATTTTTATTTGTATTTCCCTTCATTTATGTTGTCTGACATTCATAAAGCAACAAAATTATGAATTCAGAGCAGGAGTAGGTACTCAGTTCTGTGAATCGGCTCTACCATTTAATAAAATCATGGCTGATGTGACTATGCCCATAATTCAGCATTGGTAACCTTTCAATTCCTTGTTATCAAGAATCTATCAACACCAAGAACAAATATTTAAAGATTCTACTTCCATCTCCCTTTGAGGATAAGAGTCTTTAACCTTTATAAGAAACAAAATTCACCTCAGTTTTAATTGAAGTCTTCCTTATCGTTAAACAGTGACCCCCAAGTTCAAGACTCTTCCACAAGAAGAAACATCCTTATCCACATCTATATCCTCCCTCACTCCCCTCCCCTGAACTTTGGCTGACCTTGCACCGTTTCTCCCCTCCCACTCCCCCTCCAGTTACATTCCTTCCTCCACCTTCACAATTCACAACTTTTCTATCCTCGCGCTTCACAATTTGTAATTTTTTATCCTTTTGGCTCACACCTGGTTTTATCTTTTTGGCTCACACCTTTGTCCAGCAATCTGCCTATCTTTGGAGCATGGAACGGTGGGAATATGAAACGAGCTGTCGGTGGAGGTAGTTGAGGCAGGTACTATAACAACATTTAAAAAAGATTTGGACAAGTTAAGATAGGAAAGGTTTTGGCGGAACATGGGCAGGTGGGACCAGCGTAGATGGAGATCTAGGTCAGGACCTTTATCCTGCTCCACCTCTCTTCCTCCTCTCTAACCCCCACCCCCCCGTCCCCCCAAGAAGGGTCCCAACCTGAAACGCCACCAATCCATGTTCTCCAGAGATGCTTCCTGACCCGCTGAGTTACTCCAGCACTTTGTGTGGTAAACCATCTTCTGCAATTTCTTTCCACATACATCCTGTCAAAAACCCTCAGGATCTTATCTGCTTAATTGAGGTTACCACTCAGCCTTCCAAACTTCAGTGGATACAAACCTAGCCTGTCTACCCTTTCCTCTTAAGGCAACTCATCCAGTCCAGATAGCAAGAGTCAAGAGTATTTTGAGGATTGGGTCTGATCGTTCTAACTAGCCGTGCCGTGGGATTTGGTGATAATGGAAAACAATGAAAATGTAATTGAAGACAGTCCGGTGCCCGGGCCAAAACTCCTCAGCTGGCCCATCGGCTGTGCTTTGTGTGCAGTCCAGCATCCGGGCCAACTCATCATTCACCCAGCCACGGCCGAGTCGGTCAACGAATTGCCATCGGGAATTTGTTCCTTATTTTGACCTTTTGTCCCTTATTTGGGAGTGAGAAAGTTGGCAACCCTAGTGATGGATTGGGTTGGTTTAAATTAGTATCTGCAAATTATAGTCGGGTTTCTCTGTTGCACCTTGAATGATCCACACTGTTTGATTTTCCCAGCCATCTTCTGTCTCTTAGTCACTTTGTGTAAACGGAAAGCGGTGGGGCGATTGTTACTTCTCTGTACAAATCACGTATCTGCTCATTGTCTAAGCCAAGCTTGCCGCAGGGGGAGGCAAATCGGAAAAACAATATTTCACTCAGCAGACTGTGAATCATTATGCTTGGATATAAAAGAGGAAACAAAAGCACGTTTCCCACCAAGTGCATTCTCCATATGGTGCATGCAGTAGTTATTTTTCACTCCTCAGCAAAAATCAAAATGCTGGGCCCTAGTTTTGCCAGCAGGCAAACTGAATAATATGATCTCATTGCCAGAACAAAAATAGGCCTCAGGTATTGGACCTGCATTGTCAACATAACTAGATTTTTTGGCGTTTGAGGATTCTTAAATTAGATTATGTTGAAAGTACCGTAGTTATTTGAGGAATCCTCTGTCTGTATATTAACTCACGGTAATGTATAAGTTTAGGTTTATTTTTGTCACGTGTACCAAAGTAAAGTGAAAAGCTTTGTTTACATGCTATCTAATCAGATCAGATAATACTTTACATAACTACAATCAAGTGAAACTCAGTACATTGTGGGCCATTCCTGTGTTGTACTGTTCTATGTACTGTGAAAAGCATTGTTTTGCATGCTATCCAGTCAAATCAGATAATTCTATACATAAATACAATCAATCTAAACTCAAGTACAATAGGTTGAGCAAAGGGGAAGATACAGAGTGCAGAATATTGTTCTCAGCATTGAAGGGCATCAAAGAACCTTTTGTTCTCGAGAGAATTGAGTCATCCCTGCAGCACTGGGATATATCTTGAATCTATGTCTAGTTCTTTATTATTTCAATATATATCTTCCCCATCCCCCATCACTCCCGGCCCTAATTCAAGAGTAAACGTTGATGTGGTAAAATTACGGTTTTCTTGTTAATACTTAAATTTAATGTATTTAAAATTGAACTGTGCTGCTGGCGGCGGTAGTTTCCCTGCCCTGTCAAAGCACACAAAGGTTCCCGGTTATAATGCTTCTTAATCCCATTTGCTCCAATCAGACCTGCTATTGAAAATGAACAAATTACTGACTACCTCTCCGCTTGGTAATAAAAATAGCTGGAAGGAATATTCTTCTTGCCTGACAGTCCCTGGCCTTTCATCCGTGCAGTGCCGACTGGTTTGCCTCCCCTGAGAAACTAGTTATTTCTTGATTTTCCACAGTAGGAGATAATTGGTAGTTTATGTAATAATTAATTACACAAGATTCTTTTCCTTATTATCAGCCTGTTTATTCCATGTGAGACTTTGAGGACTGCAGCTATTTAAATGGGATGCCAATGCAGAATCTGACGTTAGCAAGTTGCTATTTTTGGTTCCAAAAATTAACAAATGTATATTTTCCCCAAGAAACCCAAATGCTAGCGGGGTGTTATAAATGTCAAACTTATTTTTTAATGAGAAATTAAACAAATTCTTGAGTGTGATCTGCTTTTCTCCAAAGTGGTAATTGCTGTGACCATTGTCTTTTTTTCAAAGATCGCCGAGACTTGTTGTGTTAAAGATCCCTATACCTTTCTCCTTACATCGGAGCTTGTAAAGGTATTTTGGTTGAAAGCGTTGCTGTTTTAAATGGTTTGAAATAATACTGCATGCGGTCACCATTTAACTATTAATCTGCCAGCGATCGCAAAGGAATAATTAATCCCGCATGTTGCAGGAAAAGTCTGTTGACAATAACTACCAAGTCGCTTCATTTTACAGATTGCAAAAGGAGCGTCTTTGCTATGAATTTCCAGCAGTCTTAGCCTGGGCTAGTGCGTGCTTGCATTGTCAGAAGAGCATTGACCCATCACTTTGATGCATATTGATCATGACAGTCACTCCTTTTTCCCTCAGGCCATGGAGGTACACATACAGAACCTTGGACAAATGCCATCCCAGTTGCTTATTGAGCCACATCCACCCCGCAGCTCGGCCATGCACCTGGTGAGAAACTGCGTCTTTTGCAATCCACCTTCACTGTGTTCGATGACGAAATTAAATATGTTGCAATAGACGAGGATGGATCACATCCGCAAAATGAAACAAAAAAGCACGATTGTTGCCTCAAATTAATTCATAACGTTTTCAAGGGATATGGGCCAAACAAGGTCAGGTGGGAATAGCATAGGTGGTGGTATATGGATCGAACTACAGAGGAGGTAGTCAAGGTAGGTGCTATAAGAACATTTAAAAGATAATTGGACAGGTACATGGATAGGAAAGGTTTAGAGAAATATTGGCCAAACATGGGTAAATGGGATTAGCGTAGATCTTGGTCGGCATGGACAAGTTGGGCCGAAGGGCCTGTTTCCGTGCTGTATGACTATAACTCCGTGACTCTTAAGAGAACAATAAGTATATTCTTCACTTGATTATAACATTTATACTTCCATAGATATGAATATCTCATAAAACAGCCCTAGTGGCTGATTATTTTGTGTATAGTGTCAGAAACTTATTTTGTATAAATTTAGTTCCATCTATTTTAAGTCGTTATCCTCAGATCAGCAGTTCTCTTACTAAACACCCACTGTTATTAAACTGAGTATTTTCTATCTCCATCTGAAGCCCTCCCCAATCATTACCGCCATCTTCTACCCTGCGATATTCAGTGAGGGTTACTAAACAAGCCTTGTTGATAGCTGTGATCAGAGAGTGCAAGTGAAACGGGTGACTGGGAGATGTGTACGCAGAGAGGTAGCAAATTAGGTTTCATAACCGGTAGATGGGTGCAGATTCTGGTCACAGGTGTGAGAGTCGGTGAGAACAAGTTGAAAGGAGAATTACAGGAGAGTAGCAAGGGAATAAGCACAAAGAGAAGAAAAATGTATAGTTTCTGTGCCAGAAAAATAAAAACATAAAGCTATCCTATACTATTAAGATTCACAATGATGGAGGTGATAGAAGAGAGAATGGATAGACAAAGATTACTGGGCAAGCACAGTGGTGTAGCTGGTAGAGCTACTGCCTCAGAGCGCAGGGTCCCGGATTGAATTCTGACCGGGTGCTCTCTGTGTGAAGTTTGCAGGTGGGTTTTCTCCAGGTGCTGCGGTTTCCTCCCACATTGCAAAGTCATGCGGTTTTGTAGGTTAATTGGTCCTCTGTAAATTGCCCCCAGTGTGTAGGGAGTGCACGAGAAAGTGGGATAACATAGAACTGGTAAGAACGGTGATCGTTGCTCGGTGTGGACTCAGTGGGCCGAAGAAGGGCCTGTTTCCATGCTGTATCTCTAAACTAAATGTCAGGATAGTCAATGTACAGTAACTAAAATGAGGATTATTGATGTCAGAAAAAACAAATAGAGCTGAAAAGTTAAATAATGCAGATTTTCAAAAATAATTTTAAAATAAAATACATTTTTTGTGATTGTGGTAATAGAAGCAGCACAAAATAATTATGGCAGAAAATATGAAAAACATTCTGAAGAAAATAAATGGCACTGGAATAAACTAAAAGAAAGAATTGATAATACCGAAAGAATGCGATAAATGACATTCGTAGCGCATATTTAATTATCTGTGTGGACAAATGATATTGGTGTACAGTACTTCCCATTACTTTGCAAATGATACAGTGCACATTTTTGTCTCTCAGTTTTAAACAAGTATGGAGCGAAACAGCTATTGAAAATATCGTCACAAACAATTCGCAATCTCTTCACCAACCTACATAGCAGAGTAGAGATTTTACATTTTTCAACAGTCCAGCAGACGTGTAAAATGGCGATGGTTCTCAGCCTCTGGATTGTCACTCAAATTTGACCATGAAAAATATCAAATCAGTTTTTATTTCCAGTATCTGCAATTATTTTGATATTTGTTTAACTGTGATGGCCAAATGTAAAATGTTCTTTCTGTTTTTCGTTGATAGAATTAACTTTAAAAGTTTGTACTAAATGTTTATTTTACCTGGAACTCCTTCTGCACCACCTCATGTATCACTCCCAAGATGGACCCCTTACTACCTAAAAATGACACTCTAAAGTGCTGGAGTAAATCAGTGGGTAAGGCAGCATCTCTGGAGAACACGGGATAGGCGATGTTTGGGTCGGGACTCTTTTGACACCCTTTTGTCTCCTTTTCACCTTTAGTCTTTGTCACCTGCTCCACCCATCTGCCAATCACGCCCCACACCTGTATCCACCTATCACTTAACCCGCCACTTATCCAGTTTTCTCTCCAATACTCCATTGGTCTGAAGAAGGGTCCCGTCCTGAAATGTCACCTATCCATGTTCTCCGTAGAAGCTGCCTGACCCGCAGAGTTACTCAGTACTTTGTGTCTTTTTTTGGAAACCAACATTTGCAGCTCCTTGTGTCTTCCCTTAAAACCTATCCTGCTGTCGAGACCACGTAGATGTAAGCAATGTTTGTTTTACCAAAATTGCAGTACATTATCCTGTGCATGTGATTACTCTACCTAATGTTTTTTCCCAGTTTTACCAAACCTCCACATTAATTGTGTTTTCCCTTTTGCCTCTTCTGTTTTCTCCTCTTTGTTTCTATTCAACAGTGTTTCCTTCCACAGAGCCCACTCATGTTTAAGGATCAGATGCAGCAAGATGTTATAATGGTGCTAAAATTTCCATCCAACTCCCCTGTTACTCATGTGGCAGCCAACACATTGCCTCACCTCAGCACCCCTGCAGTGGTCACTGTGACCTGTAGCAGGCTGTTTGCAGTGAATAGGTGGCATAACACTGTAGGTAAGTAACAACACTATCTTTGAATATCTTTAACTTTTATTTACATGGATATTGCCAGGACTCGAGATGCTAAGTTTGGGGCGACACGGTGACGCAGTGGTAGAGTTGCTTTCTCACAGCGCCAGAGACCCGGGTTCAATCCTGACTACAGCCACTGTATGTGGAGAGTTTGCACGTTGTCCCTGTGACCACGTGGGTTTTCTCCGGGTGCTCCCACATTCTAAAGACATACAGGTTTGGAGGTTAATTGGTTTCCGTAAAAGAAAATAGTTTCTAGTATGTAGGATTGAACTAGTGTACGGGTGATTGCTGGTTGGCATGGACTCGATAGGCCAAACCGCCTGGTTCTACGACGTATCTCTAAACGAGACTAAAACTGTAGGGTGTTTGGTCCGGCTAGGACTTTATTCCTTGGAGCTCAGGAAGCTGAGGGACGATCTTATAGAGGTGTATAAAATCATGAGGGGAATAGATAAGGTGAATGCACAGTCTTTTAACCAGACTAGGGGAATCAAGAACTATAGGACATAGGTTTAAAGCGGGAGGGGCAAGATTTAATAGGAACCTGAGGGGCAACATTGTCACTCAGACGGTGATAGATAAATAGAACTCGCTGCCAGAGGAGGTAGTTGAGGCAGGTAATATCACAACATTTAAAAGACACTTGGACAGGTACATGGATAGGAAAGGTTTAGAGGGATATGGGCCAAAAGCAGGCATGGGACTAGCTTAGATGGGGCATCTTGGTCAGCATGGGCAAATTAGGCTGAAGGGCCTGATTCTGCGCTGTATCACATGATTATGAAATAATATTTTGGTTGTCATTGATATTTGTATTATTTCTGACATTCAGCGCTAAGATATAACACAATAATAGCACTATGTGGCACAGTGGTGCAGTGGGTAGAGCCGCTGCCTCACAGTGTCAGAGTTCCCTGTTTGATCCTGATCTCCAGTGCAGTCTGTGGAGTTTGTACATCGCGTGGGTTTCCCCTGGGTGCTCCGGTTTCCTTTCGTGTGGGTGTATAGGTTAATTGGCCTCTGTAAACTGCCCCTAGAGTGTAGGGAGTTGCTGAGAAAGTAGGAATACACAGAACTAGAGTGAACGGGTGTTTAATGATCAATGTGAACTTGGTGAGCCGACGAGTCTGTTTCCCGGCTGCATCTCTAAACTAAACTAAATTAAACTCAATTAAAGTTAAACAATGGTTGTGTATGTCTGCATCTTGTTCCCCAGACTGGAATGATATAAATTTCTTATGAGTTGAATTCAGATCATTCTAAATTGGCACGTGTGATGACAAAAGGTCAAGGCATGCATGTTTCTGTCAGAGTGAAGGGTAAAGCAGGTGGGAATAAGAAAGCCTGTATGACAGGAGAAATTGAGGCTCAAGTTTGGAAAAAGGAGGCTTGGGACAGGTTTAGGCAGCTGGGATCAAATGTATCCATGGTGCTTTGAGAACTGAGGAGCATACATAAGAAGGAAATCAGGAAAGCATAAAGAGGACAGGAGATAGCTTTGGCAGACACCAAAGAGATTTTCATAAGTATATTTAGGGAAAGAGCATAACTAGAAAGAATAGGGTCCCTCAGAAAACAAAGCAGCCATCGCTGTGTGGAACTGCAGGAGATGAACCTTAATGAGCATTTCCCCTCTGTTTTATGGTGGAGAAAGGCATGAAGACTGGGGGTCTTTGGACAGTTAATGGGGATGTCTTGTGTACAGACCGTATTATGGCCGAGAAGGTCATAGGTGAATGAAGATAGATGAATCTCCCAGGCCTGATCAGATATATCCGAGGACACTGTGGGAAGCTAGAGAGGAAATTTCAAGAGCTCTGTCTGAAATTTATGAATCATCTTTTGACATGGATGAGAAGGCTGAAGACTGGAGGGTAGTTAATGTTGTGTCTCTATTTAAAAAGGGCTGCAAGGAAAAGAGTGGGAACATAGATCAGTGAGCCTAACATTAGTTTAGTTTAGTTTAGAGATACAGCACGACCTGCGATTCCCGCACATTAACACTATCCTACACCCACCAGGGACAATTTTTTTACATTTACCAAGTCAATTAACCTACAAACCTGTACGTCTTTGGAGTGTGGGAGGAAACCGAAGATCTCGGAGAAAACCCACGCAGGTCATGGGGAGAACGTACAAACTCCATACAACAGCACCCCTAGTCGGGATCGAACCCAGGTCTCCGGTGCTGCATTCGCTGTAAGGCAGCAATTCTACCGCTGCGCCTAGTTGTTGGCAGAGCACTGGAGAGGATTGTGAGGGATGAGATAAATATGCATTTGAATAGACAGGAACTGATTAAGGATAGTCAGTGCGGATTTGTATGTGGGAGATCGTGTCTTACCAATATGATTGAGTTTTTTGAAGAAGTAACCAAAAAGATTGGACACATGAGGCCAAAACTGTAGACATTGACTACGTATTTCTGCAAGGCCTTTGATCAGGTTCGGAAAGGTAGGCTGCTCTGGAAGGTTAGATTGCATGGGATCCAGGGAGAGATAGACAATTGGCTTCATGGAAGGAAGCAGTGGGTGATGGAAGTGTGTTTTTCAGGCTGAAGGCCCATAAATAGTGGTGTGCCGAGAGGATCAGTGGGACCCGTTGGGTTCCAGTCACAGGAGGCCTGGTCCCCCAATGCAATATTCCACCACTCACCTGCTCCCCCAACACAACGGCGGGAGCGTTCTGTAGCCGGGGTAGGGGGATGGCTTCAGGCAGGGAGCGTCCTGCAGCCAAGGGAGGGGGACGGCTTCAGGGGAGGGTGGTGGGGAGAGGGGGGGTGGGTGAGGGGGAGGGAGTGGATGGTGGGGGTGAGGGGGGTGGTGGTGGGGGTAGGGTGGATGGTGGTTGGTAGTGGGCGGTGGGGGTGGGGGTAGGGGGGGGATGGTGGGGTAGGTGGGTTGTGGGAGCAGGGGGGGTTGTGGGGGAGGGGGTGTAGGGGAGGGGTGTGTGTGTGGTAGGGGGAGGGGCCTGTGTAGTAGGGGGAGGGGCATGTGTGGTGTGGGGAGGGGTGTGTGTGGTGGAGTGTGGGGGAGGGGCGTGTGTGGTGTGGGGGAGGGGTGTGTGTGGTGGAGTGTGCGGGAGGGGCGTGTGTGGTGTGGGGGAGGGGTGTGTGTGGGGGAGGGGGCCTGTGTGGTAGGGGGGAGGGGCGTGTGTGGTGCGGGGGAGGGGTGTGTGTGGTGGAGTGTGGGGGAGGGGTGTGTGTGGTATGAGGTAGTGTGGGGAGGGGGGGTATAGGGGAGGAGGTTGTAGGGGAGGGGAGGGGGGATGTAGGGGAGGAGGATGTAGGGGAGTGGGGGTTGTAGGGGAGAAGGGGTGTGGGGGGGCTGGAGGGTTGTGGGGGTAGGGGAGGGGGTGTATGTGGGAGGGGTGTGTGTTGTAGGGGGGAGGGGGTGGTGTGGGGAGGGAAGGGGTGGTTGAGGGGTGGGGTGGGATGGGGAGGGGGTTGTGTGGGCTCAGTGGCTCCCAGCCCCGGCTCTGACCGCACTCACCGGCTCCAGGACCCGGCTGCACACATCAGCTTCCGGCTCGTCGTGGTGGTCGCAGCCCCCACTCGCAGAACACAGAACTCAGCTCCCGCTCGCAGAACACAGCCCCCGCTCACAGAAAACAGAGCCCAGCCCCCGCTCGCAGAACACAGCCGCCGCTCACAGAACACAGAGCACAGCCCCTGCTCGCAGAACACAGAACACAGCCCCCACTCACAGAATACAGAGCACAGCCCCCGCTCGCAGAACACAGCCCCTGCTCGCTCTCTGCTCACTACGCTCCTTCAGCTTTATTCTCGCGGCCGGTGATTGATAGCGGGTTCCGGAAGGGGCGTCGATCGGAACAGAACTTGGTGTGCTTGGGGCAGGGGAGAACGGTGAGTCAGGTGGCTTAAATATCCTAGCGATATAGGGTACCGCTTTTGCGCAAATTTAAAAACAACGCAGACCAGAAGTGGTCAAGATGAGAGTTTTAGTAATAGTATAGAGAGATAGATGTGGTTATATTTGGATGAGAATGTACAAGGCATGATTAGTAAATTTACAGATAACACTAAAGTAGATAGTATAGTAGATTGTGAAGATGATTGTCAAAAATTTCAGTAGGATCTTGATCAGCTGAGCAAGTGGACTGAGGAATGGTTAATGGAGTTTAATGCAGAAAGTGTTGCATTTTAGGAAGTCAAACCAGGGCAGGACCTCCACAATGGGCCCTGAAGAGTGTTATAGAGCAGAGGGATCTAGGAGTACAGGTACATAGTTCCCGGAGCGCAGGAGGATGAGAGGTGATCTTATAGAGGTGTATAAAATCATGAGCAGATAGACAGGCCGAATGCACAGTTTTTTACCCAGTTGGGGAATCACGAACCAGAGGACATTGGTTTAAGGTGAGGGGAAAGGTTTAATAGGAATCTGAATGGCAACATTTTAACACAGAGTGGGTATATGGCACGGGCCGTGGAACCGGGGGGTGCAGCCCCTCCACTTTTTTGGCGAGACATGCTTCATAACCCAAAATTATCCAGCCCGCAGGTGTATTTTTCTCTTCTTCTGAGGACATCCAGAATCTCAGAACAAGCGCACAGTGAGCGCGGCAAAACCAAAGATCATAGAACGGAGCTCCGCTCTATGATCTTTGGGCAAAACCACGACCAGCCGTGGTGGAAACCGACTGCCCCCCCAAAACCCTCCCTCAACGGCCAATCACAGCGCGGTTCACAGTCAAGATATGGGGTAGTGAACGAAGCGCTGTGATTGGCCGCCGAGCGGAAGGGAGGGAGGGAGGGCCAAGAGAGAGAGAGAGAGTCGGCCCCGAGAAGGAGGGAGAGAGGGGTGGGGGGGAGGGATGGGGGATATATCCCTCCACTTTTTGAGTTGGGGGATGGCCTGTCTTATCCCCCAGTTTTTGGAGGTCGAGCAACAACAAAAAATAATAATTGTGCCACCCTCCCCCCGCTCAGTCGCTCCGCTCCCTCACCGGGTACCCCCGAGGCCGGTGATCAGTGATCGCTCAGCCCCCCCCACTTTCAAAAACGTTCCGCAGCCCCTGTATGGAATGAGCTACCAGAGGAGCTAGGGCGGCATGGTGGTGCAGCAGTAGAGTTGCTACCTTACAGCGCCGAAGACCCGGGTTCAATCCCGACTACGGGTGCTGTCTGTACGGAGTTTGTATGTTCTCCCCGTGACCTGCGTGGGTTTTTTCCCGAGATCTTCGGTTTCCTCCCACACTCCAAAGACGTCCAGTATGTAGGCAAATCGGCTTGGTAAATATGATAATTGTCCCTAGTTTGTGTAGGAGAGTGTTAATATGCGGGGATCGCTGGTCGGCGCGGACCCGGTGGGCTGAAGGGCCTGTTTCTGCGCTGTATCTCTAAACTAAACTAAACCAAACTAAAAGAAAGTAGTTCAGGCGGGTGCTATAAAAATAGTTAAATGACATTTGGGCAGGTTCATGGATAGGAAAGGTTTAGAGGGATATTGGCAAAACATGGGGAAATGGGACTAGCATAGGCAGGGGCCATGGACGAGATAGGCCCTTGTTTCCTTGCTATATGACTCTATGACTGAGGAATTGAATCAACTGTGAAACGCACGCATGATTCGACCATAGGAGTATTACACTGCATCAGTTCATATTCGATGCAACACACTTTTCCAATACAATTGATTTATCATTTTGGTATTGCAAATTACAAAATATATGTTATGTTCAGTCCTTCATCTATATAATTTTGCAGAAAGCTTGTTTTTATATTTAAATTGTTACAAATTTCTTTGATAATTACTTTAATGTTAAATATGTCATTAAAACAGCTTTAAAGGTAAACAATATCCTACCAAACTTTCACATAATTATCTCCACAGTTATAATAATGCACAAAAAGGTAGAATTGGTATTAATAGTTACTGCAAAGAGTAACTTCTCAACTGGGTGTTTAGTTATTTAAAAAATAAATTACCCAATTTACATTATTTCAGCAGTTTAAGATAAAAATATACGGTTCTTTTTTGCTACTGTACATTCCACAAGGTATTTTTCAACTTAACTGGATATTGATCATTAAGGTTTTTTCAGGCAGCAGCATGCAGAGTATGTAAACTTAAAACATTCATATAGACTCTAAATGGCAGCTGGTATGTGACTTCATTAATGCAAGACATTTTCTCATATTTCTGAAATTTGCCTGTGGTACTACAACATTTTTTTAAATATCCTTAACCTTTTTTTAAGACTAAATTTCAAAGCCATTTGAAAGGTAGAAACAGTTAATAAGGATTCTATTAATAATGCTGCAAGGAAAATGTATATTTATCAAGGATCCAAGAGTCACCCATTTTTAATATACTGCATTATTTCAAGTAAAAAGGGTGATGGACAGTGAATTAGGAATTACATATGTGAAACCTATTGGTATTTCAGAATAACTATGAGTAATAAATTGGCTTTAAATATAAAGTTTCAACTGGTTTCGAATGGCTTTCTTCACTTTAGTCATTCATCATGCTATTTTCATCAGTAGGTCATAGAAAAGTAGAGTATATTTGATGACGTCAACTAATTTCTTGGAGGCTAGTAAACTTGTAAAATTTACAAACAACTAGTTTCTGTGCCTTTTATGCCCTCGCTTATATGCCCTCTTTCTAGAGGTTGCACAGATCCTCTCCACAGTCGTACCCGGATGACTGATTTGCTCTTTTAAGATTAGTCGGTGATCATTGGTTGGCGTGGGCTCAGTGTGCCGAAGGGCCTGTTTCCATGCTGTATCTCTAGACTAAACTAAACTAATTATACACAATTGCATAATAGAACCAAAATTAATCCAATCTTCAATTAATGCCCTCACCACACATATAATTGGACATTGATGAGACACAATGTTCTGGCTCAATATTCTGCTCACTGATGCAGAAACAAATGAAACATATTTCAGTGCTACAGTTATTCCAGTGGCCCGATCGTGTAAATGAGGGTGAAGGACCAGGAGATTAAACAGAGATTAAACCAAGAGACTTTAGTCTAAAGATTAAACTGGTTTTCACAGCCTGGAAAGCATCCTGGGAATCAGATTGTAATTCTAATGATTCCAGTGAATGGAAAAGCAGACGAGTTTAATAAAGGACATTTGATATGACTGTCAGATTACCACCAGGTGCTGGACATAAGCATCTCCCACTTCTTCTGAGAAATTCCCAGTTAGTGTCTTGCTACGTTAAAAAAACAAACTTGTTTTGTCTTTGTGCGGAATCACTTCCAGGTTTACAGGCCACTTAAAGTCCTTCTCACGAATATGCAGACAGTCAATGAAACAAATCACCTCCTCTAACCTCGTCTACTGCACTCAGTGCTCCCAATGTGGCCTCTTTTACATCAACGAGATTAAGCATAGACACAGCAACCACGTTGTCAAACACTTACACTCAGTTTGCCAAGTTCTGCTGGATCTCCCGGTTGCTAACCATTTTAACTCTCATTCCCAATCCCATTCCTACACTGATCTTACTGTCCTGGGCCTCTTCCATTGCCCACGAAGCCCAACGCAAACTGGAGGAACAGCACCTCATATTCCGTTTGGATAACACAACCCAATGGTGTGAATATTGATTTCTTCAAACATCCCCCCCCCCCCAACCCCAACCCTACCTTCCTCTTCTCTCCCTCTCTTCCCAGCCTCAGCTGGATGTGCACTAATTTCCCCCTTTCTCCTTCCCCCTCCCCTTCCACCTATATTGCCTCCTCTGGCCACATTTCATGCCTTTTTTATCTCCTTATCTCACTACCTTTTGGCTTTTCATCTCTGGTCTTTGCCCAACCATCTGCCAATCAAAACTCCCTTTTCCAGTGTGATCACCACAATGATCAGTCTGAAGAAGGATCCCAACCCGAAACGTCGACTATCCATATTCCCCAGACATGCTGCCTGACCCGCTGAGTCACTCCAGCACTTTGTGCCTTTCTGCCTATTGCTTGCCCACCCCACCTCTCTCTCCCATTCTACAATCAATCTGAAGAAGAGTCCTGCCCCAATATGTCACCATCCCATGTTCTCCAGAGATGGTGGACATAGAAGTCGGGAGGTCATGTTGCACTTTTGTAAGACGTCGGTGAGGCCACATTTAGAGTATTACATCCAGTTACGGTTCAAAAGGGTGCAGAGAAGATTTACGAGGATGTTGCCAGGACTAAGTGCCTGAGCTGTAAGCAGCGGTTGAGCAAGCTAGGATACTATTCCTTGGAGTGCAGGCGGATGATGGGGTGATCTTTTAGAGGATATATATATATAATTAATAATAGGCAAATAAATAAACAATAATAGTGCAAAGTCAAAAATAAATGCCCCAAAGGCTATATAGTTCAGAGCCTATTTGGAGGTTGTAGTATTTAATAGCCTGATGGTTGTAGGGAAGAAGCTGCTCCTTTACCTGGACATTACAGTTTACAGGCCAATGATCTGCCTTTAATAATATTACTAATGCAACTAAAACCGTTTTATAATTACCAATGCAACTGAAACACTTAATAACTTAATGAAATTATTTCAACCATTTGTGTGATTTCTCCACAGGTTTGCGGGGAGCTCCGGGATACTCTCTGGAACAGGCTCATCATTTGCCAATTGAAATGGATCCATTGATTGGTAAATCCATTGTAACTAATTTAAGAATGAGATGTCTTCTTTACTGTATTATGCCAAGGACAATAATTGAAAAAAAGAACAGCAACGTTTAATAATTAAATAGAACATAGAATAGTAAAGCACAGGATCAGGCCCTTCGCCCCACAATGTCTGTGCTGAACATGTTCCAATTCTTATCTGTCTGCACGTAATCCATATCCCTCCATTCCCTGTATATCCATTTGCCTACCCAAAATTGTCTTAAATGCCACTATCGTATCTGCCTCCACCACCATGCCTGGCAGCAGGTTCACGGTACTCACCACCCTCTGTGTATAAAACTTGCCCTGCACATCTCTTTAAACTTTGTCCCTCTCACCTTAAATATATGCTCTCTAGTCATTGATATTTCTCTGCTGGGAAAAGGTTCTGACTGTCTACCATACCTATTCCTCCCATAATTTTATATACTTCTATCAGGTCTCCCCTCAACCTCTAATGTTCCTGAGAAAACAATCCAAGTTTGTCGAACCTCACCTTATAGCTAATACCTTCTAATCCAGACAGCATCTGGGTAAACCCCTTCAGCAACCACTCCAGAACTTCCTGGGAAACATGTTCTGACTATCTACCCTATCTAAAAGCAAATCAAGTTGATTTTTTTTTGTGCTAAAGTTAGCAAAAGTATTTTGGCAGTCAATTTAAAATTTGTCCTTTAACAGCAAAATATCTTAGCATTAGTTATCATCCTTATTTAATGTCAGAGTTACCAGTAGTTCTGTAAAGAACTGCCATCAGGCAGCAGTCCTTATAGCAGTATTGTACACCAATCCCTGTGTCGTAGGGCTTCCTGCCACTAAAACAATTAACCACCATCATCCTTTACCTCCCAGTATTACCAAGCCACACTTGGAAACAATTTACTAACTACCCTTGGATCCCATGATCTCAAACTATTTAGACCAGTTTTCCATGTGGGACCTGCCTCTTGCAATCTTTTCTGATAGTTTCCCCACCACTAATATTACGACCCACAGGCCTGTAGCTATCTGAATTATCAAAGATAAATAATCAGTTTGAATTTTTTGATGATGGAAGTGCAGTTGACATAGTCTACATGAACTTCAGTAAGACCTGGCCAGATGGTGGTGGAGGCAGATATGAATGTGGCGTTTAAGATGCATGTGGATATGCAGGGAATGGAGCGATATGGATCATGTCCAGGCAGATGAGTTCAGTTAAACTTGGCATCATGTTCGGCATGGACATTGTGGGTCGAAGAGCCTGTTCCTGTGCTGTACTGATCTATGTTCTATTTTCTAAGGGTCCCACACAGAAAATTTGTCAATGTTTGGAGTTCATGGGATCCAAGAATAATTGGCACATTATATCCAAAACTGGCTTGGCAATAGAAAGCGAATGTTGTTTCTGGGACTGAAAGTCTGTGACATCAGAATTGGTGGTGGAACCCTGACTATTTTGTATACAGACTACACTTGGAGTGAAAATGTTTCCACTGAGGTCCCTCTTAAATCTTTCCCCTCTCACCTTAAGCCTATGCCCTCTAGTTTTAGAACCCTCCACTCTTGGAAAAAGACTAGGCATTCACTTTATCCATGCCCCTCATGATCTTGTACTCCTACTCATTTGAGGTAAACAAAATTATTACAGACCTAGGTATACACTAACAGATAGTAAAAAATTGTCGCCATTGGAGCGACACCCAAAACTATACAGATTGAGGGCAGGGGTGAGAGTTTGCAAGATGACCATAATGTAGAGGTTACAGTGTGTAACAATGCTGAGAACTATATCTTGAACTCTGTATCTTATCCCTTGCTCTACCTATTGTTTCACTTGATTATATATTGCATGGTATATCTGATCTGTTTGGATAGCATGCAAAACAAAGCTTTTCACTGTACCTCGGTACACGTTGCAGTAATGAACCTAAATCTAAAGGATCCGAGGGGGAATTTTCTGCACCCAGAGGTTGTCTGGGATATGCAATTCACGGCCTAAGTGTTTTCACAACGTTGAGGAAGTATCTAGATGTGGAGTTGAGTCAGGAAGGGATATAAACTACAGGCAAAGTTCTGCTAAATAGGACTAATGTAAATAGGTACCTGTGGTAGGCATGTATGTGATGGTCCAAATAGCCTCTTTCAGTGCTGTGACATTATGGCTCGATAATTTGTTTCTAGATTTTAAACAGCATAAATCTCATAACAGTATTAGCCACAGATATGGATTAATATGGGATAGGACTGTTGAGTGATTTTAAAACATTGCAAGTCAAACACACTGTTACACATCATCGATATTCTTAGCTATTCAGTGGAAAACATTTGCTATTATAATCTTTGATTATGTAACTTAAACTTATCATGCTCTTCAAATCCATCAATGCACTTACTCATCCCCTACCTATACACATCAAATCCATCTATGTACTTGCTCATCCCTATTTATGCACACCATCACCAGCCAAACCAGCCTCAGGTCTTGCATTCCTACAATTCTGAGAGCATAGACATTCCTGTTTCCTTTGCCTCATGTATGGTGATTTTCTGGACCATAAACAAACTGCTTGATGTGCTTAGGGCTAAGTTGACAAACTAAGCATGGTTTTGGATGAGATGTTACAGGGGAATTGGAGTGAATTTGCAGGGCACGCAGGTCTGGTTTGACATCTTTCGACTCTCTGCTTACTCTCAACATTGATGACAAAGTGCCAGTACCAAATGTGATATGGTCGCAGAAAGTTAGAGTCATACAACCCTGGACAGGTCCTTCTACTCAACTTGTCCATGCTGACCAAGATGTCCTATCTCAGATTGTCCTTTGCCCGTGTTTGGCTCATATGCCTTTAAACTTTTCCTATCCATTTACCAGTCCATAATGCCAAGACCATCACATATCAGCCGGCACTTAAATCAATATCCCTCCGCTGAGTTACTGCAGCACTTTATGATTTTCTTCGGCATTTTGGTAAACCTCCGCTGCACCCTTTCCAAAACTTCCACATCCTTCCTTTAATGTGGTGACCAGAACTGCACGCAGTACTCCAACTGCAGCCTAACCAAAGTCCCATAAAGCTGCATCATGACTAACACTCAGTGTCCAGATCAATGAAAGCGAGTATACCATAGGCCTTCTTTACCATTTTATCTACTGCGTTGCCACTTTCAGGGAGCTATGAACTTTGATCCCAAGATCCCTCTGTATATAAATGCTGTTCAGAGGGTGTCGCCATTAATTGTATATTTTCCCCTCACATTTGACCTTCCAAAGTGCAACACCTCACACTTGCTCGGATTAAACTGCATCTGCCATTTCTTCACCAGCTGATTTGTAGCCGATTGATATCCCGCTGCATACTTTGGCAGCCTTACTCACAACCACAACTCCAGCAATCTCGGTGTCATCTGCAAACTGCATTTGCATGGTTGGCTAATAGAGAAGAAGTGACCTGTTCATATTGATTCAGAACTGCCTTACTGCTAGAAGACAGAGGGTTGTGGTGGAAGGACAATACTCAGGCTGGAAGTCTGTGAGTGCAGGAGGATGAAGGGTGATCTTATAGAGGTGCATACAATCATGAAAGGAATAGATGGAGTGAATGCACAATGTATTTTACCCAGTGTAGGGGAATCGAGAACCAGACGACAGAGGTTTCATGTGCGAGGGGAAAGATTTAATAGGAATCTGAGGGTCAACTTTTTTACATAAAGGGCGGTGGGTATATGGAACAAGCTGCCAGAGGGGATTGTTGAGACAGGTACATTCACAATGTTAAAAAAACTTATGGACAGGTACATGGATAGGATAAGTTTGGTGGAATAGTGCAGATGGGACATGTTGGTCGGCATGGGCAAGTTGGGCCGAAGGGCCTGATTTCCCACGCTTTATAAATCTGACCAGTAGAGTTCTGCAGGGATCGGTGCTGGGACCTCTGTTATCTGTGATACATAAAAACGACTTGGTAGATAGGTTGGTTAGTAAGTTTGCAGATGACGCCAGGATTGCAGAGGTCGTGGACTGTCAGTGCTTCTCTATGACTTAGCTGATTGTTAACTAAAACCCAGATCGTGCAGCTGTACTGGTGGAGGTGACTCTGACAGCTGTCTGCCCCAGCCCCAGCGTGAGCTGCTGGTTGTCAGCTCTCTGTGCATGCAGTGTGGGTGTCTGCTGCTGGCCGCCAGCATCGGTTCCCCAGTGGCAGCTCGCTGCTCTTCCAGAACACCAGTGTGCACGCAGTATGACAGCAAGCCGAGCCACAACGGTGCTCCCTCACATCACACTCAGGCACCAAGATTGTAGGTGACTGCTGCTTAGTCTTTAGATTTTAGAGATACAGCACTGAAAGAGGCCCTTCGGCTTCTCTGCATTCATTCTGGTGGAGTAACATAAATATTAGACGATTATGAAAAATTATGAAACTTTAGACTATAGAGATAGAGAGGAAATAGACTCTTTAGCCCACTGAGTTCGCACCGACCAGCGATCACCCCATATACACACACTATCCTACATACGAGGGACAATTTACAATGTACTGAAGCCAATTAACATACAAACCTGTACATCTTTGGAGTGTGGGAGGAAACTGGAGCACCCAGAGAAAACCCACACGGTCACAGAGAGAACGTACAAACTCCGGACTGACAGACACACAGACAGTAGTAAGGATCAAACCCAGGTCTCTGGTACTGTAAGGCAGCAACTCTATCGCTCCTTTAGTTTACGACATGGAAACAGACAAGGCCCACTGAGTCCACGCCAACCATCAATCACCCGTCCCATTTTCACATCCACTCCCTACATACTAGGTGGAATTTACAGAGGCCAATTATCCTACAAACCCACATGTCTTTGGGATGAGGGAGAAACCGGAGCACCCAGAGGAAACCCACACAGTCACAAGGAGAATGTGTAAATTCTACACAGACAGCACCTGAGGTCATGATCGATCCGGGTCTCCGGCGCTGTGAGACAGTGGCTCTATTAGCCTGATATCAGGTGCAAGGGCACTGTGTCTCCATCCCTGTCCACCTCCTCCACCTCTATTATGGCTCCTGCAGAGGCCGTGGATTTATCCTGGGCAGGTGCTCTGACTCTGGAGCGGAGAGAACAAAGATAAAGACAAAGGTTTCCATACAGATTTGACAGATTATCATAAAAGGATGCGAGGCATGGATAGGGTAGACGGTCAGAATCCTTTTCCCAGGGTGGAAATATCAAAGACTGGAGGGTACAGCTTTAAGGTGAAAGGGGCAAAGTAACCATTAGGAATGTTGCTCCAGTGCAGAGTATTATCTGAATTGATTGGATAGCATGCAAACAAAACCCTCTTTTGCAAGGAATGTTACAAACCCTCTTTGATATGAATTAATGCATGAATTAGACAGCAGCCCCTTTGTTTAGTTTAGTTTATTTATTGTCATGTGTACAGAGACACAGATATAGTACACAAGTACAATAGATCCTCTTCTGGAACAGCACGCAGAGAGTCGCCACGTTCTGGCGCCATTTTACAACTTCCAAGTCTCTGAAAAGTCCAATCTTGACCCAAGGAGATCTGCAATTTCATTCTTCCTCACGTTGAACCGGTTTCCTGGCAGCACTGAATTGATGAAGTAAGGGTCGGACTAGCCCAGCACGATGCCGTCGGCTCCTTCCGTGCAGCTGCCGCTGGCTGCACTCGAGCTACTCGCTCACCATGCTGCAGTAGGGCCTCCCGCGGTCGCCTCCGCCAACACCACCACCTGTAAGCCTCTAATTAATTCTGGCCTATGCATGAACAAGAGAAGTGCTGTACCATGTGCCCAAAATGTGCAAAGATAACTTTTCAACAGTCTTGATCTAAGGTTGCTTCTAACACACCACCGTATGAAAAAGTACAGTTAGCACTCCAATTTAAGAGTAATCCAATTTCTACATCATAAGATTCTTTTATTCTGATTATAACAGGTATGACAATGAAAGTTAAATCTAAGAACTCGTTAACTAGGATCTTATATCTGAGTATACTCAGCCTAGTCGGTGTGGTTTCTAACATTTCCTGTTAGTCACCTGTGTTGGCATCACAGTGGCAAGCTCACCTCACCAGAGACCCAGGTTCAAACCTGACCTCAGGTGCTGTCTGTGTGGAGTTTGCACGTTCTCCCTGTGACCGCATCGGTTTCCTCCCACACCCCAAACACATGCGGGTTTGTAGGCCAATCGGCCCCCTGTAAATTGCCCCTGGTGTGTAGGGAGTGGATGAGAAAGTGAGATAACATAAAACTAGTGTGAACAGGTGATCGATGGTCGGCGGGGACTCGGTGGCCCAAAGGGCCTGTTACCATGCTGTATCTTTCAATTAAAAAAAGATGTACGGGAACTGGGTTCGAACTTTGTATTTGCCCCTCCCAAGGCTCTTCTCAAGAGAAGACATATTAACATTGACTTCCAGAATGATTGTTCTGCTGAGAGGTTACTAAATCAAACTGTCTTGTAGATACGGGATACTATTCTATCTTTATTTTTCATCAGAAAAGCACTCAGTAGTGTGGCCTTGTGTGTCAAAATGTTTTCTCTTCTTCTTTGAGTGTCTCAGTTTGCTGATTATAAAATCTCTTTGAAAAGCATCAGGAAACCCTCAGTGGGATACAAAACAGAAGTCATGTGATAGAGAGCATTTCATTTACTGGGAGGAGCCACTATCTTTTAGGTTTAGGTTTGTTATTGTCACATGAACCGAGGTACAGTGAAAAGCTTTGTTTTGCATGCAATCCATACAGATCAGATAATACTAGAAATAAATACAATCAAGACAAACTCAAGTACAATAGATAGAGCAATGGGGAAGATACAGAGGGCAGAATATAGCTCTCAGCATTGTAGTGGTTCTATTGACAAAGTCCATTGTCCGCAATGGGGTAGAGGTGAATTGGACAGTACCCTAGCTTATGGAAGGACTGTTCAGAAGGCTGAAAGGCCTGTTCTCGTGTTGTATTCTTCTATATGCTATTGATATTTATATGTTTAATTTAAAAATCCATATATGTCATATTTTTATTTTATAAAATATGTTTAATAGAATTTTATTTTAATGTTCATATTTTTTATTTTATTATTTTATAATAACATATTTTTTATACATTTAGTATATTATTATATATATTCGTTTTTAATATAGAATATAATTAAAATCTTTTTTTTGCTGTCGTCCTTTAAATTCCTATTTATAACTCCATGGTTCTGGCTAAGGAGTTAGTAAGAGAGGCGTAAATCATAGGCCTGCCATGAAACATATGAGCTGAGAGCATTGTTTCTTTGAGTCTGTCAGGAATTTGTAGATGTTTTCCTTTGTCTCCTTGCAGCCAATAACGCCAGTGTGAACAAGAGGCAGATCACGGACCTTGTGGATCAGAGCATCCAGATTAATGCTCACTGCTTTGTTGTGACAGCAGATAATCGCTACATCCTCGTCTGTGGATTCTGGGACAAAAGTTTCCGTGTGTACTCAACTGAAACAGGTACATGCCGAGTCACCACTGAAATCCTCTGCTAAACTTACATTTTGAAACTTAGAGCAAGTGGAAATATTAAAAACAATGTGGTGCTTGCAGCAATTGGGCCATGTATCTATTCATTGTGTACATGTAATTCTCTTCATTTTTATCTCTAACATACCTTACATTGTGCATTTTTCACTCAAGATACATTACTATTAGCTAAGTCAAATTGGTCGTTTTTTGACAAAATACCATAAATATCAACATTTTTCTGCAGAATAGGTATTCCAGTCCAAATTGATAAGTGGTGCACTCTTATTTGGCCTCAAAAATGCATCAAAAGATCACCATAAAATCCCTTTCTGCAGGCAGCCTGTAACAAGCCTTTTCAATGATTATTAGGAACAGGTAATAAATAGAGACAGGTACGAGACAGTTACCTGTCAAGTGATGGTTACCTGTCAAGATTGAATATAAAACATGTCTAACATTAATGCTCATCGCCAGGCCTGTCATTCAAATCTAAAATTTAGAAGGCGTCCGAAGAAGTGTCCCAACCCAAAATGTCACTATCCATGTCCTCCAGAGATGCTGCCTGACCCGCTGAGTTACTCCAGCACCTTGTGTTCTGTACAAGATTCCAACATTTGCAATTCCTTGTGTCTACTCTCGCTCTCTAAAATTTAGATATTGATACTACCAATGATGGTACTCTCAATTTAACTATATTTAAAGTTAGGTTTACTCAATTATATTAAAATATATATTTTTAGAACACCACAAAAGGCAAGGTCTTTTAAAAGCATCACAAAAGTGAATAAATCAAAAGAGCTGAAGGGAAACAAATTTATTATTTGCGAAATTGAGACCCAACTAAAAAGTTAATGGAGACGCAGAGAACTGCAGATGCTGAAATCTTGAGCAAAACACAAAGTGCTGGAGGACCTCAGGGGGCCAGGCAGCATCTGTGGAGTGATTGGATAGGTGACATTTTGGGTCGGGACCATTCGTCAGACTCAGACTTCAGAGTTCGAAAGAAGGGCCCTTACCCAAAATATCATCTGTCTATTTCCCTCCACAGTTGCTCCCTGCTGAGTTACTTTGTGTTTTGTTGAAATTTAATAGCCCAGTCACTACCTGATCAAACCCACCATCCGGGAATGTGATTTGCTCATAGAACATGGAACAGTACAGCACAGGAACGATGTCTGTGCCGAACATGATACCAAGTTAAACTGATCTTATCTGCCTGTACACGATCCACCGCTCCACAAACATGTGCTTATGTAAATGTCCCTTAAACGCCACTATCTTATCTGCCTCCACCACCACTCCTGGTTTTACTGAACAGCTCCCGCTGGTAGGCATTAATCTTTCTCCAGGGAAATATTAAAACATTGCAACATACATGAAAAATTGTTGAGTACAAAGTCTGTAAAGAAATAACAAATTTGTTTGCAACAGTTTCAATAACACTTGGTTTGATTTATTTTTAGGAAAATTAACACAGATTGTGTTTGGACACTGGGATGTGGTCACGTGTTTGGCCAGATCAGAATCATACATTGGTGGTGATTGTTATATTGTATCGGGTTCCCGTGACGCCACACTCCTGCTCTGGTATTGGAGTGGCCGACATCACATCATTGGAGACAATCCCAACAATAGTAAGTAGCCTTTGGTAGTAGTGGTGGTATCACCTGGTGGCTTTGTTTAGTTTAGTTTAGAGACACACCGCGGAAACAAGCCCTTTGGCTCATCGAATCCGTGCTAAGCAACGATCACCCCATACACTAGCACTATCCTATGCACTAGGAACAATTTACAATTTGGTTTACCGAAGCCGATTAACCTACAAATCTGTACGTCATTGGAGTGTGGGAGGAACCCAATGCGGTCACGGGGAGAACGTGCAAACTCTGTACAGACAGCACCCATAGTCAGGAAGAAACCCAGGTCTCTGGCGCTGTAAGGCAGCAACTCTACTGCTGCGCCTCCGTGCCTTGCTTTGTGGAGTCCAGCAGAATGGCCAGGATTTTGGCCAAACCTCCCAGAAACAAAATTTGGGGCAGCACAGTGGCGCAGCAGTAGAGTTGCTGTGTCATTGTGCCTGAGTCCTGTGTTTGATCCTGATTACGGGTGCTGTCTGTACAGAGTTTGTACTGTACATTCTCCCTGTAACTACATGGGTTTTCTCCAGGTGCTCCCATTTCCTCCCATGTTTGTAGGTTAATTGGCTTTGTTAAAATTGTAAATTATCTCTAGTGTGTAGGATAGTGCTTGTGTACGGGGTGATTGCTGGTCAGCGCGGACTCAGTGTGCCGAAGGGCCTGTTCCTGCACTGTATCTCTCTCTAAACTCTAATAAACTAAACCTTATAGATTTAAGGTGAGAGGGCAAAGATTTAATAGGAAACTGAGCGGCAATGTTTTCTCGCAGAGGGTGGTAGAGGACGTAGTTAAGGCAGGAACTATAGCAACGTTTAAAAGATACTTGGACAGGAACATATATAGGAAAGCTTTTGAGGGATATGGGCCAAATGCAGGCAGGTGGGATGTGTGTAGATGAGATATCTTGTTCAGCAAATGGGCCGAAAGCCCTGTTTCCACACTATAGGATGTGTAAATTATTATTAATTAGCTGTTTCAGCTGGTAGAACTGAAGTAGTGTTTTTAGTAGCGTTGGAGCTGTAATTAAGATTTGTAGTTTTTTCGATCTGTGAAATGAGGTTTGTTGAAGAACATAATTGGGATAATGGGAGTAATACATTTTATTAAATGCAACGTATGCCCATAAAATACAACCTAAAAATAAAGGGGAAAGATTTGTTTTGCATTGCTTTACCTAGTTAACAATTTATTGAAGGTTAACTGGATTGCCTAACATTTTACAAAATATTAGTGATTTATTCGAGATATTTCATTGTAACAAATTGTCTCTCTTTATAATATTTAGAAATAATGTCCACAGAAGGAGAACTGCTCACTATGACTTTTATGGTTTATTCATACATATTGGGTGTTATGAATGAACAAAAATGATTTTTTCAAAATGTGCAACTAGATGACTGTTTATTCCAAACAAAATGATAAAAATATATTTTAAACAATCAGGTACCGCAGCTGGTAGAGATGCTGGCTCGCAGCGCAAGAGATCCTGGTTCAATCCAGACCTCGGGTGCTGTCTATATGGAGTTTGCACATTCTCCCTGTGACCGCGTGGGTTTCCTACCACATCACAAAGACGTGTGGGTTTGTAAATTAATTATGTAAATTGCACCTAGTGTGTAGGGAGTGGGAGAGAAAGTGAGATTATATAGCACTAATATGATCGATGGTCGGTGTGGACTCGCTGGGCCGAAGAGCCTATTTCCATGCGCTATCTATAAAACTACAACTAAAGGCTTCCAACAACTTCCAAGCAAGGTAAAATGTCGGAAGCGTTGATAGCAGGCTTAATCATTCCATCTAAATGTTAACACAGGCAAGTAGATGAAGCTATTTGATGGCTTTTGTTAATAAAACAAAATTATTCCTAATAATCACATATCTAGAGCTACCTTGAAATGTTGAGGATTCAATGGAGTTATCACACAAGCTGATGTATGTTGGCAGAGTTGAGCGTTGTAATGCAATACTGCAGAGGCTAACCTGTTTACTTAATTAGTGTCTCTATATTTATTCAGCAGTGTGACATTTTCAGTTTAATATCCTCACTTTTAAATCATAGCAGTTTTCCTTTGAAAATGTATCAGACCCCATAGCAATAACTGAGCCAGTAAGTGTTTGTGGTTTACCCAAAGGGATGCATGCTAGCTTCACAGCCTGGTACATGACCAGCTGGGACACAGTTCCCTTTTATCTCCACACTTCCCATTCCCCCCCCCCCCCCCATTCCTTTCCACCCATATCTTTCCCTCCAGCTTTACATTTCACTCCTGTCATCTTATCTGACATCGTTTTGTCTCCTTTTCTCCTCTAGCCTTTGTCTCTTACTCCACCCATCAGCTAATCAATCCCCACCCGCCTCACCTGTATCCACCTATCACTGGCCAGGCTTTGTCCCACCCCATCTCTCTTTTCCAGCTTTCTCTCCCTACTCCAACAGTCTGAAGCATGGTCCAGACCTGAGACATTTATGCCCCTGTCCCACTTAGGAAACCCGAACGGAAACCTCTGGAGACTTTGCGCCCCACCCAAGGTTTCCGTGCAGTTCCCGGAGGTTGCAGGTGGTTGCCGGAGGTTGCATGTAGTGGAAGCAGGTAGGGAGACTGACAAAAACCTCTGGGAACCTTCGGGAACCGCACGGAAACCTTAGGTGGGGCGCAAAGTCTCCAGAGGTTTACTTTCAGGTTTCCTAAGTGGGACAGGGGCATCAGTTATACAGTAACATATTGGCACCTTACAATGGAGACATAAGGAACTGCAGGAGCTAGAATCTTGAGCAAAACACAAAGTGCTGGAGTAACTAAGCGGGTCAGACAGCATCTGTGGAGATAATGGACAGGCGATGTTTTGGGTCAGGACAATCATTCCAAGGAAGAGACCCGATCCAAAACATCACCAGTCCTTTCCCTCCCCAAATGCTGCCTGACCCGCTGAGTTCCTCCAGCACTTTATGTTTTGCCCAAGATAACCAATGGGGTTGTTAATATGGAAAGAAGGTCTTATTCATACTTTTCCCTCACCAGCTTACTATCCAATGATATGAAATTAGAATTCTCCAGTTTCAAGTAATATTTATATATTACAACGAAGACTTGTCCCACTGCAGTCATTTCACTTCTCCTCTCATTGGGTAGAAGATATAGAGACTTTAAAACACGCACTACCAGACTCAGGAACAGCTTCTTCCCCTCTGTTATCAGGCTTCTGAACAGTTCTTCCAAAAGATCCTATAGTGGAGCAAGATAGATCACTCCTCCTAAATGCAATGGGCTGACGTGTAGTACGCAACGTGAGCCTTTTTTTCATCCATTTCAGTAACCCGACCCTACCCGACTCGCAGTGTAATCAACATTGCGGGGGAACAGTTTGTGTTAATAAATTAAAATTCTGAAAATGGGAAGATTGTTACCAAATAACTTTTATTTTTATGAGGATGTTTCTGTAACTGGCTTCCAAGGAGCTGATTATTGACTTCAGGAGGTCCCATAATGGAGAATACGCCCCAATCTCCATTTATGGGGAAAGTGTGGAGAGAGTGTCCAGCTTTAAGTTTCTGGGCACTCACATTTCAGAGGACCTCACATGGTCCACCAACACCGCTGCGCTGGTCAAGAAGGCACAGCAACGACTGTTCTTCCTGAGGACATTAAAAAAGACTGGTCTGCCCCAACAGCTGCTGACAACGTTCTACCGCTGCACCACAGAGAGCATATAACGTATGGCATCTCTGTGTGGTATCTCAGCTGCACGGAGATGGAGAGGAGAGCTCTTCAGCGCGTCGTCCACAGAGCGCAGAGGATTATTGGGACACAGCTCCCAGCCTTGGAGGGCATCTACCACACACGGTGCCTCAGGAAGGCCGTCAGCATCCATAAAGACTCCTCACACCCCTGTAACGGACTGTTCGAACTACTTCCCTCCGGCAGATGTTACAAGGCCTTCTACGCCCGAACCTCCAGACTCAGAAACAGCTTTATTCCCAGAGCTATAGCGGCTCTGAACCGGCCCTGCTGAGTGCACCCCATCCCCCCTGGACTGTCTCCCTTTGATGGTCACGTCACACAGCTTATTTATTTATTTTACTTTTCTTTTACATCGGTTGGAAGCTGCATACTAATCTCGTTGCACTGATATGCAATGACAATAAAATATATTATTATTATTATTATTATTATTCCGTCTCCGCACTAGTATCCTATGGGATCTTTGGTGCGGAGACGGAAGCCGATTACGGAAATGGGGCTGAAAATTACCCATGAATCTGCCCATGACCGTACTATGTCTTTTTCGTCGAGTGAGCTATCTTGCTCGCTATAGGATCTTTGGTTCATCCATAAGCTAGGGTACTGTCCCATTAACCTCTACCCTATTGCAGACATTGGACTTTATCTCTGGCACTGATGTTTCACAATGCTGAGAACTATGTTCTGCACTCTGTATCTTCCCCTTTACTCCACCTAATATACATGTTTGACGTGATTGTATTCATGTTTAGTATCAGCCATGATCATATTGAATGGCGGTGAGGCTCGAAGGGCCGAATGGCCTACTCCTGCACCTATTTTCTATGTTTCTATGTTTCTATTATCTGATCTGTTTGGATTGCATACAAAACTCTACCTCGGAACATGTGACAATAATAAACCTAAACCTAACCATAAGAATCTATGCAAAGTCTGCAAGTATTCACAGTTCAGATTCAGCTCTAATTGAAGCTGTACTTCAAAGGTAACCGAAGGATTGCTTCCTTGTGCTGTATGCGAGGGAACATGGGACAGGAAACCAGAGCATATAAACATGTGACTGAAAGGATGGTACCGATGGAAGAAAATTGGAACTTGACATATATGGAACTGAATTATCTGATCAGTTTGGATAACAGTCAAAACAAAGCTTTTCTCTGTACCTCTGAAAATAATAAACCTAACAGCAATAAACACATGACAATAATAAACCTGAACCTACGCCATAAGAATCTGTGACAATAAAAACTATTAACATTCTCTATCATGCACTACAATGTTGAGAACATGTTCTGCACTCTATATCTTCCCCTTTGCTCTATCTGTTCTATTTGAGTTTGGCTTGATTGTATTTATATATATATTAACCGATTTGATTGGATTGCATGCAAAACAAAGTTTTTCACTGTTCCTCGGTACACATAACTATAATCAACTTCAACAATAATATGTGCACCTTCATTCTGGATGACAGCCTTCCTGTCCACAGTTCCACACTCCTCCTCCCATACCGTCCCACTCCACAACAACAACAACAAAACCCCATGCTTGCTGCTCCTCAGAGGTGTCTAATGAGAAATGTCAGATGAAATCTCTCTAATCAATGGATCCTCTGGCTCTTGGGACAAAGTGTGAATTGAATTGATCCCTTCAAGAGAACAGCAGTCAAAGGCTGAATGCAATATATTGCAAAGAAATGCTCTGGAGGATTCTATGCCAAGTGCAACACACCTGCCTGACAATAAAAGATTCCATCGCTCCTGTTCCAACACAAAATGTCGGAGCCTTGCAGCCTCGCCATAGCGACCAGCAGCTTCAATTAGAGAGTGTAAATTATTTTTTATCACTTTTAAATTAGCTTTCTTTTCTGTGGTGAATTATTCTGCATCAGATTAATGCATTTGTCTTTTAACCTCTGACAGATCTATCACAATTTCACCTTGATAAACTCTAAATGCGTCACATATTGTCAATATACCACAGAATTCAAACATTGAATTTCCAAAGAAGTGATAATAATTTAAGATCAAACTGAACTGTGAACTATTTATAGATTTTCCACAGGTTATTATTATTCACGTGTATCAAGGTACAGTGAAAAGCTTTGTTTTGCATTTTATCCCAGCAGATCAGATAATACCATACATAAATACAATCGTCAATCTCACGTACAATAGATAGAGTAAAGAGAAAGATACTAAGTTAAATAAAGCATTTGCTGGTTCTTTTTTGATTAACTATATTTTTGTTTAATAGTTTGTTTATTTTTTTTTTCCCATTTTAAGTTTCTACTTTCTGTTCATTTAATCAATAGGATACCTCGGTATTGCAACGATAAAGTTACCAGACCACAATCCAGAGTAGATAAAAATGCTGGAGAAACTCAGCGGGTGAGGCAGCATCTATGGAGAGAAGGAATAGGTGACGTTTCTGGTCGAGACCCTTCTTCAGACTGATGTCGGGGGGGGGGCGGGAAAAAGAAAGGAAGAGGCGGAGACAGTAGGCTTGTGCGAGAGCTGGGAAGGGGAGGGGAAGGAGGGAGAAAGCAAGGACTACCTGAAATTGGAGAAGTCAGGCACTTTTAAAGCGCACATTTTTATTACTTTCCATTCTACCATAGAGATATAAAGTCTATAATAGACTTTATTTGTATTTCTATGATTCTACAGACCTTGGCTAGGAACCTGGGGCTCACCAAAATTGTTCCCATTTGAGCCCCGCACCTCCTAAGGCCGGCCCTGCATGGGGGACTCCGTTTCTTCGGCTTCACAGTCGGCTAGATGGTCCATCGCTGGCCTTGAGTACAAAACTGCTGTTGGCAAGGAACCGCACTAAATGGCGGTCAGGAATGGTGCAGAGGAGCTTCAAGATCAGGCCCTGGTGCCACACTGTATTGTAGGCAGCGGTGAGGTCCACCAGTGTGACGTCCGCCTTGTGACCCTTTTCAAAACTGTCTTCGATGTCATTGGTCAGCTTGACTATTTGATGGGTAGTGCAGCGTCCATGATAAAATCCGGCTTGTTCAGTGGGTAGTTGGGGGTCGACGATTGGATCGAGCCGAGCCAGTAGAAGCATTGACTATAAGTCAAGAAGTCATGATGCAACTTTGTAGGTCTTTATCCCACTTTCCAATTCACTCCTAACACACTAGGGGCAATTTACAGAGGGCCAATTAACCTACAAACCCGTGCATCTCTGTGACTATGGAGGCAACCAGAGCACCCAGATGACACTCACACAATCATAGGGAGAACGTGCAAACTTCACATGCACAGACAGCACCCGAGGTCAGGATTGAATCCGGGTATCTGATGTTGTGAGGCAGCAGCTCTACCCGCTGTGCTACTGTGCTGCCCAATTTTAATCAAAAGTTTTTAAATCGAAAGCTGAAATATGTTCTGAGTAGAATATTGGTGTTGTACAACATGTTTGATTTTTATCTTTCAGGTGATTACCCTGCACCGCGAGCGGTGTTGACCGGACATGACCATGAGGTGGTGTCTGTATCTGTGTGTGCCGAACTGGGCCTTGTCATCAGTGGGGCCAGAGGTGAGCAAGCAGGCCTTGCAGAAATACCACCACCGGATGTTACCTGCACGATCCCTGCATTCCCTTCAGTACAATTGAATTCCGTGGGGCCCCTCAACTGTAAAATAAACAGCTTCACAATCCCTTCAAAAGCCACACAGTGCTGGAGTAACTCAGCGGGTCAGGCAGCATCTCTGGAGAACGTGAATAAGTGACATTTCTAGTTTAGTTTACTGTCATGTGCACCGGGATACAATGACAAGCTTTTGTTGCTTGCTAACCAATCAGCAGAAAGACTATACATGATTACAATCGAACCACCAACAGTGTACAGATAAAGGGAATAATGTGAATAACATTAACTCCAAGATAAAGTCTAGTAAAGTCCAATCAAAGATTGTCCGAGGGTCTCCAATGAGGTAGATAATAGCTCAGAACTGCTCTCTAATTGTTGGTTGGTGGTTCAATTGCCTGATAACAGCTGGGAAGAAACTGTCTCTGAATCTGTAGGGATGTGTTTTCACACTTCTGTGCCTCTGGCCTGTTAGGAGAGGGGAGAAGAGGGAGTGGCCAGGGTGAGACTCGTACTTGATTATGCCGGTGACTGATTTTCAGACAGATTATGGTGGGTGGGGGTTTGGAGATAGCTGGAGGAGAGGATGAGGACAAAGGCTGCCAAGTGATGTGGATGCAAGTGAGTGGCAAGGTTTGATTGGCAGATGGTTGGGCAAAGGTCAGAGATGAAAAGACAAATAGTGTGAGATAAAGATAGAAGAGGTGCGAATTGTAAAGCCAGAGGAAAGAATAAAGGTGGAAAGAGCTAATTATGTCATGCTCAATTATTAGTCAAACAGCTAATTATTAGTCATGACATTTAAACTTCCTACACCACCATTTCGCTTTAGGATCATAGAGTCCTCCAATGCGGAAACAGGCCCATTTGCCCACGCTGACCAAGATGCCCATCCACACTAAACTCACTTGCCTGCATTTGGCACATATCCATCTAAACCTTTCCTATCCATGTACATGTCCAAATGTCTTTTAAATGTTGTTATAATACCTCCCTCAACTACCTCCTCTGGCAATTACGTCCATATACCCACTACCCTTTGTGTGAAAAAGATGTCCCTCAGGTTCCTATTAAATCTTGCCCCTCATACCTTAAACCTATGTTCACTGGTTCTGATTCCTCTACTCTGAGTAAAAGACTAAATTTACCCTATCTATTCTCCTCATGATTTTATACACCCCTGTAAGATCATCTCTCAGCCTCCTGCACTCCAATGAATGAAATCCTAGCCTGTTCAACCTCTCCCTATAGCTCTTTCCCTCTCACCTAAAACCTAAAACTAAAACCTAAACCGTCCTCTGGTTCATGGTTTTGCCAACCCTAGTTAAAAGACTCTGTCCGTTAACCCTATATTATCTGCTCATAATTTTAGTATCTAAATTATGGGAGGCGTGGAAGGGGTAGGCAATCAGAATTATTTTCCAAGGATGAAAGATCAAATATTAAAGGGCAAGGCTCTAAGTTGAGAGGGACAACATTTAAAGGAGATGTGTACAAGAGGGTGCCTGAAACGTACCAATAGGGGTGATGGTGGAGGCAGATATCTTAGTAGCATTTAAAATACTTTTGGATAAGCACATGGGTATGGAGAGATATGGGTTATGTAGATGTTATGATCTTGGCATCATGTTTGGCACAGATATTGTGGGCCGAAGGGCCTGTTCTTGTGCAGTATTGTTCTATGTTCCATGATGTTATACACCTCGATAAAATCACCCCTCTGCCTCCAGCATTCCAAGCAATATATTCCTACAAAGAGTTGGAGATTGTCCTGAACTTGCCCCGTGTTCTTTTGCAGAAGGGCCATGCCTGGTGCACACCATCACAGGAGACCTGCTCAGAGCCTTGGAGGGCCCCGAGAACTGTATCTACCCGCGACTCATCTCTGTGTCCAGCGAAGGCCACTGTATCATCTACTATGAACGAGGAAGGTTCTGTAACTTTAGCATCAACGGCAAGTTGTTAGGGCAGATGGAGACCAATGACTCAACAAGAGTAAGTTTCACTGGAAGCAATCCCATCTTTTTACAGGCCTTTTGGTTCTTCATGTGCCCCTCATCTGTAGTTTAGTTTAGAAATACAGCATGGAAACATGCCCTTCGGCCCACCATCCATTGGTCATCATTCTTTAAATTGTTATTAGTTTATTTCATTTTCAGTATTCAAATATTATTTCGTCAGTGACAAAATGAAGCATCTTGGGTTTGCACTACATGATCCAAATTCCACCCTTCACCATCCCAGGTGACAAAGTATTTGTAACCGTACACAAAGATGGTGTTTAAGGGGTTTTTAGATAGGCTCATGGATATGCAGGGAATGGAGGGATATGGATCATGTGTCGGCAGAGGAGATTAGTTTAACTTGGCGTCGTGTTCCCCACAGACATTGTGGGCCAAAGGGCCTGATCCTGTACTGTTCTGTGTTCCATGTTCTCTGTCTCAATTTCAGATTTGGTCAGCATCACAATCATGAGGTCCACTCAAGGTCAAGCTTTGTCACAATCTTCGCTCTCTTTAAGTGTCAGACAAAGTCGCCCTTACCTTCAGAAGCGTTTAAGTACTCTTTAACCATTAAATGATTAATCACGATCATGAGAGGAATAGTTGGGGAGAGATTGAGCAGGCTAGGATTTTATTGCTTGGAAAGCAGGAGGATGAGGGAAATCTTATAGAGATAAAAGATTATGAGAGGAATAGATAGGGCAAATGCACAGTCTTTTTTACCCAGAGTAGGGGAATTGAGAACTAGCAGACACAGGTTTAAGGTGAGGGGAAAAAGATTTAATAGGAACCTAAGGGGCAACTTTTTTACCCCAGGGTGGTGGGTGTATGGAACAAGCTGCCAGAGGAGGTAGTTGAGGCAAGCACTAGGAAACATTTGGACGGGTACATGGATAGGATAGGTTTATAGAGATATGGGCCAAACACAGGCGGGTGGGACTAGTTTAAATGTTGGTTGGCGTGGGCAAGTTGAACCAAAGGGCCTATTTTCACGCTGTATGACTGTGACTAAAGATAGACACAAAATACTGGAGTAACTCAGCGGGACAGGCAGCATCTCTGGAGAGAAGGAATGGGTGACATTTCTGGTCAAGACCTTTCTTCAAACTGAGAGTCGGGAGAGAGAGGCTAGAGATATGGAGGGTAAGGTGTGAAAACGACAGATCAAAGCAGACGATGATCAATGAAATGGAGAATGGGTCATTGTTAGCTGAGGGGAAGGTGACAACGGGACATAATCAGGAGGAATGTGAAAGTAGATGACTAAATCATTTTTAGTTCCTTACTGCTGGCATTGCTTTGTCTGTAGGCCTTACTTCTCAGCAGCGATGGACAGAACCTGGTAACGGGTGGTGATAATGGTGTGGTGGAAGTCTGGCAAGCCTGTGACTTCAAACAACTCTATATTTACCCAGGATGTGATGCAGGTGTCAGAGCTATGGATCTCTCTCACGATCAAAGGTAACGACAACCATTACTTTAGCACGTCATATCGGAATTCTATCCTTTTTTGCTATTTTTTCATTTATATTTCATAATTCTCAAAATAAAACCTCTTTAATGGTCATTGGAAATACTGCGAACAGTATCAGGCATCCTAGAAAACTGAAGGCATAACAATTTATTGGTATTGGTTTATTATTGTCATGTGCAACAAGATACAGTGAAATGCTCTTGTTTGCGTGCTAACCAGTCAAATACATGAGTACATGTATGAGTCAAATACACTATACATGAGTACAATAAAGTCATACACAAGCACAAAGGGAAAAATACCAACAAAATAACCCAAAAAAAGACAAAGTACTGAAGTGACTCAGCAGGACAAGCACCATATCTTCCGTGTCCTCCAAAAATGTTGCCCGACTCGCTGAGTTACTGCAGCATTTTGTGCCTTTCTACCTATCACCGGGCTTCCCCACCTCATTCTCCCCTACTACAATCAATCTAAAGAAGGGTCCTGCAAGATAACCAGCATCTGCAGGTCCTCGTGTCTCAATCTTGCTCTTGGGTCTTCTACCTTGTTCACCAGAGATTGTACATTGGCTAGGAAGAGGGGAGTCTCATGCTCCTATGCTGCAGTCTTACCTGAAAGTCTCCCCATATGTAATGAATATTTTCCTGTTGACTCATGTAATTACTCTGCAGTTAATAATCTCTCATGCATGGCTCGGTTTGTTTAAGCAATGTTCATCAACACTTCCGATGCTAGTGAACTCCACAAGAATTCAGTAAAGCAGCCAACATAATCAAAGACTCATCCCACCCTAGTCACTTCCTGTTCCCGTCTGGCAGAAGGTACAGAAGCTTGAAAGCGTGCACCACCAGACTCAGGAACAGCTTCTTCCCCTCTATTATTAGGCTTCCGCAAACATAGAAACATATAAAATAGGTGCAGCAATAGGCCATTCGGCCCTTTGAGCCAATCAATATGATCAATGCTGATCGTCATAAATCAGTACCCCGATCCTGTTTTCATAACTTATTGATTCTGTTCGCCCTAAGAGCTATATCTAACACTCTTGAATATATCAAACATACAAACCATGCTACTGTCCAATTCACCAGGCCCCTTTTGAGGATGTTGGACTTTGTCTTTAGAACTGAAGTACTGCAATGCTGAGATCTCTATTCTACATACTATATTCTCCATTTTGCTCTACCCATTGTACTTAATTTTGACATGATTTTATTTATGTATGGCATTATCTGATCTGATTGGATAGCATGTAAAACAAAGCTTTCACTGTTCCTCGATACATGTGACGGTAATAAACTTAAACCTTAAGAAGACTGATAACAGAGGGGAAGAAGCTGTACTTGAGTCTGGATATATTCTACATGGTGATGCACAAAGGTTTCATTTTGAGGATACACAAAGTGCTGGAGTAAGTGAGTCAGGCAGCATCTTTGGAGAACATGGATAGACAACGTTTTGGGTCGGGACCCTTCTTTAGGGTTCTGAAGACGGGTCCCGACCCAAAATGTCATCTGTCATTCCTTCCAGAAATGATGTCTGACCCGCAGAGTTACTCCAGCACTTTGTTTAGTTTAGAGATACAACGTGGAAATGGGCCCTTTGGCCCACCAAGTCCACGCTGACCAGTGATCCCTGCACGCTAACACTATCCTACCCACACTAGGGGCAATTTTACCAAGCCAATTAACCTACAAACCTGTATGTCTTTGGAATGTGGGAGGAAACCGGAGCTCCTGGAGAAAACAACGCAGTCACGGTGAGAACGTACAAACTCTGTACAGACAGCACTGTAATCAGGATAGAACCTGGTTCTCTGGCGCTGTAAGACAGCAACTTTACCGCTGCGCCACTGTGCTGCCCTAAGAACTGTGCCGTTCTGAAAAAGAGTCCCGACCCAAAGTGTCATCTGTCTATTCCGTCCTGAGATGCTGTCTGATCCACTGAGTTACTCTAGTTAGCCACTTTTGTGTCTATTTTTGTTAAGCAACACCTTCAGTTCCTTGTGTCTTCATTTTGAGGATGATGCTTGTTGTGTTTCTTGCTGCAGGACATTGATAACCGGCATGGCTTCGGGCAGTATCGTAGCTTTTAACATAGACTTCAACCGGTGGCACTACGAACATCAGAACAGATACTGAGCACACGTGAAGGATAGGGTGAGGAGTGGTCTGCTGTCCCAGCTGAGACCACGAGTCGGGTGCAGGTATTGGAATGTAGTGCCCTCTGTTCTGCCCACTGTTACACATTCCATTACATCCAGCAATAGCTGTGCATCCTATTCTGTTCATGTGGAAGCAATCACAATAATTTTGTTTTCTTTCCTCCTATCACTGAACACCAGCTTTATCAAGAAAAAAAACCTCCTTAATTTATTAATCATTGATATAAGATGGACAATATTAATGTTGCGTAATTAATATTTCTAACTAATTCTATCGACAAAAGTATGTCAGGGACAAGTTTCTGAGTGTATTCTGTTATTCATATCCTTCACACTAAGCGAAGGCCTTTTAAAAAGAAAAATAGCGACCGTCTTCTCCATTTTATCTAGTATAAAGTATTACGTTAATACCTTTGATAAAAATAAAATACCCAAGGTGGATGTTTCTCATCCAGTTTGCAGTTCCATTGCACACAAGCTATAAAGCCAGCATCCCAGTCATAAGGTAAAACTCATCGCACTTGGTAGAACGTACTGGACATTGATTGGGCCTAACTTGGCGTATAATTTTACAGTGCAGCATTCCCCATTCTGTCCTGCACAGCCAATTTACAAACACAGTCTGGTTTCTAGGCCCTGTTTGCACATCTTCATGAGATGAACATTGTCTCTTTAGCTTCAAACTACTTTTTCTGCTTTCCATGTAAGTCACGAGAATTAATGTACCATGCATTTGTTTCCAGAGGTAAAATTAGATGCTTCTGGCGTATAACTAATTAAATATATGCGGGGATTAAAAATCACCTCATTTTGTTTCTTTTTTTTGTATAATTGGTGTCTGTTTTGTCGAAAGTCATAGATGTACATACTACGTTGGTAGGGCTGAGAGGCATGTAGCAGGAATGTAGTTTTCTGGGAAATTACACCCACACTGTTTATTTAAAAAGAAAAGTTGGATTCTTTGTATTGGCACTTTGCACCAGAAACATCATTATTTATTGCTGTGATTATTGATTTGTCATCCACACTGTAATAGTAAATTTTAGCACTGATCTATTTACTTGCTGTTTGTATTTAAACAATTAAAACCATGGAGAAAGTCTGACTGCGTGACTATTAAGTTGTACATCTCATGTGAGCAATATTATGAGTTTTTAGTCTAGAATTGGGGGAGGGGAGCTATCATCTGGAAAACAATTTCATTTCATCTGGAAATCACAGTGAAATATTTTGGATATATGAAATCCTTGAGCTATTGTAACGCTGTTTTATGGCAACAATGTAAGATATGCCAGATGTGTATCAATTGGAAATTAAAATTGAAGAAAATAAAATATGCAAAGCACTGATTTATTTTGTTCATTCTTTTCCTCAAGAATTATCTGTTTTTTCTGGAATGAGCTGCCAGATGAGATAGTTGAGGCAGGTACTGTTACAACATTTAAAAGAGATTTGGACAGTTACATGGATAGGAAAAGTTTAGAGAGATATGGGCCAAAGGCGGGCAGGTGGAACTAGTGTAGATGGGGCATCTTGGACAGCATGGGCGTTGGGCCGAAGGGACTGTTTTTGTGCTGTTTGACTCCATGACTCTCTTATCGTATCCCGTGGAGCATTTGTGAAACTTGTTAAATGAAAATGTTTTCTTCTAATTTAAAAATGGAATCACCTGTTCTTTCTTTCCAAAGTAGAATTTAAAATCCAAAATTCAAACAGAGTTCTTGCTGATTATGTTTCTGTTTTTTTGACTTGTAACATCTTACTGAAATCATTATTAATTTCACTGATAAACAAGGCACTTGAGTTAATGTCAATTTTTCAAATATTTTAAAAGTTTCTCAAGGGTCGATAGAGTCAAGGGTGTCTGCGAGAGGCACTCTGAGCTCTGGTCACCAGTTCCATCCGTCTCCTCAGCGCTGTCTCAGGTAGAAGTTGTACAGCATGGAAATAGGCTTTGCCGACCATCTGCAATAGTCTCATTTCCCGCATTGGGTCCATATCCCCATAAACGTTTCGTATCCATGTATTATCAAAATGTATTTTAAATGTTATAGTACCTGCCTCGACAACCTCCTCTGGCAGTTCATTCCATTGAAAAGGTTGCTCCTCAGGTTCCTTTTAAATCATTTTCTTCTCACCTTAAACATATGTCCTCTGGTAGACACAAATGCTGGAGTAACTCAGTGGGACAGGCAGCATCTCTGGAGAGAAGGAACGTTTCGGGTCGAGACCCTTCTTCAGTGGTTCTTGATTCCCCTACTCTGGGTAAAAGACTCTTTACATTCACCCTATCTATTCCCCTCATGATTTTATACAGCTCGATAAGATAACCACTCATCCACGTGCACTCCAAGGAATCCCTGTAAGTATTAGACTGCCCAACCTCTCCCTATAGCTCAGGCCCTCAAGTCCTGGCAACATCCTCGTAATTCTTGTCTGCACCATTTCCAGCTTAATAATATCCTTCCTCTAGCAAGAAGAACAAAACTGAACACAATACCCCAAATGCAGCCTCACCGATGTCTTGTACAACTGTAACATAACATCCAAACATCTGTACTCAATACCCTGACTGATGAATGCCGATAAACCAAAAGCATCCTTGACCACCCTAGTCTATCTCTGCCCGAAGCCAGACCATCTCCAGTCACTACAACTGCAGCACACATCTCCAGTCTATATCCAGACCACATATCTCCAGTCCGTACATCTAGACCACACATCTCCAGTCTATATCCAGACCACACATCTCCAGTCTGTACACCTAGACCACACATCTCTAGTCCCTACACTCGGACCACATCTCCTGTCCCTAAACTTGGGCCGCATATTTCCAGTACCTATACCTGAACCATCCATCTCCAGTCTCATCATTTCCTGAGCTCATCCAATTCTTCATTCTCTGCAAAGTTAAACCCTTAAAAAAAAATCTGTCTGTATATAACTCTGCATCTGGTCCCCCTGTTCGTGTACTCCTGATTTTACTTAGCTTCGTACCAAGCAGAACACACTAAGCTCTAAAAAGCAGAATGCCTTTGAGCACTTACATAATGACAAGTATTGCCAGGGTGATAATAAATGTATAAATATTTGAGGCATGGAAATATGTCCCTATGTTCGTAGTTGAGGCCAATTTAAAAATGCTGGTCCTTGCGTGTGTAATGGTTTGGCTTGTTTCCAAAGTAGGTTTTGCTGGCGCAGGCAACATTTCTTAAGTGAGCTGAAGTTGAAATGATTTTTATACCCATGGACCTATCAGCTGTTCCTGTCTCTGGAAGCAGTGTGCTGCAATTATCAGCTGTTTTAGCTGAGAAGCCAGAAAATGCCTTTTCTGCTCTCCATGCATATGACTTGTAGACAGTCATAGAGTCAAACAGGTTGTAAACAGGGTCTGGCCCAAATTGCCCACATCAGCCAACATGTTCCTGCCACACTATTCCCACCTACCTGCACTTAGCCCATATCCCTCTAAACCTGTACTATCCATATACCTGTCTAAATGTTTCTTAAACATTGTGATAATAATAATAATAATATATTTTATTGTCAATGCACAGAGGTACAACGAGATTTGGTATGCAGCTTCCATCCAATGTAATAACTTAATTAGTTAATTAAAAAACAGTTAAAACAGTATAAAGTGCAAATAGGTCTGTGCCGGGGGGGGGGAGGAGGGGGGGGCACTCTGCAGGGTCGGTTCAGAGCAGCTTTAGCTCTGGGGATGAAGCTGTTCCTAAGTCTGGAGGTGCGGGCGTAGAAGGCCTTTAACGTCTGCCGGTTGGTAGAAGTTCAAACAGACTATTGCAAGGGTGTGAGGTCTTTATGAATGCTGGTGGCCTACCTGAGGCCTCAACTATCTCCTACGGCAGTTAGTCCCATACACCCATCACCCTATGTCTAAAAAATGTTACCTTCAGGTTCCTATCAAATCTTTCCCCTCTCACCTTAAATCTATGTCCTCTGGTTATTGATTCCCCTATGTTGAGCAAGACAATAGACAATAGGTGCAGGAGTAGGTCATTCGGCCCTTCGAGCCAGCACCGCCATTCACTGTGATCATGGCTGATCATCCACAATCAGTTCCCTGCTCCTGCCTTCTCCCCATATCCCTTGACTCCGCTATCTTTAAGAGCCCTCTCTAACTCTCCCTTGAAAGCATCCAGAGAATTGGCTTCCACTGCCTTCTAAGGCAGAGAATGCCACAGATTCACAACTCTCTGTGTGAAAAAGTTTTACCTCATCTCCGTTCTAAATGGCTTACCCCTTATTCATAAACTGTGGCTCCTGGTTTTGGACTCCCCCAACATCGGGAACTGTACATTTACCCAATTTATTCCCCTCTGAATTTTGTACACCTCTGTAAGATCGCCTCTCATCCTCCAAGGATTACTCCAAGGAAAAAGACCTAGAGTGCTTGCAGCATTTCTTTTAAATGTACTACATTTTGCTTGAGAGCATCACATTTAACATCCTCTGAAAATACATTAATGTATAGCCATTTCCAAATCCATTGGGAGGATTTTAATTGCAGACTGGTTCAGATAGTTTCCCTTCAGTTGGTTATTTAATGGAATGGATGGTGAGTAGCTAACATTCTCCGGATAATTCATCATGTTCAACGTGCAGGTCCTTCTGAAATGGTTGATGGGACAGCATCCTGTGGCATGTAAGCCTCGGACTTGGAGTCAAGTCAGATGTTGACGTCAAGATTCAAGAGTGTTTGAATATGCACCGAAAACAAAACAATTACATTCTTACTTGTAGCAGCATAACAGATTTACAAATGCAGTACTTTATAGATAACATAATAAACAAACTAAAAAAGTTCATTAAATAAAAAACACTACATAGTGTAAAACAAAACATGTCCCGAAGTCCTTAGTGTAACCAAGGCAGTTTGTAGTTCGAAGTTTAGTTGGAGTTCATAGTGTTCAAGAGTCTGGTGGTTGCTGGGAAGAAGTTGTTCCTGAACCTGGAGGTCAGTTTTCAGGCCCCTGTGCCTTCTTCCCGATGGTGGCAGCAAGATGAGAGTATGGACAGGGTGGTGTGTGTCTTTGATGATGCTGGCTGCTTTTTTAAGGCAGCGCCTCCTATAGATCCCTTCGATGGTGGGGAGGTCAGTATCTGTGATTGACTGGACAGTGTCTACCATTTTCTGTCGTCTCTTTCATACCTGGACATTCAAGTTATCGAACCAGACCATGATCAACCCATCAATTTGTTCTTCACTGTACACCTGTAGAAGTTTAAGGAAGTATTCCTCGACAAGCTGAATCCCCTCAATCTTCTAAGGAAGTAAAGGCATTGATAGTCTTACGTTATGATTGCATCTATGAGCTGGGTCCAGGACAGATCTTCAGAGCTATGCACGCCCAGGAACTTGTGGTAGAAGAACAACGTTCTTTTTCCTGGATCCATTAAAAAGATTTAAGCCTAATGTATGTGGAAGATGCATTCAGTTTCCGTAACCTCTTGAAAAAAAATACTACAGTGGTTTCTCTTTTCTGGTTGAAGTGAAAGTTGCACTTAAACCTGATTAGCATTTGATTGAGAACTTAATCATTTGTCCAGGATTCTCAGGAACAATTGTGCGGCACGGTGGTGCAGCGGTAGAGTTGCTGCCTTACAGCGCCAGAGACCCAGGTTTGATCCTGATTATGGGTACTGTCTGTACGGAGTTCTCTCTGTGACCACATGGGTTCTCCAGGTGCTCTGGTGTCCTCCCATACTCCAAAGACGTGTGAGATTTGTAGGTTAATTGGTTTTGGTAAATTTGTCCCTAGGCTTTTAGATAGACACATGGATATGCCCATGAATGAAGGGATATGGATCACATGCAGGCAGAGGAGATTAGTTTAACTGGCATCATGTTTGGCACGGACATTGTGGGCCGAAGGGCCTTTTCCTGTGCTGTACTGTTCTATGTTCTATGCATCCGGTGCAAATTACACTACTGACTGGAGGTTGGAATCCATAGTTTGTTAAACTCTGATGCATCCTCACCACGGCAATCCAATTTTACGGTGCAAGGCCAGATGGCAAGCTCCTCAAATTATAAAGGCTTTTGCCATCATCCTCATTTGCCTGATCAATTGGTCCACTGTTGAGTAACTTCCTCTCCCTTTGAAATCTGTTCACATTCATACAAGTGGAAACAATGCTCCTTTTGCTAGGAGGACATTCCTTCTCTGTCATAATTCTAGGCAAAATCAACATCTTGACAGTGAACTCTGCCAAGGGAAGAATGGTGGCAGTGTTTCATCTCTCCAGAGCAATTTTTAAGTATCTTAGAATAGTTTACTAAGTAGCATTTCTTCTCTCGCTATTTTACCCAAAGAATATTCTGCCCTCAACTGCAAGCCTATAATAAGATTTGATAGGGGATGTAATGCTGAGGCTTTATAAGGCACTAGTAAGACTGCATTTGGAGTATGGTGAGCAGTTTAAGGCCCCGTATCTGAGGAAGGATGTGCTGCCATTGGAGAGGGTCCAGAGGAGGTTTATGAAAATGTTCCCTGGGATCATTGGGTTAACATACAATGAGCATTTGATGACATTCGCTGGAGTTTAGAAGGATGAGGGGGTCCTCATTGAAACTTACCGAATAGTGAAAGGCCTGGATGGAGTGGATGCAGAGAGAATGTTTCCACTAGTGGGAAAGTCTAGGACAGAGGGAACAGCCTCAGGATGTACCTTTAGAAAGGAGATGAGTAGCAATTTATTTAGCCAGAGGGTGGTGAATTTGTGGAATTCATTGCCACGGAAGGTTGTGGAGGACAAGTCAATGGATATTTTTAAGGCACAAATTAACAGATTCTTGATTAATACGGGTGTCAGAAATTATGGGGGAAGGCTGAGAGGGAAAGATAGATCAGTCATGATTGAATGGCAGAGTAGACAATGGCGGAATGACCTAATTCTGCTCCTATAACTTATGATCTTATGGTTTCAGGTTTGTTCAGAGAACTTCAAAGTACAGAAAGTGGGAGAAATTTAAAAGGGACCTCAGGGGCAACTTTTTCATTCAGAGGGTAGTCCATATGTAGATTGAACTGCCAGAGGAAGTTGTAGAAGTGGATACAATTCTGATCTTTAAAATGTAGAACATTTTAAAAGTATCTCTGGAGGACAAGCAATGTTTTGGGTCGGGTCCCTTCTTCAGACCTGAAATGTTGTCTGTCCGTGTCCTCCAAAGATGCTGCCTGATCCACTAAGTTACTCCAGCACTTTGTGTTCTACACAAGGTTCTAGCATCTGCAGTTCTCTCTGACTTATAAAAGACTGTTTTAAGATACATGGCCAGGAAGAGTTTAGAGAACTATGGGCCACCATGCAGACAAAAGAGGATAGCCCGGTCGGTATGGCAACTTGGCCATCATGGACAAGGTGGGCTGAATGACCTAATTTCATGCTGCATGACTCTGATGCTATTAAATTCAAAGTCAAAGAGTCATACAGCACGGAAACGGACTCTAAGGCCCAACCTACCAAGATCCTTATCTACACGTCACATTTGTCTGCTTTTGACCCATTTCCCTCTAAATCTTTCCTCTTCATGTACCTGTCCAAATGTCTTTTAAATGTTATTGTACCTGCCTCAACTAGTTCTTGTGGCAGCTTGTCCTATATACCCACTGCCCTCTGAATGAAAAAGTTACCCCTCAGGTTCTTATGAAATCAGGCATCATGTTGAGCACAAACACAATGGGCTGAAGGGCACCTTCCTGTGCTGCACTGTTCTGTGTTCTATGTGAAATTTTCCCCCCTCACCTCACCTCACCTCCTCTGGTTCTTGATTCCCCTCCTTTGGGTAAAAGGTTTCAAAGGTCTTTTATTGTCACGTGATATACGAATTACCATACAGTTATATAAAAAAAATCAACAAGCCACACAACTACATAAAAGTTAACATAAACATCCACCACAGCGGTCTCCCCACATTCCTCACTGTGATGGAAGGCAAAAAGTCCAGTCTTCCCTCATTCTGCTTCCATGGTCAGGACAATCGAACATTCCATCGGGGCGCTCGAAGCCCCTTCGTCGGGGTGATCGAAGCTCTCGCGATCGGGGAGGTCGAAGCTCCTGCGGCTTGCAGTTCCCGAAGTCGGTCTCTGACCAGAGACCGCGGGCTCCACGATGTTAAAGTCCGCAGGCACCCGCGGTAGGGTTCACAGGTCGATCCCTGACATAGTGATTGCGAGATCTCTGATGTAAAGTCCGCAGGCACCCGCGGTGGAGCTCTCGAAATCTGTCTCCGGCAAAGGCTCCTCGATGTTAGGCCGTAGTGTGGTCGGAGATACTTTACGGGAAAAAAATCGCATCTCCGTTGAGGTAAGAGATTAGAAAAAGTTTCCCCCACCCCCCACATAAAACAAGCTCAAGAACACTAAAAACATACATTTAACACATAGTAAAAGAACAACGATGAAGAAAGGGACAGACAAACTGCTGGCGAGGCAACCATTGCTGGCGCCACCCGGTGGTAAAAATCTCTGGGCATTCACCTTATCTATTCCCCTCACAACATTGTACGCAAACTTCCTCAGAGCCATGCTTGTCTTGATCCACAGTTCACTGACAAGATAGTCTGCGGTTTAATCCATTATTCTTCATTGGATCACAGGAGAGCTTCAGACAGGCAGCCTGAGTTAGAGATTAAAATATTTATGATGTCCTCTGAAACATCATTCCCTGTCAAAGGATAAAAGATCAGTTAAGAGCTTTTTATTAATGTATGGGACCATGAAGAGTAGCTAGAAATTGGTTTGTTGTAAAGTAGGTGTACTCTGTGAGTTCTTAACCTCTGAAGAAATCCATTGCCAACTGTACAAACTAATGCACCAGAAATGCTCCAATTCAAATGTGACAAGGGAAAGATTTAATAGGAACCCGAGGGGCAATTCTTTCACCACAGAGGATGGTGAGTGCATGGAACGAGCCAGAGGTAGTTGAGACAAGTATTATAACAATATTCAGAATAAAAGGACATACCTTTAGAAAGGAAATTAGGAGGAATTTATTTAGTCAGAGGGTGGTGAATCTGTGGAACTCATTGCCACAGAAGGCTGTGTAGTTATTGATATTTTTAAGGTGGGGATTGACAGATTCTTGATTAGTATGGGTGTCAGGTGATGGGGGAGAAGACTGGAGAATAGGGTTGAGAGGGAAACACTTCAGCCTGGACTGAATGGCAGAGTAGACTCAATGGGCCAAATGTCCTAATTCTGCTCCTATGACATGAACTTATGAAAAGAATGAATGAATGAATGAATGAATGAATAAGTTAATTGGCCAAGTATTCGCATACAAGGAATTTGCCTTGGTGCTCCATCCGCAAGTGATAACATGAGATACTAATATTAATCCTGGCCAAATTGGAGAGGCTATGACTTTAAAATGGGGTAAAAGCTTCAGGGCTGCTGGGAGAATTGGTCAATTTGGAATTGCTCTCTGCAGAACTGGGACAAGCTGCGGAGTGGTACCAGTGTGTCTAGAGCCTAGATACAAGTTGCAAGAAAAGAATAAGAACATCTGCAGACCCTGTCAATTAGGTGCAAAATGCACAGAATGGATTGGATGGCTGCAAACCAGACATACACCTTGTAAATAATTGTAAATAATGTTGCAGAGTTCTACTTTGCTGAGTGTTGATTGGATGAGGTATTGAGCCTTGTCAGGGTTTCTTGCAGATCAGGGTAAATGTTTCTAAGTTGGCTTCCTTGAGAAGTCTTGTTTAAATACAATGTATTGAGCTGCTGTATTATTGGGTTAGGGAAATGTATGGGATTAATCGATATCTGTAATTGGATTGTTCAGTGACCACCCCATGTGGTTCGCCCCCTCAAGATCCCGGGACATATAAAAGTCCGTTGCCACGAGGTCCAGCGTCGATCTTCTTGGAGAGCGCTTGGGACTGCGTGACCTTCTGTGTAGTGTCTCTGAGCGAGGCCCAGAGGGTTTGATCAGGCAGATACGAGGATCGAACCCGCGGTGGTTAGGTACAGTAGTTGAACTGTAATTGTGTTTTGTCAAAATAAAGGTTAGTTGTACAAGTGCTTGATTCAGTGATTTTTGACTGAAACTAGACTGGGGGGAAGTTTAGAACAAGCAATTTATACAGTCACAGTTAGGAATGAAACATAAAACATTAAACATGACATAAGACATTTCTACAGGTACATGGATAGGAAAGATTTATAGGGATGTGGGCCAAACATAGGTGAAATGGAACATGTGAAGATGGGGCATCTTGGTCGGCATGGACAAGTTGGGCCGAAGGGTCTGTTTCCGTGCTGTATGACTATGACTCTGAATGTGGTCAAATAAGCATAGGAATCATCAATGTTTAGGTTTAAAGTCACATTGAACATGTAGAACATTAACAGGACCCTTGCTTTATATTCTGGATAAACTGTGAAATCTGGAAATGTTAGTGCAAATGTTGGAAAGTGGATGTCGTCCTTTATCAAATTTCCGTTTAATTTGCTTCTTTGTTCCGTCTTTCCCTGTTCAGCCCGACTGATTCACATCCTTCCCATCTCTACCATTCAGAGGTCACCGAGGGCACCTTGTTTAAAATGATTTCTGTTCCAGCTCCTGTCATAAATATAGATCCAAACTGTGAGGACTCTGTATGGTTTCATTAGAAACAGGGTCTATATCATTCCCCATGCTCTGCGCCTTATTTCAAATTTATTGATTTAGAGGGGAAAAAAGGAGTCATGTCTTTGTTCTGGCCCTGAACAAATTTCAAGAGTTTATTGCAGAATGCTGACACATAACAGTAAAATAAAGGCTTCATACACCCAGCATTGGGTACAGAGAGGATCGAGCAATAGAGACATAAAGAGAATGTAAGGCCTCTGAGACAATCTCTCAGGGAACATATTTCAGGAGCAGAGGCAACAGAATGCATGTGCAGGTAATGATAACTGAGTCAAGAGTATTTGATTGTCATGTGTACCGACAACAGAACAATGAAATTCTTACTTGTCATCGTCATACAGCAAGGAAGCATGCCCTTCGGCCCAACTTACCTATGCCCACCAAGATGCACCATCCACACTAGTTCCTGCTGCCCAGGCAGCATCTCTGGAGTAGATGGATAGGCGACGTTTCAAGTTGGGACCCTTCTTCAGACCCATAAGGTTATCTATTCACGTCTTCCACAGATGCTGCCTGACCTACTGAGTCAGTTATTCCAGTTACTCCAGCATTTAGAGCCAATGAGAGATACAGCGCGAAAACAGGCCCTTTGGCACAACTAATCCTAGCTGACCAAGAAGCCCCATCCACACAAGTAGCACCTGCCCATATTTGGCCCATATCCCTCTAAACCATTAAAAGGCCCATCAACCCACAGATAAATATATAACTATGAATTTCTATTGACTGTCTTTGGTTGCACTAAGAGCTTCAATGGGTTTTTTTTTGCACTATTATTATGGTTAGTAATTTATTTGGTTATTATATATTTGGTTAGGTTTAACGAGGTTTAATTATATCCAGGTTCAGGAGCAGCTGCTTCCCAACAGCCATCAGGCTCTTGAACACTGCACAACACTAACTAATGAAGTATGGACTATCATTGATTACACTAAGGACTTTGGGCTTTTTTTTCAATACTGGGATTATTAATTCATTGATTTTTTTGTTTACTATATTTATACTTCAGGCTTTAGAGATACTGTGTGGAAGGCCCTTCGGTCCACTGAGTCCATGCCGACCTGCGATCACCCCGTACACTAGCACTATCCTACACACAAGGGACAATTTACAATTTTACCAAAGCCAGTTAACCTACAAACCTATAAGTCGCGGGAGGAAACCGGAGCACCCGGAGAAAACCCACGCGGTCCCAGAGAAGAGAAGAATGAGGATAGTAGTGAAGTGTAGTTGGCGTTAAATGAATAATGATGTTTAAGTAAACTGCATGCTTGAGAATGTGAAAAAAAAAGGAAAGAAAAAAGAAAAGAAAACAGACCCCAAAGAAAAGAGGGTTTTAAGAAGGGAAAGGAAATAAGTAAAAAATCCAAAGAAGGTAGAGCTAACTGCTGCGCCTCTATGCTGCCCAAATATTATCTACGTGCATTTTGTTTTCAGACCTGTTATGCAGCTGCAACTAAGAATTTCATAGTTATCCTTACAAGTAACAATTAAACACTCTTGACTCGTGAATTCAGTTTATGTCACGGGTTAGTTGACTTTTCACATTACTGCCCCTTTCAAGCCTTTAAGCGCATTTAAATCTGCGTGATTTTCCTTTAACATCCACCCGCTATCCTTCCGCCCACAGGACGCCTTTGTATTAAATGTATTACACACTCTAGCAATCAGATGGCTACATTTCTATTCCAATGATGTTCTCTAAATGGAAATTTAATAATCCTCGCTTCAGAGGTTGGGATTTTGCAGGTAATTTAGGATGGATGGATGAATCAATGGAGAGATGACAAACTGCTCCGAAACAGAAAAATAAATGAAGTGTTATAACTGGCTAGTTATCCCAGCTAAGATCTTTCTTTCAGTTTAGATAAATTGACCTGGAATTTGGTTTAGAGCATTGAATACAAATGTTAGAAGTAATTTCAAGGTCAAAGATATATTGAAAAACAAAAGACTGAAATATATAAGATCTGAATAAGATATTTTAACATGAAATTCAGACTGAAGAAGGGTTCTGACCCGAAACATCATCTATCCATGTCCTCCGGAGTTGCTGCCTTACCTGCTGAGTTACTCCAGCACTTTGTGTTTTATTTGGTAAACCAGCATCTGCAGTTCCTTGTGTCTACATGAAAAATGTAAGTTCTGAATAGGTGTTGAAATTGTTAGCTGAATAATGAATAGCTTCATAGGGATGTGATGCCTCGAGTCAATGATTAACACTCACCTGAAACAAAAAGTGCTGGAGTAAATTTGCGGGTTAGGCAGCATCTGTGAGGGAATGGATAAGTGATGGTTTGGATTGGAATCCTTCTTCAGGAGTCTGAAGACATTGTGGGCCAAAGAACCTGTGCTATGTTCTGCAACATAAAAGTCTGAAGAAAGGTTTGGAGTCTGAAGTCTGTCCATTCCCTCCACAGATACTGCCTGACCTGCTGAGTTCCTCCAATACTTTGTGTTTTGCTCATGGGTTTCACCATCTGCATTTCCTTTTGTCAACAATAATCTGAAATTCTTACATAGAACATAGAACATAGAACAGGCCCTTCATCCCAAGTTAAACTGAGCTACTCTACCCAGTGGTGGACCTACATTTTTTGGGCCCTGAAGATTGAACTATTATAGGGGCCCCTTCGCAACCAGCAACAAGGTCTGGGTAACCACTGGCATCTTCTTCAATGGGGTTGTTCCACGACAGATCACCACAAATTTTAATTTCTGTCATAAATGTTAAATTATTTATAATTATTTTATATTAAATATATTTAGAATGAAACATCCTTAATTTGAACTTTTTTTCATTTACAGCTAGCCTACATGATACATAAAATAACCTTTAAATGTTTATTTTAACTATTATTTTGTGTTGAATTAGTGGGTGTGTGTGAGAGAAGGCGGTGAATGCATCCTGGACCCTCCAAAGTGTTTGGATGTGATTTATCATCATACAAATCGACCGTGAAGTGTACTTTCTTTACGTTACAACGTTTTGTGGTGAAACTGTGACACAACGTGGTAGCAATCGTAAGTACAATAGCGAATGGGAAGAAACATTTCTATGGGTCCAAAAGGCTGCTGATGGATCGGAGGCAGCTTTTTGTAAATTGTACCACTAAAACATTGTACCAAGAATTAGCAACCTCTCAAATCATGAAAAAATGGAGAAACACAAGCAGAGAACTCCATTACCAGCCAGACGCAAATTAATGTAAGAAAGACTCCTAGGCAATAATGATAACGTTTTCCCGAGTTACCATTTATACACCATGCAGGAAACAACGTCAACAAAATTGAAGAACAATACAGACAAATTGCTTTTGTTGATTGGAAAGAAGAATCTCCATTTAAGAAAGATGGACTCCCTACAGACACTGAACAGTTTTGGATTAGTGTACTTCATCATCAGGCATTTAAAGAGCCTGCCACCTTTGCCCTTCCTTGCCTAATAACCCCTGTCAGCAATGCTGTAGTTGAGAGGGTATTTTCTCTTGTATCCTCCGTTAAAATGAAGGCACGAAACAGAATGCATCTGAATCTTCTTGATGCGATTGTGAGAATCAGGGCAGAACTATTGCTGTCAAACGAATGTTGCAAAGACTTCACTGCATCTCCCGAAATGCTGAAAAACTTCACATCAGACAAGGTTTATGCCGTATCTGTTCCACTCATGCCAGTGTGGAGGATAGTAATGACCTGGATCTGGAGCTTTTCATGTGATGATGTATGAAAAATATATTAAAATTTGTCTGGCTTTTTCTGGCTTTTTTCTAGTATTGCTTGGCTTTAAATTAAAATTTAAATCTGGCAACCATGGACAGGCGGCGATTAGTTGAGGCGGGGATTATGTGTGAGGTGGGAGGTTTAGTCGAGGCGAGGTTTAGTGAGTTGAGCTTTAAGTGTGAGGTGAAGTTTAGTCGAGGCGAGGCGAGGGGTTTAGTCGAGGTGAAAAATCAAATTCATTTCTAGGAAAACAAAAAAATCAGAATTCCGATTTAAATCTGAAGAATATCTGGACTAAAATTGCTTTTGAGGCCCCTCCGGGATTATGGGCCCTGAAACTTAAGCTTCATTAGTTTCATAGTAGACCCGCCCCTGCCTCTACCTGCACATGATCCATATCCCTCCATTCCCTGCATATTCATGTACCTGTCTAAAAATTGCTTAAACGCCACTATCGTATCTGTCTCCACCACTTCCGGTGTAAAAAATCTTGCCCCATGCATCTTCTTTAAGCTTTGTCCCTCTCACCTTAATGCTATTCCCTCTAGTATTTGATTTATCCATCCTGGGAAAAAGGTTCTGTCTACCCTATTAATGCCGCTCATAATTTTGTATACCTATCATAAAAAAGTTGCCCCTCAGCTCCTATTAACTCTTTCCACCATCACCTTAAAAATATGTCCTCTTGTTCTGGGCATGACTGTGCGTTTACCCAATCTATTCATCTCGTGATATGGTACACCTCTATAAGATCACCCTTCATCTTCTTGTGCTCCAAGGAATAAAGCCCTAGCCTGCTCGACCTCTCCCTATAGCTCAGCCCCTGAAGTCCTGTCAACATCCTCATAAATCCTCTCTGCACCCTTTGTGGGGTTATTGTTTATTGTGGGCGGCGCGACTCTTGTCAGCAGCGGCCTCTGCAGTCCGTCTGTCTTTTTATTGTTTTCTGTCTTGTTTCTATGTAGTTTTTATTGTTTTTTTTTGTCGGGGTATGTGTGTGGGGGTGGGGGAACTTTAAGGTCTTTCCCCTGCACGGGAGACCCGACCTTTTCTTTGTCGGGTCTCCGTTGTCGTTGGGGCTGCAACGTGGAGCAGCCTCCAACAGGAATGACCTGGGGCTCCAGTCGCGGAGCTGCGGATCTACTCACCATCACGGAGCTGGCCGAGTCCGGAGCGGGTGGAGCTGTGGTGGACGCTGCTGTGACCCAACACCCGGTGTATTCGGAAGCTCCTACCGCAGGTCTGTGGACAGTAATACCGGGAGCCCGCGGGTCCCTGGTGGGAGACCGCTTTTCGGGGCTTCCGCAACGGCGACTTCTCCCGCCCGAGTTGCGGGGTTGAAGAGCACCTGGAGCGGGGCCTACATCACCGCCCCGCGCGGCTTGGAATGGCCGCGGGACTTTGTGAGCGCCCGCCAGGGGCTCCAACACCAAGAGCCCGCCGGGGGCTCCAACACCAAGAGCCCGCCGGGGCTCCAACACCAAGACCTTGGTGGCCTTGCATCACCCGGCGTGGCTTTAATGGCTGCGGGACATTTAACATCGCCCGCCGGGGGCTTTGACTCTGTCTTTGACTCTGACATGGGGGGGAGAGGGGAGTGCAGGGGAGAGATATGTTTAAGTTTTGCCTTCCATCACAGTGAGGAGGACTCACTGTGATGGATGTTTATGTGAATTGAATTGTGTTGGTGTGTGTCTTGGTTCTTTTTTTGTATGGCTGCAGAAACCAAATTTAGTTTGAACCTCATGTGAGGTTCAAATGACAAATAAAAGGTATTGTATTGTATTGTATTGTATTGTATTGTATTTCCAGCTTGACAACATATTTCCCATAACATGGTGTCCAAAACTGAACACTATACTCTAAATGTGTCCTCAGCAACATCTTATACGACTGCAACATGGCCTCCCAATTTATATACTCAGAGATACAATGATACCTAGTCTTTTATTTTAAATATTCCCTTATTTCCTATTTTCTTTTATTCTTGCGTGTCAGAAGACTGAATGATCACAGATATCACAAGATTTCTGATTCCACTGCTAGTTCCTAAATGATTTATTGGACTGCTTGATCTATCGACAGGACTCTAGCTTTCTCTGAAGGCTGCTTCACTTCTCATCTGTAAGAGACGGATAAAAACTCATCATATACAAGCTCACTGCCAACCCTATTATTATGATAAAGGAATATTTTTCATGGGCAGTTAAAAATATTTTCCTCAGAACAAACTCAATATTTGGTTCTTCAATACTAGTGTACAAAATCATGAGAGGAATAGATTAGGTAAACGCACAGAGTCTCTTGTCCAGAGTAGGAGAATCGATAACCAGAGAATATTGGTTTCAAGTGAGGGGGGAGGGATATAATAAGAAGCTGAGGGGCAACTTTTTATACAAAGGGTGTTGGATTGTATGGAACGAGCTGCCGGATGAGGTTGTTGAGGCCAGGTACTATCGCAATGTTTTAAGAAACAATTAGACACGTACATGGATAAGATAGGTTTAGAGTGGCGGCGCGGCTCTGGCTGCAGCGGCTCTCCGGCAGTCCTGTTTGTTTTGTGTTTTTTGGGTTGTTTATTTTCGTTTTGGTTAGTCTAGTTTTGGTTTTTAGTTTGTGTTTTTTTGGGGGGGGGGTTGAAACGGGGCTTGCTGTCTCTCCCTGCGGGGGAATGCGACTTTTTTGTCGTATTCCCCTTCTCTGCCTCCGTCTGCGCTGAGGCCTAATGGCGGAGCTGGCGACCTCGAGGCTCAGGAGGCAGAGCCCGCCAGGACTCGCACTGAGCTCGCTCCCGTGAGGACGGCCTGGCTCGGGGCTGGACAGTGCTTTCGTGAGGGGCTGTGACGCTACCGTGAGGACGGCCGGCCCGAGGAAGGAACGGTGCTCCCGTCAGAGTGGCCGAGCTCGGGGAGGTACGGCGCTCCTAGCCCGAGGGAGGAGCGGCGCCCGGTCGGGGCGGCCCAGCCCGAGGGAGAAGCGGCGCCCGGTCGGGGCGGCCCAGCCCGAGGGAGAAGCGGCGCCCGGTCGGGGCGGCCCAGCCCGAGGGAGGAGCGGCGCCCAGTCGGGGCGGCCTGGCGCGAGGGAGGAGCGGCGCCCAGTCGGGGCGGCCTGGCGCGAGGGAGGAGCGGCGGCCTGGCGCGAGGCTGAGACGGTGGCAGTACTCACGTGAGGGCGATCCGGCTCGGGGCTGGAACGATGCTCCGGGGGCTGGGACGGCAGTTCTGGTGGCGGTGGCCTGAGAACGGGGTTCGGCCGCGGGCCAGCGGCTGCGTCAGCAGGTCTGGTGAGCGGCAGCTTCGACTACCCCGGGCCGCGGTGTTTGAGCCGCGAGGACAGGTTTTAACATCGCCCGGGGGGTATCGCCTCAGCGCAGAAGGAGAAGAGGAGGGAAGAGACTGCAGCCCTAAGACTTTTGCCTCCATCACAGTGAGGAGATGTTGGGTGGACTCACTGTGGTGGATGTTAATATGTGTTTATTGTTGTTTTTTATTGTATTGTATTGTATGTATGACTGCTTAAATTTTGTTCAGACTTCGGTCTGGATGACAATAAAAGGCTATTCTTCTATTCTATTCTAGAGGGGTATGGGCCAAATGCAGGCTGGTGGGACTAGTGTAGATGGGACATGTTGGTCAGTGTGGACATGTTGGGCCGATTGGCCTGTTACCATGCTGTATGATTATGATTGACTTTCAAAGAGTTATTGATTTGGACCCCAAGATTTTGCTGATACAGATCTTGCATTTAATTGCCATTAATTTAATATTTCCTCTCATATTGTATATATAGCTCTTTTACAATGTTGAATGCCAAACCCGTCACAACTACATGAACAGTAGGACATCTTGACCAGCCCTACTACTGAGGAAAGGGGCAAGAGTTGGAGGATCATTCTAGATAGATTTCAAATCTCCTCTAGTGAGGAGAACACACAGTATTACCTCAACATGAGTTGTCCCACTGAAATTGTTGAGTCCAGGGGAATGCTGGAACCGAAACGTCATCTGTCCATTCCCTTCACAATTGCTGCCTGACCCACTGTGTTCCTCCAGCACTTTGTGTTTTGCTCAAGATTCCAGCATCTGCAGTTCCTTGTGTCTTCATATCTCTGAAAATACTGAATGTTTTCTTGACTCCCGTGAAAGGTTTGTGATTGAATTGGTTGAAGGATACAGCATGGAAACGTGTCATTCATCCCACCGAGTATACACCAACCATCACTCACCCGTTCACAATAGTTCTATGTTATCCCACTTTCACATCCACTCCCTACACACTAGGGGCAATTCACAGAGGCCAATTAAACTACAAACCTGCACGTCTTTGGAATGTGGAAGGAAACCGGAGCACTCGAAGGAAACCCATGCAGTCACAGGGAGAACTTGCAAACTCCACACAGCCAGCACCGAAGGTCAGGATCGAACCCGGGACTGGCGCTGTGAGGCAGCAGCTCTACCTGCTGCACCACTATACCGTCCTGAATGCCGCACATGTTTAAGGAACTAACTGCTCTCAGCTATATCCCTGTTCTCCAGGGATGCTGCCTGACTCCAGCACTGTGTCCTTGTGTCCTTGACTGAAATGCATTTTATATTCCAAATTATTTCCAAGTGTACTTTATGGTCTAATATACACCAGTCCATTCTCTCCTCAGCAGTTCCAAAGAATTAATTTGGAACCTTGACTGTGAAGAATTGGACAGATTTTACAATCCAGTTTCGGAGAACATGGAAACATTCTCTGTTTTTTCATTGAACTTGTCAAAAATATGCACTTGAAAGTTAAATGGCATTGATTGTAAACCCTTACATACAATCAAAGCATTTGGTGTCTAAATATAATTAAACCCACAATGTGGGCTCAATACGAATGCAATGTATTTTACCATCTGTGACTAAAATTAGTCTGGATAGCATGACTGGTTAGTATGCAACAAAAAAGTTTTTTCACTGTACCTCAGTACACGTGACAATAATCGGAACTAAACTAGTGTGAATGGGTGATCGATAGATGGCATGAACTTGGTGGGCCAAATGGCCCGTTTTCATGCTGTATCTCTGAACTACACTCATTAGCACAGCGTTACTGACTGATTTTAAAGAAATAATTGCAATGATGCACTCATGACTTCTGAATTCTTGACATTGTTTTAGAGAATGGAAATTGTAAGACAGTTGACATTTAGAGGGACCCTGCCATTGTAAGACCATGCAACATAATTATTAATCCAACTCCCTTTCTATTAACTTGGCAGTTTCTCCAATTATTTTTGTCAAGCTGTGGCATCAGTACTTTTCATTTCAACATAAAAAATGGTACAGAAGTTCAATGGATTCCAATTAAAAAGTCACCTCCACTTTTTTAGCTCCCTGACCATTTAGTTGAACAAAGGAATTTGGGAAGAGTGATGGGAGGTGATGGTCACATGTTGCTATAGAAACGACCCAGGGAATAGAGCTCGTTTGAATTGTTATTTAAGACTAATAATCAAGAATTTTACTCTTTGCCCGTTGGATAGCCAGGTAGAAACATTGAATGGTGGACCCATTTCCTTGGGAGATTTCTTTCAATGTCTGCACAGTGGCACAGCTGGTAGAGTCGCTCAACATTCTGTTGACCCTGAGCTTCCTGTTAAATGTTGCTCTTCTGTCGTATGTGTGTGTGTGAGTGTGTATGCACATACAAGTGTGTTTGGCAGTGTGTGTGTCTACATTTTTGTGCACATGCATGTTTGTGTATGTGTTTGTATGTGTTTATTCGTGCATGTATGCATGCATAATAAAAAATCATTAGTCTGCTTTTGCTCCAATGGAATTAGGTGTACAGCACTTCTAAGTGAACGAGGACATTTATAAGACATCTCACTGTGTACCCGGCCCAAGGTCAGGTCGAGTTGTACAGCAGGGAAACAGGTGAGAATGTCAAAGACTAGAGGGCAGAGCTTCAGTTTGTACGTTCTTCCCGGGACCACGTGGGTTTCCACCGAAGCTCCGGTTTCCTCCCACACTCCAAAGACGTGCAGGTTTGAAGGTTAATTGGCCTCTGCAAATCTCCACGAGTGGAAGCGAAAGTGGGATAACAGAACTTGTGTAAAAGGGAGATCGATGGTCGGCATGGGCTGAAGGGCCGATTTCCATGTTGTATCTCTATGCTAAACCGAATTAAACGTGTTCTGTACACCTTGTAAACAGACAAAGCCATAGTAATATATCTAATTATAGAATATCCACTCTGGGACGGCACAGTGGCTCAGTGCCAGAGACCCGGGTTCGATCCTGACTATGGGTGCTGTCTGTACGAAGTTTGTATGTGACATCCCAGTGACTGTGTGGGTTTTCTCTGGGTGCTCCGGTTTTCTCCCACACTCCAAAGATGTACAGGTTTGTAGGTTAATTGGCTTTGGTTAAAATTGTAAATTGGTGCTAGTGTACGGACTGATCGTTGGTTGGCATGGACTCAGTGGGCCAAAGGGCTTGTTTCTGTGCTGTATCATGAAGCTAAAGTAAATTAAACTAAAAACTAAACTAAACTAATCTACTGCAATGATAAGAAAGAACTCATCTTGCATGATGCATCATTCTGGTTATCAATAAATCATTTATTCACAGATTTGGCTTGTTTATTTATTGTAGTATGCACCACACTTAGTCAGATGATGACTACTGTAAAGCAATGACATTTCACACGAGTTAACTTTTACAATGTTCAACCAAATAGTCCATTTGGGAAGATTTGGGCCTTGATGGTGCTTGCCTGACCGTACAGTTGCAAAAGTTTATCCATGTGAAAGTAGAATATTTTACACAGTTGATACAAGTATTCTAACATACATCCCATTACTTTTCTAGTTAACTAAATATCAAACTGTAGAGCTTTAGATCTTTAATGTCATACAATACTGCTGTCTTGTGATACAATCCTCGTCACCTCTCACCATCCCACGCTCCGTGTTCGATACTGTCCAATCATAGTTTCACCGCACAATTTTTGTGAATCAGAATACTTATCATGGAGTTTTACAATAATTTAACTGTTTTGAAAATCATGTTAGAGTTGCCACAATGGACTGATTAAATTGTCAGTCAGGATTCAGATACCAACAAACATTTCTCTCCTGCAGGGACTCAGAATCCTTTGAACAGAGTATAATTTTTGCACCATAACTTATTTGTTTTTGATAGATGATCAGAAACTGAGAACGTTGATGGTGCAAGATAAACACAGCGCCTAAATGGTTAAGAATACAGATAATGGTAGAATCGCAAAGCAGCTGGATTCACCTACACCTTCACATGCCATGTGCTTCTGTCTTAAACCATGCTAGAATCCATACTCTTCATATATCAGTGCAACATTATCCTAGCTAATTCACTAAACATTCATTATTTCTTCGGAAATGATTTATAAAATTGCACGAAGCAGTAGGGTCTTGGTAACGAGAACGGGGATTCATTAAAAGGGAGAATTTGGTGAGCGAACAGTCTCCGATGAGCTCGGTGAGTAATCTTCAGATTCAGAGTTGTGTTCCGGTGCGTTAGGTTGTACCACGTTGCTTCCCTTTACATCCTGGTTGCATCTTCTTCGGAAAATCTGCCCCTCCTTATCAAGAGCGGTGGTCTGCCAGGGTCATAAAATAGCAAATGAGAAAACAAATCAGGTTTGAGACAGATTGATTGCTTGCTTGAAATGCACATGGAAATGTACAGTCTTTTGCCCAGAGTAGGTGAGGGGCAAAAGATTCAATAGGAGCCCGAGGGATCATTTTTTACACAAAGGGTAGTGGATATATGGAACGAGCTGCTGGAAGAGGTAGTTGAGGCATGTACTATCACAATGTTTAAGAAACATTTAGACAGGTACATAGATAGGATAGGTTTAGAAGGATACAAGGCAATCGCGGGTAGGTGGGATTAGTGTAGATGCGGCACCTTGTGTGGCATGGGCAAATTTGGCTGAAGGGCATGTTTCCACGCTGTATGACTCTATGACACAATGAAAGATACAGCATGGGAACAGGCTGGATATCAAAAGACACGAGGCATAGGAGCAAAACTACGCCCATTCAGCCCATTCAGTCTGCTCCGCCATTTTATCATGGCTGATCTATTTTGCCCCCTCAACCCCATTCTCCTGCTTTCTCCCCGTAACCTTTGACGACCCTCAGTGGCTTGAGACTTAGTTTTAGTTTAGTTTTGAGATACAGCATAGAATGGGTCTGTCAGCCCACCGAGTCCATGCCGACCATCAATCACCCGTTCACACTAGTTCTATGTTATCCCACTTTCTAATCCACTCCCGACACATTAGAGGCAATTTACTATAAACTATAAACAAGCACGACTTTGGGAAGTGCGAGGAAACTGGAGCACCCGGCGGAAGCCCACTTGGTCACAGGGAGAACATGCAAACTCCACACAGGCAGCACATGAGGTCAGGATCAAACCCATGTCTCTGGCGTTGTAAGGTGGCAACACTACCAGATGCGCTGCTGTGCCACCTCCAATACATAGCTACATAACCTATATTGTAATCATGATCATAGGAAACAAGGCTTATCATATATTGTACATTTTACGCAAGGCTATCGCAGAATTATAACCAGTGTGATTGCAGCATTATAGCAATGGCACTTTGCATAAAATATTATTTTCCATAAAATTATATTTGAAAGTTTACTTTTTGAAGTTAATTTTCTGATACTTGAAAATCCTTTCCACCATGAGTGGAAAAATAAAACTAGACCAATCTCATGAAGATTGTTATTTATAAGAACTGAATATAAGCACATCTACTGTGATGTCTGATTAAAATGTAGGAAGACTGGAGCCTTTGTTAGAACGAGATCAGAGATGACATTAAATACTTTGTATGTCCTCATTAAAAGAGAGATTCATTTTCTCGTTATACTATTCTGCATCCAGGACGTCTTACTCCTATCCCTTCTCAGTCCCAACATGTCTACAAGTCTATTAACTTCAACCACACTTTATGCTGCCTTGAAAAGCAGCCAACATAATCAAAGACTTGTCTCACCCCAGTCATTCCTTGGGACCCGATCCCATCCAGCAGAAGATACAAAGTCTTAAAGTGCGCATCACCAGACTCCCTCTGTTATCAGGCTTCTGAATAGTCCTTCCATAAACTACGGTGTTATCTGATTTTCCCACCTATCTCTTTGCAGACATTGGATATTTTCCGTGGAACTGCAACGTTACAATTCTGAAAATGATATTCTGCACCCTGGTAGCTTTCTCTTTGCTCTGCTTGTAGAGAACCACCATCAATGTCCAGCTACATCCTTTAATCTAGACAAAAGTACCAGCCCGTTTGCAATACCCTCTGGAAATTCCCCCGAAGATGTGGCACTGAGTTTGGAGTGTATACTTCAGTCCAAAACCAACTTGACCGATTGTTATACATAGTTAATGCTTAACTTAAATCTAGCTTTCCTTGTGAAATTATAATTACACAAAAAAAGACACAAGTTCTGGAGTAACGTACTTTGTGTCTATTTTTGTAAAACAGCATCTGCAGTTCCTTGTTTCTGAAATTATAATTATGTCCATTGGTTTACAAAATTTGTCCCTAAAGACAGTGAAATCCTGCAAATCCATGGAGTAAAATATCTAGTTTCACTTCTTCATTCGGGATAAGCCATTGGCCAAAATTACATAGAATAGTAGCCTCTTTGTGTAATGTAAGCAATTAGTTTTCTATTTTTCACAGCATAGATAGATCGAATCATGCAATGCAATACTAAAACTTCAGCAGATTCTCCCTCCCCCCACACAATATAAATAGACTCCTGCACATTTGCTTATCGTTAGTTTATGGGCCACTTACAAAATATTATGCATTCGCATTCAATAAAACCAACTGGAAATGTACACAGCAGAGTGAACAGCATTGTTAAATACTCACACTATTTTCATTTTCTCATTATTGTTTAAGTCTATTCTGTGGGGGTTAGCGCACGGTTTTTGATTTTATATGACTTTGCCAGCCAATATCAATGGCTTTTGATTAAAAAAAAAAGAAAATTTCTCCCATGGGTGAAATAGTAATACATAAAATTATTTTACAATATTTTGTTTTGATAAGATTTGACACAAAACAATTATCTCAGGAGAGGGTAGGTAAAATGAAATATTAAAAATATAAAGTATAGCACAGGAACGGGCCCTTTGGCCCGCAATGTCCGTGTCAAACATGAAGCCGTTAAACGCTCCATAGATGCTGCTGCACCCGCTGAGTTCCTCCAGCAATTTTGTGTACCTTCGATATTCCAGCATCTGCAGTTCCCTTTTGAACAAATTAATATACTCCGTCTGCACATGATCCATATTCATTTGTTCCCTGCAAATCCATGAGCCTATCTAAAAGCCTCTTACACATTACTATCGTATCTACCTCCACCACCACACCCGGCAGCGAGTTCCAGACACTCACCATCCTCGGTGTAAAGAACGTGCCCAGCACATCCCCTTTAAACTTTGCCTCTCTCACCTTATAGCTATGTCCTTTTGTCTTTGACATTTCCACCATGGGAAAAAGTTTCTCACAGCCTACCCTATCTATGCCTCTCATAATTTTATATACATCTACCTATATCTGACTTACACATGTCTGATTTTGTAGTTTTGTTACCAGGGGACCAGAGTTATATATATCTATATATTTTTTAATAATATTTTTATTAGAAGCATATACATATCATAATCAAAACGCATTTTGTTTATCAATTACATATTGTTAATAGATGGGATTCTGGCTATCAAAGTAGTAAGGGTCCTCGTTTATCAATTGCTTCTATTTGTTTATTTATTTATTTATTTATAGATAGGAAGAAAGAAGAAAAAAAAAACGATAAAAAATAATAGAATAAATTACCAATAATACAACTTTGGAGATAGGTCCGTAGATTATAAAACATAACGATTCATCTATTGCTGGGTTCAAGCTTCAGTCAGGCTTCCGTGCCGGGCCAATTTACCCTTTCAAAAAATCAATAAATGGAGACCATATTCTAGCAAATGATTCTTGTTTGTTAATTAAGACAAGTCTAGTTCTTTTCCAAATGTAAGGTCTCCGACATCTCCATAATCCACATTTTAATTGTGGGGGTTGTTGGATTTTTCCAGATTTTAGTATTTATTTTTTTCACAGTTATTATACTATAATCAAGGAAGTTTCTTTGGCCTGTTGTAAGTTTTAGGCTTTGTTCTGATATTCCTAACATTATTAGTTTTGAATCGGGATCCAATTGGATATTAACAACTTCAGAAACTATTCTAAAAATATCCGTCCAGAGATTTTTGATTTTTATACAATTTACAAAAGTATGTGTTAAATTAGCCTCTGAGTATTGACATTTATCACAGATAGGAGAGATATGTGGGAAAATTCTATTTAATTTTGTTTTAGAGTAATGCAGCCTATGTAGTACTTTAAATTGTATTAAAGAATGTCTGGCATTTAACAAGCATTGATGTATATGTTGTAGACTTTTGTCCCAAATATCTTTAATTATAGGTTGGTCTAATTCATTTTCCCATGCTTGTCTATATAATGCCGTTGACCAAGTTATATTTTAAACCAGACTGAATGTAGATGTGAAGACATGATACATGACAATACCCTCCTCATAGCTCCAGAGACCCAGGTTCGATTCTGACCTCGGGCGCTGTCTGTGTGAAGTTTGCATGTTCTCCCTGTGACCACCCGCATCCCAAAGATGTGCAGGTTTGTAGGTTAATTAGGCTCTGTAAATTGCCTCTAGTGTGTAGGGAGTGGTGAGAAAGTGGGATAACATAGAACTAGTGTGAACGGGTGATTGACGGACCTCGGTGGGCTGAATGGCCTGTTTCCATGTTTAGTGTATCGCTAAATTAAACTAATCTGTCCAAATGTAGGAGCTGTTTTATTCAAAACTGTACAAGAAAGACCATTATAAAAATGAAATGATCCAGGAATCGTTTTGAGTTTTTCTGAGCAGAAATTCTTTACCCTAATTCCAAAATTCTAGACTAAAGGCTACAACTATACGGTTTAGTAACATCTTAATTGTGTACTGCCGCTTTATGGTTTTTAAATTAAAAACAGGATAATGAGCATTGTATGAATTTTACAAACTTTTGGGAGAATTTCCTGTTCTGATAACGAGTAACTGAGGCTATGTAAGAACCTTATAACATAAAGTGTAAGTAGAAATTCCATTGACAACATCCTTTTTCAATCATAGCTGAAGATTAAATAGCCACTGTTTATTAGTTTTCATGTTGATATACTGTTCGAGCAGCAACAGTGGAATGCACATGTGTGGCGGTGAAAGTAAACTATAATGGCATTTTCCATCATCCCCAATTCTCATACTCAAGGCTGATTTCTTTTTCAAAATCTTTTTGCAGTTTTTCTTTTAGCCAAGTTCTGGGAAATTGATATTGTTGTCAGGTAGCAACGTTAGTGCAGAATATCCTCAGGTCGTGTTTACTCTGAGAGAATAGCAACGAGAAGGGAAAGGATATAAGCCAAATGCGGGCAGGTGGGACTAGTGTAGATGGGGCATCATGGCCGGCATGGGCAAGTTGGACCAAAGGGCCTGTTTCCGTGCTATTTGACTCTATGAGAATCTCATCTTTTAACAATGGTTCCCAAAACGAGAGCAATTTTCAGTCTCTGCGGATTGCATCTTACCGTATTAATGATGTATTTATGAGGATATCGCCAGGACCCAAGGGCCTGAGCTATAGGAAGAGGTTGGGCAGGCTAGGACTTTATTCCTTGTAGCGCAGGAGGCTGAGGGATGATCTTATAAAGGTGTATAAAATCATCAGGGGAACGGATAGGGTGAATTGCCCAAGATAGGGGAATCGAGAACTAGAGGACATAGGTTAAAGGTGAGGGGGAAGGCTGCGGGGTATATGGAACGAGCTGCCGGAAGAGGTAGTTGAGACAAGTACTACAACAACATTTAAAATACATTTAGACAGGTACATGGATAGGAAAGGTTGAGTGGGATGTGGGCTAGATGCGGGCAAACGAGACTAGTGTAGATGGGCATCTTGGACTGCATGGAAGAGTTGGGCCGAAGGGCCTGTTTCCTTGCTACATGTCGCTATATTTAATTTCCCAGTGCTACCCGTTAGGCAGTTTATATCCCAACGGTACAATTATTGAATTCTCCAATTTTAGATAAAACCTCACCATTCTTTTTCTTCCCCCCCCCCCCCCCCCACCCAACTATTCCATGACCGCAGTGCACACTCAAGAAGGGTTCCAACCCAAAACGTTGCCCATGCAAGTTCTCCACAGATGCTGCCTGACCCATTGAGTTACTCCAGCACTTTGTGTTTCATGCAAGATCCCAGCATCTGCAAATCCTTGTGCCTATATTTAATTTCCCGTTCATGTAGGAGTTAGTTATCGACTTCAGGAAGTGTGGTGAAGTACATGCCCCAATCAGCATCAATGAGCTTCAAGTTCCTTGGCATTATTACCACCTGAACCAGCCACATTGAAGCTACACTCAACGCCTCTCCTTCCTGAGGAGACTGAGGAAATTCAGTACGTCTCCAACAACTCTTACAACCATCTACAAATGTACCACAGAAAGCATACAGTTGAGTTGCATCACAGTTTGGTTTGGGAACAACTCTGCCTATGACCACAATAAATTGCAGAGGGTCGTGGATGCAGCCCAGTCTATCACACAGACCAGACTTCCCATCATCAACTCCATCTACACTTCACGCTGCCTCCGAAAAGCACCCAACATAATCAAAGACGTCCACCCTGGTCATTCCTTCTTCTCCTTGCTCCCGTGGGGCAGAAGGTACAGAAGCTTGAAAGTGCACACCACCACACTCAGGAACAGCTTCTTCTCCTCCATTATCAGGCTTCCAAATAGTCCTTCCGTAAGTTAGGGTACTGTCTGATTCACCTCTACCCCATTGCGGACATTGCACTATGTCTATGGAACTGATGTGCTACAATGCTGAGAACTATATTCTGTCCTCTGTATCTTCCCCTTTGCTTTACCTATGGTAGCTTGGGGAGAAGGCAGGCACGATTTATTGTTTGGAGACGATCAGCCATGATCACAATGAATGGCAGTGCTGGCTTGAAGGGCCAAATGGCCTCCTCCTACACCTATTTTCTATGTTTCTATGTTTCTATGTATTTTGGTTTGACTTGATTATGTTCATGTATAGTTTTCTCGGAATAGATTGGACAGCATGCATACAGGAGCTTTTTACTGTACTTTGATGCACATGACAATAATAAACCAATCCCAATTCCAATCTCTGTGTACAATTGCCAATTTAGAGCTCAACTGAGGGCATTAGACTCTTGAGGACTGGAAATTGGGATGGAAGGCATGCTCCTTTTATGTGAAATCATTCAACTAAATGAGATAAGAAACTCTTGCCAGAGTGGGCTGCAGTCAAACCAGATAAAGCTGCCTGTTGTTGTTCCCTAAATCCCAAAACCTTATTGAGACCACGAGAATCAGAGACATAAAGTCACAGTCACAGAATTATACAGCATTGAAACAGGCCGTTCGGCCCAACTTGCCTACACCGACCAACATGTCCCATCTACACTAGTCCCACCTGCCTGCCTATACCCATCTCCTTCTAACTCTGTTCTATCCATATACCTGTCTAAATGTTTCTTAAATGTTGCAATCGTACCTGCCTCAATGACCTCCTCTGGCAGTTTGTCCCATACACACAGCACTCTTTGTGTAAAAAAGTTACCCCTCAGGTTCCGATCAAAATTTTCCCCCCTCACCTTAAATCTATGTCCTCTGATTCTCGATTCTACTCTGGGCAAGAGACTCTGTGCATCTACCCAATCTATTACTCTCATGATCTCGTACACCTCTATAAGATCACCCCTCATCCTCCTGCGCTCCAAGGAATAGAGTCCTAGCCTGCTCAACCTCTCCCTATTGCTCAGACCCTCGAGTCCTGGCAACATCCTAGTAAATCTTCTCTGCACCCTTTCCAGCGACAACATCTTTCCCATGGTGCCCAGAACTGAACATAATACTCTAAATGTGGCTTCACCAACGTCTTATATAACTGCAACATGACCTCCCAACTTCTATACTCAATACTCTGATGAAGGCCAATGTGCCAAAAGCCTTTGTGACCACCCTATCTACTTGTGATGTCACTTTCAATTAATGAAAGACTGAGAGTTGAACTGAGAGCTGAGAGCTGAGAGCCACCAAGAGTGAAACCGTCTGGAGCTATCCTCCGGGCAGAGTCACCCGCGGCAGGCAGGTCGAGGGGAAGGTTCCTGGCATAGGAGAAGACCTCAAAGTGGAACAGGTGGAGGATGGGGGTGGCTGATGGTTGGAGCATCACAATGGCTGAGAAGGTGGAAGAAGGCCTCCAGCAGGGAGACACTCTCAACCGTGAGTCAGAAGAAGGGTCTCGACCTGAAACATCACATATCCATGTTCTCCAGAGATGCTGCCTGACCCTGAAGAAGGGCCTTGACCTGAAACGTCGCCCACAACGTCGCCTTCTCTCCAGAGATGCTGCTTGTTCTGCTGTTACTCCAGCATTTTGTGTCTGCCTGTCCCGCTGAGTTACTCCAGCATTTTGCATCCTCTTGCGCTAACCTGCACCTGCAATTCCTTTATTTCTAGATAAAAACCAGCAATACTTTGGTTTTGAGGTTTTACTTTCGAGATTAAGCATGGAAACAGGTATTTCGGCCCACAGAGTGCGCGCTGACCAGTGATCACCCGTTCACACTAGTTCTACCCTACACACTAGGAACAATTTATTTAAGCCAATTAACCTACAAACCTTTGGGATGTGTGGGGAATCCGGAGCCCCCAGGGGAAACCATTTGATCACAGGGAGAACATACAAACTCCGTACAGACAGCATCTGTAGTCACATGTGAACCCGGGTCTCTGGCGCTGTTGGACAGCAAATCTACCTTTGTGCCACTGTACCGCCCTAATTTGGGGTCATCCTGAGGATGTAAGTATCCTTTAGACAAATGCAAATTCTTTCTTCCTTCCATTCTGGTTTGAAAGAGTATGCAATGTCTTTAAAGATTCAGACTGTCCATTTATCCCGGGAGTCACTCCTGAGCTGACACTGACGCTGACACTTGCTTAAAGACTGAAGTATAAAGTCACGTCTAAAAGTACATTTTGAGAGCGAGAAAATTGTCATTATTTTGAATAGTTCAAAATTAAAGTTTATCCTTAAAGTTCGCTTTAATTCTATGAAAAACTAAACCAGGCGGGGACCTGTTGGGCCTGTCCCCCAAGGCAATATTCCACCACTCACCCATAGCCTCTTCTGTTCCCACTCCTCCTCCCCTCCCCAACTCCCTCCCTCACCTCTCCCTCCCTCTCCTTTCCCCTACCCTCAGGCACTCCCTCCCTCCATAGCCCCTCTCCCCTCCCTACCCCCCTCCTCTCCCTCCATCTCCCTGCTCCCCCACTCCTCACCTCCCCCTATCCCACTCCCCCACCTCCTCTCCCTCTATCCCTCACTCCCTTCCACCCCCACTCCCCCCTCCTCTCCCTCTATCCCCCCCCATCTCCCCCACCCTCCTTACGTCCTCAACTTTCCCCTCCCTCTCCCCTCCCTACCCTCCTCCTCTCCCTTGGTCTCCCTTCTCCTCCATCCTCAGCTCCCCCCTATCCCACCCCCACAATGAAAATCACTTTTTTTTAAATTAAATTCTCAATGAAAATCAAGTTTTTTGCTTTAAAACAATTAGCCGTTAATGAAAACAGATGAATTTGATTAAAACTGAGGGGTTTTTTTTTATTGTGATTTTTTAAAATGAGATTCGGGATCCCATTGTGACGTCATTGTGACGTTGAACGCGGCTGATGGGCAGGGCAAGTGAAAAAGTGGTTTGAAGAGTGATTTTTGTAACGTTTAAAATGTCAATAAATTTTAAAATATAACATCAATCCGAACGAAACGTGTTTCATTTACATCCCAGGACAATGGTGATTAAGGTGGGCCAAAAACTGTAGCACTATCGCTTACCTCTTTGGCGGGGTTGGGATATCACGCAAACGCACGCATACAAACAAACACGATGAGAGTTTTAGTAATATATATAGATAGATGAACTAAATTCTCTGCTGATAAATTAAATAAAACTTTGTGTTTAGACTTTAGGTACAGCACAAAAACAGGCCCTTTAGCCCAAGGAATCCGCGCCGACTAGCAATCACTCCGTACATTAGCACTATCCTACACACTAGGGACAATTTACATTTTTATCAAAGCCAATTAATCTACAAACATGTATGTCTTTGGAGTGTGGGAAGAAACCAGTGCACCCGGGGAAAACCCACGCGGTCACAGGGAGAACGTACAAACTCCGTATAGACGGGACCTGTAGACTATCTACCGCTGCGCCACAGTGCCACCCCTATATGCTAACTTTAATTCTGAGGAACACTAACTAAATTCTCTGTTGTTAGAACAACAAGCACAAATACAAAAATATAAGCAGGAAGTGGAGGGATATGGATTATGTGCAGGTAAGATTAGAGTTTATTTAAGCACCATGTTCGGCGCAAACATTGTCGACTGAAGGGCCTATTCTTATGCTATACTGTTTTTTTATATTCTAAAAATGCTGCTTTTACACAATTAGGCCTGTATTCAATTGTTTATAAGCATCTTTCTACAGACTGTCTGTAAAGGTGGGGGCAGGACAAAGCCTGGAGAGTGACAGGTGAAGAATGACACAAAATATCATTTTGTGTCATTCAAGGGGTTGGACAGGCTAGATGCAGGAAGATTGTTCCCGATGTTGGGGAAGTCCAGAACAAGGGGTCACAGTTTAAGGATAAGGGGGAAATCTTTTAGGACCGAGATGAGGAAAACATTTTTCACACAGAGAGTGGTGAATCTCTGGAATTCTCTGCCACAGAAGGTAGTTGAGGCCAGTTCATTGGCTATATTTAAGAGGGAGTTAGATGTGGCCCTTGTGGCTAAAGGGATCAGGGGGTATGGAGAGAAGGCAGGTACGGGATACTGAGTTGGATGATCAGCCATGATCATATTGAATGGCGGTGCAGGCTCGAAGGGCCGAATGGCCTACTCCTGCACCTATTTTCTATGTTTCTATGTTTCTAAAATCCTGGAGTAACTTAGCAAGTCAGGCAGCATCTCTGTAAAAAAAGGAATAGGTGACATTTTGAGTTGAGACCCTTCTTCAGACTGAGAGTTAGGGGAGAGGGAAACCAGAGGTATGAAAAGGTACAAAAGAACAAAAGAATGAAAAGAACAAATCAAAGCCAGCAAGGGTGATCAAGGAAAGGTGGAGCCCACAGTGGTCCATTGTTGGCTGTGGAAGAGGTGATAAAGAGGGGATACAAACAGTGACATTTAGCAGGGCGACAGTGAAAATAGCAGGATGACAAAGGTGGGGGAGGGATGGAGAGAGAAGGAATGCAAGGGTTGCTTAAAATTAGATAAATCAATATTTATACCCCTAGGGTTGCTGCCATAGCAAATCATTTCTTCATTAGTACAGGTGTCAGAGGTAATGGGGAAAAGGCAGGAGAATGGGGTGAGGAGGGAGAGATAGATCAGCCATGATTGAATGGCCGAATGACCTAATTCTATTCCTATTCCTTATGACCTCATAGTGATGGGTGGATACGGGTGAGGGGTTTAATGGGCAGATGGGTGGACAAAGGTCAGAGATAAAAAGTAGACAAAAGAGTTTGATATAAGGTGAGGGGGGGGTGAAATGTGAAGTTGGAAGGAGGAATATACAGTAAGTGCAAAAATTATCTCTTTGAATCTTTTTTCCCCAGCTGCATTAATGTTGCACCATGTAAGTGAAGTGTTATGTGAAATCTATCAGAGGGATGGGCGGGAACAGTGAAAGAATCCGTGCACAAAGTCTTCTTGCCCAGTTTCTGAGTAATTCTGGAGCAGTCATGGCTTATGTCATTGGTCCTTCCCTTGTGACTAATGCGGAATTATGACAAATTTGATTCTTATTCTGGCAAAAAAACAAAAAATACTTTCAAAAAATGACCAAGAAAAATCAAAATCAAATTCCTTGGGAGTGAGCCAAGTTGCAGATGGGTTGTTGGACAGCTGGCTAAATGCGAGCAGGGATTGCCAATATAAATAAAAAGTTGTAGGTTATGCCGTTGTTATTCACTACAAATCCAGAGAAAAATGTGGGCCAACCACAATTTGCAATGACATCATGTTTTAATGTGATGAAACTTCGCAAGTCACTGCACTCAGCATTACAAATTCTGGCACAGAAGGAACACAAGGTGATACGAGATGACGCAAAGCTGGGTCATGGAGAAGGCTTAAAGGAAAGAGATTAATTGGCAGCGGGGTTCAGGGTGGGAAATAGTTTTGGCAGCTTAAAGCAAACTTGCCAATGGTGCTGGGAATAAATTAGATGATCATCAACAGGCAGCACAGTGGTGCAATGGGTAGAGCTGCTGCCTCACAGCACTAGAGTCCCGGGTTTGATCCTGACCTTGGGCACTGTGTTTGTGGAGTTTGCATGTTCTCCCTGTGACCACGTGGGTTTCCACCCAGTGCTCCGGTTTCCTCCCTAATCCCAAAAGCGTGCCAGATGGTAGGGTAATTGGCCTTATGTAAATTGCCCCTGTTGTGTCGGAAGTGGATGAGAAAATAGGATAGCACGCAGCTAGCGTGAATGGATGATTAATGGTCGGAGTGGACTTGTTGGGCCTGTTTCCATGCTGCATATCTAAACTAAACTAAGGTGGAATTTGAGGTTGAGGAAGTTTGAACAGAAGATTATTGGGTGAGCTTATAGAGGTGTATAAAATCATAAGGGGAACAGATAGGGTGAATGCATAGAGTCCAGGGTAGCGGAATCAAGAAGCAGAAGACATAGGTTTAAGGTGAGAGAAGAAAGATTTAATCGGACCCAGAGGGGCAACTTTTTCACCCAGACGGTGGTGGGTATATGGAACGATCTACTGGAAGAGGTAGTTGAGGCAGGTACTATAACATTTAAAAATCACTTGGACAGGAAAGGTTTAGAGGTATATGGGCCAATGAGACTAGTGTAGATGGGGCATCTTGATCGGCAAGGACGATGGGCCGAAGAGCTTGTTTCCATGCTGGATGACGCTAATATTAAACTCAAGGCATAATCCAACCAAGAATCACTGCTGTTTGGGATAGTGGATGAATGGGATTTGCTGTGAGTTGGGTCAAAGAAAGCAGACTGTAAGATGTGAAACACGAAAGGCCAGCTTTAACTTGACCGGGAAATTGATGGTCAGAGGTAGGACTTACTCCAACTTCGGAGGCTGAGGGAAAACATGATAGAAGTATAGAAAATATGGTATGGTAGATATGGTAGACAGTCAGAACCTTTTCCCCAGGATGGAAAAATCAAACACTAGAGGGCACAGCTTTAAGGTGAGAGGGACAAAGTTAGAAGGAGATGTGCGGGGCTAGATTTTCTACACAGAGGGTGGTGGGTGCCTGGTACGCGCTGCCAAGGGTGGCGGAGGAGGCAGATATGATAGTGGTGTTTAAGAGGCTTTTGGATAGGCACATGAATATGCAGGGAATGGGGGTGTATGGATTAAGTGCTGGCAGACAAGAGTTGGCATCATGATGTCGGCTGAAGGGACTGTTCCTGTGCTGGACTGTTCTATGTTCTACATCGCAATCCACAAGGCAATTGGAAACAATGCTCACACTCTTCTCCGTCCGAGGTCACGGAGCTTGAGCAGATATAGGATCTCAGGCTGATATTACTGTTTGGAGGGGCACAGTGTGTCAAACAAATTGTCAGGCAGAGTCTGAGGTCTCGTGTTTCTGATTCTATTTTTTTATTTGTCCAGTGATTCCTAGTCACTGAGCATCTCAAGAACTGAACATCTCAAGGGCGCAGTGTAGAGTTGCTGCTTTACAGCGCCAGAGACCCGGTTTGATCCTGACTACGGGTGCTGTCTATACGGAGTTTGTACGTTCTCCCTGTGACCGCATGAGTTTCCACCGGGTTTTCCAGTTTCCTCCCACGTCCTAAAGACGTACAGGTTTGTAGGTTAATTGGCTTTGGTAACAATTGTAAATTGTCCTTAGAGTCTAGGATGGTAACAGTGTATGGGGATTGCTGGTCAGCATGGATTTGGTAGGCCGAAGGGCCTGTTTCTGCACTGTATCTCTAAACTATACTAAACAAATCGCATTAGGAATTAATCAGATTTGATAACTTCATCGACTTGTGACTTAGTTTTAATTTAGTTAACAGAGACACCATGGAAACATGGCCTTCGGCCCACCGAGTCCACGCCGACCAGCAACCACCCATTCACACTAGTTCTATGTTGTCCCACTTTCTACACACTAAGGGCATTTTACAGAGGCCAATTATCCTACAAACCTGCACGTCCTTGGGATGTGGGAGGAAACTGGAGAACCCAGTGGAAATCCATGCGATCATATGGAACGTGTGCAGGTAGAGGAGATTAGTTTAACTCAGCATCATGTTCAGCATGGACATGGTGGGCCGAAGGGCGTGTTCCTGTGTTGTATTATTCTACAGGTGAACTAACAAGAACACAGAAACATCTTTGAAAAGGGAATGTGTATCCATTATTAATTGTAAGGGGTAAAAAACAAACATTATTTCATTTTGTGGAAAGCATCTTGTCCGGGAACATTACCATCTGGTTTGGGAATTGCTCTGCCAAGGACAAGAAGGCTCTGCAGAGAGTAGTGCGTTCGGCCGAACGCACTATGGGAACTTCACTTGCCCCCCTGCAGGAACTATACATCAGGAGGTGCAAGTCCAGAGCCAACAATATCATGAGAGACCCCTTCCACCCCTGCAACGGACTGTTCCAGCTGCTACGGTCAGGCAAACGCATCCGTTGCCATGCGGTGAGAACGGAGAGGTTGAGAAGGAGTTTCTTCCCAGAGGCCATTCGGACTGTAAACGCCTATCTCACCAGGGACTAACTCTACTGAACGTTTTTCCTTCCATTATTTATTATGTAAAAAAATATGTGTGTTATGATTGTGTTTATAGTTTGTTTGGTTGTTTGGTTGTTTGTCTTTTGCACAAAAGTCTGCAAGCATTGCCACTTTCATTTCACTGCACATCTCGTATGTGTATGTGACAAATAAACTTGACCTGACTTGAAACAGATCATGTTTGTTTGAATTGTATTGATTGTGGATGATCAGCCATGATCACAGTGAATGGCAGTGAATGGCAGTGCTGGCTCGAAGGGCCGAATGGCCTACTCCTGCACCTATTGTCTATTGAATTGATTAAAAGATACAACATAGAAACAGGCCTTTCAGCGCACAGAGTCCACCACAGTAGTTTTATGTCATCCCACTTTCTCATCCACTCCTTACCTACTAGGTGGGATTTACAGAAACCCAGAGAGAACATGCAAACTCCACACACACAGCACCCGAGGTCAGGATCGATCCTGCGTCTCTGATGCTATGAAGCAACAGCTCTTGCCACTGCACCACTGCGCTGCCCTGTATTTTGTAAAGTTACATTAACGTATTTAAGTAGATTTAATGTACACTTCCAGCAATGTGATCCAAATATGATGGTTTATCTACAAAAGGGCACAGAATGCTGGAGTAACACAGCAGGTCAGGCTGCTTCTCTGGAGAATATGGGTAGGTGACGTCCAGGGTCAAGATCCTTCTTCAGACTGGAGATATTTATTACCTGCCTGAATAACTTTTCAGGTTTAAATGTAAAATGGTGAAAATGTAAGTTAAACATATGTTAAAATTGACAATATGAAATAAATGGCCAAAAGCTTATAATGAGAGCATGAATCACGAGAGGAAAAGAACATGAGTGGCTTGTTGTTTGCACATTAACAAGAGATGGGAAGGCAGTGTATGATGACTGAAAGGCACATCTTTAGTTGCAAACGGACAGCTGAAGGAAGGTTAATGGAAACTGCCAGCACGTTGCCATGGAAACACGGACTTGGCACTGTACCATTTCATACCTTATCCAATACATTCCTGGTTGCTGGTTGTAGTCCAGTGACTCTGAGCGGTTGATGATGGAAAAGCCCTGGTCCAGCTGAGCAGAGAGAAATGGGCAACTCAGTGGACTGCCATTGTCCCCCATAGTCAACAGACCCATTACACTTCTACCCACTGCTGACCCTGCCAATGTCCCCCGCAGACCACAGACCCATCCCCCTTCTGCTCACTGCTGCCTATGCCACTGACCCGAGTCTGGCTACATAGCATGATAAAACTAAACATGTGGTCAAACTGCATGTCTGGGATTGTCCCAATGTAAATGTCTCAGCTGAAATGCTATATACATAATGTAATGAATATAATTATAGCATAGTTTATAATAATATTTTTAATAACTATAATCAAATTATTATTTAGTATCCTATAATTATTATTTTCATTTTATTATTATATATATGATATAATATAATGAATATAATAATTATATTAATGTAATATAATAATAAATAAAGATTCATTATTTATAATGATATAATTTGTATATCATTATATCATATATCTTGTTATATATAATAATATAACACATATAATAAGTATATCATATCATATACAATATAATGAATATAACCATAATTATATTACATTTATATCACAATATAATATATTATAATATTATGAATATAATAATAGTTATTATATTCATTATATAATACATAATATATTACAATATTGATAGAATATAATGAATTTCACATGATATTATTATATCTGTTATATTATTATATATGTTGTAGGATATCATGAATACAGATTATAATATAATAAATAGAAATAATAATAACAGTATAATATTATAATGATTATATGATTGTTATTTATACTATAATTATTATATTCATTATATGATACCATCTGCTGGATACAGTATTTCACCCAAAACTTGCTTGTTACTTTTACATTAACATAAGTGTAACAAGGTAAATATAAAGATAAAATATCATACAATAATTAACATTATGATGATACACAAAGTAATAATATAAATAATTGATATACTTACAATATACTAAAGAATAGTATATAAATAATATTATATAGTATTTAGTATGACCATTATGATGTAACCAATGCAATAAACAATTGATATAATGATACAATAAATCATAAAAATGATATAATTATGATATAAATAATGAGAAATGATATAAAATAGTCATGATAATAATTTTATAAAATAATTAACATAATTGATGCAATATAGTAAACACTAAATATCAAATAATTGATATTCTAATTGTGATATAAAGAACGATTATTATAAATATGACAAATTAATATAATAAATAATATAAAAACATGATCAAGAAAAAATAAATTCTATTAAAAGTAGTCAAATAAAGTTGTTCACAGACCCAATCCGTACATATCCGATTGATTCAGCACACTGTACACCATTTTATCTCACTTCATCCAATTCTAGTCAAAACCATATGTGCAAATTCTGTTTGTTTTAACTCAGACGAACCAAGTTAGTTTTTGCCCTCCGTAGGTGTTTTTTTTTAAGTGTTCAAAATGATAAAGTTTAACAATTTCTGAAGTCATGGCATTTGAAAAGCTATCTAATTCCTTACTCTAAAATACAACTTTAGTTTTTTTTATATTCATCTTAACTAGATGCAGTTACTTCATTTTTCGACTTCATCTATTCGCAGCATATTGTTCATTATACTTCAATGATTTCCCCAATAATACTTGATTGTTGAAGTTAAAAATCATCCTGCATTGGCTTCTTACAGCGCAGAGCATTGGTACTTAGAGAACTCACGTTCTTGTACCAAGTACAAAACACCCATTGTCAGTACAACAGTAACCCTCTTACTTCCAACTTGCCGACTTTGGCTTTGAGGTTCCACAGCTATTTGTCACACTAATCTGCTTGCCACACTTATGGTTTGTTATGCCAGTTTAAATCTGAACATGACTGTCGCTAAATATCATTTTCTTTCCGATGACTGGACAAGGTTTCCTGGAATCATTTAGTGCCTAAAATTCTACAATCCCCAGTCTGGATTTGCGAAGCCTAAAGATATGGAGGTCCATCATACATCAGTGGTAAGGATATGAACATTAAACCATTTCTCCAATAAAAAAGGACACAAAGTGCTGGAGTAACTCAGCGGTTCAGGCAGCATCTTTGGAGAACATGGAAAGGTGACGTTTCGGGTTGGGACCCTTTTTCAGTCTCATGATACTTCACCGATCTACTGTCAAGGAAAGAGCGTTCACGTAGCGACCCTGTTTCCACCAATCTTTTCACCACCACGCACAAGAAGCACAGGAAACGACAAGACAGACACCATTGTATGCAGATGCCCAGAAGTGTGTTCAGCTCTGGCTGAACAACTTCTAATCTTGTGTGTGGACTCGATAAGAAAGAAGAACCTATCTACTGTATATTCATTTGACCTATTCAGAAACGTCACCTGTCATGTTCTCCAGAGATATGGCCTGATGTGCTGAGTTACTCCAGCACTTTGCATTTGTTTTGTAAACCAGCATCTGCAGTTCCTTGTGTCTCCAGTATTCACTTTAAACTCGTTGTTAAAGATTGCGCTTGCTGTGATACTATCTAGTCAGTCACTTAAAAGTATTCATTAAAATCTATTTTTTTTACATTCTGTATTAACACCCGATTTTTCATCATATGTTCATGAACATAAATATGTAACATCCTTTGGAAAAATATCAGATACAACACATACAGATTCAATAAAATACTGGATTTAAAAAAATCTAATTTAATCAAACCTTTTTTTTGCTATCACACATTTGATGTATTCCTTTTGAAAACTATGCTATTTGCCATTTTGTCTTTTGAAAGCTTGAAGCATTGAATTAATTCTTAGGCCTGATCAAATGGTCTTGTGTCACATCATCAGTAACATCATAGAAATGACAGTTACAGGTCCCAATGCTAAATGCATTTCATTTTAATAGATGCAGCCCTTTACTAAAATTCACTGCCTTAAAAATCTTGGTCCCATATGACTAGAAGTTTTTTTTTGCTTGACTCTTAATTTAAACTGCACTCAAAATAAAGTCCTCCTTGAGTGTTTTTCTCCTGAATGCTAATGTAGATCTACAGTATGTGAAAGGATTTCTTGACTTTTGATGACAATTTTCTTCATGAAATGTTACACAATACTTATTTTTGTACCACGGCCTTTCTTACGTTACTTAAACAACCATTTTTAATTAAACTACCCTTGAGCTAAAATCAATGTTTTCCATTTGATTTCCATCACCTTCCTGTACAGATGAAAGTCTTATCTTCTTGTCCACATCTGCCATCTAGTGGTGGTGAGGCTTGTGCTAAATATTAACATCATCTTCAATGGCTGTTTAGGATTTCATGGCCAAATCTCCTAAGATTAGCTTTTAAATTTACATTTCTCTTTGTTACGCGACTTTAAAAATTCACAGGATTTACAATCAACTTTAGCGATCTCCTCAGAAACCACAAAATAGTTCAAAATGTTGGTAAAATTACGACTGAGCAAATATAACACAAGCTGGCATTTGCAAACTTTCTACCTCTCCTGCATTGCACATTTATTTTTATAAACCCATTGTTAAGCAATACCAATTATAATTTACCAAGGGATTTAATGTAACCCTTGGCAGGTCTCGAAAAGTCTGAAACTATGCCAGCAATAACAAATTAAGGTTTTTGAAAAGTAAAAAAAGACATATTTGGATTGCCACATTCCTGCTGCTAATTGATGCTATCACAAATATGCAGCGATTCTTAGCACAGTGAAAAAACCTTCAAGTCAGGAAACAGACAAACAATTGGAAATGGCTATTATTAATTCTTTGAATTCTGAAATTGGCCCTTTAAAACAAGATGCTAGCACTTAAGTGGGCAGCTTTTGTGCATCCACATTCTGATGTTTTAGAAAACATAATTTAGGTGGAGAAGTCAAAGATATTCCAAGAGTTACGCATGAGAAAATAACTCCACATATCCAAACATATCCTGTTCGAAACCTAAGCCATTGAGAGTTTGACCCTGAGAGAAATGATTGACCTCACAGGATATGTTCAAGGTTAAAGGTTATTCTCAACTTATAGAACATGTCAAAGGCAACATATCTGATTGAAGTCCTCTGATCACCCTGAGGTCAAATACAAAACCATGTATCGAGAAATATGGGAATCAGATTCAAAATTTTCATCTTAAATAGCTCTTAACCAGATAACAAATGTTACAGGAAATGCTCTGCTCCCTTCAGCATCTATTTTTCTTGATAGATGTGGATCTAAACATCTAAAATGAAAAATAAATCTTTAAAAAAAATCTACATCTAAAAAGAAAAATAGTTTTTTTTTAAATCCAAATCTAAAACGAGAAATAGATATCTTTTAAAAATCCACATCTCAAAAGAAAAATAGATGTTTTTAAATATCCACATCTAGAAAGAAATGTAGATGCTGAAGAGATCAGATTATTTCCTGAAACATTTTTTTAAATCCACTACATAAAATTGAATGCTTAAGAGTCCTATTATTAATAATGTTTATCATTTGAATTATGCAAAGTGCACAGTGAGGTTAATGAATGTAAAAATAACTGACAAAGAGAACTGTTATATTTGTTACACGACTTAAAAATTCCCATTATTTACAATCAACTTTAGTGTACTTCCCAAAAGCAACAAAACAGCTCAAAATGTTGTGAGGGAAGTGGGCAGCAACAGTAGTTTACATGCTTGAACTGGTGACACAGTTCTTAGCACCAAATAAAATGGACATTATTTACTATCCAGGTTTAAAGTTAGTAAAAGCACGCAATTTTTAATGCATGGGTTAAAATATTCATTTCCTAACTCCACCTATCCTCACAGGATTATTTTTGCTGGCATACAAAGCACATACAAAGGTGGATGTCCTGCCATATTAAATCAAAATTCTCGTTTCAGTCTTGCATTTCAAAAGGCCGTCATAGCAGAGCTCCTCTCCATTTGACATCAACACACAGCCATTTTCATCATGAGTTACTGAGTAGCAATCACAAGGCAGAATCTGGCCACTTTGTTTCACATCCTAGGTCAGGAACACGGGTCCCCACTAACATTATTTAATTAAACACAAAGCAAATGCGATCGTTTGACAGGATAAGTTAATCTATTCCGATGCATAATGATTCTGGCAACATTTGAGATATTATAGAGGTATATAAAATCATGATAGGAATAGATAGGGTAGATGCACAGACAGAGTCTCTTGCCCAGAGTAGGGGAATTGTGAACCAGAGGACACAGGTTTAAGATGTAGGGGGAAAGATTGAATAGGAATCTGAGGGGTAACTTTTTCACACAAAGGGTGGTGGGTGTATGGAACGAGCTGCAAGATGAGGTAGTTGAGGCAGGGGAATTGCAATGTTTAAGAAACAATTAGACAGGTACATGCATTGGACAGGTTTGGAGGGATATGGGCCAAATGCATAGAGGTGGGACTAGTGTAGATGGGACATATTGGTTGGTGTGGGCAACGTTTCATCTATAGTGAAATTAATTACGTCTAAATTTATGAAGGGCCTGAGTTATAGGGAGAGATTGAGCAGGCTAGGACTTTATTCCTTGGGGCGTAGGAGGATGAGGTATGATCTAATAGAGATGTACAAGATCATGAGAGGAATAAATAGGGTAAGGAGCTATGGAGCGAGCTGCCAGAGGAAGTAATTTAGGCAAATACTATCACAACATTTAAGGAACATTTAGAACATGGGTTGGCTGGGTTTAGAGGGATATGGGCCAAACCCAGGCTGGTGGGACTAGTGCACATGGGGCCTGTTGGTTTTGCATGGGCAAGTTGGGCTGAAGGGCTTGTTTCTGGGCTGCAGGGCTCTATGACTCTACAACAATATCATAGTTTTACTCATTTAAATTGCTTCGTTCCCTTTTAGTTTCCTTCACTCAGACCAGTCCTTGTCTAAGTTTCTCAACACCCTAGAAAGTCTGAGATAGAGTGGATGTGGAGAGGATGATTCGACTGGTAGGAGAGTCTAGGACCAGAGGGCACAGCCACAGAATAAAAGGACATACCTTTAGAATGGGGATGAGGAGAAATTTGTTTGGCTAGAGGGTGGTGAATCTGTGCAATTCATTACTTCAGCTAGCAGTGGAGGCCAAGACATTGGGTGTAATTAGAGCAAAAAATTACAAATTCTTGGTTTGGGCAGCACAGTGGCACTGCAGTAGATTTGCAGGAGTTTGTACTGTATGTTATCCATGTAACCACGTGGGTTTTCACCGGGTGCTCCAGTTTATCCCACATCCCAAAGATATGCAGGTTTGTAGGTTAATTGGTTTCGGTAAAATTGTAAATTGTTCCAAGTATATAGGATAGTGTTAGAGAACAGGTGATTGATAGTCGTTGTGGACTTGGTGGGTCGAAGGGCCTGTTTCTGCGCTGTATTTAAACTCTGAGGTCCAAACTCTAATGCTAAATAAAAAGGACTAGAATATTTTGCATTTTCTGCTCTTATACAAATGATTGAGCCATGCAGCTCTGAAACAGGTCCTTTGGTCCATGCCGACCATGATGCCCCATCTCAACAAGTCCCACCTCCCCGCATTTGGTCCATATCCCTCAAAACCTTTCTTATCCACGTACCTGTCCAAGTGTCTTTTAAATGGTGTTACAGTACCTGCCTCAACTACCTCCTCTGGCAGCTGGATCTCAGTATTCACCACCTTCTGAGCGAAAAAGGTTGCCCTCCATGTTCCTATGCCGCTCTCACCTTAAACCCATGTTTAATTAGTTAAAAGGTTCCTTTTATTTTAAACTTGTCCATCACCTACCATCGGACACATTTTTTATTACTGAAAAAATAATTCCTAATTTACACGTGATGGGCTTACAGCTATTAAATGTTAAATCTGTTATTATCATGATATTTCTAGGATTCTTATTAATATTTAATATTGATATGCTGCCATCAATTAACGTTGTTAATGGACTATTACTGTCACATGTACCGAGATACTGTGAAAAATAGTTTTGCGTGCTATCCAGACTAATTATATCATACACAAATCCAATCAAACCATACACAAGTACAACAAGTAGTGCAAAGAGAAAGATACCAGCGTGCAGAATATAGTGTTACAGCATAATTGTGTTACCGTAACAGAGACAATGTCCAATGTTCGCAATGTGGAACAGGTGAATCGGACAGTACCCTAGCTTATGGAAGGACCTTTCAGAAGCCTCGTAACAGAGGGGGAGAAGCTGTTTCTGGCTTCTGTACCATCTGCTGGAAGGGAGCAGAGAGAAAAAGGAATGACTGGGGTGGGAAAGGTCTTTGATTATGTTGATTGCTTTTCCGAGGCAGCGTAATGTGTAGATGGAGCTGCTAGTAAGGATGATGTGATGATACGAGGCAGGTTGGAAGATCAGGACTACATTGCAGCTTATGAACCGACCATTCAGTGGATGACAACAGCGGGGAAGAAGCCGTTCCTGAATCTTTCTCACACCAGTCATTCCCACTTCTTCCTGCTCCCATCATGCATCTCTATCTCTAAACTATACTCATCTGCATCTCTAAACTAAACTAAACATCAAGGACAGCACCAAACATTTGCGCCTTAAAAGTACAAACTATGGAAAGACATGTGAAGTTGACATTTTCCTCATTGTGTCACGCTTCCTGAATTTGTAATTAAAACTAAAGAATTGTAAGCAAATTTTGATTTTTTTATCCAGTCAAAGTCTCTCATATATTTGTGGAATGAAGTGTATCACTAATATATAGAATGGCAGTGGCATGGTGGCACAGCGGTAGAGTTGCTGCCTTACAGCATCAGAGACCCAGGTTTGATCCTGACTAATGGGTGTTGTCAGTATAGAGTTTATACATTCTCCCTGTGACCACCTGGGTTTTCTCCGGGTGCTCCGGTTTCCTCCCACACTTCAAAGACGTACAGGTTTGTAGGTTCATTGGCGGCTGTAAATTGTAAATTGCCCCTAATGTGTAGGATAGTGCCAGTGTAGAGGGTGATTGCTCCTCTGCGCAAACCCGGTTGGAGATACCGGGAGCTCAGCGCAAACCCGGTTGGAGATACAGCGCCGTTTCTGCGTTTATCTCCAAAGTCTAAAGACAGCTCACTGATGCTACCAGTGATACGTGGTGGGGGGGGGGGGGGGAGTTCCTGGCACGCTGCTTATTTGTGAATGGTACATAAACTGAACCTCATCAAAATTATCTGCATCATTTACTGACACTTACCACAGTTCAGAAAGCTTCCCGTTATCTATGCTATGTCAAACCTGTTCAAGGTGTAACCAAAATCAAAAAAATGTCCAAGATCATAAAACAGTATTGTTAAAGCACAAGAACAGAAAACTGCCTTGAACATTGAACATAGAATAGTACAGCAGAGGGACAGGCCCTTCTGCCCACAGTGCTCGTGCTAAACAAATCTCCTCTGTCTGCACATGATCCATATCCCTCCATTCCCTGCATATCCATGTGCCTATCTAAAAGCCTCTTAAATGCCACTATTATATCTGCCTCCACCATCACCCCTGGCAGGACTTTCCAGGCATTACCACATGTGTGTAAAGAAACTTGTCCTGCACATTTCCTTTAAACTTTGTCCCTCTTACATTAAAGCTATGCCATCTAGTTTTTGACAATTCCACTCAGGACATCTCCGTTAAGGATCACAGATTTAGCTTCTGTGTCCAAATCACCATCTGAAGTTTTCGCATCATTTTGCACATCAAAAAGCAACAATTATGTTAATTCCATCTTTTTTTTAGGAATCTAAACATAGTCAAAATTTTAGATGATGGATGATTGCTGAGGCCTCATATTTGCTAATAATACTTTTGGCTCCTGTGAGAATATCCACATGCTGCCATTAATTTTGCTTTTAAATCATCTGCAATGTTCACATCACATGCGCTGATTTCACTACCAACAGTACTCCAAAATGCATCACTTGAGAAATCCGTGGTCAGCCAAACTCCTTACTTTTATGATGCCAAATGCAGTTATGGGTCAAAGGCAATTGGGACTAGCTTAGATGGGCATCTTGGTCGTCATGGATGAGTTGGCCGAAGGGCCTGTTTCTGTGCCATATAACTATAAATGGGGCTTCCCTCCGTAGATAGCCTGGTCTACAAGGGAGATGCTGATCAGACAAAATCCTACAGGTTGAAGCCTCAATGACTAACTGGATGGGAGTTAGATTGGTCAATTTTGTGGTTATCCGTCAGATGTGACACTTCCAGCATAACCATCTTTGACTGAGACAGTCTGGAGCTGGACGCAGAGTGGGAGGGGAGGACGAGGTGAGTGGGGCGAGGTTAATGGTGTGAGCAGGTCATGTCTCTCTCTCTGTTTGCAGGAGGGTGGATGGTATTTATCAAGTCTCCCTGCTTGTGGACATGGAGTTAAATTCCTCTTCCCCTCTTTATGAAGAACATAGAACAGTACGGCACAGGAACAAGCCCTTCAGCCCACAATATTTATGCAGAATATGATGTCAAGTTAAACTGATCCCATCTACCTGCACAAGATCCATACCTCTCCATTCCCTGAACTTCTATGTGCCTATCCAAAAGCCTCTTAAACACAACTATCACATCTGCTTCCACCACCACCCCTGGCAATGCGTTCCAATGCGCCCCACTACTCTCAGTGTATAAAAATTTCCCCGCACATCTCCATTAAACTTTCCCCATCTCACCTTATAGTTATGGCCTCTAGTGTTGGGCATTTCCCCCCTGGAAAAAAAGTTCTGACTGTCTACACTCTCTATGTCAAAGGGTCCTGACCCGAAACGTCACCTATCCATGTTCTCCAGAGATGCTGCCTGAACTGCTAAGTTACTCCACTTTTTGTTCTTCGCACGATTCCAGCCTCTGCAGTTCCTTGTGTCTCCTCTCTCCCCCTTGCCCACATGTTGATCGTAAATCCCATCAACTCTTTAAAAACAACTGTAATGTCCAGGTTCAGGAGCAGCTTCTTCCCCACATCCATCAGGCTATTAAACACTACAACCTCCAAATAGGCTCTGGACTACATATTCATGGGGACATTATTTTTGACTTTGCACTACTATTGTCTATTTATTTTTTTTGTTGGTTTTTCTTTATGTATACTGAACTTTTTTTGTTTATTATGGGTTTTATAGAGCAATATGTTGACATGTTTGCTGTGCTGCTGCAAGTAAGAATTTCATTGTTCCGTTTCAGGACATATGACCATAAAACATTCTTGGCTATAAATGAACTAATGGTGGCCTCTCCACAACATATAATATAAACTAACCCCCTTCTCACAAGCAAGTTTGTCTGAAGAAGGGTCTCGACCAGAAACGTCACCCATTCCTTCTCTTCAGAGATGCTGCCTGTCCCGCTGAGTTACTCCAGCATTTTGTGTCTATCGTGGTCATGTAAAGCTGGATGTGGGTAGATTCGGTTTCTGATCCAGACGTTTGCCATTTAGCCTCTGTTACATCCCACTTGCAAATGGAAGTTAAGATTCTACCCAGTTACTGCCTCCCTGAATTAAATATTAAATCACAATATAACATGACGAAGGAACCGCGCCATAAGATTACTCAACATTTGTTTAAGTCTGGCTCCAACCTTGAGGAACGCAATGGGTCAGGCAGCATCTGTGGAGGGAATGGGCAGATGCCAGTTTGAGTCAGACTCGAGAAGGCTCCCGACCTGAAATGTTGTCTGTCCATACCCTCCACAGATGCTGCCCGACCCGTTGAGTTCCTCCTGCACTTTGTGGCTCGCTCAAGATTCCATCAACTGCAGTTCCTTGCATCTCCATTTAAGGTCTTGCTTCTTATTCCTTCTGCCACAAAATTCTTATGAGACCAACCATGGGGGAAAAGTGAGATTTTACTTCGGAGTCACGTGAGTGACTACGTGAAGAACCCGCTTACGACGCATGCGTGTCATATCGCTACACGCATTCGAACTCGTCATCGCTGGAGGAAGGACGTTCCTCCAAATCGGCAATGGGTTGAACCTGCAACAGGAACGTAAGGGAACTTCGTTTTTCTTTACTTACCCTTTTTTATCTAGAAGGCTGATGAAGCTGGCTGGGGAGAGTCTGCAGATTTGCAGGCAGCCAGCAGCGGCCGGGGCCCGTTAATTGCTTTTAAACAGGAACGGAGCCGACTTTAGCGCTAGGACAACGGTCGCTGGAGCAGTTTTCCCGACAACCCGGAAACAGCCCCACAAGTCGTTTAGTGGATTTAATAATTCATGGGTCCGAGGGGCTGGAAGGTGCGGAACTGGCGCGTTAACAGGGGTTCCGCAGGTCTAAAAATAGCGGCGAGCGGTCAGTGCCCGGGAGCACTGAGTACACGTTGGACCCGCTGGACCCGCTGGAGCACCACAGAGGCGCGGGGGGGGGGGGGAACAGACAGCAGCAACAGGCTGAACTCCCGTTATGGGAATAGCTGTGCCAGACTTACCCCCCCCCCCCCCCGACTTTTGCTCCCGTTTTTTCGCGCCCGACTTTTGCTCCCGACTTTCCCTCCCGATTTTTGCTCCCAACTTCGCTCCCGCGCCGGCCCCGGCTGGTCGGGAGAGGTAGGCATAATCAGAGTCGTTGACTTCGAGGAGTCCGACTCTGAATAGCCGCGAGCGACCAGTGCCCGTGCGCACTGGGGGTCGGTTGGAGGGGTTTTAGGAGCAGCCACGAGCGGACAGAGCAGCAGGGAGCGAGAGGCACAGCAACAAATGTCGACACCACCATCTCCCAATAAGGGAGCGAGTGCAAATCACACCAAAACGGGTGGAAGAAAGAAAGAATCAGCACCACCATCTCCGAAAAGGGAGTGAGTGCAAATCACACCAAAACGGGTGGAAGAAAGAAAGAATCAGCACCACCATCTCCCGAAAGGGAGCGAGTGCAAATCACACCAAAACGGCTGGAGGAGCTCCTCCATGGTGGCAGTCCCAGAAATATGGAGGCTACCCACAGTGGGCAAAAGGTAAGTCCCACAGCGGTACCCCGTGTGGGGCCGCAAGATATCTCTTACTCCTCGGAGGAGAGTGGGCAGGACCAAATTTGGTCAGACCCTGACCAAGGCACAGGTTTACATAACCCTGAAGGAGGGGAGAAAGTGGGCTCTGCATTTCACCCTGTGTAGGAAATGGACAGAGCAACGCGTAGAAAGGCTGTAAAGAAGCTGCAGGACGTCAGTGGCGAAGGTGCCGGGGACCTGCAGCAGCAGCCGCCGGCACAGGCAACTTGTATGGAGACATCAGCTGTGCCGGATTTAAACCCCGCGCCGGGAAAATCAAATCCTAGACCGGGCGGGAAGGCAAAGCGCAAAGTACATCACTGCGAAAGTGATGTGGAGAAACAGCCTCCGGATAATACTTACCGATACCGAAGTAAGGATGAGCAGCTGCAGGATATAGCGCAGCCAGTAGCGGCCACTTTCGCGGAGCTGGGAAACCGGTACGAGTGGCTGCAGCATGTTCGGCCGTCAGCGACAGGTGCCGGGGAGTACCGGGACTGCGAGCAACGGCACAATTATATGGGGCGGCCGGGAGCGACCAGTGCCCTTAGGCATGGGGACCGGCTGCGGCAAAAACCGCGTGCGACTAGTGCCCGAGAGCACGAAGGTCGGCAGGAGCGGTTGGATAAAAGTACATGTCTACACATCACCTGCAAGCCAATACCTTTGCTGAGGTGTTGGCAAGACATTTACCTCCGGGAAATTGTGGGGCTCTGAATGTGGCCAGTGTTAACTGAAGTATTTGGAGACACGTTGGTCAGGATGCTGGCTTCAAATCTGACCAGTTAGCCTTACTCACAGGTGTGCTTTTGTTCCCCTGAAACAGACATTATTGGAACAGACATTACTGTGTAATCCTGAGATGGGAATGCTATCTATCAGGAATTGTATTGGACTGCTGGATCCTTTAGTCTTAGCAGTAACCAAAAACATAACAGGACAAGGTATTGAACCGAAAGAAAGTTCTAAAGTCCTATCAGCGGGATATTAACGGCCGCACTATTAGAAATAAACATGACACTACTTCACCAGGATGCACTGGCCTTATATGCAAACCTGGAACCTCCCAAACCACTGATATAGAATGTGGAGGTATTCATTACTTGCTCCTTAGTTCAGCATGTACTGAACTGAACGTCATTCAGACAAGAAGCAACAAATTGAAGCATATAATATCAGACATTATCTAATTCTGAACGCAGTCACGCGTCATTCAAACAATTTATGGGTCATTCTGACAGGCTAATGAAGTAACCGACTGACGCCACTATGGCGCTAGATGTGGGTACATTTGTTAGGCATGGTCATAACCTAACATTAACAGTGACCAGTTTTATGGACACCGGGAGTAGTATGTCAACTATGGGTAGAAACTTACCGACACCACGTGACTATCTGGCCAACTCTATTTGTAAATTGAAATGAATTCTTATTTTATTCAGACATTTAGGTCTGAACGAAATGATATTGCCTGCAGCCATATAAGATTATAAACAACGGTGGTAGAAGGCAGAACCATTCATCACCATCCATCATAGACCTAACTTACTGGTTCTTTCTAGCAACATGGAGAGTTACCCATGTTACTATCTATATTAACCTATTTATTGTACAATTGAAAGCACCTCTTGTACACCTAGGACTGACGGACCATAGGCGGAATCTTTTCAGCAGGTCGCAGACAGTCCACTCATTCAACAGTACTTGGTATTCTCTAGAAATAGGAAGTACGTTCATAACTATTATCACCCACAGATCTATAAACAGCCATCTGTTCTGGAATTCCTGGCAAGCCTCCATTACGATGAGAAGCTTAGTCATAGTACCATAATTGCGCCAGGAGTGCTCTGTCTACATACCTGTCGAAAGTACAGAGCGACATTCTGTGGGGACACACACACTGGTAACAAAACTCATTAAGGGCATGTTAAAATTAATCCCCAAGAACTAGGTACATTCATATATGGGATGTGAGTTTTGTACTGACCAAGTTAAGAAACTGGTCTCCAGCTACAGCTCTGTCATTACAGAAACTGACTATGTAAACAGTCATGCTGATGGCCTTGGTCACGGCGCAAAGAGTCCAGTCACTACAGAAACTAAGGCTGGACAACATGATGATTTCATCAGGGAATTAAACCTGTCACATCAATCAAAGGGTCAAACCGAACAGACAGGGGTCAGCAGGCCTAAAAACAAAGTACAGAGCCTATACGACAGATGGTCGTTGCTGTATTATAACTCATTTACTATCATACATGAAGTATGCTAGATCATCAGAGGGAAGAAATGTCACGTTTATCAGCTACTAATAGCCACTCAAAACAGTGACAGTCCAGATCATCTCTAAATGGCTAAGCTAGTCCTGACAAAGGCTGGAGTGGACTCTAAGGAGAAATTAAATCTTACTCCATCAGGGCTGCAGCTACATTGGCAGCTATGAAGCTGGACGTACCAATGGACAAAACCCTCAAGACAGTAGAATGGTCAACGGAGGAAACTATCCAACGACTTTATAACAAACCAGTTATTGAACCTGGAAGAATTGCAGAAACAATTTTAAGTTCTGCATATAATTCACCGCATAAATAGGGGCAATAATTGGAATTAATATTTTACAGTTGGGTTTCAATATCGTATTATGTTTAATGATGTTAACATCATTCTCCCCACAACCAAGGCAGTTGTGAAGCATGGACTCGTTCCACGGCATGAGGTCACAGAGCTTTGAAGTCTTCACGTAGTCACTCACGTGACTCCGAAGTAAAATAGTAAGATTAAATGAGAACTTACCAGTTTGAAGTTTGATCTGTATTTTATGAGGAGGAACGTTGAGGGAATACGTGCCCTCCGCTCCCAGCCTCGATTAGTCATATCTTAAACTGGTATCTCTTTGATAATCTTACTATATTAGGTCATTATAGTGTTTCTGTGACCTTACACCGCTGCTTTGAAGGATGACACGCATGCGTCGTAAGCGGGTTCTTCACGTATTCCCTCAACGTTCCTCCTCATAAAATACAGATCAAACTTCAAACTGGTAAGTTCTCGTTTAATCTTACTATTCTTTTGCATTCATTAAGCTTCCTATTAAAATGGAAACTCCTATTTATTATAACTATAAAAGCCGCCTAGTACCAGTTAACCATAAATGTCACCTCATATCTGTTTTGCTTGCTGACATAAACTGTATTAATCTATGGAAATTAAGGAGCGTTCTGGATATATCTCTACATACAAACCAATCTTTCCACAGTTCATCAGGATAGGACAGTTTCTTCCCAGCTGTTATTAGGCAACTGAACCATCCTATCAACAACTAGAGAGGGGTCCTGAGCTACCATCTATATCATTGGAGACCCTCGGACTATCTTTGATCGGACTTTACTGGACTTTATCTTGCACTAAACATTATTCACCATTATTTATTTTATTATGTATCTGTACACTTGTCTTTCCGCTGACTGGTTAGCATGCAACAAAAAAGCATTTCACTCTATCTTGGTACACGTGACAATAAACTAAACTCACAAATTAAAGAGCTGTTATGTTTTCTATGGGTTTTACTCATTGTTTATCTCTCTCTGTGTGGCTGGGAAATGGAAGGCGGAAGAAGGTAAGCAGTGGGCGACGAAATTCAAGATTCTTTGGATTTCAATCATGCTCACCACAGAATTGGGGTCCATGTTTCTATGGGAAGAGTTTGAATGGTTAATAATTATTGATACTTACTGCTAATACAGACACCCCGGCCATGGTGTTGGGCTTGGGGCCTGTGTTGAAGTGTTTCTGTAACTTTCCAGCTACGGAAAGCTGGTACTCATTCTCTGGTAACCCATCGTCCTAAATCAAGAGAATCAAAAATAACGAGGGGTTATTCAAAGAAAATACCTGTTTGTACTGACATAATGCAACATTACATTGTATATGTATTGTAATATGATATAATATAATGACAATCATGTTTTGCCTATCCACTAACGCAACAAAAGCTTTTCACTGTACCTCGGGACACATGACAATAACATAAATTTGTAATATAATACGTAATATAATATACCATGAGAACCTAGGGGGACCCAGCGGGGGGCTGCCGAGATCGAAAGGGGACCCGGTGAGAGGGGCCAGCGGGGGGGGGGGGGGGGGGGGTGTGGCGCCTTCTGCCATGTATGGCGATAGACTTGGTTCATCACTGTGAGGGAATAAGACTAATAGCCCTGTCCCACGGTACGAGTTCATTCCAAGAGCTCTCCCGAGTTTAAAAAAATCAAACTCGTGGTAAGCACGGAGAATGAACGTAGTGGGTACGTCGGAGCTCAGGGACATCTCTTACCGGCTCATGATGCGAGCGGCAGGTACTCGGGAAGAATCGCTAACGGCAGGTAAGCACGGGAAGACTCATAAGGTTTTTTCAACATGTTGAAAAATGTCCACGAGAGCCCCGAGTACCAACAAGTGGCCATTACTCCGAGTTCGAATCAGGGCAAACTCGGGAGAGCTCTTGGAATTAACTCGTACCGTGGGACAGGGGTTTTACTTTTTATAAGTCGGTCAGCGCCAGAAACGTGGCAACTCTGTGTTCTGCCCAGGTACGTTTTGCTGTATGATTTTACTGGGTTGTATGCAACAACAAAGAATTTCACTCTACCTAGGTACATGTGACAATAAAGTAACTCACTTCCCCTCACCGACACACCTACACCTCAACTAATCCCCTCGCCTCACTAAACCTCTCGCCTCGACGATATCTCACTACCAAACCGACTAAACTGTACCTCACTAAACCTCGCCCCTCAAATAAACCTCACACCTCATCTCACACCTTAACCCCACCTCAACTTAACTATACCTCCCACCTCATGACTAAACTCCACCTCATACCTAATCCGCGCCTTGACTAATCGCCGCCTCTCTCCCGCTATTTACAGCCCCCCCCTTTGGTGGCGCCTCACATGAACAGAATGGTTCCAAACAGGGGGGCAGGGCCGATCGCGGAGAACAGTGCAAGCGCATTGCCCAAGAGAGCCGGTGGGAGGGGAGGGTTGCACGCAAGCTGATGTTGACATCGAGCCGGAGATCCGTCCCTCCCACCCGTGGCACCCGCAGCCCCTCCCTGCGGAAGCGGGAGAGAGGCGGTGATTAGTCGAGGCGGGGATTATGTGTGAGGTGGGAGGTTTATTCGAGGCGAGGTTTAGTGAGTTGAGGTTTAAGTGTGAGGTGAAGTTTAGTCGAGGTGAGGGGTTTAGTCGAGGTGAAAAATCAGATTTATGTTTAGGAAAAAAAAAAATCGGAAGAATATCTGGACTAAAGTCGCTTCTGGGGCCCCTCCGGAATTAGGGGCTCTGGAGCTTGAGCTTCATTAGTTTCATAGTAGATCAGCCCCTGGGTGAGTAGCTGGAACACATTACCTGGTGTGCTTGGGGAGCCAGATATAATAGTGGTGTATAAGAGGATTTTGGATAGGCACATGGATATGCAGGGAATGGAGGGATTTGCACTATGTCCAGGCAGATAAGAGTTGATCTTGGCATCATGTTCAGCACAGACATTGTGGACTGAAGGGCTTGTTCCAGTGCTGTACGGTTCCATGTTTTACATGTCCAGTGGTATGAAGTTAGACACAAAATGCTGGAGTTACTCAGCGGGACAGGCAGCATTTCTGGAGAGAAGGAATGGGTGACATTGTAGGTCGAAACCCTTCTTCAGACTGAAAGTCAGGGGAGAGGGAAACTGGAAATATGGAAGGGTACACTGAGGATGTAAGGTGTGAAAATGACAGATCAAAGCAGACGATAATCAGGGAAGTGTAGGATAGTTCATTGTTGGCTGAGGGGAAGGTGACAATGAGGCATACAAAACTTTAAATTAATCAGGACGGTGAAATGACATTGATTTCTCTAATTTTCTCCAGAGATGCTGCCTGACCTGCTGAGTTTAGTTTAGTTTAGGTTAGAGATACAGCATGGAATCATGCGCGTCGGCCCACTGAGCCCATGCCGACCAGCAATCCCCGGACACTGGCACTATTCTACACACACTAGGGACAATTTATTATTTTATTGAAACCAAATTAACCTACAAACCTGTACATCTTTGGAGTGTGGGACCCTGGGAAAACCCTTGTGGTCACAGAGAGAACGTACAAACTCCGTACAGACAGCTCCCATAGCCAGGATATAACCTGGGTCTCTGGCGCTGTAGAGCAGCAACTCTACCACTGTGCCACCATGCTGGACCTTGCCCCCCAATCGACACAATTATTGTTCAATTATTGAACTGTCCCTCCAGCCAATGAGAGGAAATATATTTCAATCATAAAAACTGAAGTAAGACATTCTAACGAAGCCATCACTAAGATAACTCAGAAGGCCATAATAGACAATCAGCAATCGAGGCTTACATTCACCCAGGGATGATCCAGTAACTGCTGTGCAGAATATCGCTGTTCTATTTCAACCTGAAGCATCATGGTGATAAGATCCTGAAAATAAACATCCATCTGGTTCATTAAATGTTTTCTTGCAAAGATTAAGAACAATTATTTTTCTTATGTATCAATACACTGTAAATGGATTGATTGTAATCATGTACTGTCTTTCTGCTAACTGGTTAGGACTCAACAAAAAACTTTTCACTGTACCTCAGTACACGTGATAATAAACTAAACTGACTGAACTGAACGATAGGTGTGGAAATCATCAGTAAGCAATCATTCTTCATTCCAACATAACAGATCTGCTATTATTCATAATGAGATTCATTCAGTATCGATAGAGAATTACATTTGATTCTACTCAACAATGGCATCAATGCCATCAGCCGCACTTTAGAGTCGCACAGCGTGGAAACAGGGCCCTCGGCCGAATCTGCACACACCAACCAACATGCCCCATCAATACTAGTCCCACCTGCCTGCGCTTGGACCATATCACTCTAAACCTATGCTATCCACGTATCCGTCCAATTGTCTCTTAAGCGTAACAATAGTACCTACCCCAACTATCTCTGGCAACTCATTCTATACATTCACCACCCTTTGTATAAAGATATTAGTTTATAGTTAGTTTGGGGCGGCAGAGTGGAGCAGTGATACAGTTGCTGCCTTACAGCACCAGAGACCGGGTTCGATCCTGACTACGCTTGCTGTCTGTACGTTTTCCCTGTGACTGGCATGGATTTTCCCCGGAAAGCTCTGGTTTCCTCCCACACTTCAAAGATGTACAGGTTTGTAGGTTAATTGGCTTGGTATAAATATAAATCGACCCTAGTATGTGTGGGAAAGTGTTCGTTTGCGGGGATCGCTGGTCGGCATGAATTCGGTGGGCCGAAGGGCCTGTTTCCGCACTGTATCATTAAACTAAAATAAACTAAACAGAATAATTTTGTTTAGAGATACAGCGTGGAAACAGGCCCTTCGGCCCACCAAGTCCACACTAACCAGTGATCCCCGTACACTAACACTATCGTACGCACTAGGGATAATTTACAATCTTTACCAAAGCCAATTAACCTACAAACCTGGACGTCTTTAGAGCGTGGGAAGGAACCAGAGCACCAAGAGAAAACCCATGCTCACAGGGAGAATGTACAAACTCCATACAGACAGCCCCCATAGTCAGGATTGAACCCGTGTCTCTGGTGCTGTAAGGCAGCAACTCTACCACTGTGCTACTGTGCTGTCCTGTTTACTAAGATTTGAAATACTGTTCAAAACCTATCTCAGCCAGTTAAATTTGATATAATTACCAATGGCGACACATTACATTTATTTTACCCAGAACAATTACATCCTGTCCTTTATTATAGATAAGCATTTCGGAAATCAGTATTAAAGGCAGTCAGGCCAGTCTGGTTTTGTATCCAGGTAAATGAATGTAATCAGGTTAATTATTGATTTATGATCACATCAGTGTCATCCCCATCATGGGATCAGTAATCATCCTGGGAAAATGGGAAGCAGCCACATTATTCCACTCACTCCTGAACTCTCTGCTCTCACTTAAATCAATGATGTTTGCACTGAACTATCCCATCAATTATTAATCAGCATAATGCTGCACCAAGCAATATTAAACTACAATAATAATACTTCTTGTAATTGGTTCGGGGACTTTTCTGCTTGTAAGGTTTTCTGAGGTGAGCGTAGTTCTTGAATTAAATTGTTCATAGTTCATAAGTCATAGGAGCAGAATAAGGTCATTCAGTCCATCGAGTCTACTCTGTCATTCAATCATGGCCATCTATTTTTTCCTCTCAACCCCATTCTCCTTCCTTCTCCCCATAGCCTTTGACACCCTTACAGATCAAACTTAAAGCACACGGTATTGGGGGTTCGGTATTGATGTGGATAGAGAACTGGCTGGCAGACAGGAAGCAAAGAGTAGGAGTAAACGGGTCCTTTCCACAATGGCAGGCAGTGACTAGTGGGGTACCGCAAGGCTCAGTGCTGGGCCCCCAGCTATTTACAAAATATATTAATGATTTGGACGAGGGAATTGAATGCAACATCTCCAAGTTTGCGGATGACACGAAGCTGGGGGGCAGTGTTAACTGTGAGGAGGATGCTAGGAGGCTGCAAGGTGACTTGGATAGGTTGGGTGAGTGGGCAAATGCATGGCAGATGCAGTATAATGTGGATAAATGTGAGGTTATCCACTTTGGTGGCAAGAACAGGAAAGTAGACTATTATCTGAATGGTGGCCGATTAGGAAAAGGGGAGATGCAACGAGACCTGGGTGTCGTGGTACAGCAGTCATTGAAAGTAGGCATGCAGGTGCAGCAGGCAGTGAAGAAAGCGAATGGTATGTTAGCATTCATAGCAAAAGGATTTGAGTATAGGAGCAGGGAGGTTCTACTGCAGTTGTACAGGGTCTTGGTGAGACCACATCTGGAGTATTGTGTACAGTTTTGGTCTCCTAATCTGAGGAAATACATTTTTGCCATAGAGGGAGTACAGAGAAGGCTCACCAGACTGATTCCTGGGATGGCATGACTTTCATATGAAGAAAGACTGGATAGACTCAGCTTGTACTCACTAGAATTTAGAAGATTGAGGGGGGTTCTTATAGAAACTTACAACATTCTTAAGGGGTTGGACAGGCTAGATGCAGGAAGATTGTTCCCGATGTTGGGGAAGTCTAGAACAAGGGGTCACAGTTTAAGGATAAGGGGGAAATCTTTTAGGACCGAGATGAGGAAAACATTTTTCACACAGAGAGTGGTGAATTTGTGGAATTCTCTGCCACAGAAAGTAGTTGAGGCCAGTTCATTGGCTATATTTAAGAGGGAGTTAGATGTGGCCCTTGTGGCTAAAGGTATCAGGGGGTATGGAGAGAAGGCAGGTACAGGATACTGAGTTAGATGATCAGCCATCAGGGCCGGCCTTAGGATGTGCGGGGCCCAATTGGGAACAATTTTGGTGGGCCCCAGGTTCCCAGCCAAGGTGTGTCAGCCCAGTTATTTAGTATATATTATGAAATTGTACACTAGGTGCTATGGATTATACACTGTGTGAATCTCTCCTGCTCCCTCCCGTTTGCCTGTCAGTAGCTCCGCTGGCTTCCAACCTTTACCGTAGCTGCTAATTATGTGATTGGACACAATGCCCTTGGAGACAGCGGCTGATTGGACGGGAGGAGACCTATTTGTTGATTGGACGGGAATTTTATGGCAAGCTGTTTGGTGATTGGATGCAACCCCCTTAGAGACAGCGTTTGATTGGCCGCCAAATAAAATTGTCAAATCTGTAACAAAAATCGCTGGTCGGTGCGAACTCAGTAGACTATCTGTTTGTATCTCCAAACTAAACAGTATAACATGCAGGTACATTCATTTAAAATTAAATTCAGTGATTATTTCACATGATTTCATACTATGTAAAGCTCAATATCTGACCAATTTCTGTTTAACACGTTTGGTCTGCCGTGAGCATTTTTCTCTCCTAAAACAGTTCATATCTAGCAAACCGATCAACGAACCAGACAGCAGTTGGACGCAGTCATGGAAACATAGAAAATAGGTGCAGGAGTAGGCTATTCGGCCCTTTGAGCCTGCACAGCCATTCAATATGATCATGGCTGATCATCCAACTCAGTATCCTGTACCTGCTTTCTCTCCATACCCCCTGATTCCTTTAGCCACAAGGGCCACATCTAACTCCCTCTTAAATATAGCCAACGAACTGGCCTCAACTACATTCTGTGGCAGAGAATTCCAGAGATTCACCACTCTCTGTGTAAAAAATGTTTTTCTCATCTCAGTCCTAAAAGATTTCCCCTTTATCCTTAAACTGTGACCCCTTGTTCTGGACTTCCCCAACATCGGGAACAATCTTCCTGCATCTAGCCTGTCCAACCCCTTAAGAATTTTGTGAGTTTCTATAAGATCCCCCCTCAATCTTCTAAATTTTAGCGAGTACAAGCCGAGTCTATCCAGTCTTTCTTCATATGAAAGTCCTGACATCCCAGGAATCAGTCTGGTGAACCAAGAATGTCCTTCCTCAGATTAGGAGCTCAAAACTGTACGCAATACTCCAGGTGCGGTCTCACCAAGACCCTGTACAACTTCAGTAGATCCTCCCTGCTCCTATACTCAAATCCTTTTGCTATGAATGCTAACATACCATTCGCTTTCTTCACTGCCTGCTGCACCTGCATGCCTACTTTCAATGACTGGTGTACCATGACACCCAGGTCTCGTTGCATCTCCCATTTTCCTAATCGGCCACCATTCAGATAATAGTCTACTTTCCTGTTTTTGCCACCAAAGTGGGTAACCTCACATTTATCCACATTATACTGCATCTGCCATGCATTTGCCCACTCACCCAGCCTATACGTCACCTTGTAGCCTCCTAGTTTAGAGGGGTTTAAACGGTTTAGAGACGTTTAGAGGGCTTCAGATGGGTTCAGATGGGTTTAGAAGTGTTCAGACGTGTTGTAGAGGGAAATGGGGGAGGGGGGGGGGGAGATAGAGGGGATTGAGAGGTGTTCAGAGGGTCCCAGAGGGGTTTAGAGACGTTATAAGCCCCCCGTGAGAAATTGTATTCCTCTGAAATTGAAGATAGACATAAAGCTGGAGTAACTCAGCAGGACAGGCAGTGCAGCGACTCTGGAGGGAAGACCCTTCTTCAGACTGAACTGAACTCTCGTCGGTGAGAGTACTTGTGATTGTCTGAAGAAGGGTCTCGACCAGAAACACAACCCTCTCCCCAGAGCCGCTGCCCGTCCCGCTGAGCCACCTTCAACTTCAGAGCCAAACAAAAAACACAGAGTGCTGGAGGAACTCAGCGGTCAAGGCGGCTGCCTCACCCGCTGGGTTTCTCCAGCATTTTTGTCTACCGCTAAACGTCAATGATTCCGGGAATGCTGAGGCAACAGGGTGAGAGAGCTAGAGAGAGACGAGATGGGGAGCGGGAGAGAGAGCGCGAGAGAGAGGGAGGGAGGGAGGGAGAGAGCAAAACACAGAGAGACACAACGTGGGTCGGTAGGTGAATGACTAACCTGCACACCAGGAAGAAGCCCCTTCTCGCGGTCCGGGGCCCTCACTCATGATGTTGAGTTTAAAGAAATTCTCAATGTGTCATCGATCTACATTCCTCAGTAAATGTAATTGTGTTTTAAACAAGTATTTATGACACCGCGTGAATTTTATTCAAAGGAACACGGCGTCATTAATACTCATTCAAAACACAATAACATTTACTGAGGAATGTGGATGGATGTAGATTGATATAACAACTTGTTAACTACTTCATGTTAAGAAGTGCTAACAGTACTAGTTAACAAATCGTTTGTGTCTGATGGCCGTGCAGCGGCTGTTATACATGGTCGTTTAAAAAAATAAATCTTTATTTAACAAAAAGAATTTGTATTTCCGTACGAAATACGGAACATTAGTGCGGGGCCCCCATTAGGCGCGGGGCCCAAATGGGGGCAATCGGTCAAATCGGCTTAAGGCCGGCCCTGTCAGCCATGATCATATTGAATGACGGTGCAGGCTCGAAGGGCCGAATGGCCTACTCCTGTACCTATTTTCTATGTTTCTATGTTTCTATCAAGAACTTATCAATCCACGTTTAAAAAATACCAATGACTTGGCCTCCACAGCGATCTGTGGCGATGAATTCCACAGATTCACCACCCTCTGCCTGAAGAAAATCCTTGATAAATCACATATATCAAGGCGATAGTTTGACCTGAGCTTTCCCTGAGCAAAGTGAAACCACATTAATGGAACATGGAACAGTACAGCCCAGGAACAGACCCTTTGGGCCACAATGTCCATGCGGACCCTGAAGCTAAGTGAAACAAATCTCCTCTGCCTGCAAGCGATCCATATCCCTCCATTCCCTGCACATTCATATGCCTATCAAACAGCCTCTAACACACCATTATTGTGTCTGCCTCCACCACCACCACCACCCCCTGGCAATGGATTCAACCACTCGTTTACACTGATCTAATCCAACTTTATTCTCTCCATATTGTTATCAACTTTCCCCAGATTCTACCTCTCAAATCCACACCATGGGTAATTTACAGAGGCCAATCACCTTACTAAACCACATCTCTTTGGGATGTGGGAGGAAACTGGAGGAAATCCATATGGTCACAGGGAGAACGTGCAAACTCCACACAGACAGTACCCGGGGTCAGGATCGTACCTGGGTCTCTGGCGCTGTAAAGCAGCAACTCTATCCACTGCGCCACAGGGGCAGCCACTACATTAAAAGGCCAGCACTGGCATTTGATCAAAGTGTCATCTATCTGCTCTATGTACCTCTTCGAGATGTCACTGCACAGTAGACAACTAACGACATTCAACTTATTTGCCTCGGCAAGATTTATGAGCAAATTATTAAAACACTTTGAAACCAAAACCTACTGTGCCTAGTTTTTGCCAACAAATATTCTATATATAGTCTTCTAGGTAGTTTAATCATCTTTAACCTTCATAACCTTGGAACAGGCACAAGCTTTGATGATAATTAAACACTCTTGATTCTTGGATGAGATAATATTGCATCTGGTGTAGATTCAAGGAAATGCAGATGCCGGTTAATGCACAAAAGGACACAAAGTGCTGGAGTAACAGGAGGCCAAGCATGCATCTCTGGAGAACATGGATAGATGTATCTGGTGTATGACTGAGCAGTATGTAACAGCATACAGGAGCTCATCTTACATGTTGTGACTTGTAAGTCGTTTGTCATAAGTCATTATGTTTGGAAGTCGGGTTTAGTTAAGAGATACAGTACAAAAATGGGCCCTTCGGCCCACCAAGTCTGTGCCGACCAGCGATTCCAGTATGCTAACATTATCCTACACACTAATAACAATTTACAATTGTTACCACAGCCAATTAACCTACAAACCTGTACCTCTTTGGAGCGTGGGAGGAAACCGAAGTACCTGGAGAAAACTTAAGCGGTCACAGGGAGAGCATATAAACTTCATACAGACAGCACCTCGTAGTCAGAATTGAACCTGGGTTTCTGGCGCTGTGAAGCAGCAACTCTACCGCTGTGCCACCATGCAAGCAGACCGTTACATTCACTGGGATAGCAGATGTTAGCAGATACTCACTTTTGCTGAGTCTGAAATATTTTCCCAGTAGGGAGATGGAAACTCCTGGTGTCCCATCAGTATCTGGTCAAACAGGACTTCCTGATCATTGCTTTGCCTGCAAAAAAACATTATCTTTTATTTAATGCTCCATTTTATATTTTTCTCTGGAAGATCTTAATATGTTTATTGCAATAGGAAGCCGAAGACACAAATTACTTAATATAAAGACGGCACATTGGTGCAGCGGGTAGAGCCGCTGCTTCACAGTGTCAGAGAACCCAATTCGCTTGATCCCAACCTGCAAACTCCACACAAAGGCCATTTTCCATGTTGTATCTTTCAATCAATCAAGAACAAGTGACCAATTCCAACATCAAGTTATGAAACAAAGTGCTGGAGTAACTCAGCGGGTCAGGCAGCATCTCTGGAGAACATGGAAAGACAACATTTCGGGTCGGGCCTAATCTGCAGATGCCACGGATGGCTGTCATTGGGTATTTTTAAGGCGGAGATTGACAACTTCTTGATTAATGTGGGTGTCAGGGTTTTCGGAGAGAAGGCAGGAGAATGGGGTTGAGAAGGAAAGATAGATCAGCCGTGATTGAATAGTAGAGTAGACTCAGTGGGCCGATCAGCCTAATTCCTAATTCCGCATCTATGACTTATGAACATGACCTGAAACGTCACCTATCCATGTTCTCCAGGGATGCTGGCTGATCCACTGAGTTACTCCAGCACTTTGTGTCTTTTATTGTAAAACAGCATCTGCAGTTCCATGTGTCAACATCAAGTTATGTTTCAATGATGATATGGGGAGAAGGCAGGCACAGGTTATTGATTGGGGACGATCAGCCGCGATCACAATGAATGCTGGCTCAAAGGGCCGAATGGCCTCCTCTTGCACCTATTTTCTATGTTTTCTATGTTTCTATGATTTTCGACTTTCAAGGTGCTCCTCATGTTTTTCTGAGTTTTATAAATTGTAAATTTGGGTTTGTTGTTAATCCATTAAAAATAAGGACCATGATCAGCGGGTCGATCTTAATCCACACAAATGAACTGAGTAGCCAATAATTGAGGGTGTGGAGTGTACCTACCCACGAAATGGAGGGAACCCACACAGCAAGATGTACGTTATCACACCCGCGGCCCAGATATCTACCTTCAGACCATATCTACGGAGAAAATCAAAGTGCAGAGATTAAAACAACAATCCTCAAAATACATTTAAGCAGCGGTAAAATTGTTGCCTCACAGCATCAGAAACCCAAGTTTGATCCTGACTACGGGTGCTGTCTGTGCGGAGTTTGTACATTCTCCCTGTGACCGTGTGCGATTTTTACCGGGTGCTCCGGCTTCCTCTCACATCCCAAAGACGCGCAGGTTTGTAGGTTTAATTGGCCCTCTGAAAATTGTCCCTAGTGTGCAGAAAGTGGATGAGAAAGTGGGATAACATAGGACTAGTGTGAACGGGTGATGGTTGGCATGGACTCGGTGGGCCGTAGGGACTGTTTCCATGGTGGATCTCTAAACTATGTTAAACTAAACTAAAAGTACCGATGAATTTGGTTAATCGTTTAAATGAGACACAAAATGGGATTCTAGCATTCAGTTCCATTGGAATATATGGCCTTATGACAAGACAAAGGTATCAGTCCGTTGACCGAAGGTGTTATATGTACTTGATGGTTAAACTAAGAATATATTAGGCGTGCCCGTGTGGTACAATACCCAGTTTCTGCAATTATCTCAGGTGCCACATATGTAGGTGTTCCACAGACAGTGTACAAAGGCCCATCAACAACGGTAGCAAGGCCAAAGTCCCCAAGCTTCAGAGATTTGCTTCCATCTTGATGCTCATACACCTGTTGGAACAAAATACAAGGCACTGGTCATTTAGTACACGTTGGCGAGGTGCTGATCTACCACCGATTTTCCAGCAACTGTCCTTAACCCAGACAAAATCATGAGAGCGCATTTGAAATCCCCTCCGGAAGTCCCTCCCAAAAAAGAGGCACTAGGCCGGTTGTGGCAGCCGATATCAACCTCATCGGGACCTCTGCGGCCGGACTTCCGATCGGTGGGTCGAATTTGTCCTTGCAGCCGGGGCTCTGGAACACCGGCCCGGCTGGAGATGGTAAATCCATCCCCAGATCCGACTTCAACTTTGCAAGCCAGTATCTCAGGTACTGTTTGTCTGGCAAAATGAATAAACCGGAAAAGCACTGGAACAAAGGATGCCAGAATATCGGTGGTGGACCTGTACTTGTGGAATCAAAGAACTGCAGATGCTGGTTAATACACAAAAGGACGCAAAATGCTGGAGTAACTCAGAGGGTCAGGTAGCATCTCTGGAGAACATGGAGAGGTGATGAGAAGAGTTCTGAAGAGTTACTCCAGCACCTTGTGCCCTTCAGCGAGATTGTTGCTATAACAATTTGAAAGTCTAATATGGGCAGGTCCCACACAGTGCAGGTACATAGATCCTTGAAGGCTGGTTAAAAAGGCTTTTGTTACATTGGCCTTCATCAGTCAGAGTATTGAGTATAGAAGGTGGGCGGTCATGTTGCAGTTATAAAATCTGTTGGTATATAGGACGCATTTAGAGGATTGTGTTCAGTTCTGGGCACCATGTTAGAGGAAACGGAATAGAGATTATTTACAAGGATGTTGCTAGGACTCAAGGGCCTGTGCTATAGGGAGAGGTTGGGCAGGCTGGGACTCTATTCCTTGGAGCGCAGGAGGATGAGGGGGTGTATAAAAGTGTATAAAACAAATGCGATCGTTTGACAGGATAAGTTTATCTATTTCACTGCATGATGATTCTGGAAACATTTGAGATATTATAGAGGTGTATAAAATCATGATAGGAATAGATAGGATAGATGCACATTCTTGCCGAGAGTAAGGGAATGGAGAACCAGAGGACGTAGGTTTAAGGTGAAGGGGGAAAGATTTAAAAGGAATCTGAGGGATATCTTTTTCATAGAAAGAGTGGTGGTTGTATGGAACAAGCTGCGAGAGGAGGTAGTTGAGGCAGGGACTATCGCGACGTTCAAGAAACATTTAGACAATTATATGGATAGGACAGGTTTAGAGGGATAAGGGCCAAATGCAGGTAGGAAGGACAAGTGTAGATGGGACATGTTGGTCAGTATTGGCAAGTTGGGCCGAAGGGCCTGTTTCCACACTGTATGACTAGAACTCTAATACACTGATGTAAAGATTCTTCAGCGACATCAATTGATAACCATGACACCAATGGGAACATTCATTCCAAATGTTGTATTTAACCAATGCACATTCAATAAACTTGCCTGTAAAATTTCAGTCAACAGCTCAAGTTAGTTAAATAAAATCATTTTTATTCAAAGATCAGAGTCCTAGAATCATATGGCACAGAAACAGGTCCTTCAGACCATCGGTACCAATCCAAGTGTCTTTTAAATACTGTTATCGTACCTGCCTCAACTACCTCCTCTGGCAGCGTGTTCCATTTACCCACCGTCGTCCTCGTGGCTATCCTTCGAGGTCGAGGATGATGGTCTACGTTCTGTTGTTTTTATGGACTCTCAGGTGGCTTATGTATCCAATCCTGGCTCTCTTGATCACCAGGGGCGCCAGGGAGATGGCAGCCCTGCCGGCAGTCTGTTTGTTTTTTCATCTATTTGTTATTTTTAGCATTTGTTAAACGTTTTTTTTAATGTTCTTCAGTTTGTTTTATGTGGGGAGAGGGGGTGGGGATCGGGGGAAACTTTTTTCAAGTTCCTACCTTCCCGGAGTTGTGATCAATTTTTCGGAATACATTTTCTGGGCTCTGCGGCCTACCATCGCTGGAGCTAGAAGCCTCCTCAGACTGTCGTGAGCCCTACCGCGGAGCGCGGACTTAACATCGGAATGGATCCCTTGCCTGGGATCGCTTGCCTGTGGACTTACCATCAAGGGCTCGCAGTCTCGGGAGCTAGTCGGGAGCTCCAACGCCACGGAAGGCTCGACCAGCCCCAACGCGAGGTTCGATCGCCTGGCGGGGGGGAGCTGACATCCCGCTATGTGGGAGCTGATCGCCCCGAAGCGGAGGGCCTAAACGCCGCCGACTATGGGAGTCAAGATCGTCCCGTCAACGGAGGGCTCGAGGCCCCCGACCATGGAAGAACAAAAGGAAGGACTTGAACTTTATTTCGCCTTCCATCACAGTGAGGAATGTGTAGGAGTCACTGTGGTGGATGTTCATGTTAAAATGTGTTTTTGAGTTTGTTGCTTTTAATTGTATGACTGACCTGGCCAGTAAAATTCCTCGTATGTTGCAAAACATACTTGGCAAATAAAATCTGATTCTGATTCTGAAAGTTCTTCGGCATTCAGAACAGGTAATTCCAGATGGCAGATCGGGATTTGGTTGTTGCTGCCTCTCTCTCCGTTTTCTTCTCTTTTCTTCTAATTCTGTGCATCTCTTGGCTTTGAAGGTCGCTGTCCTTCTTGGATGATGGTTCACCAGAGTTTCCTGTCCTTGGCATTGGTTTCGCAATTGTCAATGTCGATTTCACATTTCTTCATGCTGGCTTTTAAGGCATCTATGAATCTCTTCTTTTTCCGCCTCTTTTACATTTGCCTTCTTTAAGCTGGGAGTAGAAGGTTTGCTTTGGTAGACGCTCGTCTTCCATCCGAACAACATGACCAACCCATCTCAGTTGGTTCTTGATGACGAAGGCTTCGATGCTGGATGTTTTTGCTTCATTCAGCATGCTTTTCTGAGAGAGCTGCAACACAGTTGTCGTCTGCTTATTGGAACTCGATGAGGGAGCTCATAGATGTCTTAGTTTTGGACTTGAGACGGGCAAGATTGAAAAGTCTGCCATCTGTCCTGTAGATGATTTCGATTCCTGGGGGTAGGTCGTCCTGGATGATGTGGATGGTTGTCGCAATGAAGATGGTGAACAGTGTTGAGGCAATCACGCATCCTTGTTTCACTCCTGATCTGACTTCAAACGGCTCACAGTTGCTGTTGCTGGCCATGACTGTGGCAAGCATGTCATCGTGGAGGAGTCTCAGGATTCAAATGTACTTTTCAGGACATCCAGAGGGTGGATAGGACGTCCAATAAGAGTTCCCTTAATACCAAGTCGAAGGCCTTAGTGAGGTCGATGAATGCCATGTACAAAGATTGAAGTTGTTCACGACATTTTTCATGTAGTTGACACATTGTGAAGATCATGTTGGCTGTTCCACGTGATGGTCTAAAACTGGCTTGTGTCTCTGGAAGGATCTTCTCGGCTAAAGGCTTGAGTCGGTTGTTCATAATGCGGACGAGGACCTTGCCTGCTGTTGCTAATAGGAAAATTCCACGTTAGTTTCCACAGTCAGATCGATCGCCTTTCCTTTTGTAGATTGTAACGATTGCCGAGTCTCTAAAGTCTCCTGGTACATCTTCATTTATCCAGATCATGATGAGAAGTTGATGCAATTGGTAATGGAGCAGGTTACCTCCAATTTTGTAGACCTCGGCTGGTATTCCATCGAGTCCAGCTGCCTTGTTGTTTTTCAAGGTTTTGATGGCTTCCTTGACTTCTTCAAGTGTTGGTATTCCGCTTTGGAATGTTGTTGATCACATTCCTGTCAAATGAGGCGGTTTGATTTAGTTCTTCAAAGTGCTCCCTCCATCTAGAATTGATGTCAACATTGCTCTTCAGGATGGTTGACCCATCTTTGCTTTTGAGGGGCTTGACCATGAGTGGTTGGACCAAAAATGGCTTTGGTGGCGTTGAAAAAGCCTCGAGTGTCGCTGGCTTCTGCTAGTTGTTGTATTTCATGAGCTTTCTCCCTCCACCATTGATTTTTCAGGTTTCGGCTGCTCTTCTGGACTGCAACCTTGCATTCCTGATAGCACTTCCTTTTGGTAATCGACTGTCATTTTGTAGGGTGATGAAAGCTTTTCTCTTTTCATCGATGAGTTGTTGGAGTTGTTTGTCATTATCGTCAAACCAATCCTGATGTTTTTTTGACTTGAACCCGAATGTTTCCTTGAAGGAGGCAATGATAGCATTCTTCAATAGATTCCAGTGTTATTCGCCAGATGGTGGGATTTGTTGTGGCAGTTGTTCTTGAAGTTTTTGTTGAAACATCTGTACATGGTGGATGTCTTGAAGGACGTCAACATTGAATTTCTTAATGGTGTTCTGGTTTTGATGTTTCCTTTTGGGCCGAATCTTCATTCTCATCGTGGACGAGATGAGACGATGGTCCATCCAGCACCAGTAACAGCTCTTGTTTTCAGTACATCTTGTTGGTCAAGGGATCGTACGATGATATAATCGATGAGGTGCCAGTGTTTTGAACGTGGATGTTGCCAGGAGACTTTGTGCCTGTTTTTCTGGCAAAATAAGGTGTTTGTAATCACCAGGTTGTGTTCAGCACATTTGGTGAGGAGGAGTGTTCCATTGGCGTTGACCTTGCCAACTCCTTCCTTGCCGATTGTTGCAGTCCAGAGCTATGATCTTTCCCGACTCTGGCATTGAAGTCTCCTAAGAGAATTACCTTGTCGTTGTTGGGAACAGAGGAAAGGACATCATCAAGTTGGGCATAGAAGTTCACCTTTACTTCATCTTTGGGACGACAGATGGCACAATGGGCTAAGTGTTCGGCTGTCGACCGGAAGGTGGCCGGTTCGAATCCCGCTTGGAGTGCATACTGTCGTTGTGTCCTTGGGCAAGACACTTCACCCACCTTTGCCTGTGTGTGAATGTGTGTGAATGTGTGTGAGTGATTGGTGGTGGTCGGAGGGGCCGTAGGCGCAGAATGGCAGCCACGCTTCCGTCAGTCTGCCCCAGGGCAGCTGTGGCTACAGAAGTAGCTTACCACCACCGAGTGTGACTGAGGAGTGAATGAATAATGCGATGTAAAGCGCTTTGAGTATTAGAAAGGCGCTATATAAATCCCATCCATTATTATTATTATTATCTTCAGTGTCCAGAGTTGGAGCATAGGCGCTGATGATGGTGGTGTATTGGTTCCTGACGAGCTGGATTTGTAGAGTCATAAGACGTTTGTTGATTCCCAGTGGTTGCTTTGTCAGCTTCTGAAGTTGGCTGTTTTGGATGGCAAAACCTACTCCATGGGTCCTCGGTTGTTTAGGATCAAGACCTTTCCAGAAAAAGGTGTATTGACCTTGTTCTTCCTTTAGTTGCCCTTCTCCAGCTCTGCGGGTCACACTCAGAGCAACAATGTCAAAGCTGAATTTTTGGAGTTCCCGAGCAACAAAGGTGGTTCTTCTCTCTGGCCGGTCTGAGTTTGGGTTGTTCATCAGAGTTCGTATATTCCAAGTTCCGAGATTCATAGTTTCGCTTCTTCATGGTTTTCGACCGAATGATGGTGATCCCTCTGGATGCGGCTTTCAGGACAGGACGATGCGAAGCAGACTATTTTTAGGGCATCTTTTCTAGCCTCTTCCCAGTTCAGGGTGAGCAGAGTGAATCCAAAAATAGGGCTGCTCAGACATGAATACTGCTACCGAATAACTTTGCTGCTTCTGTCCAAAGTTGAGCGATTGAATCAAGTATTCACCGCTCAAGGTTTCAAAGGTTCAAAGGTTCTTTATTGTTACATGTACCAATTAAGGTACAGTGATATTCGAATTACCATACAGCCATACTAAAAAAAACAGTACTACACAACTACATAAAAGTTAACATAAACATCCACCACAGCGGATTTCCCACATTCCTCACTATGGAAGGCAATAAAGTCTAAACTTCTTCCCTCTTTATTCTCCTGCAGTCGGGGCAGTTTAACCATCCGCAGTCGGGGTAATTGAAGCTCCCGCACCTGGCGATCGAACCCCCCGCCGCCAGGTCAATCGAAGCTCCCGTGTCGGGGCGTTCGAAGCACCCGCGTTGGGACGATCAAAGCTCCCGCATCGGGGCGGTCAAAGCTCCTATGGCTTAGAACTCCCGAAGTCAGTCCCTAACCAGGGACAGCGAGCTCCACAATGTTAAAGTCCACAGGTTCCCGCGATTTGAGCTCCAAGGTCGATCCCCGACAGGGACCGCCAGCTCCACAATGTTCTGCAAACTCCCGCGGTTGGAGCTCCCGAAGTCGGTCCCCAGCAGAGGTCGCAAACTCCATGATGTCCGCAGTGCGGACGGAGATACGGTACGGAAAAATATCGCATCTCCATCGAGGTAAGAGATTTTTTTTAAGTTTCCACCCCCACCCCCAACATAATACAAGCTCAAGAACACTAAAACATACATTCAACACATACTAAAAAACAACAAAGAAGGAAAAGGACGAGACAGACTGTTGGCGAGGCAGACATTATGGGCACCACCCAATGGTACAAGATTTAAGGTGAGAGGGGAAAGATTTAATAGGAACCTGAGGGGCAACTTTTTCATATACATGGCAGTGGGTATATGGAATGCTGCCAGAGGAGGTACAGTAGTTGAGGCAGGTACTATAACAACGTTTAAAATATATTTGGGCAGGTACATGGATAAGCAATGTTTAGAGGCATATGGACCAAAGGCGGGCAGGTGGGACTGTTGTAGGTGGGGCATGTTGATCGGCATGGGCAAGTTGGGTCAAAGGGCCTGTTGCCGTGCTGTTTGACTCTATGACTCTTTGATTTGTGAGTTACTTTACTGCAGGTTTTATTCCATGAACAATGTTAGGAAGAGCTGTGGTGCTCTATTCTCTGGCTTAATAAAACAAACTATTAATAACAAAGAAGTCTGCATGCTAATCAAAATTGTTAGTAAAAAATTAGTCCGACTGGGGAACGGAAGCACTATTGCAGATTAAACCACACTCATTAGTTCTGTAATCATTTAACTTAATGGTTCCCTGGCATTGAAATAAGTAACAAACATTTGTTATTTTGACAACTAATTTGAGACTTAATTACCCCATCATTCATCAATGTTCAAAACATATCCTTGGTTTGAAGATTAATCCTTTCCCAAAGCGTCGCCAATTTAAAGAAGGTTCCCGACCCAAAGTGTCGCCTATTCAGGTTCACCAGAGATGCTGCCTGACCCGCTGAGTGACTCCAGACTTTTTTTTGTAAACATGGCATCTGCAGTTCCATGTTTCTACGTTGACTTGTTTTATTTTCCTACTGCGTCAAAAAATGAGTTCTAAAGTTTGCATATAACTGAGTACAATAACAGGAGCAATTTTGCAAAAACTTGTAAAGATGAGCATCTAAACTAAGAATGATACTATTTGGTTTAACACAAAGTGCTGGAGGAACTCAATGGGTCATAAGTGATAGGAATAGAATTAGGCCATTCGGCTCATTCAATCATGGCTGATCTATCTCTCCTGCCTAACCCCATTCTCCTACCATCTCCCCATAATCTCTGACACATGTACTAATCAAGAATCTATCTATCTCTGCCTTAAAAATATCCACTGATATGGCCTCCACAGCCTTCTGTGGCAAAGAATTCCACAGATTCTCTACCCCCTGACTAAATAAATTTCTCCTCATCTCTTTCCTAAAAGAACTTCCTTTAATTCTGAGGCTGACCTCTAGTCCTGGACTCTCCCACCAGTGGAAATATCCTCTCCACATCCACTCTATTCAAGCATTTCACCCAATAGTGTATTCAAATATACACTATTTAAACATAGTGTATGTTTAAATGAGGTCCCCCTTCATTCTTTTAAACTCCAGCGAGTACAGGCCCAGTGCCGACAAACGCTCATCAAAGGCTAACCTACTAATTCCTGGGATCAGTCTTGTAAACCTCCATTGGACCTTCTCCAGAGCCAGCACATCCTTCCTCAAATATGCAGGGACGTGCGGTCAGGAGGGTCAGGGGATATCATATATAAAGATATTTAGGCTCAGATATTCAGCCCATGTAATTGACGCTCGCTCTCCCTCCACGTTAGCTAGCTCTAGCAAAAAAATTCCAGCGGCTGCAATAATAGGCGAATGGACTTAATTTACAAGTAAAGGTAAGACCATGCAATATTTATTTTCATTTGTGTTGAATGAGTATGAATAGTGGAACTGCATTTGCCTATAAAATGTGAATCGAATACGTAACCTACCTGTTTGCGTGTGTTGTAAAGAATGCTGATATGAAATATGAAACATACGGTCGCCTATCCTGCCAGTTGAATGGTGAATTTAAGCTACCTCTATCGGTTTCATATGTGTGTAAATCTGGCTCTGATACCAGCCAGTGCCTCCCCAGCCATTGACCACACCGCACGTCACTGCAAATATGATGCCCAAAATTGCTCACAATATTCCAAATGTGGCCTTACCAGCACCTTATAGATCCTCAGCATGGCATCGCTGTTTTTGAATACAAGTCCTCTTGAAATAAATGCTAGCATTGAGTTTGCTTTCTTTACTATCGATTCGACTTGCAGATTATTTTTTTGGGAATCCTGCACTAGTACTCCTAAGTCCCTTTGCACCTTCTGCAGAGTCCCTGCTTTTTCTACACTACCTGCTCTTCCACCTATTTTCGTATCATCTGCAAACCTGGCTACAAAGCCTTCAATCCCCTCGTCCAAATCATTAATAAACAACGTGAAAAGTAGCGGCCCTGTCACCAACCCCTACTGAACTCTGCTAGTCATTGGCAATCAACTCGAAAAAGCTCCCTTCATTGCCACTCTTTGTCTTCACCCATCCAGCCAACTTGCTATCCATGCTAGTATCTGCCCATTGATACCGTGGGCTCTCATCTGCCTTCACATCTGCCTCACGTCTGGCACGTTATCAAAGACTTTCTGAAAATCAGGCATTCAGCATCTGTGGAGGGAACGGACAGATGACGTTTTGGGTCTGGACCCTTCTTCAGACTGATGGAATAGAGGGTGTGAAAGCTGGAAAACAGAGGTGGGGGCAGTTCGAAGTTTGGCAAGTGATAGGTGGATACAGGTGAGGTGAGTGTGATTGGCAGATTAGTGGAGTAAGTGCAGAGACTAAAGAATAGGTTCCATTGATGATTACTTTGTATCATACAGTTGCATGTGATCCAACTTAAAATGCAAATAGGACAAGCTTAGATGGGTCAGCATGGACAAGTTGGGCCAAAGGGTCTGCTTTTCCACTGTATGACTATCTAATATTCTTCAAATGTTAGTGTTTTAGAAAATTGTCGAGGTTCAACAAGTATAATTCAACAGAGATGGAATGCCTTGTAAATTCAACATGCTAAACGTAAAACTGCAGTCAACAGCACAGAAACAGGTCCTTCGACCCAATTAGCCCATGCCCATCAAGGTGCCCCATCTACACTAGTCCTACCTGCCGCATTTGGCCCATATCCCTCTAAACCTCTCCTATCCAGGTACCTAGAGAATAGTAGTACCATTATTTTCCCGCAAATGAAATCAGAAACTTGTCCCAGCTTAGCATTTTATCTTAAATTATTCATCTGTAAACATGGGAATTCTGTCACCTTTTTGACGTATCCCATAAATGCAGATTTATATTTGTAACATACATAATTTAAAATAACCTCTCTCCAATGCTTTGAGCTATTGTTTATCGTGTAATATTTTCTCTGTGTTATTCTATCTTGAGCTGATTAATATGTATAAATGATGTATTAATATGTGCCAATATTTCCTGGATAGTAAAAGGTCGGGTGTATATTTAAGAAAATCTCAAGCAAATTCCTTTGAATTATGAGCATGGCAAGTATGTAGCTTATAACATGTGCTCATTTTGGAGAGAAATGTAGGCACAAGGAACTGCAGTTATTGGTTTACAATAAAAGACATAAAATGCTGGAGTAACTCAGCGGGTCAGGCAGCATCTCTGGAGAAAACGGATAGGTGACGTTTCAGGTCGGCACCATTCTCTGAAGAAGGTGTCATCTGGAATGTTAAACACTTCATAATTTCATAAGTTATAGGAGCAGAATTAAGCTAATTGGCCAATGGAGTCTACTCCGCCATTCAATCTTACAATTCCAATTACAATACAATTACAATTACAATTATATTTCCCTCTCAATTCCATTCTCCTGCCTTCTCCCCATAATCCCTGATAACCTTACTAATCAAGAACCTGTCAATCTCTGTATTAGAAATATCCATTGACTTGGACTCCATAGCCACCTGTGGCAATGAATTCCACAGTCACCACCCCCTGACTAAAGAGGGGACTTGGGAGAAAATTTTATGTGATGAACAATAGCTCATATTTTCAGGCTGTTATCCATTATACAATAAAGTACTTTTCGAGGTCATGAATTCTCCAACTCACCAGTAGATTCTCAGGTTTGATATCCCTGTGCACGATGTTAAGGCTATGCAGGTATTTGATGGCACTGGCCAGATTGTAAAGCATTCCACTGGCATCTCGTTCTGTGTATTTGTTGGTAGATGCAATTGCATCAAAAAGATCTCCACCCTTTAGAAAAGAAACCTTTTGTGAAAATATATATTCCATCAAGTATTGGTTCAGGTTTATTATTGTCATGTATACTAAGATACAGTGAAAAGCTCTGTTTTGTGTGCTATCAAATCTGATCTGATAATACTATACTTAAATACAATCAGTATAAAGTCAGGTACAATAGGTAGAGCAAAGGGGGAGATACAGAGTGTAGAATATAATTCTCAGCACTGTAGCGCATCAGTTCCATAGACAAAGTCCAATGTCGGCAATGGGGTAGAGGTGAATCGGACAGTACCCTAGTTTATGGAAGGACAGCTCAGGAGCCTACTAACAGAGGAGAAGAAGCTGTTCCAGAGTCAGCTGGTGCGCACTTTCAAGCTTCTGCACCTTCGGTCAGACGGGAGCAAGGAAGAGGTGGAGTAACCAGGGCGGTACAGTGGGGCAGCTGCCTCACATCGCCAGAGACCCAGGTTCGATCCTGACCTCAGTTTCTGTCTCTACGGAGTTTGCACATTCTCCCTGTGACCGCGTTGGCATCCTTTGGCTTCCTCACACATCCCCAAGACGTGTGGGTTTGTAGGTGAATTGGCATCTATAAATTATCCCTAGTGCGTAGGGAATGGATGAGAAAGTAGGATAACATAGAACTGGTGCGAACGAGTGACTGATGGTCAGCATGGGTTGATGGGCCAAAGGCCCTGTATCCATGCTGTATCTCCAAACTAAACATTCCAATACTAAGCGATTTTCAAGACATTGAAATTCAATGATATATTTATAAACACGTTAAATTATATTAATATAAACATTTATTAACGTTTCATTTTTTGCCATTTGTTTGTCAGCGAAATGGCCTTACCTTGACTAGTTCCATGACAAGATACAGTTCATTTGGCGTGTCCATTTCTTCAATTAAAAGAACAATGTTGGGATGTTTAACTCTTCTTAAGATGGAGACTTCATTTTGAATCATATGTTCCTGCCAGGGGAACAAGAAGCATTATTTTTGTAATCCAATGTTATCAAACTTTGTTTGCTAAATCCAAGACCGCAGCCACAACTTCTTTTTGTGGGAGAGTTTCTTAGCTGCTCTACCAATGTTGATGGGGCATCTTGGTTGGCATGGGCAAGTTGGGCCAAAGGGCCTGTTTCCATGCTGTATGACTCTATTACATAAGGGCAACCATAATGGCGACCATGATGCCCCATCAACATGAGTCCCATCAGTCTGCGTTTGGCCATATCACTCTAAACCTTTCTTGTCCCCAATTGTAGTCCAAGGTCTGCAGTAAGGTAGTTTGGAAGTTCGGGACTACACCCTAGCTTATGGGAGGACAGTTCAGTAGTCTGATAAGTGTGGGGAGAAAACTGTTCCTGAAAAAGACACAAAGTGCTGGAGTCAATGGTCAGGCAGCAACTGTGGAGAACATGGAGAGGTGACATTTCAATTTGGGTTCCTACATCAGAGTGATTGTAGTGGGGAGGAAAAACCTGGAAAAGAGAGGTGGGGGGGGGGGACAAAGCCTGGCAAGTGATAGGTGGATACAGGTGAGGGAGGTTTGATTGGCAGACAGGTGGACAAATGCCAGAGATGAAAAGACAAAAGGTGTGAGATAAGAAGAGAAGAGGTGTGAATTGTGAAGCCAGAGGAAGGAATATTGGTGGAAGGAGATTGGGGGGGGAAGAAGAATTGGGTACATAACTATGTGGGGCACAGGAAGAGAGTGAGGGGGGAGTGGAGTGGGAAAGGGAGGGTGTTTGTAGGTTAGTTACCTAAAATTTCAGAATTGTTCCTGAGTCTGGTGGTATGTGCTTTCAAGCTTTTATATCTTCTGCTAGACAAGAATGGGGAGAAGATGGAATTACCTGGGTGAGGAGCTTTCTTATATGTTCAAGTTTCTCAGGACAGGTTTTGTGGCGGAGGCTTGTCCTAACCTACCCTAACCAACCTACGTAGACTTTAGAGAAACAGCACGGAAACAGGCCCTTTGGCCCACAGTCGTCGCCGGCCAGCGATCATCCCGTACACGAGCGCTATCCTACACACTAGGGACAATTTATAATTTTTACCGAAGCCAATTAACCTCCAAACGTGTACGTCTTTGGAGTTCGGGGGGAAACCGAAGCACTTAGAAAAAACCCATGCCATCATAGAGAATGTACAAACTCCGTACGGACAGCACCCGCGGTCAGGATCAAACTCGGGTCTCTGGCGCAGTGGGGCAGCAGTTCTACCGTTACATTACTGGGCTTTGATTCAAGGTCCTGTGACCACTCCTGGCATCATCACTCATCTTTACGACTGCCTGGAGTAAAGCAAACTGAGAAGAATGAACTACAATGGCCGACAAGTCCCAGCCCAGAAAATCCAGCCATTATTTCCAAACTGCAGCAGCTTACGAGAAAAATAATTCTGTCAGTACTCACTTTTCCTCTACACTTGCTCTTATTAATAATTTTCAAAGCATATTCTCTGCTGGTTGATCTGGTGGAGAGAGCGAAAAAACCCATTAAAATCATTGCATGGAACAAGGTATTTATTGCGCCCGGTGTTCCCGATGTGGGCTCCTGTGCAACGGCGGAACCAAACATAGACTAGAAGCAACCTTTCCCAGCTTTTCCCATCCAAACCACCCCCTCCCCAGGTACTTTCCCCTGTAACCGCAGGAGATTTGGCACCTGGCCCTATATTTCCTCCTTCGCCTCCATCCAGGGACCACAGCAGTCCTTCCAGGCAAGGCTGAGGCTCACGTGCAGCTCCTCTAACCTCATCTACTGCTTCCAGTGTTTCTGATGCGCCCTCCAGTACATTGGCAAGACTAAGCATAGACTCGGCGACTGTTTCATCGAACACTTGCCTGCTGGTCTCCTGGTTGCAAACCATTTTAACTCCACTTCCCATTCCCACACTGAAATTTCAGTCCTGGGCCTCCTCCATTGCCCGGGTGAGGCCACATGCTAACCAGAGGAACAGCACCTCATATTCCGCTTGGGTACCTTACAACCCAACAGTATGAACATTGAATTCTCCAATTTCAGGCAACAACCTCTCCCCCCCCCCCCCCCCCCGTTTCCTACCCCATCTTCCCATATCCAATGAGCACCTATTTCTCCCACCATTCCGCACCCCCTACCCACCCTGATCCCCTTCCCCTATATCCCTTTCTCTTTCTTTACATTTCTCTTCTCTTCTCTCCTCTCCTCTCCGACCCTTTTGCCTCCTTTTCATCTCTAGCTTTTTCCCACCCATCTGCCAATCACCCCCCCCCTCCCCCCACCTGTATCCACCTATCATTTGCCAGGCTTTGTCCTGCCACACCTCTCTTTTCCAGCTCTCCCCTTCCCCCCCCCAATCCATCCATCCTGACCTGAAATGTCGTCTGTCCACTCCCTCCCTCCCACACATGCTGCCTGACTTGCTGAGTTCCTCCAGCACTTTGCGGTTTAGAGTCAGAGTCATACAGCATGGAAGCAGGGCATCAACCCAACTTGCCCATGCCGACTAAGATGCCCCAACTGCACTAGTCCCACCAGCCCACATTTGGACCATCTATCTATACATAACTAAAACTGATCTTGCACTCTTCTGGTTTGCGTGGTTTTTCTATTTGTGCAAAAACGGTACACGGTAACGCTATGATTTTTCACCACCTTACTCACCATTCTCCTGTGCTGCAAGTGCACCAAGTTTTGTTCCGATCGATAGTATATTTTAAAGGTTATTAAGGTTGAAAAAATCAGAAAAACCGCGCATGCGCAGATTGGTCTCTTCTTCTGTCTGTCAGCGTAACGCAGATTGGTCTTATCTCCTGTCAGTCAATGCCATGGTCAGGATGGTGACGCCCCATCCTGCACCGCGGCCTCTCCCGTCTCACTCACAAACGCCTCTCCTCACAGTAACTTGTCTACCGTATCCCCCACCACCAGCGGCTGCCGTGGGGGGGGGGTTCTGTGGAGGCCCTGGTCCTGTCTTTCTCTACCTCAATCACCCCTCTCCTCCACCTGCCCGCTGCGGCAATGGCGGTCCCGTCTACCTGTTCCCATTGGGTGAATGGCTGCGACCAAATCTACCATTAGGTGAATGGCTGCGACCGTCACGGCCTTCTCGGAGGAGATCTTCTCCATCAGCTCATCGAAACTCGTGGTGCCCACCGTGACAAACACTGACTCCATCCCCCCCCGTGGCCCAGCAGCGGCAGCGGGCAGGTAGGCAGGGTGGGGATGGGCCGAGAGGCGGCAGCGGGCGGGCGGGCAGGGCGGTGACGGGCTGAGCGGCGGCTGAGCCGGAGTGGGCAGAGGGAAGGAGGGAGAGTCGGGTTGCAGGGGGTCGAGCAGTTTGCGCGGAGTTTCAGTAACTCACACACACGCACTCACACACACGATGCAAACTGGTCCAATCGTCAAGTCAACGGGATATATACCACAGCTAATAATGAATGACCTGTGGAGATGGTGCTTTCTATGGAGGGAGGGAGGGAGTAACTGAGGGTAGGGGAAAGGAGAGGGGGGGAGAGGTGAGGGAAGGATTGGTGGAGGGGAGGAGAGGGGAAAGAAGAGGGAGTGTGAAGAGGAGAGGGAGGGAGTGCTGGAGATGAGAGGAAATGAGCCGCACCTGCGCAGTTGGGGGCTATGTGTGAGTGGTGGAATATTGCGTTGGGGGAAAGGGTTGCGATGGGGGAACGGGTGACTGTGGAATATTGCGTATGGGCCGCTCATGCAACATCAGGAAAACCCAACCCAATATAACCATATATAGAACATAGAACAGTACAGCACAGGAACAGGCCCTTTAGACCACAATGTCTGTGTCAAACATGATGCCAAGTTAACTAATCTTCTCTGACTGCACGTGATCCATATCCCTCCATTCCCTGCATATCCATGTTATTATCTAAAAGCTTCTGGCAGCACGTTCCAGACACTCACCACTCTCTCACAGAGACAGTCATATAGCAGGGAAACAGGCCCTTCGACACAACCGACCCATGCAGACCAATATGCCCTATCCAAGCTAGTCCCATTTGCCCGCATTTGACTCATATCTCTCTAAACCTTTCTTATCCATGTACCTGTCCAAATTATTTTAAATGTTGTTATAGTACCCTGCTCAACTACCTCCTCTGGCAGCTCGTTCCATACATCAACCATCATTTGTATATAAAATCTTGCCCCACACAACTTTACCCTCTCATCTTAAAGCTACACCCTCTAGTCTTTGACATTTCCACCCTGGAGGAAAAAAGGTTCTGTCTGTCTACCCTCTCTATGCCTCTCATAATTTGATATACTTCCATTAGGTCTCCCTTCCATCCTTGGCATTTCGGAGAAAACATATGATGCCTAGTTTAGCAGATGTTCCATACAAACCTTTCTATGCATTCTTTAACGATTGCAAAATTTCCGTCCCCTATTGTTCTTCCAACCTTGTAACGTTCAGCTATAGATGTTGGCACTTGGAACACTTCCTCCACTCCCTCTGCAAGAAACGCACGCGTTAAACTCTTGGCAGCGTCATGAAAACTGGAGTTTCATGCATAAAGGTTTGAAATTACGGACAGTCATAACCCTCACTGTCAGCGAAGAACGTTTAATATTCCGTTTCATCGTGAGGGCTAACCACATGCTGGTTTATACCAAAGATAGACACAAAGTGCTGGAGTAACTCAACGGGTCAGGCAGCATCTCTGGAGAACATGGACAGGCAATGTTTTGGGTCGAGACAACAAGAATGATCCCAGGAATGAGTGGGTTAACGTATGAAGAGCGTTTGATGGCTCTGGGCCTGTACTTGCTGGAGTTTAGAAGGATGAGGGGGGGATCTCAAAGAAACTTGCCATAAGGTGAAAGGCCTGGATAGAGTGGATGTGGAGAAGATGTTCCCACTAGTGGGAGAGTCTAGGACCAGAGGGAACAGCCTCAGAATGAAAGGATGTACCTGTAGAAGGGAGATGAGGAGGATTCTTTTTAGCCAGTGGGTAGTGAATCTGTGGAATTCATTGACACAGGTGGCTGTGAAGCCCAAGTCATCTAGTATTTTAATGCAGTGATTGACAAGTTATTGATTAGTAAGGGTGTCAGGCATTACGAGGAGATGGCAGGAGAATGGGGTTGAGAGGGAAAGATAGATCAGCCATGATGGAATGGTGGAGTAGACTCAATGGGCTGAATGGCCTAATTCTGCTCCAATGACTATGAACGTATAAACTGATGAGACCTTTCTTCAGACTGATTACAGGGCTGCAGGGGAAAAAAGCACGAAGACTCTTCGAGCTTTCTTTCCCCTCAACACTGCAATCAATCTGAAGAAGGGTTCCAACCCAAAACTTCGCCTGTCCATTCCCCCCAAAGATGCTGCCTAACCCACTGAGTTATTTTGTGTTTTACTCTAGGTTAGTTTCCCGTGTCTCCTTATAAACCAAACTCTGCACAGACACTCACAGACAACTACACAATATATTAGAGGAAAACCGAGCTCAGTAGCAGATGAACGTTGCAATACTACGTGTTATAAGAATGTTGATCCACAGGGACCGAAGGTCTGTACCTTCACAACCCGCTCCATTGTTGCCGTCTATGGAACTACAGACTTTGGTCGATGCCAAGGATGTTGAGGATCCAATGTGCTGAGAACTCTAGCAACAAAAAGAAATGTTATTGCAGTAAGTGAACATATATTGCAGTCGAATGCCATTATCTGCATTAACTGTCCAATCACTACACTATGTTTAGTTTATTGTCACCTGTACTGAAGTACAGTGAAAAGCTTTTATTGCGTGCTAACCAGTCAGCTGAAAGACTGTACATGATTACAATCGTGCCATCCACAGTGTACAGATACATGATAAAGGGAATAACATTTAGTGCAAAATAAAGACAATAAAGTCCGATTAAAGATAGTCCGAGGGTCTCTAATGAGGTAGATAGTAGCTCAGGACTGCTCTCCAGTTGTTTGTTGGATGGTTTAGTTGCCTGATGACAGCTGGGAAGAAACAGTTCCTGATTTCTGGAGGTGTGCATTTTCACACTTCTGTACCTCTTGCCTGATGGGAGAGGGGAGAAGAGGGTGTCCGGGGTGAGACTCATCCTTGATTAAGTGGCCAGGGTTTGATTTCATTCTTAAAGTAAAGTAACGTTAAGAGCATTGAATAGTGTACATGTAACTTGTTGTAAGAAATTATTAGGTAGGCAAAAGTGCTGGAGAAACTCAGTGGGTGCAGCAGCATCTAAGGAGCAAAGGAAATAGGCAATGTTTCAAGTCAAAACCCTTCTTCAGACTGGTGTAGGGTGGGGGGGGGGGGAGCAGGACAGAGAGGTCAGATTCGGAATTGGAGGAGGAGTTGAAGTGCTGAGCCACCGGGAGATCAGATTGGTTAAAGCGGATCGAGCGGAGGTGTTCGGCGAAGCGATCGCCAAGCCTACGCTTGGTCTCATCGATGTAGATCAGCTGACATCTAGAGCAGCAGATGCAATAGATGAGGTTGGAGGAGATGCAGGTGAACCTCTGTCGCACCTGGAACGACTGCTTGGGTCCTTGAATGGAGTCGAGGGGGGAGGTAAAGCGACAGGTGTAGCGCCTCTTGCGGTTGCAAGGGAAAGTGCCCGGGGAGGAAATGGTGCGGGAGGGAAGATAAGAATTGACCAGAGAGTTACGAAGGGAGCTCTTTATAAAAGACGATTGGAACTCAAAACCAAATTTGACCTACCCACTACTCACTCAATTGAACACATACTTTAAAAAAATAAAGCCATGTTTTATACATATGGAGATAAAACTGACAAATTATTTGCAAATCAACTTAAAGGTGCTAAAGCGAGACAGAATATTTCTAAAATACGCATGCTTAATGGCCAGTTCACTTCGGATCACTTGCAGATTAATGACGGTTTCAGAGACTTTTATTCCCAGCTTTATACTTCAGAATCTCAACCAGGTCACAAGGTAATACATGACTTTCTGAGCAGTCTAAATATTACAAAACTCTCATTAGATTTTAGGGAAAGATTGGATGAACCCATATCACAGGCAGAAATAGCTTCAGCCATTTCCTCAATGCAACAGGCAAATGTCCGGGCCCTGGCGACTTCCCGGCAGAGTTTTTTTAAAAGTTCTCTCTACTCCTCTCCCCACAGTTGTGTTCCGTTCTATCTGAATCCTACAGACAAGGTTCTCTTCCTCCATCCTTTGCCGAAGCCTGTATTACTCTTATCGCCAAAAAAGGTAAAGATCCAACCGAATGCGCCTCCTACAGACCCGTCTCCCTTCTAAACACGGATGCTAACATTTTAGCTAAGGTTCTAGCTCATAGACTAGAGAATGTCCTCCCTACTGTTATATCTGAGGACCAAACTGGCTTTGTTAAGAGCAGACATTCCTTCTTTAACATACGTCGATTATTAGATATTGTCTACTCTGCTTCTGAGGATGTCCCTGAATGTGTCGTATCTATTGATGCAGAAAAAGCATTTGATCGCGTTGAGTGGGTCTATCTATGGGCTGTTCGGGACAAATTTGGTTTTGGAACAAACTTTATTTCATGGATCAGGTTACTATTCTCGCATCCCACAGCCTCAGTTTGGACTAATTCCCAGTTGTCCAAGTTGTTCGACGCATCGTGGAACCCGCCAGGGGTGTCCTCTGAGCCCCATGCTTTTTGACTTGGCCATCGAACCACTTGCCATGGCCTTTCGCAGCTGTGAGGACATAGCCGGTATTTGGAGGGGCAGTACACAGCATAAGGTCTCACTGTATGCTGAAATCCTTTTGCTTTTTGTCTCAAACCCAGGCACCTCTCTGCATTCTGCTATGTAACTACTCAATAATTTTGGTCAATTTTCAGGTTATAAGATAAATCTTGGAAAAAGCGAACTGTTTCCCATTAACTATGAAGTACAACCCTTGGATCTTACCAACTTGCCATTCCAAATTGAAAAAAACAAGCTCTCATTTCAGTTACGAGGAAATACAAGGATCTTTTCAAAGAGAAGTTTATCATTCTGTTAAACCAGATCAAACAGACGCTAACACAGTGGTCACCCCTGTCAATGTCACTTGTCGGCCGGATAAATGACCATTCTACCAACATTTTTGTACCTTTTTCAGGCCTTACCGGTTTTTATCCCCAGGTCCTTCTTTGACCATCTTGACTCAGTTATTTCCTCCTATATATGGAGAGGTAGGTGGCCTCGTCTTAATGCCCACCTTCAAAAAACCAAGGCTGCTGGTGGCCTGGCTCTCCCAAACTTTCGCTTTTATTACTGGGCTGCTAACCTGCGCTGCCTTGTATTTTTGTCTTTCTTTCACAGCCAGCCCGATTGCCCTGACTGGGTAGCCATGGAATTACACACAGATGATAATATGTCCATACCTGCACTACTTGGTTCCTTACTTCCACTCCCCTCAATTAAATCTGTAAAAAATCCAGTGGTCAAACACTCTTTGAGGATATGGGTTCAATTCAGGAAATGTTTTGGGTTGCATAACTTTTCTCTACTGAGCCCTATTGCATCAAATAACCTTTTATAAACCATCAACTCAGGACCCTGTCTTTAAAGAATGGCATAGGAAGTGTATTGTGCGCTTCAAGGACCTGTTTATGGGTAACACTGTAGCATCATTTAAACAATTAAGCAACAAATTCAATCTTCTAAAGTCAGATTTTTTCCGATACCTGCAAACAAGACATTATGTGTTCTATAAACTGCCCAGCTCTTCTATACCAACAGACACAACCCTTGTTGATACAGTTCTTTCTTTAAACCCATCTCAGAATAGACTTGGCTCAGCTTTATATGGCAGGATGTTGGATCTAAGGCCAAGCTCAAGGCAGCATGGGAGGAAGACTTGGGCTTCTCTCTCTCGGAAGATACATGGAGTTCCATTCTTAAACTGGTTAATTCCACCTCTCTATGTGCTCATCACTGCCTGATCCAATTCAAAGTGGTACATAGGGCTCATATCTCAAAAGCCAAATGATCTACTATTTACCCTGAGGTTAGTCAACTCTGCGTTAAATGTTAAATGTAAAATTTCTGAAGCCTCTGTTATCCATATGTATTGGTCATGCCCCAGCCTTAACAAGTTCTGGCTAGAGGTCTTTCATACATTATCCCAGGTGTTAAACATCAAATTGGAACCAAAGCCTCTAATCGCTCTTTTTGGGGTCACTGGTGAGGAGGTTAGATTAACTGCAGATAAATGCCGCACTATATCTTTTGCTTCTCTTCTGGCTCGGCGAACAATCCTGCTCAGGTGGATGGAACCTACCCCGCCCACTCATACTCAATGGCTGACAGATATTATGTCCTGCCTAAAGATCGAGAAAATCAGGTACTCACTTCAACATTCAAATGGAAGGTTTCAGAACGCGTGGGGACCTTTTTTAAATGCATCCCAGGCTTTGTAAATGCTTGATCATCAAGTACAGTTTAACAGCTTAACAGTCTATCCATTCACTTATCGTGCTGATATTTGCATATGCTCAATGGCAGTGACTGGGGAGGGATTATTTTTGGTATCTCGTTTTTCTTTTGTTGTTGATGTCTTTGTATATGTTGGCATAAGTTGTTTTTTATTTATTCTTTTCGTACACTCTGTCTGTAACAAATGGACAACTTTGCACTTTGTTATGTCCTGAAAATTAAATTAAAATATTTTGATTTTTTTAAAAAGTGAGTTTTGTGATCAATTTTATTCAAAATCTCGGGAAATAATTGACCAAGGAGTGGATTTCTGAACTCGTAAGATAAATCCCTACCGAAATTGTAAAAATCTCAGCGTTTTTGCGACAGGTTTTCGAGGAAATAAGTTTCAAAGGCAAAATGCCGTACACATCCCCCCCACACACACACACACAGTTTAAAAAGTATATAGATTTCCTGATTATGTATTCATAAATTCATGTTATAGGAGCAGAATTAAGCCATTCGGCCCATCAAGTCTACTCCATCATTCAATCATGGCTGATCTATCTTTCCCTCTGAACACCAATTTTTCCTGCCTTCTCCCAGTAATCCCAATAGTATTCATCACCTCATTTAAACTATTATGTTAAAAAGACTGAATTTTAATTGCCAATTCCTCACTCTGGATTCAGTCAGTAATTAAAGAAAAATATATAGGGATAAGAATGGTTAAATGTGAAGCTATTACATAACAAAGCTCAGACATTTTGTTTCAGCGCGTGAGTCATGGATGGAGATTTGGGGCACTTGGCTGAGAGAGGTACACCACAGAATGGCACACAATCTTTTCAATTATTTTTCAAACTGCATTGTGCAGATTGAAAATTAAATTCTGTTGGCTTTCAGTTCACCTATTCACAACAAACTCAGGGTTATTCAGATTGTCCGCATCAATTCACTGATGACTAACCTATCTGGTGTAAGTACAACAATACAATCAAAAGGATTTACAGCTGCAGGTTTATACCAGAGATAGACATAAAATGCTGGAGTGACTCATTGGGTCATGCAGCATCTCTGGATAAAATGGATAGGAAAATGAATAATTCATACCCTTGAAGGGTCACAAACCAAAACGTCACCTATCCATGTTCTCCAGAGATGTTGCCTGTCCCATTGAGTTCCTCCATCATTTTGTATCTATCTTTGGCGTAAAGTTTAGTTTGGAGATACAGCGTGGAAACAGACCCTTCGGCCCATTGAGTCCACGTCGACCATTGATCACCCGTTCAACACTAGTTCTATGTTATCCCACTTTCTCATTCACTCCCATACACATTAGAGGCAATTTTACAGAGGCCCAATTAATCTCCAAACCCACATGTCTTTGGGATGTGGGAGGAAAACGGAGCACCTGGAGGAAACCCACGCAGTCACGGGGAATGTGCAAATTCCACACAAACAGCACCTGAAGTGAGGATCGAACCCGGGTCTCTGGCGCTGTGAGGCAGCAGCTCTACCAGCCGCATCACTGTGCCACCAGAGTTAATGACTCCCTTTGAATATCTATCAGATTTTTTTAGTAAAGTTACCTATATGAATAACGAAAGGCCTAGATGGAGTGGACGTGGAGAGAATGTTTCCAGTAGTGGGAGACCTAGGACCAGAGGGCACAGCCTCAGAATAAAAGACATACCTTTAGTATGGAGAAGATGAGGAATTTTGTCAGTGGTGAATCTCTGGAATTCAATAGTTTCATTAGTTAGTTTGGAATTCATTCATTCATTCAACTGCGGTGGCCAAGTCATTGGGTATTTTTACAGCAGAGTTTGATAGGTTCTTGATGATTAAGGATGTCAAACATTATAGGGAGAAGGCATGAGAATGGGGTTGAGAATGAGAGATGGATCAGCCATGATTGAATGGTGGAGCTGACTCGATGGAGCAAATTAACAAATTCTGCTCCTATGTCTTATATGATGATCAATTACTTTGAACAACATACGGGCATATATGTAACTGGAATATATCCTCTCACCTTCTGCTTGCGTAGACTGCCTGGACTGGTGGGCGATGGGCTTGGTGTCTTGGTGGAGCGTGGAGTAGAAAGCTGGCTGCCTGGTCCTCCGTTCACTGAAAGAAGAAGGAACCATGTCAGAACTACTGCAGCTGGAAACGTGGAACACCGCACCATAGAGCAGTCAATGCACAGGAAATATAACTCAAGCGGAAACATCCAGTGGATGCTGGGTGTAGATGGTTTATGCATGCAACCTATAATGTAGCTACCTCAATACCACTAACCACGCCTTAGTCATCTCAGTATAACTGTGATATCTTCCCCTTGCTCCTCCCTTGGTTCCAGTACGCCTGAAGACTAGATGCAGTCAGTACTGGGACGTGTTTGACATGTGCCTTTATTAAAGACTCAGTAAAGTTACAGTGTGTCAGACTTAACTCCTTTACATGGTGTCAGTAAGTTAAACGCACGCCTCCTGTTTATCGGGTTTTATTTGCTCCTAGTTTTACTAGTGTTTAATTCCCTATTTACCATGGTATTCTCGTGCCGCAAGCCCTCTCCCCTTGTCTTTGACGCTGACATTGCGGAGCGATGGGCTACTTTCGTGATGGACTACAACCACTTCATCAACATCGTGCACTGAAACGACCCTGATGCGGTCAAAGCCTCACTCCTGCTGAACCTTGCCGGTCCCGATGCTATGAAGCGAGCTCAGGCTTTCACTTACAATCCAGCGGTCCTGGATGACAATGACCAGGTCGTCGAGCCGGCGGAATCTGCCAATGACCCGGTATGTCTCTTACGCAAGTTTGTGGAGATTTGTGACTTGCCCTCCAACCGTATATTGGAGCGGGCTAGATTCTTTACAAGGAAACAGCAGCCTGATGAACCTGTTGAATGTTTTATCGCTGACCTGCGCTACCTTGCTCAGCGGTGTCGTTTCGAGAACGTGCGTGATCAGCTCACCAGAGATATTTTGGTCACCGGCATGCTAGATCAGAAGCTACGAGCGGAGCTGCTGCGAAGACCGGATCTCACCCTGACTGAGGCTATGCATGCATGCCGAATAGCTGAGGTGGTTGCCCCGCTACATGGGCAGAGGGGATCTGACAATCGGGCTATTAATCTGACTGGTGTTGCTATGCCCCGTCGCAAGCAAGACAACGTTCGCCCTGCACCGCGGCTGACTTATGCCGCTCGGGTCCCGCTTGTCAAGAAGTGCCCCAACTGCAATTATGTCCACTCTATGCAGTCGCAGTGCCCAGCATTTGGTAAAGCTTGTAATTTCTGTAAGAATATGAACCATTTCTCAGCTGCCTGTCGCTCCCGTGGGAACGTTCCTCCAGCTCCCAGACAAGTTTTAAACAACCTTCAACAAGTTGATAACGAATTCGGTTCCCAGTCTTCTGTCGACACTGCCCTCGACTCTGAGCCCAGTATTTCCATGGGAGATGCCAGTGTTTATTCTCTCCTTCATAATCAATCTCGCCTCCCCGATCCTTCTGTGCTTGTCACTGTCAACAACAAATCCTTCACTGCTAAGCTGGACACGGGGGCGAAGGTGAATGTTATGTCAACATCCCTGTTCAGGAAGATAAGGAATAATGAGCTGTTAACTGCTGATCGCTCCATATTGCGTGCTTATGGGGGAGAGGAGCTAAATCCTGTGGGGAGGGCCACCTTCCACTGTGTGCTGAAGAAATCTTCGCGTGACCTGTCGTTTTTCATTCTTGACTGTGACTGTGTGACTCTGTTGAGCAATCAGGCATGTCAGGATCTCGGGCTGGTATCCTTTGACCGTACTGTCCACGAAGTGCGGGTGATGCTGAATCCACTCTCCGAGTACCCTGACCTATTCGATGATGAACTGGGTAAGCTGCCCCTTGTGTACAAGATCGCAACTGACCCGTCGGTTGTACCAGTGGTCCGTGCTCCACACAGGGTGTCATTTGCCATGAAGGGCAAGGTCGAAGCCATGCTGAAGAACATGGTTGCCATGGGAGTGCTTGAAGCTGTCAGCGAACCCACCGAGTGGGTCTCCACCATGGTCGCCACCATGAAGAAGGGTAAGAACGAGATACGGGTGTGCATCAACCCCAAAGACTTAAATCTGGCAATAAGACGTCCTCATTACCCCATGAGGACTGTAGAAGATGTTGCTGCCCAGGTCCGTCAGGCCACGGAGTTCTCTGTCCTTGATGCCAGGAGCTCATTCTGGCAAATACCTTTAGACAAACACTCCTCAGACTTAACCACTTTTGGCACCCCCTTCGGAAGATTCAAATTTTTGCGGATGCCATTCGGCATCAACTCTGCTAGCGAGGTGTTTCAACGCTCCATGGAGCAACTGTTTGCCGGCCTGCCGTGTGCCATTATCGTGGATGACATCCTGGTTTATGGGAAAGATGCTGCTGAGCACGACCACAACCTCCGACGGATTCTAGACCGCGCTCGCCAGATCAACTTAAAACTTAACCCGTCAAAGTGCAAGTTCCGTGTAGCTGAAGTACCCTATGTTGGCCACATCTTCACAGCCCACGGGCTGAAACCTGATCCGCAGAAGACCAACGCTATCTCCGAGCTGCCTGCCCCGACCGACGTGACCAGCCTGCAGCGTTTCCTGGGCATGGTCAACTATTTGGGAAATTTCATCCCCGACCTCAGCGAGTTGAGCGCACCCCTGAGGCAACTGACGAAAAAAGACATTGCCTGGTCCTGGTTTCCCCAACACCAGCAGGCTTTCGACCTTCTCAAAACAAAGCTGATTAGCACACCGACTCTCAAGTTTTTCGATCTGCAACGTCCAATTGTAGTTACGTGTGATGCTTCCCGCTTCGGACTCGGTGCTGCCTGCCTGCAACTCCATGATGACGGCTCGCTGCAGCCCATTTATTATGCCTCGCGTACCATGACAGACACTGAGCAGCGCTATGCACAAATCGAGAAGGAGCTTCTTGCAGTTGTATTCGCCTGCTCCAAGTTCAAGGACTTCCTTTTCGGTACCAGGTTCACCGTCGAGACGGATCATCAACCCTTGGTGACCATCCTCAATAAGCCTATCCACATCGCTCCAGCTAGACTCCAGCGAATGATGCTACAGCTCCAGCGGTTCAACTTTCTGATCGTGTACAAGAGGGGCACCGAGATGCATGTGGCCGACGCGCTGTCCCGGGCCCCCCGCTCCTCCTGTGACAGGCACCCCTACGAGCAGGAGGATCTGCAGGTACTCAATGTCAACTTTGTTCCCTCTACGCAGCTGCAGTGCCTGGTTGAGCACACTGCCAACGACCCCGACCTGCAACAGCTCGCAGCTGTCATCCAGCGGGGGTGGCCCAGCAGACGCACCTCACTGCCTGCGGGCGCCCACCCTTTCTTTCTGGTCCGCGACGAGCTTGTGCTCCGGGATGGCATCATCATCAAGGGTCACAAGGTGGTCGTCCCTGCCTCCCTATACGACTTGTACTACAACGCTGCTCACATGGGGCATCCCGGAGCCGATGCCACCGTCTCACATGCCCAAGAACAATACTATTGGCCCGGCATGGCCAAGTACATTAAAGCCCGAGTAGCCTCCTGTCCTGATTGCAACACTCTTGTCCCACATCAGCAGCGCCAGCCACTTCTGCAGCAGCCTGCGCCTGCCATGCCCTGGACCTCGCTGGCTGCTGACATATTCGAATGGCGAGGCAAGCACTACCTGGTGTTGGTTGATTCATACTCCAACTGGTTCGAAGTGGACCTTCTCCCTGCTATCACCTCTGAAATGGTTATCAGTAAGCTGCGCACACACTTTGCTACCTTTGGGTCCCCGGTCCGCTTGCAGACCGACAACGGCCGTCAGTTCACCAGTGCAGAATTCCAGGCTTTCGTTGTGAAGTGGAACTTCACTCACTATACCAGCAGCCCCGAATACCCGCAGAGCAACGGCCTGGCCGAGCGATCTGTCCGCAGTGCCAAGAATTTGCTCGAGCAGTCTCGTCTCTCCAATGGTGACTTCTACCTGGGTCTACTAAACCTTCGCAACATCTCACGGGACCCTACCATGCGATCCCCTGCCCAGTGTCTGATGTCCTGCGTGCTTCGCCCACCGATGCCGATCGCCTAAAAATCCCTGGTGCCCAAGGTCCTCCAGCCTGCTGCCGTCCAGCAACGGATTGCTCACATGCATGAGGTACAGCGCCGCTCTCACGACAAGTCCTGCCGCCCGCTCTCAACACTACTGCCTGGCCAGATTCTCCCGACTCGCAACCGTTGTTGGTGTGGACACTTCCCCGAGATCTTACCTGGTGGACTTTGATGGAACTGTCTACTGCCGGAGCCGCCAGCACCTGTTGGCCGTTAACGAGCCTCTGCCTTCTCCTGCGGATCCCTACGCTCCGCCGTTGCGTTTCAAGCCTGTCATTACTAATTACCCCACAGCTCCCTGCATGCCCCGGTCAGTTCGCTTGCCGCGTTCTCCTCCCTCTGCTCTTCCTGGTTTCGGGCAGATGATCTCCTCCCCTGCTCGTTCTCCTTCTCCTCCTTCTCCCCCGTCTCCTCCTCCTGGATCACCTGTGCCGGTTAGGTCACCTCCCGTATTCCCGGTTGGGTCTCCGCCGACTTTCTCCTTCCCGGCTGCTACTGCTCCGCCTCCTCTTCTATCTGGTGGGGAGGGTGATGGTGCTATACGCACACGCTCGGGTCGGGTTGTCAAACCTCCTGTCCGCTACGGTGATTTCGTTTAAATTTGCATGTGTTGTATAATCACACTGCCACTGTTATAACTTCAATTTTAGATTTCTAAGGGAAAGGATGTAGATGGTTTATGCATGCAACCTATAATGTAGCTACCTCAATACCACTAACCACGCCTTAGTCATCTCAGTATAACTGTGATATCTTCCCCTTGCTCCTCCCTTGGTTCCAGTACGCCTGAAGACTAGATGCAGTCAGTACTGGGACGTGTTTGACATGTGCCTTTATTAAAGACTCAGTAAAGTTACAGTGTGTCAGACTTAACTCCTTTACACTAGGTATCTGGAACGAGCTGCCAGAGCAAATGTAAGTTTAGGTTTAGCTTTGTTTTCGTCACATGCAACGAGCTACAGTGAAAAACTTTGTTTTGCATTCTCATTTCACCTATGCCATTGGGAAGAAGTTATAGGAGCCCGGAAATTGTAATATGCAGGTTCAGGAGCAACTTCTTCCCAACAGCCATCAGGCTATTGAACTACATAGACTTGGGGACATTGTTTTTGACTTTGCACTGTTATTGTCCATTAATTGTCAGTTTTTTAAAATCTACATAATCTGAATGTTTTGTTGTTGTTTATTACGGGTTTGACAGAGTACGATGTTTACATATCTGCTGTGCTGCAGCAAGTAAGAATTTCATTGTTCTGTTTCGGGAAATATGACAATAAAACACACTTGACTCTTGACCAGATACAAAACTCAACCTTGTAGAAACACGGAACTGCAGACACTGGTTTGCAAAACAAAGACACAAAGTGCTACAGTAACTCAGCGGGTCAGGCAGCATATCTGGAGAACATTGGTAGGTGACGTTTCAGGTCGGGACCCTTCTGCAGAGCCAAGCTTGACTATTTATGGTAGACGCAAGCAAATACATGCTTTCAAGATAGGAATAACAACAGATGCTTTGCAGAGATGAGGCATTTATGACTCTAATATGTAAAACAATTCTCATTTTATTCACAACAAAATTACAATATTTCTGTCCATATTTTCACCAACAGCGAAAGTTTTCCATGGTAGATGCTGAAATATTTCCAAGGAAAGCGATAGTAAAGATGTTATGTCATGGAAGATTACTGGTGAAGGGGGAATTGGAATGGCCGGGTACAACAATCCCTTGTGGATAAGTACTCCATAGTCAACAAGAGTGGCACAGCAGCACTGCCTCACAGCACCAGAGACCCGGGTTCGATCCTGATCTCAGGTGCTGTCTATGTGGAGTTTGCAAGTTCTCCCTGTGACAGCGTGTATATCCTTTGGGTGACATTGGACTTTAGAGATACAGCACGGAAACAGGCCTTTCGGCCCACCGAGTCCGCACCGACCATCGATCACTCCGTACACCAACACTATCTGACACACTAGGGACAATTTACAATTTAACCAAAGCCAATTAACCTGCAAATCTGTACGTCTTCTGAGTGTGGGAGGAAACCAGAGCACCCGAAGACAACCCACGGGGTCACTGGGAGAATGTACAAACTCCATACAGACAGCACCCGTCGTGAGGATCGAACCCAGATCTGTAAGGCAGCAACTCTACCGCTCTACTCCCTGTACCTATAATCCCCCTGTACCTATAACCGCCCCCCTCTCTGTACCCATAACATCCTCCCTCTCTATATCTATAACCCCTCTCTACCTATAACCCCGCACAATCTCTGTACCTATAACCCCACCTCTCTGTACTTACAACCCACCCCCCTTCCTGAACCTATAACCCCACCTTCCTGTATCTGAAACTCCCCCTCTCTGTACCTAAACCCCCCCCTCCCTGTACCTATAACCCCACCTCTCTGTACCTAACCCCCCCCCCCCCTCCCTGTACCTATAACCCCCCCTCCCTGTACCTAACCCCCCCCCCTCCCTGTACCTATAACCCCCCTCCCTGTACCTACAACCCCCTCCCTGTACCTATAACCCCCCCTCCCTGTACCTATAACCCCCTCCCTGTACCTAACCCCCCCTCCCTGTACCTATAACCCCCCCTCCCTGTACCTAACCCCCCCCCTCCCTGTACCTATAACCCCCTCCCTGTACCTATAACCCCCCCTCCCTGTACCTATAACCCCCCCTCCCTGTACCTATAACCCCCTCCCTGTACCTATAACCCCCTCCCTGTCCTACACCGTCCTGTACCTACCCCGCCCTGTAACCTATACCCCCCCTCCCTGGACCGATCCCCCCCTCCCTGTACTATAACCGCCACTCCCTGTACCTAATCCCCCCTCCCTGTACCTAACCCCACCTCCCTGTACCTATAACCCCCCCCTCCCTGTAACCGAACCCCCACCCTCCCTGTACCATAACCCCCCTCCTGTACCTAACCCCCCCTCCCTGTACCTAACCCCCCCTCCCTGTACCTAACCCCCCCTCCCTGTACCTATAACCCCCCTTCCCTGTACCTAACCCCCCCTCCCTGTACCTAACCCCCCCTCCCTGTACCTAACCCCCCCTCCCTGTACCTAACCCCCCCTCCCTGTACCTAACCCCCTCCCTGTACCTAACCCCCCCTCCCTGTACCTAACCCCCCCTCCCTGTACCTAACCCCCCCTCCCTGTACCTATAACCCCCCCTCCCTGTACCTAACCCCCCCTCCCTGTACCTATAACCCCCCACCTCCCTGTACCTAACCCCCCTCCCTGTACCTATAACCCCCCCTCCCTGTACCTATAACCCCCCCTCCCTGTACCTATAACCCCCTCTCCCTGCACCAATACAACAACCCTAATGATTCCAGCATCTGCAGTTCTTTGGTCTTATAATTACCCGCGCAAATGCTGAATGCTGAAATGCTGAAGTACCTCAGTGGGTCAGGCAGTATCTCTGGAGAACATGAATAGGTTACATTTCGGGTCGGGACCCTTCTTCAGACTTGTGCCTACTTCTAATTGCATGACATTCCTGAAGGTCACAAGTACCTTATCCACATTCAACAGAAGTGCTAAATCAGGAAAGTTAATTTTTTTTAAAAAGCACACTTTTAAATATTATTCAGACACAAGGAACTGCAGATGGGGGAATCTCAAGCAAAATACAAAGTGCTGGAGGAACGCAGCATCTGTGGAGGGAATGGACAGATGATGTTTAGGGACCGGACCCTTCTTCAGACTGATGGAGTAGGGGGCAAAATGTAGAAAACAGAGGCAGGACCAAGACAAAGCCTGTCTCTCCACAGATCTCTATAGATGCTGCCTGACCTGCTGAGTTATTCCAGCACTTTGTGTCTCTAAGTGATTGGTGGATTCAGGTGAGGGGGGTGATTGATAAACGAGTGGAGTAAGTGACAAAGGCTGGAGGAGAAAAGGAGACAAAAGGGCGTCAGATCAGGTGAGAAGAGGAGGAGAGGAAGGTAAAGCTGGAGGGAAGGATATGGGTGACAGGGGGGTGGGGGAGGAGAGGAGTGGGATAGCAGGTGAAATGGGTGTGCGATGGTGGGAAGGTGGGGGGGCCCGGTGACAGAGAGAGGGGGGTAACCGAGGCATTACTTAAAACTGGAGAATCCAATGTCTTTATTGTTGGGTATATAAATATAACATTGTGACTTGCCAGAGGAACAAGGAAACAGAATTCAGAGAAATAAAATGTGTGGAATTAACATGACTTGGTTTACTCTAGCCATTTTAAGGTAAAAGAATATTTGGTCACTGTAGAATAATACACAAACATTTACACAAGATCGGTGACTTGTTAAAGTGTAATACATTTTATGATGAGAATGCTCCATTTACCTACCCTCAGTGTACTTCATTACGACAGCTAATGTTCAACACATGAAACACCTTCCCCTGCGATGTTGAGAGACTCAGCGCTGACTGTACGAGGCTTCAGGTGAGAGGGACAAGTGGAATGAAGCAAAGCTGCTGGGATACAGCCTCTCAGCTGAAGCCCCTGCTCACAGCGATCGTTGAGCAAGAGGCAGCTCTCACAGGCAAGTGCGCAAGACTGACGTCTGTGATTTGGGAGTGGGTGGTTCAGTTGGCTGCTTAGGGCGGCATCATCGTTGTCAATTAAAACAACCCCAAGCACCAGTAGATTAAGCCATGCTTCCCCTCTTTGATAATACAAATGAAAAATAAAATAACTTAGGATACAAATGCATGATTCATCTAACATCCATCCCATGGCACATGAGTCATCCACAATTTTACTTCACTTTACTTGTCAACGGCTTTTAAATCAGATCAATGCTGGCATGTAACCATGTTACTTGAACCACTAGGTTTCAGGTTATTTAGGTTACCGTTCGTTTAGGGCATAGGTTTAAGGTGAAAGGGGATAGATTTAATAGGAATCTGAGAAGTATATTTTTCACGCAAAGGGTGGTGGGTGTATGGAACGTTTTGCCAGAGGAGGTAGTTGAAGCAGGTACTGTCTATCGCCTGTCTAATAAACATTTAGATAGGGCCAGTTTAGAGGGATATGGGCCAAAAGCAGGCAGATGGGACAAGTGTAGATGGGAAGTGTTGGTTGGTGTGGACAAGTTGGGCTGAAGGGCCTGTTTCCACACTGTATAACTCTATGACTCTAAAGAAAAAGCAACAGATCCCCAGAACTACTCCTCAGTAATGATTAATCCAAAAAACAAGCTAAACCAAGTGCAGATAACCAACAAAAAAACAATCAGTTTCACTTGCATTTCATCGTGGGATTAGTCATCTGTTTAGGGCTTTGGACATATCGCACATGGACAGTAAACTGTGCACCGATTCTACAATTCAGTTCTACTAAAGTCAAGGGAACTGAATCTATGAAGTAGAATACAATATAATGAGACAAAGGGAACTGCAGATGCTGGTTTACAAAAATACCACACACACACACACACACACACACACACACACACACACACACACACACACACACACACACACACACACAAAGTGCTGGAGGGACTCAGCGGGTCAGGCAACATCTGTAGAGGGAAAGGACAAACAACATTTCTGCTCGGGACCCTTCTTCAGACTGATGGAGTCAGGGGGGATGGGGGGGGGGCGGAGAAAGCTGAAAAAGAGAGGTGGGAGCAGAACAAAGTCTGGCGTGATAGGTAGATACAGGTGAGGGGAGTGAATGGCAGATGGGTGGAGTAAGTGACAAAGGCTGAAAGTGAAAACGAGGGATATAAGGGAGGGATATAAATAGAAGCTTGGAGGGAGGGATATAAATAGAAGGGGATGGGAAGAGGGGAAAAATGGGGGAAAATGGGGTGGGAGAGTGGGAGAAATGGGTGCACACCAGGATTGGGAGGGAGGGGGGGGGGGGGGGGGGGGGGAGGATCACAGAAAAGCGAGTGGGAAAGAAAAGGGGATTTGTTACCTAACATTGGAGAATTTAATGTTCATACCGGAGATAGACACAAAATGCTGGAGGAACTCAGAAGGTCAGGCAGCATCTCTGGGGAAAAGGAATAGGTGGCGCTTTGGGTCAGAACCCTTCTTCCCGACCTTTCTCCAGAGATGCTGCATGCCATACTGAGTTACTCCAGCATTTTGTGTATATATTTGGTATAAACCTACATCTCCAGTTCCTTCCTTCACTCAGTGTTCATACAGTTGGGTTGCAAGGTACCGAAGCAGAATAAGATGCTGTTCCTCCAGTTTGCATGTGGGCTCACTCTGAAAATGGAGGAGGCCCGGGACAGAAAGATCAACCTAAGAAACTTAATTTCTTCCCAGCTGTTATCATGCAACCAAATCATCCACCAACAACTGGAGAGCAATCCTGAGCTACTATCTTCCTCATTGGCAACCCTTGGACTATCTTTAATCGAACTTTACTGGACTTTATCTTGCACTAAAAGTTATTCATGTTATTCCCTTTATCATGTATCTGTATACTGTGGATGGCTCGATTGTAATCATGTATTGTCTTTCCGCTGACTGGTTAGCATAGAGCAAAAGCTTTTCACTGTACCTCAATACACGTGACAATAAACTAAACTCAATATCTTTGTATTTTTGTCAATCTAATCATCTAGCCATATACCTCTTCCTAAATTGTGGAAGGGTCTCGACACGAAACGTCACCCATTCCTTCTCTCCAGAGATGCTGCTTGTCCCGCTGAGTTACTACAGCATTTTGTGTCTATCTTCATTTTGAGTAAAGAATTATCTTACAAGGCGAATCTTACTTCTATGTTGGTCAATATTTCTAAGCTTGGAATAGAAACAATGATTGATGTCATGAGGCCTTATGGAAATGTAATCTTACAAAGAGCCAATTCTTTTCAAATCCATCCGTTTCATTGTATTTTTTTAATCAATGCGTGGTATTACAAGGAACCATTTTCCATCATCTTTTGTGCACACACATCTGACTTTGTGTTTGGCTTCTCACCAGTCAAACATGTATAACTGCTTCATCCTCTCACAGGGAGCCTTGCTAGGCTTATAGTGAGATTATCATCACTACAAAGTTGTGAATGTATCTTGTGCGGTATTAACTGTAGGAATGTATTTTGGGCGGCATGAGTAGAGTTGCTGCCTTACAGCGCTTGCAGCACCAGACACCCAGGTTTGAACCTGACTTCGGGTTCTGTCTGTGCAGAGGTTGTATGTTCTCCCCATGGCTGCGTGGGTTTTCTCAGAGATCTTCGGTTTCCTCCCATACTCCAGACGTGCAGGTTTGTAGGGTAATTCTCTTGAGTTTATATATTTGGTATATGCGTAAATTGGCCCTAGTGTGTGTATGCTTGTGTTAATGTGCGGGGATTGCTGGTTGGTGCGGACTCGATGGGTCGAAGGGCCTGTTTCAGCACTGTATCTCTAAACTAAACTAAACTAAAAGATGTTATTTAACATAAGTCATTAAATAAAATCCAAGCAGTACACCAATATCTGAAGGCCTCTTCCTGTTCAGTGCTTCATATTGAAGGTTATACCAACAATTATATTAACATGAGGTCTTTGAAGCAATTGTCATTCAGACCCACACTTCTCTTTTCACATAAATAGTAATTTGCTTTTATTTCTGAACGCATACTAAACCGTGGCTGTCAGCAATGCAACTAAAGTTGTCTTTGCTTTCTAAATTCAATAATGGGAGTGGAAAGAAACAACACTTTTCAGTAAATGTATTTTAATTTTTTTTCAACAGCTGACCGCAAAGAGGTTCGCGAAAAGTATTTGTGAGAGGACAGCACAGTTGGTAGAGTTGCTGCTTCGCAGCGCGAGAGACAGAGATGCAGAGACACAAAGAGGGGCGGAGAGGGACGGAGAGGGATGGAGAGCGGCGGAGAGGGACGGAGAGGGACGGAAATAGAGAAAGAGCGAGAGACAGAGAGAGACAGAGAGAGACAAGGAGAGAGAGACAGAAAGAGAGGGAGACACAGAGAGAGGGAGACACAGAGAGAGGGAGACACACAGAGAGACAGAGAGACAGAAAGAGAGACAGAGAGAGAGACAGAGAAAGACGGAAAGAGAAAGACCGAAAGACGGACAGACAGAGAGGCAGTGGCAGAGGCAGAGGCAGAGAGACAGAGAGATTTAATATTTCATTTTAGTGACTTTTCATCATTATTCAATCATAACAGGCTCCTTATCTGCTGAATATTTCCAGTTAAACACAAAGTGCGGTTTGAAACTCAGCTGGTCAGTAGTGGAGCCAGTTTCCGTGTTGTATGATTCTGTGACAGCAGCAGGAATCACAGAGGGGGATCAGTGAGAGAGGGTCTCAGAGAACTTCCTATAGAGAGAGGAGGAGAACTTCAAAGTGGGTGTACCTTGAGGAGAATTCACAGTGGAGCTGCAAGATAGAGACACAAAGAACTCACAGGAGAGTCAGCTAATGGTAAAACACAAAGAGTAAGGTTTACAAGTGAAAACTGGCCCTCCACTCCTCCAGCTTTCTTCCCCCCCACCCCTGCTGTCCGTCTGAAGAAAGGTCACGACCCGAAAGGTCACCTATCCATTTTCCACAGAGAACTGGGTTTGCTGAGTTACTCCAGCACATTGTGTCTTTCCTTGAAAAAACGACATCTGCAGTTCCTTGTTTTGTAAGCTTTACTAGTAGGAAGTAACTCGGCGGAATGCCCATAAAAGGCACATTGATTCAATACCATTTGCCGATGACTTACCATTACATAAAACGCTTTTCTGCTGTGTTATAGGCTACACTGTTAGTTCCTATAGCAACCGTGACGTACATAAGTCTGCACAGACACCTACTCTTCACTGCTGCACAATTATACTGGCTTGGACAAGACTGCGTCAGACAGCTTCACTGCATTTATATGTGAAGTGAGAAACCAGTCTGCAAAATGTGACACCCCAACTCTATACATAGAATGTAGAATAGTACATCATGGGAACAGACCCTTCAACCCATAATTAATTTAGCTTAGTTTAAAGATACAGCATGGAAACAAGCCCACTGTAGTCAGCACCGACCAGCAATCACCCCTTTCACACTAGTTCTATCCAACGCACTGGGCAATTTACAGAGGCCCACTAACCCGCACGTATTTGGGATTTGGGAGGAAACCGGAGCACCCAGAGAAACACAGAAACATAGAAAATAGGTGCAGGATTAGGCCATTCGGCCCTTCGAGCCAGCACCGCCATTTAATATGATCATGGCTGATTCCTGCTTTCTCCCCATATCCCTTGATTCCATTAGCCCTAAGAGCTATATCTAACTCTTGAAAACATCCAGTGAATTGGCCTCCACTGCCTTCTGTAGCAGATAATTCCACAAATTCAAAACTCTCTGGGTGAAAAAGTTTTTCCTCATCTCAGTCCTAAATGGCCTACCCCTTATTCCTAAACTGTGACCCCTGGTTCTGGACTCCCCCAACATTATGAACATTTTTCCAGCATCTAGCCTGTCCAATCTCTTAAGAAATTTTCAATGTTTCTATAAGATCCCCTCTCATCCATCTAAATACCTGTGAATAAAAGCCCAGTTGACCCATTCTTTCATCATATTTCAGTCCTGCCATCTCGGGAATTAACCTGGTGAACCTTCGCTGCACTCCCTCAATAGCAAGAATGTTCTTCCTCTAATAAGGAGACCAAAACTGCACACAATACTCCAGGTGTGGTCTCACCAGGGCCCTGTACAACTGCAGTAGGACCTCCTTGCTCCTAAACTCAAATCCTCTCGCTATGACGGCCAACATGCCATTTGCTTTCTTCACTGCCTGCTGTACCTACATACTTACTTCAAGTGACTGATGTACAAGGACACCCAGGTCTCGTTGCACTTCCCCTTTTCCTAATCTGACACCATTCAGATAATAAACTGCCTTCTTGTCTTGCCACCAAAGTGGATAACCTCACATTTATCAACATTATGCTGCATCTGCCATACATCTGCCCACTCACCCAACCTGTCCAAGTCACCCTGCAGCCTCATAGCATCCTCCTCGCAGCTCATACTGTCACCCAGCTTTGTGTCATCCGAAAAACCACATGGTCACTGGGGGATTGTGCAAACTCCACACAGACAGCATCCGTAGTCAGGATTGAACCCTGGTCTCTAGCGCTGTAAGGCAGCAACCCTACTGCTATGGCACTGTGCCACCTGTGTCTGTGCCAAACATAATGCCAAGACCAACACTTGTCAGAAGGGTTCTAACCCAAGATGTCACCTATCCACATTCTCCAGAGATGCAGCCTGACCCACTGAGTTTTTTTGTAAATCATTTCTTATTTGCCTGCACATGATCCATATCCCTCCATTCCCTGTATATTCATGTGCTTACCTTAAAGGCCACTATTGTATCTACCTCCACCACCACCCCTGGCAGCATATTTCAGGGGCTCACCACCATGGCAGGACTTTCATATGAAGAAAGACTGGATAGACTTGGCTTGTACTCGATAGAAGATTGAGGGGGGATCTTATAAAAACTTACAAAATTCTTAAGGGGTTGGACAGGCTAGATGCAGGAAGATTATTCCCGATGTTGGGGAAGCCCAGAACTAGGGGTCACAGTTTAAGGATAAGAGGGAAGTCTTTTAGGACCGAGATGAGAAAATCATTTTTTACACAGAGAGTGGTGAATCTGTGGAATTCTCTGCCACCAAAGGTAGTTGAGGCCAGTTCATTGCCTATATTTAAGAGGGAGTTAGATGTGGCCCTTGTGGCTAAAGGGATCAGGGGGTATGGAGAGAAGGCAGGGATGGGATACTGAGTTGGATGATCAGCCATGATCATATTGAATGGCGGTGCAGGCTCGAAGGGCCGAATGGCCTACTCCTGCACCTATTTTCTATGTTTCTATGTTTCTATCAGTGTAAACAAACTTGCACATCTCCTTTAACCTCAACCTTCTTTCACCCTCTCACCTTAATGCTATGTCATCTAGTATTTGATATTTCCATCCTGGGGAAAAGGTTCTGACTGTCTATCCTATTTATGCCTCTCATAATTTTATATACTTCTATCAGGTTTCCCCTCAACTTCCGGCATTCCAAGGAAAACAGTCCGTTGCAATCCAGAGCACTGGGAGGAAACCCACGCGGTCACAGGGAGAACGTATAAATTGCACACAGAAAGCATCCTAGGTCAGGATCGAACCCGGGTTCCAATAAAATTGAATGCAAGCTTACATGCTGGAAATTAAAACTTGAATCGTTTCCTAAAAAAGTAGACTTCAGACTTTTAGACTTCAGAGATAAAGTGTGGAAACAGGCCCTTTGGCCCTCCGGGTCTGTGCTGACCAGCAATCACCCTGTACACCAGCACTATCCTACACACTAGGGACAATTTACAATTTTACTGGGATGCACATCGGCTTTTGTTGACGTTGTATTGCAGCAGCTAATTTACTAGATTAGTCCTTCAGATATTTTGTGTTCACAAAGACACAGAGTGCTGGGGTAACTAACACGGGACAGGCAGCATCTCTGGAGAAAATGGATAAGTGACTATTTGAGTTAGTGCAAATATGGCATCATGTTCGACACAGAAATTTAGGCCGAAGGGTCTGTTCTTGTGCTGCACTGTTCTATGATTGATGTCAACGTTGATCTGGAAATATCAGAATTGTCTTCGTTGTTTACATTTCCAATTACTTTATGACAATGAAGTTTCAAAGACTCAGATGGTCAGGCCGCATATCTGGAGAACACGATAGATGACGTTTTGGGTCAGGATCTTTCTTCAGATTGGCTGTAGATCTTCCAGCTTTATCCTTCCCCACCCCCACTACAATAAGTCTGAAGAAGGGTCCCGACCCAAAACGTCACCTATCCATATTCTCCACGGATGCTGCCTGACCGCTGAGTTACTCCAGCACTTTGTGTACTTTTGATCAATTATATTCAAAAAATCTACGATCAACCACTTCAAAATTAGTACAACAACTGCTCCAAACTTCCCTGAAAAATAAGACAATGATTTAAAAAATATAAAGTTCATAAACAAAAACCTCCCACTGGAATGGAGTGTGGATCCAACAACTCTACGCCTCTTGCTGTATCTCCTGAACTCCATGTGCCTTGAACTAAACTTATTTGAGTTAAATTATAAGCAGTCAGTGTTAAACAAATAATGAGTGAAAAAAAAACACTAACTAAAGAAAGGGGCAGCAAAAATGGTACAAGTACAAAGAATGAGAAAAAAGTGATGGTCATAAGGTCATAAGGAATAGGGGTAAACATAGAAACATAGAAACATAGAAATTAGGTGCAGGAGTAGGCCATTCGGCCCTTCGAGCCTGCACCGCCATTCAATATGATCATGGCTGATCATCCAACTCATTATCCCGTACCTGCCTTCTCTCCATACCCTCTGATCCCCTTAGCCACAAGGGCCACATCTAACTCCCTCTTAAATATAGCCAATGAACTGGCCTCAACTACCCTCTGTGGCAGAGAGTTCCAGAGATTCACCACTCTCTGTGTGAAAAAAGTTTTTCTCATCTCGGTTTAAAAGGATTTCCCCCTTATCCTTAAGCTGTGACCCCTTGTCCTGGACTTCCCCAACATCGGGAACAATCTTCCTGCATCTAGCCTGTCCAACCCCTTAAGAATTTTGTAAGTTTCTATAAGATCCCCTCTCAATCTCCTAAATTCTAGAGAGTATAAACCAAGTCTATCCAGTCTTTCTTCATAAGACAGTCCTGACATCCCAGGAATCAGTCTGGTGAACCTTCTCTGCACTCCCTCTATGGCAATAATGCACTTCCTCAGATTTGGAGACCAAAACTGTACGCAATTCTCCAGGTGTGGTCTCACCAAGACCCTGTACAACTGCAGTAGAACCTCCCTGCTCCTATACTCAAATCCTTTTGCTATGAAAGCTAACATACCATTCGCTTTCTTCACTGCCTGCTGCACCTGCATGCCTACTGTCAATGACTGGTGTACCATGACACCCAGGTCTCGCTGCATCTCCCCTTTTCCTAATCGGCCACCATTTAGATAATAGTCTGCTTTCCTGTTTTTGCCACCAAAATGGATAACCTCACATTTATCCACATTATACTGCATCTGCCAAACATTTGCCCACTCACCCAGCCTATCCAGGTCACCATGCAGTTTCCTAGCATCCTCCTCACAGCTAACACTGCCCCCCAGCTTACTTGGAGATATTGCCTTTAATTCCCTCATCCAGATCATTAATATATATTGTAAATAGCTGGGGTCCCAGCACTGAGCCTTGCGGTACCCCACTAGTCACTGCCCGCCATTGTGAAAAGGACCCGTTTACTCCTACTCTTTGCTTCCTGTTTGCCAGCCAGTTCTCTATCCACATCAATACTGAACCCCCAATGCCGTGTGCTTTAAGTTTGTATACTAATCTCTTATGTGGGACCTTGTCGAAAGCCTTCTGGAAGTCCAGATACACCACATCCACTGGTTCTCCCCTATCCACACTACTAGTTACATCCTCGAAAAATTCTATAAGATTCGTCAGACATGATTTACCTTTCGTAAATCCATGCTGACTTTGTCCAATGATTTCACCACTTTCCAAATGTGCTGCTATCCCATCTTTAATAACTGACTCTAGCAGTTTCCCCACTACCGATATTAGACTAACCGGTCTGTAATTCCCCGTTTTCTCTCTCCCTCCCTTCTTAAAAAGTGGGGTTACGTTTGCTACCCGCCAATCCTCAGGAACTACTCCAGAATCTAAAGAGTTTTGAAAGATTATTACTAATAATAATAATAATAATAACTTTATTTATAAAGCACTTTAAACAACCGCAGTTGCCACAAAGTGCTGTACATGAGAACTCATGGACAAAAAGTTATTACAAACCATTAAAAACCGTAAAACGAAGGACTAAAAAACAGTAAAAATTAAAAGACATTAAAAGCACTAAGAACAGAAGCAATGTCTCAGCCAGTGTCGAAAGCCAGAGAATAAAAATGAGTTTTTAGGGAGGATTTGAAGATGGACAGTGAGGGGGCCTGTCTGATGTGCCGGAGCAGCAACAGAAAAGGCTCTATCCCCTCTGAGCTTCCGCTTGGACCTTGGTACCTCAAGGAGCAGCTGATCAGCTGACCTGAGGCACCGGGCAGGAGCATATAGGTGGAGCAGCGCAGAGAGGTAAGGCGGGGCGAGCCCATTCAACGATTTGAAAACAAATAAAAGAATGCATCCACTATTTCTGGAGCTACTTCCTTAAGTACTCTGGGATGCAGCCTATCTGGCCCTGGGGATTTATAGGCCTTTACCCAACACCACTTCCCGACTAACCTGGATTTCACTCAATTCCTCCAACTCCTTTGACCCATGGTCCCCTGCTATTTCCGGCAGATTATTTATGTCTTCCTTAGTGAAGACGGAACCAAAGTAGTTATTCAATTGGTCCGCCATATCCTTGTTCCCCATGATCAACTCACCTGTTTCTGACTGCAAGGGACCTACATTTGTTTTAACTAATCTCTTTCTTTTCACATATCTATAAAAACTTTTGCAGTCAGTTTTTATGTTCCCTGCCAGTTTTCTTTCATAATCTATTTTTCCTTTCCTAATTAAGCCCTTTGTCCTCCTCTGCTGGTCTCTGAATTTCTCCCAGTCCTCTGGTATGCCGCTTTTTCTGGCTAATTTGTACGCATCATCCTTCGCTTTGATACTATCCCTGATTTCCCTTGTTATCCACGGATGCACTACCTTCCCTGATTTATTCTTTTGCCAAACTGGGATGAACAATTTTTGTAGTTCATCCATGCAGACTTTAAATGTCTTCCATTGCATATCCACCGTCAACCCTTTTAGAATTAATTGCCAGTCAATCTTGGCCAATTCACGTCTCATACCCTCAAAGTTACCTTTCTTTAAGTTCAGAACCATTGTTTCTGAATTAACAATGTCACTTTCCATCCTAATGAAGAACTCAACCATATTATGGTCACTCTTGCCCAAGGGGGCACGTACAACAAGACTGCTAACTAACCCTTGGTGTTCAAAAGGGAACTGCAGATGCTGGAATATCGAAGGTACACAAAATTGCTGGGGAAACTCAGCGGGTGCAGCAGCATCTATGGAGCGAAGGAAATAGGCGACGTTTCGGGCCGAAACCCTTCTTCTGCTAACTAACCCTTCCTCCTTACTCAATACCCAGTCTAAAATAGCCCGCTCTCTCGTTGGTTCCTCTACATGTTGATTTAGATAACTATCCCACATACATTCCAAGAAATCCTCTTCCTCAGCACCCCTGCCAATTTGATTCACCCAATCTATATGTAGATTGAAGTCACCCATTATAACTGTTTTGCCTTTCTCGCACGCATTTCTAATTTCCTGTTTGATACCATCTCCAACTTCACTACTACTGTTAGGTGGCCTGTACACAACACCCACCAGCGTTTTCTGCCCCTTAGTGTTTCGCAGCTCTACCCATACCGATTCCACATCCTCCAAACTAATGTCCTTCCTTTCCATTGCGTTAATCTCCTCTCTAACCAGCAACGCTACCCCACCTCCTTTTCCTTTCTCTCTATCCCTCCTGAATATTGAATATCCCTGGATGTTCAGCTCCCAGCCTTGGTCACCCTGGAGCCATGTCTCCGATCCCAACTATATCATAATCATTAATGGCTATCTGCATGTTCAACTCATCCACCTTATTACGAATACTCCTTGAATTGAGAAATACTCCTTGCATTGAGAGGAGAATTAGGCCATTCGCCCCATCAAGTCTACTCCGCCATTCAATCATGGCTGATCTATCTCTCCCTCCTTACCACATTTTCCTGTCTTCTCCCCATAACCTCTGACACCCCTACTAATCAAGAATCTATCTATCTCTGCCTCAAAAATATCCACTGACCTGGCCTCCACAGCCTTTTGTGGCAAAGAATTCCACAGATTCACCACCCTCTAACTGAAGACATTTCTCCTCATCTCCTTCCTAAAAGAACGTTTTTTAATTTTGAGGTTATGACCTCTAGTCCTAGATTCTCCCACTACTGGAAACATCCTCTCCACATCCACTCTATCTTATTGGCTTTCACCATTCTGTATGTTTCAATGAGGTTTCCCCTCATTCTTCTAAACTACAGCGAGTACAGGCCCAGTGCCGACAAATGCTTATCATAGGTTAACCTACTCATTCCTGCGATCATTCTTGTAAACCTCCTCTGGACCCTCTCCAGAGCGAGCACATCCTTCCTCAGATATGGTGCTCAAAATTGCTCACAATATTCCAAATGCGGCCTTACCAGCTCCTTATAGAGCCTCAACATTACTTCCCTGTTTTTGTATACAAGCCCTCTTGAAATAAATGCTAGCATTGAGTTTGCTTTCTTTACTACCGATTCGACTTGCAGATTAACTTTTTGGGAATCCTGCACAAGCACTCCCAAGTCCCATTGCACCTCCGATTTTTGGATTCTCAACCCATTTAGAAAATAGACTATGCCTTTATTCCTACTACCAAAATACATGACTCCACACTTTGCTACACAATATTCCATCTGCCACTTCTCTGCCCACTATCCCAACCTGTCCTAGTCTTTGTAGTCCCTGTTTTCTCCACTCTCCTGCCCCTCCACCTATTTTCGTATCATCCGCAAACCTTGCCACAAAGCCTTCAATCCCTTTGTCCAAATCATTAATATACAACGTGAAGAGTGGTGGCCCCAGCACCGACCCTTGCGGAATTCCCGACCCTTTAAGGACTCATGGCATTGCAAAGAACTTCTTTAGAATGGACAGGTTGGGCCGAAGGGCCTTGCCATACTATACAGCTCTAGCTGCGTAGCCGGTAACATTACACCTCAAAAATAATTTTCTACTGCACAAAGGAACTGTAATACTTTTATTAGGCCTCAAAGATGCAGCGGGTAGAGCTGCTGCCTCAGCATCAGAGACTCGGGTTTGATCGCAACCTCGGGTTACGTCTGTGTGGAGTTTGCACATTCTCCCTGGGTTTCCACCAGGTGCTCCGGTTTCCTCCCACATCCCAAAGACGTGAGGGTTTGTAAGTTAATTGGCCTCTGTAAATTGCCCCTAATATGTCGGGAGCAGATGAGAAAGTGGGATAGCATCGAATGAGTGAGAACGGGTGATGGTTGGTATGGGCTCGGTGGGCAGAAGTGCCTGTTTCCATACTGTATCTCAGAACTAAAATAAACTGAAAACCGTGGTCTCCAGGTTCAAGAACAACTTCTTCCCAGCAACCATCAGGCTCTTGAATATTGCACAACACTAACCTCAGCTATGAACTGTCCTTGATTGCATTAAGAACTTTGAGGGTTTCTTTTGCACTATTGTTGTGATTGTTAATTTAGTGAATTTTTACTTATATATTATCTGTGCGTATTGTGCTCACAGACCTGTTAAGGTGCTGCAAGGAAGAATTTCATTGTTCCATTGTCAGCAGATATAACAATTAAACTCTTGAGGAATCTGGAGCTGAGACCACTCAAACCTAGACCACTGCCCTCCAACATGTACTAATCTTCTCTAGTTCAACATCCAACCTTGTACAGGTTTTACTGACCTGATTCTGATGCCAAACTACTAAGCTATTATCTAACTTATTGGGGACCCTTGGACTAACTTTAATCAGATTTTACTGGAGTTTATCTTGCACTAAACATTATTCCCTTCATCATGTGTCTGTACGCTGTGGATGGCTTGATTTCTGTTGATGGATAGCATGCAACTCAGTACACGTGACAATAAGCTAAACTAAACTAAACTAAAAGGCTTCCTTGACCAAGGAAACAAGTTTCCAGAGATGGTCCCTTCTCTCCCAGTAACATTTCTCAGGCAATGATTATGGAAAGTTTTCCTGAAAGGTTGGGGCAAGTTTTGCTTTGCACAGAAAGAGGGGTTGATATCCGTAATGCGCTGCCAGAGGGGCTAGTGGAATCAGATACAACAACTATGTTTGTTCCATCTAGATAGCCACTTGAATGCAGGCAAATAGGGTTGGTGTGGAAGGACACAATGTCTGCATGGGAGTGGAAGACAAAGGAATCTGTTTCTGTGCCAACTATGACTCCAATAACAAAGAAACATTTTAACAATGAAGATGTAGACACAAAAAGCTGGAGTAACTCCGTGGGACAGGCAGCATCTCTGGAGAGAAGGAATTGGTGACGTTTCGGGTTGAGGCCCTTCTTCAGACTGGTTAGGGATAAGGGAAACAAGAGATAGACAATGAGCGATGTAGAGATGTAGAGAGATAAAGAACAATGAATGAAAGATATGCAAAAAAGTAACGATGGTAAAAGAAACAGGCCATTGTTAGCTGTTAGTTGGGTGAAAACGAGATGCTAGTGCGACTTGGGTGGGGGAGGGAGAGAGAGAGATGGAATGCCGGGGCTACCTGGAGATAGAGCTGATGTATAAAAGTCCACATCTTGAACAACGGATACAGTAGATGTTGGAGGAGGTGCAAGTGAACCTCTGCCCAACCTGAAAGGGCTGTTGGGGTCCCTGGACAGAGTCGAGGGAGGAGGTATAGGGACAGGTGTTGCATTTTCTGTGGTTGCAGGGGAAGGTACCTGGGGAGGGGATGATTTGGGTGGGAAGGGATAAGTTAACCAGGGAGTATCGGAGGGAGCGGTCTTTGCGGAAGGCAGAAAGGGGTGGAGATGGGAAGATGTGACTAGTGTTGGGATCCTGTTTGAGGTGGCATTTTGGATGATTATGTGTTGTATGCGATGGCTGATGGGGTGGAAGGTAAGGACTAATGAAGATGTACAGGTTGGCCATGACTCAGAAAGGTGGTGGTTTAGAAGGATATGGGACAAATGGGACAAACTTAGATTGGTTGTGATGGATTAGTTGGGCTGAAGGGCCTGTTTCCGTGCTGCATGACTATATTTGGAGGCTTTGGAGAAGGTGCAGAAGAGGTTTGCAAGACTGTTGCCTGCATTAAGTAGTATTAGCTACAAGGACAAAATGGGATTGTTTTCTCTGGAACACCGGAGGCTGGGGGGAGACCTGATAGAAGAATATAACATTATAAGAGGCACAAATAAGATAGACAGTTAGAACCTTTATCCCAGGATGGAAATGTCAAAGACCAGAGGGCATAGTTTTATGGTGAGAGGGGCAAAGTTTAAAGGAGATGTGTGGAATAAGTTTTTTTACACAGAGGATGGTGGGTGCTTGCAACGTGCTGTCAGGGGTGGTGGTGGAGGCAGATATGACAGCAGTATTCAATAGATTTTTAGATGTGCTGGGAATGGAGGGATATTGATCTCGTGCGGGCAGATGTGATTAGTTTTCCTTGGCTTCTTGGTCAGCACAGACCAAAGAGCCTGCTCATGTACTCCTACTGTTCTATGTTCTAAATTAACCAATAAGCAGATGGATTCAGTTCTCAATTTACACCAATATATTCTCCACACAGGAATAACACCAGGTGGTGAAGAGAAATGAAGGCAGCTGCGCTTTGTTGTCATAGTCATAATGTCATACAGAGCGGAAACAGACCCAACTAGTGCACGCTGGCCAACATGTCCCACCTACACTAGTCCCACCTGCCTGCGCTTGACACATATCCTTCTAACCCTATCCTATCCATGTACCATTCCAAATGTTTCTTAAAAATAATGATAGTACCTGCCTCAACTACATCCTCCGGCAGTTCGTTCCATAAACCCACCACCCTTTGTGTAAAAAAATTACCCCTCAGGTTCCTATTAAATCAATCCCCCCTCACCTTAAAGTTAATGTTTCTACTGTCTAAGAAATAAGTCAAAGGGAGAATAGACAATAGACAATAGGTGCAGGAGTAGGCCATTCGGCCCTTCGAGCCAGCACCGCCATTTAATGTGATCATGGCTGATCATCCCCAATCAGTACCCCGTTCCTGCCTTCTCCCCATATCCCCTGACTCTGCTATTTTTAAGAGCCCTATCTAGCTCGCTCTTGAAAGCATCCAGAGAACCTGCCTCCACCACCCTTTGAGGCAGAGAATTCCACAGACTCACCACTCTCTGTGAGAAAAAGTGTTTCCTAGTCTCTGTTCTAAATGGCTTATTCCTTATTCTTAAACTGTAGCCCCAACATCGGGAACATGTTTCCTGCCTCTAGCGTGTCCAAACCCTTAACAATCTTATATGTTTCAATGAGATATCCTTTCATCCTTCTAAGCTCCAGAGTGTACAAGCCCAGCTGCTCCATTCTCTCAGCATATGATAGTCCCGCCTTCCTGGGAATTAACCTTGTAAACCTATGCTGCACTCCATCAATAGCAAGAATATCCTTCCTCAAATTAGGGGACCAAAACTGCACACAATACTCCAGCTGTGCTCACTAGGGCTCTGTACAACTGCAGAAGGACCTCTTTACTCCTAAATTCGATTCCTTTTGTTATAAAGGCCAACATGCCATTCGCTTTCTTCACTGCATGCGGTACCTGCATGCTTACTTTCATAGACTGATGTACAAGGACCCCCAGATCCCGTTGTACTACCCCTTTTCCCAACTTGACGCCATTTAGATAGTAATCTGCCTACCTCTTTTTGCTACCAAAGTGGATAACCTCACATTTATCCGCATTAAACTTTATCTGCCATGCATCTGTCCACTCCCCCAACCTGTCCAAGTCACCCTGCATTCTCATAGCAACCTCCTCACAGTTCACACTGCCACCCAGCTTTGTCTATTCTGCAAATTTGCTAATGTTACTTTGAATCCCTTCATCCAACTCATTGATGTATATTGTAAATTGCTGTGGTCCCAGCTCCGAGCCTTGCCCACTAGTCACTGACTGACATTCTGAACGAGACCCGTTATTCCCTACTCTTTGTTTCCTGTCTGCCAACCACTTCTCTATCCATGTCAGCACTCTACCCCCAATACCATGTGCCCTAATTTAGCCCACTAATCTCCTATGTGGGACCTTATCAAATGCTTTCTGAAAATCCAGGTACACTACATCCACTGGTTCTCCCTTGTCCATTTTCCTAGTTACATCTTTAAAAAATTCCAGAAGATTAGTCAAGCATGATTTCCCATTCGTAAATCCATGCTGACTCGGACCGATCCTGTTACTGCTATCCAAATGTTTGGCTATCTCATCTTTTATAATTGACTCCAGCATCTTCCCCACCACCGATGTCAGGCTAACTGGTCTATAATTCCCTGTTTTCTCCCTCCTGCCTTTCTTAAAAAGTGGGATAACAGTAGCAAACTCCAAACAAACAGCACTTGGGGTCAGGATTGAACATGGGCCACTGGTGCTGTGAGGCAGCAGCTCTACCCACTGCACCACTGTGCCTGCTGCCCTTGTGTTACAGGATGTAGTAACTTATAGGATGGTTCCTCAAATACCTGAGCCTGTAGAAGCCGGAGACTTGCTGCGTCGCGAGGGACCAGGGCTCTTCATGGCAGTGCTTGGTCCGCTGGCCCCAGGGACCTTGGTGTACGATGTAGACTTCACAACCCGACATTCTGTGGATGCAGAGAAATTGATAAAAGAGATGCAATTTCAAAATCACAAAAGAGCTCGAGTGAGAAGCATAGATAGGGTTGACATTCAGAACCTTTATCCCAGGATGGATACGTTCAACACTAGAGGGCATAACTACAAGGTGAGAGGAACAAAGTTTAAAGGAGATGTGCGGGGCAAGTTCTTTTACACAGTGGTTGCCTGGAATGCACTGCCAGGGGCGGTGGTGGAGGCAGATACGATAGTGTTATTTAAGAGGCTTTTAGAGGGATCTAGTTCATGTACAGGCAGATGAAATCAGTTTAACTTAGTTTTGTTTAATTTAGTTTATTGTTACGTATACCAAGGTAGAATGGAACGCTTTTATTGTGTGCTAACCATTCAGCGGAAAGACAATATTTGAGTGCAAACAAGCCGTCCACAGTGTGCAGGAGTAGAGGTTTACAAGAATGAATAGATTGTAGAGTGTGATTGCAGATCCTATTCTGTGACCAGCACACATTCGCCTGGCTTGGGCACCATCTTGGATCAACGAGGCGTCACGTTCAGCATAAACATTGTGGGCTGAAGGGTCCGTTCCTGTGCTGTATTATTCCATGTTCATTACTCCATGCCTCCAAAGACCCGTGTGCATGTATGATCTCCAGCACTGCCAGAATGTAGCAATACCCCATCTAAGCCAGTCCCACATGTCCGCGTTTGGCCCATGTCCCTCTCAACCTTTCCCATCCATAAACCTCTCCAAGGGTAAAAAAAAAGAAAAGTGTCTGGGAAATTGATGGCACTGCCATCAATTTCCCAGACCTCTAGAGCTGATGACATATGCCTATGATCAGATATATCCCAAGACACTGTGGGAAGCTAGAGAGGAAATTGCAGGAGCCCTGGTTGAGATTTATGAATCATCATTAGACACAGGTGACGTGTCAGAAGATTGGAGATGGCCAAAGTTGTGGCTCTATTTAAGGGCTGTAAAGAAAAGCCACGGAACTAGACCAGTGAACCAAACTTCTAATGTAGGCAAGTTGATAGAGAGGATTCCGATAAATAAGATATATGTGTATTTGGATAGACAGAGGCTGATTAGGGACAGTCAGCATGTTTTTGTATGTGGGAGATCATTTCTGATCATTAATCTGATTTAGATTTTTGAAGAAATAATGAAAAATGTTGTTAATGGCAAAGCTGCATGGACTTCTGCAAGGCATTTGATAAAGTTCCACACACGATAAGATAGAACTTTATTTATCCCAGGAGGGAAATTGAAGGTTGGCTGCAACCTTCTCCCCATTGACAAACTGTACACTACAAGGGCCAGGAAGCGAGCGGGTAAGATCACCTCTGACCCCTCTCACCCTGGCCACAAACTCTTTGAAGCACTTCCCTCTGGAAGGCGACTCCGGACCGTCAAAGCCGCCACAGTCAGACATAAAAACAGCTTTCGTCCACGAGCAGTAGCTCTACTCAATAACCAAAAGTCTGTAGCTTTCTTTTGCTCTGGTATTTTATTTCATTCACATGTTTAAACTATAATGTTTTATTCTTAATGTTTTAATGTTTAATGTTTTATTCTTAATGGTTTACTGTATGTCGTGTTGCTACTTGCGAGCGGAGCACCAAGGCAAATTCCTTGTATGTGAACATACTTGGCCAATAGACTTAAACATATTCATTAATTCATTCAAATAATAGGTTGTTCTGGAAAGCAAGATCACATTGGGATCCATGGAGAACTAGCTAACTGGAAAGAGAATTGGTTTCATGGAAAGGTTCATGAATTAGCTTGGTGGGCCGAATGGCCTAATTCTACTATCACATGATCTTATGAAGCAGAGGGTAATGGTGGATGGTGGTTTTGTGGACTGAAGGCCTGTGACGAATTGTGTGCCACGGATCGATGCTGGCCCATTTTATGGTTTATATCAACGATTTGGATCAGAGTGTTCAAAGATGATTAGTAAGTTTGCAAATGTCACTAATGTGGGTGGTATCGTAGATAGCGAAGTTGATTATTAAAGGTTAATGACAAGATTTTGATCAGCTGGACAAGTGGACCGAGGAACAGCATGAAGGGTAAATGGAGTCAATGGAAGGGAGGTTGCACAATCTACATAATTACACAATCTGGATTCTGAAAGTCTCAGTGCACCCCAAGACTTGAAGTTTCTCTTGTTATAGGACAATGAATTGAATTTACTTGAAAGATACAGCATGGAAATAGGCCCTTCGGCCTGCCGAGAACACACTGCCCATCAAACCAGGGCTGCCAAATCTCATGCATTGAGCGTGAGAATCACGCATTTCACGTAATTCTCACGCTCTCACGCTGATCACAGAATTTCACACGCTCAAAAAGATAAAAATTTAAATAAATAAAAACATAAAGAAAGTCATGAACAATTCATTTCGCCCAAGGCTTCCAGATCTCCTCCACACTCACCAATGAGAATAGTTTTCTGTCGGCGGGTTTCCTGTATAGAACGAGCAATTTGATTGGCTTAAGACCATCGCACACTATTTAAAATGGCAATGTACCTGTAGTACTAATGATTCAATTTGACATTCATGGAACCAAAATCTCCAAAATGCTGGAAATTCAAATTAAAGCAAAAAATGTTTTGAATACATAGTCTTTTTCCTGGGATATGTGATCCCTTCTTCCCGCTCCCACCTCCCCTTCTCCCTCTCCCCGAGAAAAACAGGAAATGGGAGAGCAAGTACAAACAGAGAAACGGGAGACGAAAAAGGTGACAAAGACGAGGAAAAACAAAGCGAGAGAAACGAGAAAACGAAGAGAAATGTATAGAAACGGAGCAACAGAAGAGCACAGGGAGAACGGGAACAGAAGAGAAAGGACAGGAAAAAGGAAAGGAACACATACGAAGGGGAAAAGATGGGACATGGCAGTAACGGAAATACAGACACGTCCGGTGTAAAGAGCTCCGCTACCTTCTCTCTCCACTATCCCTTCCCCTTCGTGCTCCCTCTCAGCCCTCACAACTCTCCCCTTCTCCCTCATCCCCTTCTCCCTCTCTCCTCTCCCTCCTTTCTTTCCCCTCTCCCCCGCTCACGACATGCAAAACTCCAAAACACTGATGAGCCTGACTCATTCCAACGTGTTCCACGTCTCACCCTTAATGTCTGTGCCGAACATGGGTAAGATTCCTGAAATACTTGCATTTAACAGAGAACATAAAACAGTACAGCACAGGAACGAGCCCTTTGGCCCACAATGTTGTGCCAAACATGATACGAAGTTAACTGATCTCATCTGCCTGTACAAGATCATATCCCTCTATCCCTGCACTTCCATGTGCCTATCTAAACGTCTCTTAAACACCGCCATCTAATCTGCCTCCACCACCACCCCTGGCAGCGTGTTCCAGACCTCCACCACCCTCTGTGTAAAAAAACTTGCCCCACACATCTCCAATACACTTTCCCCCTCTCACATAGTTATGCCCTCTAATGTTGAACATTTCCACTCTGGGAAAACAATTCTGATTGTCTACCCTTTCCCTATATTATGCCTCATAATTTTATATACTTCCATCATATTTCCCCTCAAAATCTGACATTCCAGAGAAAACAATCCAAGTCTACCCAATCTCTCCCTGTAGCTCGAACCCTCTAATCCAGGCAGCATTCTGGCATAGCTCCTCTGCACCCACTCCAAAGCCCTCACATCTTTTCCGTAATGGGGTGACCAGAACTGCATGGAATACTCCAAATGTGGTCTGACCTAAGTCATGTAGAGCTGCATCATGACTTCCTGACCATTATACTCAACGCCCCTAGCAATGAATGCAAGTATACCATAAGCCTTCATTACCCCCTTATCTACTTGTGCTGCCACCTTCAGAGCGCCATGAAATTGGACACCAAGAATCCCCTGCATATCAATGCTGCTCAGGGTCCTATCATGATAGGTGGTTGGCATTGACCCGGTGAGCCGAAGGGTTTGTGTCTGTGTTCTGTGTTCAACACAGTAAGGTACAATAATTTGTTGACTTGTCAAGCTGTTTCTTCCTGACCCTTCTTTCAAATACAACCCTCCTGATTTGACGAGCCATCAAGACCGGATGAGAGGTTAGCTTTGCTAATTGGACCCTAGTAAGGACAGCCATCGATACTTCATTCAGCTGTATTTCACCAAGGATCGCACATTGTGACGCGGCAGGAGTTTTTTCTGTTTGGTGTCATTTCCAGGCTGATTATATTGTATTTATAATTGGGGACATTTTGTGGCCGTTTCCGCTGCAACCCCATAGCAGTAGAGCGCCAACTGCATATATCTATCGCATATACTAGTTATCACCACTATCGCTACGACTCCTCGCCTATTCTTGCTAGTCAACAGTAGGGGTCACTCTCCCAACTACCAATACAATTTAGTGGTGAGTTGGAATAGCTTTAAATTCTTACACTCCAAAGGAATTGAGTGATTAATGCACCTCGCAGGGCAACTTCCAGTTGCAACAAAGAACATGCTCAGGTTAAGAGATTCATGGACATAAAATTAAGAACCCAGAGTCCATTCAGAGCAAATTTCACAGATTTGATAAAGTGAACCTTGATGATGGAATTGATGAATAAAGATCGAACTTTTGAACATTTAGCAGCACTGGGGTTCTGTCATAAGACAATTTTACATATACATCTACATTTCATTGAACCATGTACTTGGTTGAATATGTGGCATTATTTCCGTCTCGTTTCTTTAGTCAAAGGGTAAGGTTGATTAATTTATTTGTGCAGAACAGTGATGGAAGTCCGACTCCTCTTGCTTTGTTTCTATGTTTAGTTTTTCTCTATATATATATATGCATAACAACATGAATTATAATCTGATTTCCATACATTAATATACTAAGGTCATTCGTGTGCTGCACCTGTTGATCAGAGTTTGGCTCTACTATGGAATGTAATTAGGAATGTAATTTGGAGGAGTATGCTGCGACTGTGTCTGCTTACATGGATCAGTGCATAGAGGATGTCTGTGTCACCAAGACCATCACTATACGGGCCAACCAGAAACCCTGGATGACCCCCGAGGTACGTGGAATGCTGAGAGCACGAAATGCCGCATTCAAATCCGGTAACTTGGTGGCACTCAGATCCGCAAGAGCCAACCTGAACCGAATCATCAGGCTGGCAAAGCGTGCCCATGGTCAGAAAATCCAGAGCTTCTTTCATAACCCCATGAACACCAGGCGCATGTGGCAGGGAATAAAAACCATCACAGACTATAAGACTGCTCCACCACCCTGTGAAGCCAACATAAAGTCCCTCAATGAACTCAATAAATATTTTGGACGGTTCGAGGCATTCAACAACACACCTGTGAGGAAAGGTATTCCTCACTGTGATGAACAGGCACTCAGTCTTGATACAGTGGATGTCCGGAGGACCCTAAAAGGAGTGAACACACGGAAGGCGGCAGGCCCTGATAACATACCAGGCTGGGTGCTCAGGGAATGTGCTGATCAGCTGGCACATGTCCTCACTGACATCTTCAACACCTTGCTGAACCAGGCGGTTGTCCCATCATGTTTCAAGACTGCCACCATCATAACAGTGCCTAAAAAATCCACAATAACATGCCTCAACGATTACTGCCCTGTTGCACTCACTCCCATAATGATGAAGTGCTTCGAGAGGCTGGTCAGGGACCATATTACCTCCAGACTCCCCTCCACACTTCACCTGTCCCAGTTTGCTTACAGGCCAAATCGCTCCACAGAGGATGCCATATCCTCCGTACTCCACCTGAGCCTGGAACATCTAGAGGAGAAGGTGCGAATGCTGTTCGTGGACTTTAGTTCAGCGTTCAATACAATCATCCCTCAGCACTTGGTAAGCAAATTGGGTTGATTGGGCCTCAGCACCCCCTTATGTAACTGGCTACTGGACTTCCTCACTGACAGACCCCAGTCAGTGCGGGTTGGAAACAACATCTCCAACATCATCTTTCTGAGCATCGGCTCCCCTCAGGGCTGCGTCCTGAGTCCACTGCTGTTTACCCTGATGACCCACAACTGTTGTGCCAGGTTTAGTACAAACCACATCATGAAGTACGCAGATGACACAACAGTGGTGGGCCTTATCCGGGACGACAATGAACTGGCTTACAGGGAGGAGGTGAAACAACTGGTGAACTGGTGCAACATGAACAATCTGATCCTGAATGTTGACAAAACAAAGGAGGTCATCGTTGACTTCAGGAGAAACCGGCACAGTCATACACCACTACACATTAATGACATTGATGTGGAGTTGGTCAGTAGCACTAAGTTCCTGGGGGTGCAGACCATGAACAGTCTGACATGGTCACTAAACATCGCATCACTAGTTAAGAGAGCGCAGCAGCGTTTGGACTTTCTGCGCCGGATGAGAAGAGCTCACCTCCCCCATCCCATCCTCACCACTTTCTACAGGGGCACCATAGAGAGCATTTTGACCAGCCGCATCTCTGTCTGGTTTGGGGACTGCAAAGCCTCTGACTAGAAATCCATGCAGAGAATGGCGAGGACAGCTGAAAAAATCACCGGGACTTCTCTTCCTTCAATCTGGGACATTGCGTGCAAACATTGCTTGTCCAAGGCCAACAGCAGTATAAAAAAAACCCACACATCTCCATCACGGACTGTTCACTCTGCTGCCCTCGAGCAAAAGGCATCGCAGTATAAGGAGCAGAACGGACAGGTTTTGCAACAGCTTCTTCCACCGAGCCATCAGACTCTTGAATTCCATATAATGTGCCGCCACTATTATCTATTTTATCTTTTTATCTATTTTATCCTTTTGTTATTTTATGTTGTACGGTGAGCCAGATGCAACAAAATTTCGTTCAGATTTGCATTTGTTGGTGTATTTTTGAATGACAATAAAGTCTTTGATTGATTGAATTTAGCCTAACCTATTCATACCTAATCCAATTTAAACCATAAATGTTGCATTCAAGTGTAAGTTAAAAGACTCGCTACAGTATGCACCAGATTGCACAATTTCAAGCTGAAAAATGCAAAAGCTCCCCACCGTAGGAGGGGGGACAATCCCTTGGACTCCCCCCCTCGGTCGCTATGCTCCCTTGGGCTTGGTTGCTGCGCTCTCTTGCAATTTCACACTCTCAACTCTCACCCAATGTTGGCAGCCCTGATCAAACACACATTCACACTAGTTCTACGTTATCCCACTTTCTCATCCACTCCCTGCACATTAGGAGACACATTTTCAGAGAGCGAATGAACGTACAAACTTGCACATCTTTGGGATGTGGAAGAAAACGAGAGCACCCGGAGAAAACCCACGTGACCACAGGGAGAACTACATATAGTTCTGAAATCTAAAATGTTTACATTACTTTTATTATAATACTGTTGATATGCCCTGCATTGTTAATCAGAATAATTTTGTCAATTAACTAATGAATTAAGAATCTTGGCCTTACTCACACATATTAACAGAATAGAGCAAACAAAACGAACAAAATTCTTTCAATCTAGCTGCCTCCATTAGAATGAGTCGTGTTCTCAATGGGTTGGGTTGGGGGAATAACACTGTCAAAATCCTGCACTTGTCCTCGGATTATCTGACAATTTACTCAAACATTTGGTCTATTTTGGCAAGCTTCATAAGTTCATTAGTTGTAGGAGCAGAATAAGGCCATTCAGTCTATCGAGTCTACTCCGACATTCAACCATGGCTGATCTATGTTTCCCTCTTAACCCAATTCTCCTGCCTTCTCCCATAACCCCTGACACCTTTACTAATCAAGAACCTGTCAATCTCCACCTTAAAAATATCTAATGACGGCCTCCAAAACCGTCTGTCGCAATGAATTCCACAGATTCACCACCCTCTGACCAAATAATCTACTCCTTTCTGAAGGTATGTCCTTTTATTCAGAGGCTATAGACCAGCGTTTCTCAATCTTTTTACCCTTGCGGAATCCTTAAAATAAATCTCATGTCTCAGGGAACCCCTAGATAAAAATTATTATAAATCTTTATTCATCTCTTTCTATCTATTTCATAAACTTAAAGTTCACTAAACTAAGTGGAACCCGTTGGGTCCCATTTTCACATGGGAGGGCTGGTCCTCCAACGCAATATTCCACCTCTTCACCAATTCCAATATTGGTGGCCAGTGGGGGGCGGGGCTATCTGAAGTTTGAGTATGGGTGTTGTGGGCCGAAGGGACTGGTTTCCAGAGGGTTAGTATGGACATTGTGGGCCGAATGGATTCATGGACACAGTTCAGTCACTCACGGCTGGTGGACTCACAGTTCACTCACTCACGGCTGGTGGCCTCACAGTCCAGTGACTCACGGCTGGTGGACACAGTTCAGTCACTCACGGCTGGTGGACTCACAGTTCACTCACTCACTCACGGCTGGTGGACTCACAGTTCACTCACTCACGGCTCGTGGACTCAGTTCACTTACTCACGGCTAGTGGCCACACAGTTCACTCACTCACGGCTGATGGACTCACAGTTCAGTCACTCATGACTGGTGGACTCACAGTTCAGTCACTCACGACTGGTGGACTCACAGTTCACTCACGGCTGCTGGACTCACATTCCAGTGACTCAGGGCTGGTGGACTCACAGTTCAGTCACTCACGGCTGGTGGACGCACAGTTCAGTCACTCATGACTGGTGGACACAGTTCAGTCACTCACGACTGGTGGACTCACAGTTCACTCACTCACTGCTGGTGGACTCACAGTTCACTCATTCACAGTTGGTGGACTCACAGTTCACACACACACGGCTGGTGAACTCACAGTTCAGTCAGTCACGGCTGGTGGACTCATCCATCACACACCCTCCATCACACACACACCCTCCATCACACACACACACACACTCCATCACACACACACCCTCCATCACACACACACACCCTCCATCACACACACACACACACCCTCCATCACACACACACACACCCTCCATCTCACACACACACACACCGTCCACTTCACAGTTCAGTCACTCACGACTGGTGGACTCACAGTTCACTCACTCACGACTGGTGGACTCATAGTTCAGTCACTCATGACTGGTGGACTCACAGTTCAGTCACTCACGACTGGTGGACTCACAGTTCACTCACTCACGGCTGGTGGACTCACAGTTCACTCACTCACGACTGGTGGCCTCACAGCCCAGTGACTCACGGCTGGTGGACACAGTTCAGTCACTCACGGCTGGTGGACTCACAGTTCACTCACTCACGGCTGGTGGACTCACAGTTCACTCACTCACGGCTGGTGGACACAGTTCACTCATTCACGGTTGGTGGACTCACATTTCACTCACTCACGGCTGGTGGACTCACAGTTCACTCACTCACGGCTGGTGGACTCAACCATCACACACCCTCCATCACACACACACCCTCCATCACACACACCGTCCACCTCACAGTTCAGTGACTCAGGGCTGGTGGACTCACAGTTCAGTCACTCACGGCTGGTGGACTCGCAGTTCAATCACTCATGGCTGGTGGACTCACAGTTCAGTCACTCACGACTGGTGGACTCACAGTTCAGTCACTCACGACTGGTGGACTCACAGTTCACTCACTCACGGCTGGTGGACTCACAGTTCACTCATTCATGGTTGGTGGACTCATAGTTCACTCACTCACGGCTGGTGGACTCATCCATCACACACCCTCCATCACACACACACCCTCCATCTCACACACACAGACACACCCTCCATCACACACACATCCTCCATCACACACATGCACACCCTCCATCTCATACACACACACACCCTCCATCTCACACACACACACCCTCCATCTCACACACACACACCCTCCATCTCACACACACACACACCCTCCATCTCTCTCACACACACGCACCCTCCATCTCTCACACACACACCCTCCATCTCACTCACACACAACCTCCATCTCACACACACACACACACACACACACATACGCACACACACACACTCCATCACACACACACACACCCTCACACACGCACACCCTCCATCTCACACACACACACTCCATCTCTCACACACACACATACCCTCCATCTTACACACACACACACACACACCTTACATCTCACACAGCCACACACCATCTCTCACACTCACACACTCACAAACACACACCGTCCATCTCTCTCTCACACACATACACCCTCCATCTCACACACACACACCCTCCATCTCACACACACACACCCTCCATCTCTCTCTCACACACATACACCCTCCATCTCACACACACACACCCTCCATCTCACACACATACACCCTCCATCTCACACACACGCCCTGCATCTCTCACACACACATCCTCCATCACACACACACACACATCCGGGACGTACGACAGTACAAGTCTCTTGATTATACTCACGCCCGACTTCTGGACTGAGTGCAGCCTTGGACTCGGGTCTGACTTCTGGACAGGTCCGATTTCTGGACTGAGCTCGACCTCTAGACTGAGTGTGACCTCTAGACTGAGCGTGACTTCTGGAATGAGCGTGACCTCTGGACTGAGCGTGACCTCTGGAATGAGCGTGACCTCTGGACTGAGCGTGACCTCTGGACTGAGCGCGACCTCTGGAATGAGCGTGACCTCTGGACTGAGCGTGACCTCTGGACTGGGCGCGACTTCCGAAATGAGCGCGACCTCTGGACTGAGCGCGACCTCCTGACTCACACACACACTCACACACTCCGGGGCTTTATTCTCCTTGCCCCCGGAAGGAGCGTTACCTTCATGGTGACTGACAGGCGAGACGATCAATCTGCTGATCTCACGATTTTTTAAACCTTCATAACGTTTCTATTATTTCACCGATCGGAAAAAAACTTGGTGCGCTTGGAGCAGAGGAGAACGGCGATAAAGGTGGCGAAAAATCCTAGCGATATAATGTAGCGTTTTTGCGCAAATTTAATTACAACGTTGACTGGAAGTGGTCAAGATGAGAGTTTTAGTAATAGTATAGATAAGGCAAATTATAATATATTTTTCTGATAACGGGTTTAAGCAAAAAAAAAACTTACGTTTTTCTCAAGATTATTGACAATGCAAAAATAAAAAACCTGAAATCAAACTGCTTGTTCAAAACTGCGAATGAAGGCAACAGAACTAACCTTGGAGGAGAGAGAGAGAGAGACAGAGAGAGAAAGAGAGACAAGACACACATAAACTTTTCATAAACTAACAAAAACATACATAAATAAACTTTTCATAAGCTAACAAAAATAAACTTAAACATACTTAAATTTAAAAAATTCATATAACATCCCTAAATGATGGGTAAAAATTACTAAATAACATGGGTGAATGAGGGACAGTACCTGCACGCCAGGAAGCACAGACAGGACTGATGGTGACCGTGCATGCGACTGTACTCGAGTGAGTCACTTGATGATACACGAATCAGTCACGTACAGCTCCTGTCCACTGACCAATAAAGGCTGTTTCACACTGGTGCCGTATAGACGCCGCTAAATATGATGTCGCTAAATATGCTAAATAGACGTCGCTACATATGCCATACGTGTATAATAAAATTACGAATATGAAATTAAACACAAAAATGACTCAAAAATGCATTTACATATGATTAACCTATTTATCACTATTTCTCGGAACCCCTAGCGACCTCTCGCAGAACCCCGATTGAGAAACGCTGCTATAGACTCTCCCACTAGTGAAAACATCCTGTCCACATTCACTCTATCCAGGTCTTTTCCTATTAATTACATTACAATGAGGTACCCCCTCATCTTCTAAACTCCAGTGAGTACAGGCCCAGTGCCGTCAAACACTCGTCATACCCGTTAACCCAATCATTCCTTGGAACATTCTCATAAACCTCTTCTGAACCCTCTCCAATGCCAGCACATCCTTCCTCAGATATGGGATCCCAAAATTGCTCACGATACTCCAAATGCAGTCTGACCAGTGCCTTATAAACTCAGCGTTACATCCCTGTTTTAATATTCTAGTTCTCTTGAAATAAAGAAGGCATTTGCCTTCTTTACCACTGATTCGACTTGCAAATTAACTGTTTGAGAATCATGCACCAGCACTCCCAAGTCTTTTGCACCTCCGATTTCTGAATTATCTCCCCATTTAGAAAATAGTCTGCTCTCAGTTTGCATGCTGAGGGAAACTCACCATTTTCATCCAGTGAGAAGTCATCTTGTGCATAGCGGAACTTCTCGGGTCCACAGGCAACAAATATGTCATCATCACCAAAAAAATCCTGAAGGCACATCACCTGCAGAGGAAGAACATGAACACATCTGAGAAATTCCAGCAGCCACACCGGTACAGAAACCTGGTTCTTATTCCTTGGAGTGCAGGAGGTTGAGGGGTGATCATATACAGGTGTATAAAATCATGAGGGGAATAGATAGGGAGAATGCACAAGACCATCAGTTTTAGTTTAGTTTTGTTCATTATTGTCATGTGTACCAAGGTACAATGAAAAGCTTTTGTTGTTGCCTGCTATCAAATCAGCGAAAAGATATCTATCTATCTATCTATCTATCTATCTATCTATCTATCTATCTATCTATCTATCTATCTATCTATCTATCTATCTATCTATCTATCTGTCTCTATCTATCTATCTATCTATCTATCTGTCTCTATCTATCTCTATTCTATATTATATATATATTACTAAACTTTCATCTTGTTTGTTGTTTCTATATTTCTAAATTTCTCCCTATATTTGCGCAAAAATGGTTCACTATAGTGCTACAATTGTTGCATCACCTTACTCACCATTGTCCTGCGGTATGAAAAATGTTTCCTTCACATTGATGCCATATTTTATAAGATTGACATTTTGCATTTTTTTTTAAAACAGCGCCCCCACTTGCCCTGCCCCAACTTGCCGTCTTTATTTCAATGGTGTCACAGAGGACACCCCAGGGGTCAGCGCGGCCTTTCCACAATTTCAGACCGCCATCTTTTTTTCCTCGCCTGACCAATGGCTCCACGGTAAGTTTCCTTTCATTTTACTGCTGCTCCGGGCACAGGAGGAAGGAAAGCGCGGGGAGAGGAGCGGGACCAGGGGCAAGCAGTTACAGCCTATGCGGGATCCAGAGGCGGGGTGAGGGCGCGCCGGTGCCCACCCACAGGGAAGGAGAGCGCAAGGAGATCAGCGGCACCCCGCCCAAGGCAGCCTCGGCCTCTACCTCCCCCTCCCCCGGCTCCACGCCGCTCGGACCATCCCCCCCCCCCCCCCCGAACAGCCGCTGCCCCAAGGAGCAGCATCGGGCCCGCGGGGAGGGAGAGGAGCGGCACCCGGGACAAGGACATTTTCATTGTGGGAGGGTGGGATAGGGGGGAGGTGAGGAGTGGGGGAGCAGGGAGGGAGAGGGGTTATGGAGGGAGGAAGTGGCTGAGGGTAGGGGAAAGGAGAGGGAGGGAGAGGTGAGGGAGGGAGTGGGGGAGGGGAAAGAAGAGGGAGGGTGAAAAGGAGGGGGAGGGAGTGCTCAGGGGCGGCCTTAAGCCAATTGGACCGATTGCTCCCAATTGGGCCCTGCGCCTAAGGGGGGCCCCGCCCTAATGTTCCGAATTTCGTACGGAAATACGAATTTGCTTTGTTAAATAAAGATGTTTAAAAAAACATTTGCCATCCGGATTTTTTTTTTAAACGAACATGGCTAACAACCGCTGCACGACCATCATAGAAACATAGAAAATAGGTGCAGGAGTAGGCCATTCGGCCATTCGAGCCTGCACCACCATTCAATATGATCATGGCTGATCATCCAACTCAGTATCCTGTACCTGCCTTCTCTCCATACCCCCTGATCCCTTTAGCCACAAGGGCCACATCTAACTCTCTCTTAAATATAGCCAATGAACTGGCCTCAACTACTTTCTGTGGTAGAGAATTCCACTTCCTCAACATCGGGAACAATCTACCTGCATCTAGCCTGTCCAACCCCTTAAGAATTTTGTACGTTTCTATAAGATCCCCCCTGAATCTTCTAAATTCTAGCGAGTACAAGCCGAGTTTATCCAGTCTTTCTTCATATGAAAGTCCTGCCATCCCAGGAATCAGTCTGGTGAACTTTCTCTGTACTCCCTCCATGGCAAGAATGTCTTTCCTCAGATATGTGAAAAGAAAGAGTTTAGTTAAAACAAATGTAGGTCCCTTGCAGTCAGAAACAGGTGAGTTGATCATGGGGAACAAGGATATGGCGGACCAATTGAATAACTACTTTGGTTCCGTCTTCACTAAGGAAGACATAAATAATCTGCCGGAAATAGCAGGGGACAAAGGAGTCAAGTGGTCAAAGGAGTTGGAGGAATTGAGTGAAATCCAGGTTAGCCGGGAAGTGGTGTTGGGTAAATTGAATGGATTAAAGGCCGATAAATCCCCAGGGCCAGATAGGCTGCATCCCAGAGTACTTAAGGAAGTAGCTTCAGAAATAGTGGATGCATTAGTAATAATCTTTCAAAACTCTTTAGATTCTGGTGTAGTTCCTGAGGATTGGCAGGTAGCAAACATAACCCCACTTTTTAAGAAGGGAGGGAGAGAGAAAACGGGGAATTACAGACCAGTTAGTCTAACATCGGTAGTGGGGAAACTACTAGAGTCAGTTATTAAAGATGGGATAGCAGCACATTTGGAAAGTGGTGAAATCATTGGACAAAGTCAGCATGGATTTACAAAAGGTAAATCATGTCTGACGAATCTTATAGAATTTTTCGAGGATGTAACTAGTAGCGTGGATAGGGGAGAACCAGTGGATGTGGTGTATCTGGATTTCCAGAAGGCTTTCGACAAGGTCCCACATAAGAGATTAGTATACAAACTTAAAGCACACGGCATTGGGGGTTCAGTATTGATGTGGATAGAGAACTGGCTGGCAAACAGGAAGCAAAGAGTAGGAGTAAACGGGTCCTTTTCACAATGGCAGGCAGTGACCAGTGGGGTATCGCAAGGCTCAGTGCTGGGACCCCAGCTATTTACAATATATATTAATGATCTGGTTGAGGGAATTGAAGGCAATATCTCCAAGTTTGCGGATGACACTAAGCTGGGGGGCAGTGTTAGCTGTGAGGAGGATGCTAGGAGACTGCAAGGTGACTTGGATAGGCTGGGTGAGTGGGCAAATGTTTGGCAGATGCAGTATAATGTGGATAAATGTGAGGTTATCCATTTTGGTGGCAAAAACAGGAAAGCAGACTTTTATCTAAATGGTGGCCGATTAGGAAAAGGGGAGATGCAGCGAGACCTGGGTGTCATGGTACACCAGTCATTGAAAGTAGGCATGCAGGTGCAGCAGGCAGTGAAGAAAGCGAATGGTATGTTGGCTTTCATAGCAAAAGGATTTGAGTATAGGAGCAGGGAGGTTCTGCTGCAGTTGTACAGGGTCTTGGTGAGACCACACCTAGAGTATTGCGTACAGTTTTGGTCTCCAAATCTGAGGAAGGACATTATTGCCCTAGAGGGAGTGCAGAGAAGGTTCACCAGACTGATTCCTGGGATGTCAGGACTGTCTTATGAAGAAAGACTGGATAGACTTGGTTTATACTCTCTAGAATTTAGGAGATTGAGAGGGGATCTTATAGAAACTTATAAAATTCTTAAGGGGTTGGACAGGCTAGATGCAGGAAGATTGCTCCCGATGTTGGGGAAGTCCAGGACAAGGGGTCACAGCTTAAGGATAAGGGGGAAATCCTTTAAAACCGAGATGAGAAGAACTTTTTTCACACAAAGAGTGGTGAATCTCTGGAACTCTCTGCCACAGAGGGTAGTCGAGGCCAGTTCATTGGCTATATTTAAGAGGGAGTTAGATGTGGCCCTTGTGGCTAAGGGGATCAGAGGGTATGGAGAGAAGGCAGGTACGGGATACTGAGTTGGATGATCAGCCATGATCATATTGAATGGCGGTGCAGGCTCGAAGGGCCGAATGGCCTACTCCTGCACCTAATTTCTATGTTTCTATGTTTCTATTAGGAGACCAAGGCCATGTACAACTGCAGTAGCACCTCCCTGCTCCTATACTCAAATCCTTTTGCTATGAATGCTAACATACCATTCGCTTTCTTCACTGCCTGCTGCACCTGCATGCCTACTTTCAATGACTGGTGTACCATGACACCCAGGTCTCGTTGCATCTCCCCTTTTCGGAATCGGCCACCATTCAGATAATAGTCTACTTTCCTGTTTTTGCCACCAAAGTGGATAACCTCACATTTATCCACATTTTATACTGCATCTGCCATGCATTTGCCCACTCACCCAACCTATCCAAGTCACCTTGCAGCCTCCTAGCATCCTCCTCACAGCTAACACTGCCCCCCAGCTTCATGTCATCTGCAAACTTGAAGATGTTGCATTCAATTCCCTCGTTCAAATATCATTAATATATATTGTAAATAGCTGGGGTCCAAACACTGAGCCTTGCGGTACCCCACTAGTCACTGCCTGCCATTGTGAAAAGGACCCGTTTATTTGTAATGGGTGACATTTGTAATGGATGACATGAAAAGGATGACATATTTGTAATCCACATTTTAAATGTTGGGATAGGCGCATCTTTCCAAAATTTAAGTATACGTTTTTTTACCGTTATCAAACCGTAGTTTAATAAACATCTTTGAAATGTAGTTAGTTCGGAACAGGCTCTCATTGTTCCGAAAATAATCAATTCTGTTTTTGGGTCCAATCTTAATTTAAATATTTTTGAAAAGCTTTCAAAAATTTCCTTCCAAAATTTCTGACGTTTTGCACAGGAAACAAATGAATGTGTTATTGTTGCCCCTTTAGTTAGGCACTTATCAGAGATAGGAGAGACATTTGGAAAAAATTAATTTAATTTTGTTTTTGAGTAATATAATCTGTGTACAATTTTAAATTGGATCAGTATGTGTCTAACGTTGATCGAACATTTATGTATATATAACAAGTAATCTTCCCATTTGTCCTTGGGGATTTCTATAGACAATATGGGACAATTCTTGTTCCCATTCTTTTCTTATATGTCTATATTTAAAATAGTATCTTTTGAGTGTTTTTTCAAATAGTCTCGAGTTTGTAAATATCTAAAATATTGGTTTCTTTCCAAATTGTATTTAAGCTGTAAATCTTGGAATGGTAAAAAATTTCCCGCTTCATACAAATCTTCCAAAGTCTTAATTCCTAATCGTTCCCAGAGAGTAAATGTTTTGTCAATAGTCGATGGCTTAAACGCGGGGTTGGTAGCTATCGGTGAAAGAAGCGAAAGATTTCTTAATTTAAGAGGATTTTATTTGTCTCCAAATTCATATTGTGCTGTGAATCATTGGGTTTCTATTAGTCACTTTCCATCCTAATGAAGAACTCAACCATATTATGGTCACTCTTGCCCAAGGGGCCACGCACAACAAGACTGCTAACTAACCCTTCCTCATTACTCAATACCCAGTCTAGAATAGCCTGCTCTCTCGTTGGTTCCTCTACATGTTGGTTTAGAAAACTATCCCGCATGCATTCCAAAAAATCCTCTTCCTCAGCACCCCTGCCAATTTGATTCACCCAATCTATATGTAGATAGAAGTCACCCATAATAAATGTTTTACCTTTGTTGCACGCATTTCTAATTTCCTGTTTGATGCCATCCCCAACTCCACTACTACTGTTAGGTGGCCTGTACACAACTGCCACTAGCGCCCCTTAGTGTTTCGCAGCTCTACCCATATCGATTCCACATCCTCCAAGCTAATGTCCTTCCTTTCTATTGCGTTAATCTCCTCTCTAACCAGCAACCTTACCCCACCTCCTTTTCCTTTCTGTCTATCCCTCCCGAATATTGAATATCCCTGGATGTTCAGCTCCCAGCCTTGGTCACCCTGGAGCCATGTCTCCATGATCCCAACTATATCATATTCATTAATAACTATCTGCACATTCAACTCGTCCACCATATTACAAATGCTCCTTGCATTGAGGCACAAAGCCTTCAGGCTTGTTTTTACAACACTCTTACCCTTAAAAAAATAATGTTGAAAAGATTTTTGCCCTGGATTTGTCTGCCTGCCACTTTTACTTTTCACCTTGCTACCTATTGCTTCTACCCTCATTTTACACTCCTCTGTCTCTCTGCTCATGCTCCAATCCCCCTGCCACATTAGTTTAAATCCTCCCCGACAGCACTAGCAAACATTCCCCCAAGGACATTGGTTCCATTCCAGCCCAGGTACAGACCGTCCTGTTTGTACTGGTCCCACCTCCCCCAGAACTGGTTCCAATGCCCTAGAAATTTGAATCCCTCCCCCTTCACCATTTTTCAAGCCACGTATTCATCTGAAATATCTTCCAATTTCTACTGTGACTATCACGTGGCACTGGTAGGAATCCAGAGATTATTACCTTTGAGGTCCAACTTTTAAGTTTCCGACACAAACGGTTTGTTAACTACTACTGTTAGCACTTGTTAACAGCCAGTAGTTAACAAGTAGTTATACAATAGAATGCAATTTAGAATAGAATGCAATTTATTGTCATTCAAACCTAGGTTTGAACTAAATATCATTTCTACAGTTTTATACATTACAAAACAATCCAAGACCCACACTTAACACAGTTTACATAAACATCCATCACAGTGAGTCTCCAACATCTCCTCACTGTGATGGAAGGCAAAGTCTTTATCTCTTCCCTTTGTTCCTTCTCTCGCGGTCCAGCAGTCCAACTGCAGTGTTGAGGCGAACTGGGGCTCCGATGTTAAAGCCACCGGCGGGCGATGGTAATTCCTGAGGCCGTTTAAGCCACGCTGGGCGATGTTAGGCCCCGGCTCCATGTCCTTAAACCCGCGATTCCAGCGGGAGAAGTCGCCGTTGTGGAGCTCGGAAAAGCGGTCTCCCACCAGGGACCTGCGAGCTCTCGATGTTCCCGTCCACCGGGTCTGCGGCCGGTGCCTCCGAACTCCAAAAGTCGGGTCGCAGCCACGCGCCACCACAGCTCTTCCCGCTCCGAAGTTGGCCAGCTCCGCGATGTCAGTTCCGCAGGCTCTGCAACTGGAGCCCCCAGGTAAGTCCCGGCCGGAGGTCGCCGCCGGCTCCACGATGTTAGGCCCAACGACATCCGAGACCCGACAGGGAATAGTCGGGTCCCCGCACAGGGAAAAGATTTAAACGGTTTCCCCCACAGCCCACCCACCACCCCCCACATATACACAGCTAAAAAAAATTAATAATAACTAACTCAAGACATACATTTAACAAGACAAAAAATTTAAAAAACAGACGACTGTAGTCGAGCCGCTGCCGTTAGGCGCCGCCACTAACCAAAAACCCTCAATCATAAAGGTGAGTTTTAAGAAATTCTCAATGCATCGATCCACATTCCTCAGTAAATGTAATTGTGTTTTGAACAAGTATTAATGACGCCGCGTTCCTTTGAATAAAATTCACGCAGCGTCATTAATACTTGTTCAAAACAAAATTACATTTACTGAGGAATGTAGATCGATGCATTGAGAATTTTTTTAAACTCACCTTTATGATTGAGGGCTCCGGACCGTGGGAAGGGGCTTCTTCTTGGTGTGCAGGTTAGTCATTCACCTACCGACCCACGTTGTGTCTCTCTATCTTTCATTCCCTCCCTCCCTCTCTCTCTCTCTCTCTCTCGCACTCTCTCTCTCCCGCTTCCCATCTCATCTCTCTCTAGCTCTTCCCGGAATCATTGATGTTTAGCGGTAGACAAAAATGCTGGAGAAACTCAGCAGGTGAGGCAGCCGCCTTCCGGCTGAGTTGCTCCAGCACTCTGTGTTTTTTGGTTGGCTCTGAAGTTGAAGCTGGCTCAGCGGGATGGGCATGGGCTCTGGGGAGAGGGTTGCATTTCTGGTCGAGACCCTTCTTCAGCCAATCACAAGTATTCTCACCGACGAGAGTTCAGTTCAGTCTGAAGAAGGGTCTTCTCTCCAGAGTCGCTGCGCTGCCTGTCCTGCTGAGTTACTCCAGCTTTATGTCTATCTTCAATTTCAGAGAAATAAAATTTCTCACGGGGGGCTTATAGCATCTGCCCCCCTCTCCCCTTCCTTCCAAACCTCAGCCTCACGGACCTTAGCGTACCTCTGGTTCCTAAACCCCATTTCCATCACTGTTCATGTTTCACTTATAATGCAGAGACCGGGCTTGAAGTGATTCTGTGAAACAAAAAGATAAAGAGCTGGTTTCAGTCCAACAGCAGCCTGAAGCACTTCAGCCTCTTAGCCCTGTGACCAGCTGTTTCAAGTTTTGTACTGCTGTTGGACTGAAACCAGCTCTTTATCTTTTTGTTTCACCCCCTGTCCGTCCACATTCATCTCCCTCTCCCCCACCTTCCTCCCACGGTGCCTGCTGCTTTTGGCACACCATCACGTTTACATTGCCAGTTTACCACTGATTTATTTTCAATTGGCCAGGGCAAAGTCTGCCTTCTTAAAAACTTGTATCGTTGCCAAAAGTGACTTGCTTCGTGAAAATGGGGCATTTGTAAAATTAAACCCCAGTGTCCTCTGAGCTACGTGTTACTGTATTGTTCAATATTCTTGCTAATTGTTGTATTAGCATTTCAATGCTGCGTGTACTTCAGCATGGGTCATCCATTAGTTAGATCGCAGCAGAACATAGTATTAAATCGCAAGCGACTGTAGATGCTGCAGATCTTGAGCAAAAAAAAAAAAACCTCTGGAGGAATATTGAGTCCACACCATTTAGTGAAGCCACCTAACAAAGGGTTGCTCTTTGGAGGTGAATAGTCACTTCCTGACTAACTGCTGACTCTTTTTAACTTGGCACAGAGTGCAATGGTTACCCGTTTTCTATTGCACAAATGCATGTGAAGAGTCGTCAAGAATGTATAATTGTCATGTGGACCCACAACAGAACAATGAAATTCTTATTTGCAGCAGCATAACAGGCGTGTAAACACAATACTCATAGATTGTATGAGAACATATGAGAAACAACTAAATTAAATAACTTAACCCTAATACTAGTGCAAAAAAGCTCAGGGTGCCCCATCAAATCTTATCAATCGCTTGCTAATCCCATGACACCGTCCAACTGCTGTCTGGTTTGTTGATCATATTGCTAGAAACAAACTGTTTTGGGAGAGAAAAATGCTCACGGCAGACCAAACGTGTTAAATAGAAATTGGTCAGATATTGAGCTATACAGTGAGAAATCATGTGAAATAATCACAGAATTTTATTTTAAATGAATGTACCTGCATGTTATACTGTTTAGTTTGGAGATAGACCATGACGAAATTAATAAATCCTTTCAGGAATTTTATACCTCCCTGTACCAATGAGAATTTCCTACTGATTCCAATATAATGCATGAGTTTTTAAAGAAACTGAACTTGCCAAATTTACCACATAAGGAGTCTCTGTTGTTAGATGAACCCATCACGGAGGAAGAAATACAGAAAGCAATCCTTTCAATGAATTCTAGTAAAGCTCCCGGTTTAGATGGGTTCACAGTAGAATTTTTAAAGTATTTTTCAAGTTTATTGTTTCCCTGGCTATACAAGGTTTTTAAAGAAGCCTTTTTAAGGAATAGATTACTACAATCCTTTTATGAGCATCTATTTCATTAATTCTTAAAAAAGATAAAGACTCCACTGAAGTGACATCATATAGACCTATATCACTGTTAAATATAGATTCCAAAATTTTTTCCAAAATATTAGCTATGAGATTGGAAAATATTTGACTGCAAATTATTTCTGAAGATCAGACAGGTTTTATTAAAAATCGTTACTCATACTTTAACGTTAGGAGATTAATGAATATCGTATATAGAGCGTCAAATAAAACCCCAGAATGTGTCATTTCACTTGATGCCGAGAAGGCATTTGATAGAGTAGGATGGGAATACTTATTCAATACACTTGAAAAATTTACGATTGGTCCAAAATTTATTTCTTGGATCAAGCTGCTATATCATATACCTCAGGCTTCTGTACTTACCAATAATCAGCTATCCCCTTTTTTCAGGCTCTTTCGAGGTACTAGACAGGGCTTTAAGTCCTTTACTGTTTGATATTGCTTTGGAACCTTTGTTATTTGGGAATCCCCTAATCTTTTGGGTATTGTCCGCGGGAATAAGACACATAAGCTATCTCTTTATGCAGATGATCTGTTATTATTCATTACTAACCCACAAAATTCTTAAGGGGTTGGACAGGCTAGATGCAGGAAGATTGCTCCCGATGTTGGGGAAGTCCAGGACAAGGGGTCACAGCTTAAGGATAAGGGGGAAATCCTTTAAAACCGAGATGAGAAGAACTTTTTTCACACAGAGAGTGGTGAATCTCTGGAACTCCCTGCCACAGAGGGTAGTCGAGGCCAGTTCATTGGCTATATTTAAGAGGGAGTTAGATGTGGCCCTTGTGGCTAAGGGGATCAGAGGGTATGGAGAGAAGGCAGGTACGGGATACTAAGTTGGATGATCAGCCATGATCATATTGAATGGCGGTGCAGGCTCGAAGGGCCGAATGGCCTACTCCTGCACCTAATTTCTATGTTTCTATGTTTCTATGAAATCTATTCCGGCAATAGTAGCATTACTTAATCAATTTAGTAGTTCCTCTGGTTATAAACTAAATCTTAGTAAGAGTGAGCTTTTTCTATTAAACAATCTAGTTTGGAATTATGGACAGTTTCCACTTAGATTGACTACCGAAAGTTTTACTTATTTAGGTATTAAGATTACCAAGAAACACAAGGATTTATTTAAAGCTAATTTTACACCTTTAATTGACCATATCAAACAACAGTTTATTAAATGGTCACCAATGTCCTTATCTTTCATCGGCCGAATCAATGCTATTAAAATGTTCATCTTACCTAAATTTTTGTATTTATTTCAGACGATACCAATTTTTATTGCCAAATCTTTCTTTCATATTATTGATTCCAAAATTTCTTCATATATATGGCAGAATAAAAATTCCCGACTAAGTAAAAAATACTTACTGAAATCAAAAAAAGACGGTGGTTTGGCATTGCCGAACCTTAGATTCTATTATTGGGCAGTTAATGTTCGTTATTTAACGTTTTGGACAAAAGATTTAGAAGATAACCAATGCCCAGAATGGATAAATCTTGAACGTTATTCTATACAAGGGCTATCATTGGCTTCTATTCTAGGGGCCTCGTTACCTTTTACAATTACGAGATTGAATAAATATACGACTAACCCAATAATAAGACATCCATTTCGAATATGGTTTCAATTTCGTAAGTTTTTTGGACAATTATTTTATCTTATCGAGTCCTATCTTATCTAATTTTCTCTTCCAACCTTCTAGTACTGATCAAGCCTTTCTGTTATGGAAGAGGAAGGGATTAGTAGCTTTTCGTGATTTGGTTTTGGATGGTTGTTTTGTGTCTTTCGAACAACTCTCCAATAAACATAATTTACCTAATTCACGCTTTTTTAGATATTTACAAATTAGACATTTTTTGAAGGCTACTCTACCCTTTTTTCCGCTACCACATCAAACTGAAATCTTGGGAAAAAAATTACATTTGAACCCTTATCAGGAAGGATTAATAATGACTATGAGTTGATTTTGAAATTACAAATATATATATATTTGATAAAATTTACAATGACTGGGAAAGAGAACTCCAAACCTCTATCTATAGAGAAATGGGAGAGGATTCTTCAATTAGTCCCGAGAGGCCCGGGAGCCGTGACAGAGGGAGGAGCGACCTCCGTGTGGTGAGTTAAAAACCCATCGCGGGGCTTGTCTCAACAGAGGCCCGGGAGCCGTGACAGAGGGAGGAGCGACCAAAATCTGCAACGTTCCATTCGCAGATCTCACTTCCAGAGAAGGAGTCTGGTGGAAGCCTCTGATTGGTCAAACAGACTAGAGGAAGCAGCTGATTGGCTTCTATCCCGGGTAAGGCTTTATTGTATTCGGTTAAGGGGGAGAATGAGGGCCAGGGCAGTTTACTGTTCTGGATGTCAGATGTGGGAGGTCATGGAGTCTGAGTGCCCTCCAGACGTCCACATCTGCGCCAGGTGCGTCGAGACGGGGCTCCTAAGGGACCGTGTTAGGAACCTGGAACAGCAACTTGATGACCTCTGTCTGCTCAGGGAGAGCGAGGAGGTCATAGATAGGAGTTAAAGGGAGGTGGTCACTCCAAGACCACGGGAGACAGAAAACTGGGTCACAGTTAGGAAGGGCAACGGGCAGAGGCAGGGACTGGTGAGTACCCCGGTGGCTGTACACCTTGAAAATAAGTACTCATGTTTGAGTAAAGGTGGGGGAGACAGCCTACCTGGGGGCAGCGACAGCGGCCGGGCCTCTGGCATAAAGACCAGTCTTGTTGCTCAGAAGGGTAAGGAAAAGAAGAGGAGGGCAATTGTAATAGGGGACTCTATAGTCAGGGGGTCGGATAGGCGATTCGGTGGACGCAGACAGGAGACCCGGATGGTAGTTTGCCTCCCTGGTGCCAGGGTCAGGGATGTGTCTGAACTTGTCCAAGAAATCCTGAAATGGGAGGGAGAGGAGCCTGAAGTTGTGGTACATATAGGTACCAACGACATAGGTAAAAAAAGAGAAGAGGTCCTGAAAGAAGAATTTAGGGAGTTGGGTAGAGAGTTAAGGAGAAGGACTGCAAAGGTAACAATCTCAGGATTACTGCCTGTGCCACGCGACAGTGAGAGTAGGAATGGAACGAGGTGGAGGATAAATGAGTGGATGAGGGACTGGTGCAGTGGGTATGGATTCAAGTTTCTGGATCATTGGGACCTCTTTTGGGGAAGGTGTGACCTGTACAGAAAGGACGGGTTGCACTTGAACTCGAGGGGGACCAATATCCTGGCGGGGAGATTTGCAAAGGCTACTGGGGAGACTTTAAACTAGTATGGTTGGGGGGAGGGACTCAAATTGGGAAAGCTAGCAGTCAGTGTGTGAGGCAGGAGGCAGAGAATGGTAGCACTCTGACCCAAAATGTAGGGGAGAGAGAAGAAAAAGACAATAAACAGAGAATAAGAGAGGGTGGGTTTCTTAAATGTGTATATTTTAATGCTAGGAGCATTGTAAGAAAGGTGGATGATCTCAGAGCCTGGATTGACACCTGGAAGTATGATGTTGTGGCGATCAGTGAAACATGGTTGCAGGAGGGCTGTGATTGGAAACTAAATATTCCAGGATTTCGTTGCTTCAGGTGTGATAGAATTGGAGGGGCAAGAGGTGGAGGTGTTGCATTGCTTATCAGGGAAGATATTACAGCAGTGCTTTGGCAGGATAGATTAGAGGGCTCGTCTAGGGAGGCTATTTGGGTGGAACTGAGAAATGGGAAAGGGGTAGCAACACTTATAGGGGTGTATTATAGACCGCCAAATGGGGAGCGAGAATTGGAAGAGCAAATATGTAAGGAGATTGCAGATATTAGTAGTAAGCACAAGGTAGTGATTGTGGGAGATTTCAATTTTCCACACATAGACTGGGAAACACATTCTGTAAATGGGCTGGATGGGTTGGAGTTTGTAAAATGTGTGCAGGATAGTTTTTTGCAGCAATACATAGAAGTACCTACTAGAGAAGGAGCGGTGCTGGACCTCCTGTTAGGAAATGAGACGGGTCAGGTGGCAGAGGTATGCGTTGGGGAACAATTCGGGTCCAGTGATCACAATACCATTAGTTTCAATATAATTATGGAGAGGGACAAAACTGGACCTAGGGTTGAGATTTTTGATTGGAGTACATTTAAAGGTGAAATTTTAAGAGTACAGAATCTTTATGTCCCTGTTCGGTTGAAAGGAAATAGTAAAAATCGGAAAGAGCCATGGTTTTCAAGGGAAATTGGACACGGTTCGGAAAAAGAGGGAGATCTACAATAATTATAGGCAGCATGGAGTAAATGAGGTGCTTGAGGAGTATAAAGAATGTAAAAAGAATCTTAAGAAAGAAATTAGAAAAGCTAAAAGAAGATATGAGGTTGCTTTGGCAAGTAAGGTGAAAGTAAACCCAAAGAGTTTCTACAGCTATATTAATAGCAAAAGGATAACGAGAGATAAAATTGGTCCATTAGAGAGTAAGAGTGGACAGCTATCTGCAGAGCCAAAAGAGATGGGGGAGATATTGAACAATTTCTTTTCTTCGGTATTCACCAAGGAGAAGGATATTGAATTATGTGAGGCAAGGGAAACAAGTAGAGTAGCTATGGAAACTATGAGATTCAAAGAAGAGGAAGTACTGACACTTTTGAGAAATATAAAAGTGGATAAGTCTCCAGGTCCGGACAGGATATTCCCTAGGACATTGAGGGAAGTTAGTGTAGAAATAGCAGGAGCTATGACAGAAATATTTCAAATGTCATTAGAAACGGGAATAGTGCTGGAGGATTGGCGTGCTGCGCATGTTGTTCCATTGTTTAAAAAGGGTTCTAAGAGTAAACCTAGCAATTATAGACCTGTTAGTTTGACGTCAGTGGTGGGCAAATTAATGGAAAGGATACTTAGAGATAATATATATAAGCATCTGGATAAACAGGGTCTGATTAGGAACAGTCAACATGGATTTGTGCCTGGAAGGTCATGTTTGACTAATCTTCTTGAATTTTTTGAAGAGGTTACTTGGGAAATTGATGAGGGTAAAGCAGTGGATGTTGTATATATGGACTTCAGTAAGGCCTTTGACAAGGTTCCTCATGGAAGGTTGGTTAAGAAGGTTCAATGGTTGGGTATTAATGGTGGAGTAGCAAGATGGATTCAACAGTGGCTGAATGGGAGATGCCAGAGAGTAATGGTGGATGGTTGTTTGTCAGGTTGGAGGCCAGTGACTAGTGGGATGCCACAGGGATCTGTGTTGGGTCCACTGTTGTTTGTCATGTACATCAATGATCTGGATGATGGTGTGGTAAATTGGATTAGTAAGTATGCAGATGATACTAAGATAGGTGGGGTTGTGGATAATGAAGTAGATTTTCAAAGTCTACAGAGAGATTTATGCCAGTTGGAAGAGTGGGCTGAAAGATGGCAGATGGAGTTTAATGCTGATAAGTGTGAGGTGCTACATCTTGGCAGGACAAATCAAAATAGGACGTACATGGTAAATGGTAGGGAATTGAAGAATGCAGGTGAACAGAGGGATCTGGGAATAACTGTGCACAGTTCCCTGAAAGTGGAATCTCATGTAGATAGGGTGGTAAAGAAAGCTTTTGGTGTGCTGGCCTTTATAAATCAGAGCATTGAGTATAGAAGTTGGGATGTAATGTTAAAATTGTACAAGGCATTGGTGAGGCCAATTCTGGAGTATGGGGTACAATTTTGGTCGCCTAATTATAGGAAGGATGTCAACAAAATAGAGAGAGTACAGAGGAGATTTACTAGAATGTTGCCTGGGTTTCAGCAACTAAGTTACAGAGAAAGGTTGAACAAGTTAGGGCTTTATTCTTTGGAGCGCAGAAGGTTAAGGGGGGACTTGATAGAGGTCTTTAAAATGATGAGAGGGATAGACAGAGTTGACGTGGATAAGCTTTTCCCACTGAGAGTAGGGAAGATTCAAACAAGGGGACATGACTTGAGAATTAAGGGACAGAAGTTTAGGGGTAACATGAGGGGGAACTTCTTTACTCAGAGAGTGGTGGCTGTGTGGAATGAGCTTCCAGGGAAGGTGGTGGAGGCAGGTTCGTTTTTATCATTTAAAAATAAATTGGATAGTTATATGGACGGGAAAGGAATGGAGGGTTATGGTCTGAGCGCAGGTATATGGGACTAGGGGAGAATACGTGTTCGGCACGGACTAGAAGGGTCGAGATGGCCTGTTTCCGTGCTGTAATTGTTATATGGTTATATGGTTAGTCAATACCTCTTCAATGTGTGCAAGACACGCTCTGATACAATTCAAGGTGGTTCACAGAGTTCATATGTCAAAAGATAAGTTAGCTCGTTTTTATGGTCATATAAATCCTACCTGTGACAGATGTAACTCTGAAGTGGCCTCACTGACCCATATGTTTTGGTCCTCCCCACTTTTGGAAAAATATTGGAAATACATTTTTGATACAATTTCTGTAGTTTTAGGTATTGATTTACAACCTCATCCTATTACTGCAATTTTTGGGCTACCAATGTTAGATTCTATTCATTTGTCCCATTCCGCCCATCGGCTGATTGCTTTTACCACATTAATTGCCAGAAGATCTATTTTATTTAAATGGAAAGACTGTAACCCTCCGACCACACTCCATTGGTACTCTGAAACGATATCATGTTTAAATTTAGAAAAAACAGGTGTAACATTGTTGAACCCTTGGTTAAATTTGATAAGACTTGGGGAAGATTTATTCAACATATTCACACAACATAAATTGCTCCCTCTCCAACCGTTATAAAAATTATTTTACCTTTATATGGTGGAACGGACAACGACAAACTGGGACTTAAATTGTTGAAATTCTCAGCTCACCTTTTTTTTTCTTTTTATCTTTTTGTTTTTTTTCTACATATATAAGTTTTCTTTTAAACATTTAACTACATTTACATAGAGGTCTATATTCAATGTGTATTTTGATACTGGACTCATATTTAGGTTATACCTGTTATTAATGTAATTCTGATATCAATATCATTGTTATGTTTATCATTATTCTTTTTGTTTTGTTTTTTGATTTGTTTTTGTTTTTTGGAAAAAAACAAATAAAAAGATTTTAAAAGAAAGAAAGAAAGTTTGGAGATACAGCCAGATAGTCCACTGAGTTGACACTGACCAGCGATTTCTGTTTTCCTATTTGTCAATTTTTTTGTGCCTGATTATTTGGCGGCCAATCAATTGCTGTCTCTACGGGGGTTGCGTCCAATCACCAGCCAGCCTGCCTTAAAATTCCTGTCCAATCAACAAATAGGTCTCCTCCCGTCCAATCAGCCGCTGTCTCCAAGGGCATTGTGCCCAATCACATAATGCAGTTTAATGGTAATTAGCTGCTACGGTAAAGGTTGGAAGCCAGTGGAGGTACTGACAGTCAAACGGGAGCAGGAGAGATTCAGACAGTGTATAATCCATAGCACCTTAGTGTACAATTTCATAATATATACTAAATAACTAGGCTGACAGACCTTGGCTGGGAACCTGGGGCTCACCAAAATTGTTCCCAATTGGGCCCGCACCCCCTAAGACCGGCCCTGGGAGTGCTGGGGGGTGAGGGGGAATGGAGGAGGATAGGAGTGGCGAGGTAATGGAGGAGGAGAGATGGAAGAGAGGGGAGGGAGGGGGTGAGGGGAGGAAGCAGAGGAGGGTTGGTAGAGGGTGGGGAGAAGAAAGATAATGGAGGAAGTGAATAGGGACTGAAGAGGGAGAGTGAGATGCTTTCACATTGATCTTATTTTTTTAACGTTTTTGCCACGTCAGCACTGTTGTGGCAATGGGTGAGTGGTGGAATATTGCGTTGGGGGACCAGGTCTCCTGTGTGACAGGGACCCAATGGGTCCCTCTTGATCTAGTACATAATTACAATCGAGCCGTCCACAGTATACAGATGCAAGATAATGGGTATAACGTATAGTGCAAGATAAAGTCCAGTAAAATCTGATTAAAGATAGTGTGAATGTCTCCGATGACATTGGAGCAGAATTAGGCCATTTGACCCATCAAGTCTACTCTGCCATTCCATCATGGACGATCTATCTTTCCCTCGCAACCCCGTTCTCCTGCCATCTCCCCGTAACCTTTGACACCCTTACTGATCAATAGCCTGGCAAAATCATTTTTCTAAATACCCAGACACATTGAATAGTGAACGCTGCTATTTCTGACTTACATAACATCCGATTTGCACAAGGGTGCGTATGACGCAACTGTTACGTAAATCGGGGAGCGGCTGTACTATAACTTTGAACAGTGTGTGGCCTGGAATCCACCGAGCGTGCAGTCTATCAGCATTTGCAGCAGAGTCTCCAGACAGCACCAGTTGGACGCTGGTTTAATTTTAATGAAATTTAATAAAAGTGTCAGTACTGCTTGTTTTATTACTTTCTTTCAAAATATCATCAACCATATACGTGTTTAATAATCTATACATTGGAGATGGCTGTATAAATGTATACAAACATCCCTGTCCACCTATCACTTGCCAGCTTTGCCCCACCTCACCTCTCCAGCAGTGCCGGATTTAGATAAAGAGAGGCCCAAGGCTATTCCACTTGTGAGGCCCCTCCCAATCACTTGTGAGGCCCCTCCCAAGGCTAACATTTTTAAATAGCCAAAGTATCCAAATAGAGGATGGTGAGTGTCTGGAAAGTGCTGCCAGGGGTAGATATGATAGTGGCATTTAAGAGGCTTTTAGATAAGCACATAGATATGCAAGGAATGGAGAGATATGGATCACGTGCAGGCAGAAGAAATTAATTTAGCATGGCATCACGTTCGGCTCATACATTGTGTGCCAAAGGGCCCATTTCTGTGCTGTACTGTTCTGTGTTCCGTGTTCTCCCAATGAATATAGCACATAGCTTGCATTACTGAACATTCATTAGTTCAGCTCTTCCCATGGATAATGGGCCTTCAATGGATTCTGGGGTATTGGAAAGCCACACATGATGGCACAGTGGTGAACAGTAAGAAGATTGCCAACTTTGCAACAACAACAGTGCATAGTGGTGCAGCGGTAGAGGGGCTGCCTTCCAGCTTCAGAGACCCGATATGTTACAATACAATACGATACGATAGAACTTTATTTATCCCAGGAGGGAAATTGATCTTCAGCAGTCATAAAAACACAAAATACATGAAACATGAAATTAAAGTGATGAGTGGAAAGGATTGTGCAAAGATTGGGGGGGGGGGGGAGGCAGTCTACCCCACGGCAGACGGGGGAGTTGTACAGTTTGATAGCCACAGGGAAGAAGGATCTCCTGTGGCATTCTGTCCTGCATCTAGGTGGAACAAGTCTGTTGCTGAAGGTACTTCTCACGTTGACCAGTGTGTCATGGAGGGGATGAGTTTTATTTTGTCCAGGATGCTCCACAGTTTGAAGAGCATTCTTCTCTCCAAGCCCACCTCCCATAAATCCTACTCCGCCCCCAGGACAGTCAGCCTTCCTGATAAGTTTGTTGATCCTACTGGCGACCACAGCCTTTGTCCTGCTGCCCCAGCACACCGCAGCAAAGAAGATGGAACAGGCTACCATCGATTGGTAGAACATCTGCAGCATCTTACTGCAGATGTTGAAGGAGCAGAGCCTTCTCAAGAAGTACAGCCGGCTCTGTCCCTTCTTGTACAGGACCTCAGCGTTCCTGGACCAGTCCAGTTTACTGTCCAGGTACCCTCCCAGGTATTTGTACTCCCTGGTAAACTGCACATCCACACCATTGATGGAGACAGGGGACAGGGGTGTTCCTCTCCTCCTAAAGTCCACCACTAACTCCTTAGTCTTGTCTGTGTTAGGCAGGTGTGGGCAGGTGATTCAGCCCACACCACTCAACAAAGTCGTTGACTACACATCTGTATTAAGCTTCCCTCCCCTCACTGATGCAGCCCACAATTGCAGAGTCATCTCAAACATCTGAAAAAAGATGGCAGGAGATCGAGTTATATCTGTAGTCCGGTGTTGTAGATGGTGAACAGGAAGGGAGAGGACTGTCCCCTGTGGGGCCTCTGTGTTGCTTACTACCATGTTCGAGACATAGTTCTGTAGCCTGACATATGTGGTCGTTCAGTTAGGTAGATCCAGTCAGGTAGGTAGTCACCCAGGGTCAGGGGAGGAAATCCCGGGGGCTACAGAGGGGACACGTTCCCCACCCCCCCCCCCCCCCCCCCCTCTGCTTTGAGAGGTGGGGGACGGTTCCCCCCCCCCCCCCATGTTTTGTAATCCGGACTTTATCAGCCCTTTCGCGGGGCCTTTCAGCGCCCGGCGCAGCTTAAAATCAAGTTGCTGCATCGAGGCGATCGAGGCTCCCGATGTTGAAGCTCCCGCCGGCCGATGACAGACCCCATGAACGGGCCGATTCAAGCCCCACGATTCGGGCGGATGAAGCTGCTGTTGCCCACGGCTGAAGCCTCGCGTGTGTGCGCATTCGCGGCCGCCAGGAAATTGTGTCCCCCGCATGTTTTGACAGCAATTTCCGTGCCTGCCCAGGTTCGATCCTGACCTCGGGTGCTGTGTGTGGATTTTGCATTTTCTCACTGTGATCGTGTGGGTTTTTTCCTCCCACATTCCAAAGACATACAGGTATTGGCTTCTGTAAATCGTCCCTACGGTGTAGAATAGAACTAGTGAACGGGTGATCAAAGGGCCTGTTTCCATGTTGCATCGCTAAACCAAACCAAATTAAACCAAACCTTGGGTGCACACAAAGAGTTAAAGTGTGTTAATAAAAAATACTTTTTCTGACCATTTCCAAGTATCCAAATCCCATGCTAGAAATTTACAAAGTTAATAGCTGTATCTACTCTGCTGAACAATATGATGCTTTCAAGGGTGAATTTGCAAATGTGTCGGGTGACTTGTAATTATCTCAGGTCTGTGAGGGGAATTGTAATTTAAAATGCCCCACATTTTAATAGGAGGTAAACGAAAATGCTGGGGTGAAGGCAAAAAGCAAATTATCTCGTGTTACCAATTTAACAGCACCCACAAATTGATTTTACCTTTTATTTATATTTTATTAATCTATAATTTACTGCCTTTCATTTAGGTGATTTATCAAAATTGAGACTGATTTTGTGAACAACATAATTATTTTTCCTGAAACCGTGTTTGCACTGAAAAACTGCTTCTGCTGAGGAGTCTCAACATTACATTTTCCAATCAGGTTTCAGGACCCACCACAGCACAGAGTCTGCCTTGTTGAAGGTACATAACGGTACATAAGGTACATTGACTCTGGCGACTGTGCAATCCTGCTCCTTCTCGACCTCAGCGCAGCATTTGATACAGTCAACCACACCATCCTAATTGATCGTCTCCGGAACGGGGTAGGTATTGATGGCACTGCCCTGAGCTGGTTCATCTCTTACCTCAAAGATGGGAGTTTCTCTGCAAACATGAGCAACTAGCCTTTGCTGTGGGGTTCCACAAGCCTCCATCCTAGGTCCCATTCTCTTCTCCCTGCATATGCTCCCCTTAGGCCAAGTCATTCAAAGGCACGGCATTTCCTTCCACTGCTATGCAGACGATACACAACTCTATCTCCCCCTGAAACCCAACAACTGATCAAATCTACTCAGCTTTATCCACTGCCTCAAGGATATAAAGTGTTGGATGGCCCAGAACTTCCTCCAACTAAACGAGAGTAAGTCTGAGGCCATCTGTCATTGGGACGACAGATGGCACAATGGGCTAAGTGTTCGGCTGGCAACCGGAAGGTAGCCGGTTCGAATCCCGCTTGGAGTGCATACTGTCGTTGTGTCCTTGGGCAAGACACTTCACCCACCTTTGCCTGTGTGTGAATGTGTGTGAGTGATTGGTGGTGGTCGGAGGGGCCGTAGGCGCAGATTGGCAGCCACGCTTCCGTCAGTCTGCCCCAGGGCAGCTGTGGCTACAGAAGTAGCTTACCACCACCGAGTGTGACTGAGGAGTGAATGAATAATGCGATGTAAAGCGCCTTGAGTATTAGAAAGGCGCTATATAAATCCCATCCATTATTATTATTATTATCCTACTCGGCCCCTCGGACTCCATCAAACGATAGCAGGCAGCCTTGGAAGCCTTATCCCATTACTCAAACCTCATGTCAAAAACCTGACGTGATATTTGACTCCGCGTTGAAATTTGACAAACAAGTCAATGCCGTGGTAAAAGCTAGCTTCTTCCAGCTTCGGACGATAGCTAAAATAAAACCATTCCTCCAATTTGACGACCTCAAAAAGATCATCCACTCATTTATCTCCTCCCGCCTCGATTACTGCAACTTCCTTTACACCGGCATCAGCCAATCATCCCTGTCCCACCTGCAATTGGTCTAAAACGCCGCAGCGAGACTCCTGACGGGCACCCGAAAAAGGGACCACATCACCCCGATTCTGGCCTCTCTCCACTGGCTCCCAGTGCGGTTCCGAATCAATTTCAAGCTCCTTCTTTATGTTTACAAAGGGCTTGCCCCCACCTACATCAAAAATCTCCTTACCCACCATACCACCTCCAGGTCCCTCAGATCGGCCGACTTGGGTTTACTGACCATCCCGCGGTCTAGGCATAAGCTCAGGGGCAACCGCGCTTTTGCGGTTGCAGTACCTAGACTATGGAACATAGAAACATAGAAAATAGGTGCAGGAGTAGGCCATTCGGCCCTTCGAGCCTGCACCGCCATTCAATATGATCATGGCAGATCATCCAACTCAGTATCCTGTACCTGCCTTCTCTCCATACTCCCTGATTCCCTTAGCCACAAGGGCCACATCTAACTCCCTCTTAACCAATGAACTGGCCTCAACTACCTTCTGTGGCAGAGAATTCCAGAGATTCACCACTCTCTGTGTGAAAAATATTTTTCTCATCTCGGTACCTTACCCTTAAACTGTGACCCCTTGTTCTGGACTTCCCCAACATCGGGAACAATCTTCCTGCATCTAGCCTGTCGGAAATGTCCTCGTTCTTCAGGGAACGGGGATTCCCCTCCGCCACCATAGATGAGGCTCACACCAGGGTCTCATCCATACCCCGCAACACTGCTCTCTCTCCCCATCCCCGCACATGCAACAAGGGCAGAGTCCCTCTGGTCCTCACCTTTCACCCCACCAGCCGGCAAATACAACACATAATCCTCCGCCATTTCCGCCACCTCCAACGTGACCCCACCACTCGCCACATCTTTCCATCTCCCCCCATGTCTGCCTTCCGCAAAGACCGCTCCCTCCGCAACTCCCTCGTCAATTCTTCCCTTCCCTCCCGCACCACCCCCTCCCCGGGCACTTTCCGTTGCAACCGCAAGAAATGCAACACCTGTCCCTTCACCTCCCCCCTCGACTCCATTCAAGGTCCCAAGCAGTCGTTCCAGGTGCGACAAAGGTTCACCTGTATCTCCTCCAACCTCATCTACTGCATCCGCTGCTCTAGATGTCAGCTGATTTACATCGGTGAGACCAAGCGTAGGTTGGGCGACCGTTTCGCCGAACACCTCTGCTCAGTCCGCAATAACCTACCTGACCTCCCGGTGGCTCAGCACTTCAACTCCCCCTCCCATTCCCAGTCCGACCTCTCTGTCCTGGGTCTCCTCCATTGCCAGAGTGAGCAACAGCGGAAATTGGAGGAACAGCACCTCATATTCCGTCTGGGGTCCTTGCGTCCCTATGGCATCAACATTGAATTCTCCCAATTTGGCTAGCCCGTGCTGTCTCCTCCCGTTCCTTCACCCTCTAGCTGTCTCCCCCCACCCTCCCATCCGCCCGCCCTCGGGCTCCTCCTCCTCCTCCCTTTGTCCTTCTTTCTTTCCCCACCCCCTATCAGTCTGAAGAAGGGTTTCGGCCCGAAACGTCGCCTATTTCCTTCGCTCCATAGATGCTGCTGCACCCGCTGAGTTTCCCCAGCAATTTTGTGTACCTTCGATATTCCAGCATCTGCAGTTCCCTTTTGAACCCTTAAGAATTTTGTAAGTTTCTATAATATCCCCCCTCGATCTCCTAAATTCTAGGGAACAGCATCCCTCTTCCCATCAGAACTGCCCCCTCCATCAACTCTTTTAAGTCTAGACTTAAAACTTATTTCTACTTTCAAGCCTTTCTTGAGATCCCCTGAGGGAGCGCTGTATGTATGTATTTATGTATGTATTGTTGATCTATGTACCATTGTTTGTAGCACGTTAGTACCTGCACTGATGTAAAGCCCTTTGGTCAACGAGAGTTGTTTTTAAATGTGCTATAGAAATAAAATTGCCTTGACTTGACTTGACTTAAATTAAATCACAATTTCAAGTTAAATTAATTTAGACATCTATCGTACTTCTTAAAAATGTTATCAGCATTTTCTAGAATAATACCTGTTTTATTTCAACATCATGGTGAATGTGTAATAAGAAGTTGTGGCTTTAGACTTTAGAGATACAGTGTGGAAACAGGCCTTTGGCCCACCGAGTCCACACTGACCATCGATCACCCATTCGCGTGCACTATCCTATGCACCAGGGACAATTTACAATTTTACCAAAGCCAATTGACCTAAACACTTGCATGTATTTGAAGTGTGGGAGGAAAACGGAGCACCAGGAGAAAACCCATGTGGTCACAGGGAGAATGTACAAACTCTGTACAGACAGCACCCATAGTCACACTGAATCTGTGGAGGTCCATAATTATTTCCACAGCAACTTTTTAAGACTGACATAACCAAAGGTTTCATACTGCTAAATTAATCTTGGTGTGATCCTATATGCATAATCATGTTGTCTCTGGAACCCGGGTCTCTGGCGCTGTGAGGCAGCCACTCTACTGCGGTGCCGCTGGGCACTGGTATTGTGGCAAAGTCAGCAATCTTCTTACTTTTCCTAGGTAGTCAGCTCAGGATCACGAGTGACCTTCAATTAACAACATGCATATAATGACAGACTGGGACTCAAATCATCTTATTAGGCTGGTCCAGTGGCACAATTGTTAGAGCTGCTGCCTCACAACTCGATAAACCCGGGTCCGATGCTGACCTTGGGAGCTGTCTATGTGGAGTTTGCACGTTCTCCCTGTGACTGCGTGGGCTTCCTCTGGGTGCTCCGTTTTCCTCCCACATCCCTAAGACATGCAGGTTTGTAGATTAATTAATAGTGTGTAGGGAGTGGATGTGAAAGTGGGATAATGCTGAACTTGTGTGAACGGGTGATCAATGGTCAATGTGGACTCGGTGGGCTGAAAAGCCCTTTCTCATGCTGTATCTCAAGTGCGTGGAATTTTTTTTCCATGAAGTTCCATGTACTTCATTCTTTAATCCAGCACAGAAATTATGTAAGGTAATATAGTAACATGGAATACAGTTCTCCATTGTAGCGCATTAGTTCCAGAGCCAACATGATTATGCGTACAGGATCACACCAAGATTAATTTAGCAGTATGAAACCTTTGGTTATGTCACAATCTTTGAAAAATTTGCTGTGGAAATAATTAGGGACCTGAACAAATTCAGTGGTTACTCTGTTGAATGTTAGCTTTATTCAGAATGACTAGTTAGTCTATTGGATACTTATTTATAGATTTTTTTCAAATAATTTGTAGTGAAATAGGACAGATGCTGTCCACATTGTTATCTAGTTTCAGGCATACAACCTGCACAGGAGTAAATGAATGCATAGAACGGAGAACACAGAATAGTACAGCACAGGAACAGGCCCTTTGGCCCAATATGTTTATTCCCAACATGATGCCAAGATAAAGGTAATTTCTGTGGAAGGAATATCCACCAGAGCAGGGGTTCCCAACCTTTTTCGTCCCGTTTACCCCTGGCAACTTTAATAGCACATAGCAATGTTATTTCACTTATTTATGAACAACTAATGATGAACAGATACCGGCATACCAGAACCATACAGTCAGTCAATGAGAAAAAATATGTACAAATCCAAAATTAACAAATTTACCCCCTGGGGGTAGATTTACCCCAGGTTGGGATCCCTTGCTCCAGGGGATCTACAAAAAAGAGCATTTGCACATGTGACAATAAAATTATAATTGAAACATTGATTGAAACCGAAGCACCCAGAGGAAATCCACACAGTCACAGGGAGAACGTGCAAACTCCACACAAACAGTGCCCAAAGTCAGGATTGAATCAGAGTCTCTGGTGCTGTAAGACAACAGCTCCACCAGCTGTCCCACTGTGCCATCCTTGTGTTCTTAAAGAAATATTTGAAATGTTGGTCATCTTTTAAACCAGCAGCTTGCTGAAACTCAAAATCCACTGAATAAGAGAAACATTTATATTTCCATGCACAATCGTAATATCTATGTACTTTTTAATTGCAACAATCTTTAACTTCCTGTAATTTTTTTTCATTTTTCAGCTATTTCGCTCTTTATCATTTAATCATCGTATTCTGCACTTCTTAAGTTTTAGCGACTCACAATTACTTCCTGCATCGATTAAAATGACCTGCATCATTAACTTTGCTCTCAATCTTGTCTAACTCATGTCCAAAGCTTAATTTGTAGTTTTTTAATGTATGCCTCCTTCTGTGGTGTTTCTACACTGATTAGATCAATGCTGTGGCAACCTGAAATTCCTGCAAAATTGAAGTCAGAGGCTATTAAGGGAAAACCGATGAATGAATCTCTCATCCTCAAAGGCAGTCAAACCAGAGCCTTGACGGCTTTTTAGATCAGTCCTCCACATATTTGGGTTTGTGAACATGGTTTGGGAACAGCTCCATCCAAGACCACAAAAAATTGCAGAGAAGTCCAGGCCATCACGCAAGCCAACCACCCTTCCTTCCATTGACTATATCTACATTTCACGCTGCCTCGGCAAGGCCACCAGGATAATCAAGGCCTAGTTTCACCCCAATCACTCCCTCGTCTTCCCTCTCCCATCAGGCAAGAGGTACAGAAGTGTGAAAACGCATACCTCCAGTTTCAGGGACAGAATCTTCCCAGCTGTTATCAAGCAACTGAACTGTCCTGACACCAACTTGAGAGTGGTCCTGAGCTACCATTTACCTTATAAAAGACCCTCAGGCTATCTTTAATTGGGGCTTTATCTTGCACAAAACGGGTTTCCCTTTATCATGTTTCTGTACACTGTGTGCGACTTGATTGTAATCAGGTATAGTCTTTCTGCTGACCTGGACAGCATGCAACAAAAGCTTATTATCACTGTACCTCGGTACACGTGACAATAAGCTAAACTAAACCTTAAGGCTTCCTTGACCTAAGGAAACAAGTTTCCAGACATGGTCCAATCTCTCCCAGTAACACTGTTCAAGCGATGAATATGGAGAGTTTTCCTGAACCGTTGTGGAAAGTTTTCCTTTGCACAGAAAGAGGGGTTGATATGCGCTGCCAGAGGAGCTGGTGGAATCAGATTCAATAACTATGTTTAAGTTCCATATAGATAGGCACTTGAATGAGCACGGTGCAGAAGATTACATCCTAACGCAGGGAAATGGAGTTGGTGTGGAAAGATAATAATGTCCACATGGGAGTGGAAGACATAGTTGTATCTGTGCCGTACGACTCAATTACTCCAATAACAAAGAAATGTTTTAACATTTAAGATGTACAGGTTGGCCAGGACACAGTAAGGAGGTGGTTTAGAAGGACATAGAAACATAGAAACATAGAAAATAGGTGCAGGAATAGGCCATTCGGCCCTTTTTTGCCTGCACCGTCATTCAATATGATCATGGCTGATCATCCAACTCAGTATCCTGTACCTGCTTTCTCTCCATACCCCCTGATCCCTTTAGCCACAAGGGCCACATTTAACTCCCTCTTAAATATAGCCAATGAACTGGCCTCAACTACATTCTGTGGCAGAGAATTCCAGAGATTCACCACTCTTTGTGTAAATTTTTTTTTTCTCATCTCAGTCCGAAAAGATTTCCCCTTTATCCTTAAACTGTGACCCCTTGTTCTGGACTTCCCCAACATCAGGAACAATCTTCCTGCATCTAGCCTGTCCAACCCCTTAAGAAAATGAGCCATGGGCCAAATGCAGGCAAATTCACTTTATCATGTATCTGTACACTGTGGATGGCTTGATTGTGATCATGGATAGTCTCTCCCTTGACTGGGTAGCACGCAACAAAACAATTTCACTGCCTCGTTTCATGACAGTAAACAAAACTAAACAAAACATTCTTGGGAGCCCATAAGATCAGATAAGATTGACGGGAATGTGAGGTTAAGGTAGAGAGATACAGCATGGAATCAGTCCCTTTGGCCCATCGAGTCCATGCTGACAATTAAACACCCATTTACACTGATCCTACACTAATCCACTCCAACTTTATTCTCTCCATATTTATATCATCCCACCCCCCCCCACCCCCACCCACCCCCCGATTCTACCTCTCACAATGGACCCACCGAATCCACGCTGACCTGCGATCACCTGTTCACATGTGTTATCCTACTATCTCGTCAACTCCCTAATACGAGGGGATGATTTAAACAAGTTAATTAATATACAAACCTGCACGTCTTGAGGAGAAGGTAGGAATGGGGTACTGATTGTGGACGATCAGCCATAATCACTTTGAATGACGGTGCTGGCTCAAGGGACCGAATGGCCTACTCCCGCACCTATTGTCTATTGTCTTTGGGATGTGGGAGGAAACTGGAGCACCTGGAGGAAACCCATGCAGTCACAGGGAGAATGTTCAAACTCCACACACAGACAGCACCCGAGGTGAAGAAGATGTATGGGGCTTTGTGTTTTACCCAGAGGATGGTGGGTGTCTGAATTACGCTGCCTGGAGTGTTTAAGAGGCTTTTCGGACCATACAAGGATATGCAGGGAATGGAGGGATATGGATCACGTGCAGGCAGAGGTCTGTTTAACGGCATCACATTCGACACAGACATTGTGGGCCAAATGTGATGTGATGTGGGCAGCGCGACTCACGTCGCAGCGGCCTCTGCAGTCCGTCTGTCTTTTTATTATTTTTTGTCTCGTTTGAATGTAGTTTTTATTTTTATTTTTTTGTGTATGTGTGTGGGTATGTGTGTGTGGGGGGTGGGGGAAACTTTAAAAATCTATCCCCTGCATGGAGAACCCGACCTTTTCTCTGTCGGGTCTCCGTTGTCATTGGGGCCTAGCACCGTGGAGCGGCCTCCAGCAGGAACGACCTGGGGCTCCAGTAGCGGAGCCTGCAGACCTATTCACCATCGCGGAGCTGGCCGAGTTCGGAGCGGGAGGAGCGGTGGTGGCGAGCTGCTGCGACCCGACCCCGGGGATTCGGAGGCTCCGCTACCGCAGGTCTGGCAGACAGGAACACCGGGACCCCGCGGGTCCCTGCTGGGAGACCGCTTTTCGAGGCTTCCGCAACGGCGACTTCACCCGCCCGAGTTGTGGGGTTGAAGATTACCTGGAGCGGGGCCTTACATCATCGCCCCGCGCGGCTTGGAATGGCTGCGGGACTTTGCTAGCACTCGCCGGGGGCTCCAACAACAAGACCTGGAGCGCGGCCTTGCATCACCCGGCGCGGCGTAAATGGCTGCGGGACAATTGCCATCGCCCGCCGGGGGCTTTGACTCTGACATCGGGAGGGGAATGGGGAGTGCAGGGGAGAGATAAGTCTTTGCCTTCCATCACAGCGAGGAGGAGATGCGCTGTGACGGATGTTTGTGTAAATTGTGTTGTGTCTTGGTTCTTTCTTGTGTGTATGACTGCAGAAACAACATTTCGTTTGAACCTCAATGGGGTTCAAATGACAAATAAATTGTATTGTATTGTATTGTATTGTATTGTATGACCTGTTCCTGTGCTGTACTGTACTGTTCCATGTTCCATGTTCACTCCTAAGCAATCAAGAGTTAAAATTAGGTAGAAAGAAAATGCTGGAGTAACTCAGTGGGACAGGCAGCATCTCTGGAGAGAAGGAATGGGTGATGTTACGGGTCGATACCCTTCTTCACACAAGAGTTAAAACTGTCTGCAGAGCAGTAACTATCAATATTCCCAATCATTGGATATTATCATAGGTTCTACCACAGTCTGCAAATGCACCATTTGCACATAAGGTGGCGCTGTCAACACACAGAAAATATGTGAGAATATTCGCTGCTACAATCTCACCCGCACGGTAGTTTTTGAAGAGAGAATAAATCTGACCAAAGTAACATCAATTAACGTTCATGAGATGTTTTACGCTAAAGAGTGAAACATATTTTAGTACCCAACTAATGAATTTGAATTACAATCAGGTCCAGATCAGAATCTGTACCAAAGTAATAAAGTATGTTTGGGATAAATTATGCATTGCAAAATCAAAAGCAGTAAAATTAGTGAGTGATAATAGAAAGATTGCAGAGCAAAATGATACAACATATTACCAAAGTGATAAAAATAATTCATTACGTCACCATTTATAACCATAAAAGAGACAAAGAGCTGGAGTAACTCAGCGGGACAGGCGGCATCTGCGGGGAACATAGATAGGTAACGTTTCGGGTCAGACCCCTTCCACAATCTGAAGAAGGGTCCCCACCCAAAATATTACCTATACACGTTCTCCAGAGATGCTGCCTGACCCGCTGAGTTACTCCAGCATTTAGTATCTTTTTTTGTAAACCAGCATCTGTAGTATCTACCAATTATAACAACCTGTCCATTCATCCGTTTTGCAGGCACTGCTGTCCAGTGGAGAGACAAGGAGAAGCAAATACAGGCACCTTCTCCTGGCCCTGGTGTGGCCACTGGATTTTTCTGATGGTTTGTGTTGGTATAGTGTACCAAACAGGGTCTGGAAAAGGATGCAAAGTCCTTAGAACATAGAACAAGCACAACGCGATGCCAAGATAAACTCCTATCTACCTGCACATAATCCATATCCTTTGGCGAAGTAGCCCTATATAAGCTGGTTCCCATTTGCCTACATTTGGCCCATATAAACCTTTTCTATCCATGTACCTGTCCAAATGTCTTTTAAGTGTTGTTATTGTGCCTGCCTCAACTACCTCTTCTGGCAGCTCAGAGCACTATCCTCTGTGTGAAAATATTGGCCCTCAGGTTCTCATTAAATCTTTCCCCTCTCACCAACCTATGTCCTCTAGTTCTTGATTCCCCTACTCTGGGTAAAGGACTCTGGGCATTCACCCTATCTATTCCCCTCGTGATTTTATACGAAATTAAAGATTACCTTAAAATACTGTTAAGCACATAATATTGGAAATGGACAACAGATTTACGATCTGTGTTGAAGAACAGACAGCTGTTCATTTGACAATAACAGGTTTTACGTAGTGGACCTTTCACTTTATATGTGGTCTCAGAGAACTCCTGCACATTTTTATCATTGTTTGTTTAAGAATAATTTATATCAAAAGTTTTATGCTGCACCTTGTCTTTGTTCTCACCCCTTGCTTTCATCGCTATTGTCTTCACCTTCATACAACTCTGTTGTGGTGTGGACGAACCTCATTGAAGCGTCATTCAAAATGCACACACCAACTGGAGACATTTCACCATGTTTCCAGTGACTCTTACAAACTTCTATAGATGCACAGTAGAAAACATACTGTTGGCTTGCATCACAACTTGGTTTGGGAACAACTCTGCCCAAGACCGCAAGAAATTGCATAGAGTTGTGGATGTAGCCCAGTCTATCACATCAACCAGACCCCACCAGTGACTCCATCCACACTTCATACTGCCTTGGGAAAGCAGCCTACCTTGCCAAAGACATGTACCACCCCGGTCATTTCTTCTTCTTCGAGAAGGTTGTTGGCTGCAACCTTCCCCTCCATTGACAAACTGTACACTGCAAGGGCCAGGAAGCGATCAGGTAAGATCATCTCTGACCCCTCTCACCCTGGCCACAAACTATTTGAAGCTCTTCCCTCTGCAAGGCGACTCCAGACTGTCAAAGCCGCCACAGCCAGACATAAAAACAGCTTTTTTTCCCACGGGCAGTAGCTCTACTCAACAACCAAAAGTCTGTTGCCTCCTTTTGCTCTGGTATTTCATTCTTCACATGTTTAAATTATAATGTTTTATTCTTAATTTTACTGTATATCGTGTTGTTACTTGCGAGCAAAGCACCAAGGCTAATTCCTTGTATGTGTACATACTTGGCTAATAAAATGTATTCAATTATTACCCACTCCCGTCCGGCAGAAGCTTGAAAGCACGCATCACAACACTCCTTCCTTGACAGGCTTCTGAACGGTCCTTCCATAAGCTAGGATACTGTCCGATTCAGATCTACCCCATTGCAGACATTGGACTTTGTCTATGAAACCAATGTGCTAAACAGTGAGAAACTATATTCTGCATCTTCCCCTTGGCTCTACCTATGTAGTGCTTGAATGTTTTTGTATATAGCATTATCTGATTTGATTGGCTCGCACTCAAATAAAAGCTTTTCACTGTACCTTGGTACACGTGACAATAATAAACCTAAACCCAAACCCAAATGTGTGGACACACTAAAGGACAACTCATAATTCTAAATAGCATAATCAAAATATCTTTCAATTTAAAATGGAAGCTCATGACAAAGACTGCATGCCAACGATGCACAAACTCACCCAACATTTAAATTCAGCGTGCAATTAAGGGTTAGCATGATACGGATTAAAATATATTTTGAAATTGTTGTAGATTAATACTACTCAAATGTTGCCAATAAAGCCCGTCACGCCTCTGTTTCCTTTCAAAATTGAAGATATTCGGCGGTCTTGAACTTCTGCATGTGTACAGTAGAGAGCACACAGACTGTCTGCATCAAAGCCGGGTTTGCTAACTCAAACGCCCAGGAACGAAGGAGGCTACAGAAAGTGGTGGACAATGTCCGGTCCATCACAGGTACTAACCGCCCCACCATCGATGGGATCTAAAGGAGGCACTGCCTCAAAAAGGTAGCCAGCATCACCAAGGAGGTGAGGTCTGGATCGAACCTGGGTCCTGGCAGTCTGAGGCAGCAGCTCCACCAACTTGAAGTTACAATTTATTTTTAACAAAACACTTTCTCTGAAGATATTGTGAATGATAAAATCTGAATTTGCAACAGAATATTATTTACATATCATTTTAACAAAGTATGATGTGCAATTGTCATGTCTGTTCTGATGTGTAGCCAAAATCATGACAGGAATAGATCGGGCAAACGCAGTCTTTTGCACACAGTAGGGGAATCGAGAACCAGAGGATATACTGTAGGTTTAAGGTGAGGGGGGAAAGATTTAATGGGAACCTGAGGGGAAACCTTTTTTACACAAAGGGTGGTGGGTGTATGGTATTGAGGCAGGTACTATCGCAACGATTCAGAAACATTTAGACAGGTACATGTCTAAAGGACAAGTATAGAGGAATATATCAGCCAAACGCAGGCAGATGGGACCAGTGTAGAGGGGTTGTCCAGCATTGGCAAGTTGGGCCGAAGGGCAGTGTGACTCCATGACTCTATGACAATGTCATATATTTACGCTAAACATCTATTCCGTAAATAAATCCAGACTTTGTTACCATATATTAAGAATATTAATACAATATTTATATAATATATTATAATATAATATAATATATTCACAATTATACATTGTGAACAAACAGTTGGTCTTAATTACTTTCATATTTTGATTCCCTTGCCAGCCTCACAGAGATGCATGTTTTAGACTGTTAATATTTCTGCGTTATAAATGCATAATTTATCAACCTACTTGGGAAGCTGATGGGTTCCAGAGGTAAATGATGCACAAAGCTGGGCAAATGCCAGGCGAGATAGTCTGTACAGTGACAAAATTGTGGGCTAAGGCGCACAATGTATAGACTCATCAATTATTTTGTTGATCATCATGAAAATGTGAGGGATAACCAGAAAGAGGTGGTACTTGGCGAGTGAGAGACACAGGAGGGTCATAGCGTCATTCATCATGGAAACTGGCCCCTCAGCACAACTTGCCTACACTGACAAATATACCCCATCTACACTAGTCCCACCTGCCTGTGTTTGGCCCATATCCCTCTACACCTACACCTCTCCTATCCCTGTACCTGTCCAAGCGTCTTTTAAATGTTGATATTGTGCCTTCCTCAAATAGCTCCTCTGGCAGCTCGTTCCATGCACCCACCTTCCTCTGTGTGAAAACGTTGTCCCTCAAGTTCCTTTAAAAATTTCCCCCCACACCTTAAATCTATGTCCCCTGGTTCTTGATTCCCCTACTCTAGGTCATGGGAGAGTTCTGGGAGTTTAATTGTTATATGTACCGAAAACTGAACAATGAAATTCTTACTTGCAGCAGCTATGTTAATACCTGTTGTCAGAGTACTCATAGATAATATTTGGGTGGCACAGGAGGAAGAACTGTTGCCTCACAGCGCCAGAGACCCGGATTTGATCCTGACCTCAGGTGCGGTCTGTAAGGAGTTTCCACCTTCTCCCTGTGACCATGTGGGTTTCCTCCAGGTTCATCCCAAAGACGTGCGGGTTTGTGGGTTAATTGTAAATTATCCTAAGTGTGTAGGAAGTAGATGAGAAAGTGCAATAGCATAGAACTAGGTGATCGACGGTCTGCGTGAACTCGGTGGGCTGAAGGGCCTGTTTCCATGCTGTATCTATAAAACTAAAACTTAAAAACCTAATTCTTCTAAGCATCAGTGGGTACAAGTCCATACGAATCTCTCTTCATAACAGAAACCCTTCACTCCAGGATACAATTGTTTGAGGCTTTGTTCCAAAACACAGCTGGAAAGAGTACAGAAGAGATTCACAAGGATATCACCTGGGCTTGTGGGCTTGAGTTATTAGGAGAGATTGGATAGGCTGGAACTTTTTTCTTTGACCTTATTGAGATGACCTTATTGAGCGTATTCCAGGCACCCACCACTCCCTGTGTAAAAATACTTGCCCCACACATCTCCTTTAAACTTTGCCCATCTCACCTCAAAGCTATGCCCTCTAGTGTTGGACATTTCCATCTTAAGGAGAAGGTTCTGACTGTCTACCTATCAGACTCATCTTGCACACTGCACAAATACAATCGCACACTGCTTCAAGCTTCACAATCCCGTCCTTGGTGACAGAAATCAACAATTGAGTAAATTCATTTACCAATCTAACATCATGACTTTTACACCCAGATTCACTTTCCCCAAAGCAGTAGGTTAATTAGTAGGCAGTTTCCTTGGCCACTTCAAATGGAACAAAGCCAGCTTCCTCTGACCCTTTACAGTAATTGCTTCAAATATTCAATAGCACTTTAGCTACCGTTTTAAATCCCTTGTGTGGAGCTAACAGTTCCAATGGAGTGGAAAGCAAAATCGATAAAGTTCTGAAGTAAACCATCAGTAAGCTGATCCAATAAACAAAGCACAAACAAAAATATCAAGTATGGATTTTGCAATATAAGAACAAATAAGCTATGGAGCCAGTGTTGCTGTCTTGTCTCAGTGAAAGAATAGCCAGAACTATTAAAGTTGTCTAGTCAATGTGTCTTTTGCACTAATTAAAGAATGTCAGGAAAGTGCTAACGAGGGAGCAATTTTATTTAAGGTAGACAAAAATGCTGGAGAAACTCAGCGGGTGAGGCAGCATCTATGGAGCGAAGGAAGTAGGCAACGTTTCGGGTCGAGACCCTTCTTCAGACTGATGTGAAGGTGGGGGGGGGGGGGGGGCGGGGGGGGCGGGAAGAAGAAAGGAAGAGGCGGAGACAGTGAGCCGAGGGAGAGCTGAGAAGGGGAGGAGAAAGCAGGGACTACCTGAAATTAGAGAAGTCAATGTCCATACCGCTGGCGTGTAAACTGCCCAAGCGAAATATGAGGTGCTGCTCCTCCAATTTACGGTGGTCCTCACTCTGGCCATGGAGGAGGCCCAGGACAGAAAGGTTGGATTCAGAATGGGAGGGGGAGTTGAAGTGCTGAGCCACCAGGAGATCAGGTAGGTTAATGCGAACCGAGCGGAGGTGTTGGGTGAAGCGATCGCCAAGCCTACGCTTGGTCTCACCGATGTAGAGCAGCTGACACCTAGAGCAGTGGATGCAATAGATGAGGTTGGAGGAGGTGCAGGTGAACCTCTGCCACACCTGGAAAGACTGCTTGGGTCCTTGAATGGAGTCAAAGGGGGAGGTAAAGCGACAAGTGTAGCATTTCCTGCGGTTGCATGGGAAAGTGCCAGGAGAGGGGATGATTTGGGTGGGAAGGGATGAATTGACCAGGGAATTATGGAGGCTGCAGAAAGCAGACAGGGGAGGAGATGGGAAGATGTGGCCAGTGGTGGGATCCCGTTGGAGGTGGCGAAAATGGCGGAGGATTATTTGTTGTATGTGACGGCTGGTAGGGTGAAAGGTGAGGACAAGGAGGACTCTGACCTTGTTACGAGTGGGGGGATGGGGAGTGAGAACAGAGTTACGGGGTATAGAAGAGACCCTGAGCCTCATCTATAGTCGAAGAGGGGAACCCCCGTTCCCTGAAGAATGAGGACATCTCCGATGCCCTGGTGTGGAACACCTCATCCTGGGTGCAGATGCGGAGGAATTGGGAGTAGGGGATAGTCCTTACAGGAAGCAAGGTGTCGCATCTGTAATTCCTTCTTAAGCAATTTTATTTATACAATTCATGAATAAGGAATTCTTTCTTACTCAATGGATTTGATAGAGGTGTCAACAAGACTAACTACCATAATATTCACTCAAAAGTCTTGTTAATTTAGCTATCGTATCTGCCTCCACCATCACCCCCGGCAGCCTGTACCAGGCCCACACCACCGTCTGTGTATAAAAACTTGCCCCGCACAGCAGACTACATTGCAAACTAGAGCATAGAATAGTACAGCACAGGAACAGACCCTTCAACCCACAATGTCCATGCCGAACATGATACCAAGCTGAACTAACCTCACCTTCTTCCACGTGATCCATATCCCTCCATTCCCTGCACATCCACATGCCTATCTAAAAGGCTCTTAAATAACACTATCGTATTATCTTGCACTTTATCTTGCACTCAATGTTATTCTCTTTATCCTGTAGCTGTACACTGTGGCCGGCTCATTTGTAATCATGTACAAGTCTTTCTGCTGACTGGATAGCATGCAACAAAAATATTTTCATTGTATCTCGGTACACATGACAATAAACTAAGCTAAATGTATCTGCCTCCACCAACACCCCTGGCAACACATTCCAGAACCCACCATCTTCTGTGTAAAAACTTGTCCTGCACATCTCCTTTAAACTTTTCCCCTCTCACCTAAAGAGTTATATAGAGCTCTTAGATCTAACAGAATCAAGGGATATGGGGAGAAAGCAGGAACGGGGTACTGATTTAGAAAGATCAGCCATGATCATATTGAATGGCGGTGCTGGCTCATAGGGCCGAATGGCCTACTCCTGCACCCATTTTCTGTTTCAATGTTTCCTCTCCTCCTGTCTGAATGACTTTTTAAAGTCGTAATTGTATCCGGTTCTACAGCTTGCTGCAGCAGTACATTCGTTTAGCCTTTTCCAAGCAGAGTTCTTCAGTCTTTTAGAACCATAGAAACATAAAAAATAGGTGCAGGAGGAGGCCATTTGGCCCTTTGAGCCTGCACCACCATTCAATATGATCATGGCTGATCATCCACAACTCAGTGGGTCAGGCAGCATCTCTGGAGAACATGGAGGGGTGATATCGGGATCCTTCTTCAGACTGATTCAGTTTGCTGAGTTACTCCAGCACTTTGTGTGGTAGTTTCACCTCAACCCTAGGCACCGATGCTGTTGGTCAGCACCAGCGAGCCCTTCTTCACCCACAGCACGATGACAAGGCTGCTGTTGTGGATCACGATGTAGCCCCGGGGTGACAGCACTTCCAAGGTGGAGTATGTTGGCGACTCCAGGGGAGAAGGAGGGGGAGGTGGTGGCGGGGTGGGTGGGGGAGCCCCAGAGTGACCAAGCACGCCCTGTCGGTGGCGGCTGACCAAAGAAAGTGCAGACCCCAGCGGCTATTGTGTATTTGAATTATGTTGGGTTTTTTCTTGGCTCGAGTTTCCTCTGGTGCTGGTTTCCAGCTAGGAAAAGTGGAGCAGCCAGCATTTCGTGTCTGGCTCCTGGGACGTATGAGACGAAACCACAAGGTCACTTGCCTTCCGCTCTTATTTCTGTGTCAGTGACAGCATCGTCTTTGTAGTTTCTGTCTGACGTGACCAAGGTCAGAATCTGGTCAAAAGCAGCAAGAATTGCTGCTGTTCCTCCCTTCTATTACTGTCACTTCATGGCATATTAGTTCTTCTGCAGATGCTTCTCTTTTCAATATGACATTGCACTGTACACTGTGGATGGGTTGATTGTATAGCGGCACTTATGGAAAGCAGCGACAGGATTGGTCAAAGTCAGCATGGATTTACGAAGGGGAAATCATGCTTGACTAATCTTCTGGAATTTTTTGAGGATGTAACAAGTAGAATGGATAAGGCAGAGCCAGTGGATGTGGTGTATCTGGACTTTCAAAAAGCCTTTGACAAGGTCCCACACAAGAGAATAGTGTGTAAAATTAGAGCACATGTTATTGGGGGTAGGGTATTGACATGGATAGAGAACTGGTTGGCAGACAGGAAGCAAAGAGTAGGAATTAACCGGTCCTTTTCAGAATGGCAGGCAGAGACTAGTGGGGTGCCGCAAGGCTCGGTGCTGGGACCCCAGTTATTTACAATATATATTAATGATTTAGACGAGGGAATTAAATGTGACATCACCATGTTTGCGGATAACACAAAGCTGGGTAGCAGTGTGAGCTGCGATGAGGATGCTATGAGGCTGCAGGGTGACTTGGATAGGTTGGGTGAGTGGGCAGCTGCATGGCAGATGCAGTATAACATGGATTAATGTGAGGTTATCCACCTTGGTGGCAAGAACAGGAAGGCGGATTATTATCTGAATGGTGTCAGATTAGGAAAAGGAGAGGTACAACGAGACCTGGGTGTCCTTGTACATCAGTCACTGAAGGTAAGCATAAAGAAAGCTAATGGCATGTTCGCCTTCATTGTGAGAGGATTTGAGTTGAGGAGCAAGGAGGTTCTACTGTAGTTGTGCATGGCTCTGGTGAGACCACACACCTGGAGTATTGTGTGCAGGTTTGGTCTCCGAATTTGAGGAAGGACATTATTGCTATTCGGAGAGTGCATCGTACGTTCATCAGGTTAATTCCAGGGATGGCGGAACTGACATATGATGAAAGAATGGGTCGACAGGGCTTGTATTCATTGGAATTTAGAAGGATGAGAAGGAATCTTATAGAAACATATAACATTCTTAAAGGATTGGACATGCTAGTGCTAGATGCAGGAAAAATGTTCCAGATGTTGGGGGAGTCCAGAACCAGGGTCACAGTTTAAGAATAATTGGTAGGCCATTTTGGACTGAGATGAGGAAAGACTTCTTCACCCAGTGAGTTGTGGATCTGTGGAATGTTCTGCCACAGAAGGCAGTGGAGGCCAATTCACTGCATGTTTTCACGAGAAAGTTAGATTGAGCACTTAGGGCTAAAGGATTCAAGGGATATTGGGAAAAAGCAGGAATGGATTTTAGATGATCAGCCATGATCATATTGAATGGCAGTGCTGGCTTAAAGGGCTGAATGGCTGAATACTCCTGCACCTATTTTTCTATGTTTCTATGTTTCTAATCATGTATTATCCTTTTTCTGACTGGATAGTAAGCAACAAAAAAGCTTTTCACTGTACCTCATATACATGACAATAAACTAAACAAAGCATTCTAGGTGTTAGAGCAGAAGGGAGGCACAGTGGTGCAGGGTGGCACAGCAGTGGTGATACAGCACCAGAGACCCGGGTTTGATCCTGACTGCGGGTGCTGTCTGTACGGAGTTTGTACATTCTACCTGTGACCGCGTGGGTTTTCTCCAGGTACTCCGCTTCCTCCCCATAATCTAAAGATAAACAGGTTTGTAGGTTAATTGGCTTCGGTAAAATTGTAAATTGGCCCTAATGCATAGGATAGGGCAAGTGTACAGGGTGACATTGGTCGGTGTAGGCTCAGTGGGCTGAAGGGCCTGTTTCTGCACTGTATCACTAAAGTCTAAAGTCTCAAGATTAAAATTGCATCTCATGAAACAGTTCAGTATTTCGTAAAAAAGATGTTGGTGAGACCACACTGCGAGCCTAGAACATAGTGGGCTCTTCGGCCCACAATGTCTATGACAAAAATGATGCCAAGACCAACTCTTGTCTGCCAGCACATAATCCATATCCTCCATTCCCTGCATATTCATGTACCTCTCTAAAAGCCTCTTAAATGCAACTATTGTATCTCTCTTTACCACCATGTGGAAGCAGCACATTCCAGGCACCCACCACCCTCTGTGTAAAAAAACATGCCCCTTATCTCCTTTAAACTTTGCTCCCTCTTACCTTAAATCTGTGCCTTCTAGTATTTGATTTTTCCATCCTGGGAAAAAAGGTTCTGACTGTCTACCCTATCTACGTCTCTCATAATTTTATATACTTCTATCAGATCTCCCTGCAACCTCCGACATAATTTCATAAATCAAAGGAGCAGAATTAGGCCATTTGGCCCAGCAATTATACTGTGCCATTCACTCACAGCTATCTTTCCCTCTCTACCCCATTCGCCTTCTTCCCGTAAGCTTGGACATCCTTACTAATCAAGAACGTGTCAATCTCCTCTTTAAAAATATCCAATGACTTGACCTCCACTGCTGTCTGTGGCAATGAATTCCACAGAATCACGACCCTCTGGCTAAAGAAATTCCTCCTCAAGGTACGTTCTTTTATTCCTAGGCTATGCCCTTTGGTCCTAGACTCTCCCACTATTGAAAACATCTTCTCCACATCCACTCTATCCAGGCCTTTCACTTTTCGTTAAGTTTCAATGAGATGCCCCCTCATCGTTCTAAATCCCAGTGAGTACAGGCCCAGTGACGTCAACTGCTCACCATACCTTAACCCAATCATCCCCAGGATCATTCCAGATAAAACAATCCAGGTTTTTCCAACCTCTCTCTGTAGCTACTGTCACTGTCACAGAATTGTCACAGTGTGTAGTTTGGGTCACTCAGCTACAGCAAGGATGTCATTTAGGTGGAAAGGGTGCAGAAGAGATTCACTAGGATCTTACCTGGGTTTGAGCTATAGGGAGAGATTGGATAGGCTGGGACTTTGTTCATTGGAGCCTAGGATGCCGAGGGGTGACATTATTGACGTGACAAGATCATGAGAGGCGTGGATAAATTCTTTTTCCCCAGGGTGGACAATTCTAAAACTAGAGGGCACAGGCTTAAGGTGAGAGGGGAAAGATTTAAGAGGGGCCTCGGGGTATCTTTTTCACTCAGAGGGTAGTCCGTATCTGGAATGAGCTGCCAGAGGAAGCAATGGAAGTGGATACAATTACGATTTCCAAAAGATATTTGGACAGATATATAGATATGAAGGGTTTAGAGGGGTATGGGCCAAATGCAGGCAAATGAGACTAGCCCAGTATGCCAACAGCTCTATGACTATATACAAGCAGCTCAATTTGTAAAATATCTGAAAAATATATACCATTTCTATCTTGCTGGAATATCAATTAAAAATTAAGCTACATTTATCAACATTTTGTTTCTATCAATATACCCCATCTCTAGTTACTAATTTTACTAATTGGGCAACATTTAAAGGAGATGTGTGGGGCAAGTTTTTTAAATAGAGAGTAGTGGGTGCCTGGAACGTGCTGCCAGGGGGGGGGTGGTGGTGGATGCAGATATGATAGTGGCGCTTAAGAGACCTTTACATGGGTATGTGGATATGCAGGAAATGGTGACGTATGGATCATGTGCACGCAGAGGAGATCAGGTTCATTATGTTCAACATTGTGGGTTGAAGGGCCTGTTCCTGGTCTGCTCTGTTCTGTGTTCTATTAAAGATGATTTCTCATATACCTTATCCTTTAATCTTCCTTTTCAAATGCAGATTCCTACCCATGATGAGGCATTTGCTTCTATTAATCCCCGTGAAGATATTGAGTGTCTTCTGGGACTCTACTGCCCTAAATTCTGAATGGAAAGTAGGTCAGAAGTCTGTGAATGTTCCATCACTTTCCTGCAATAACTGTAAGGACAGCAGTGGAAACCAGAATGTGGCACTTAGAGAACTATCAAACAAGCTGATCATTTATGAATGTTCATATAGAGTCATACAGTGTGGAAATTAGCCCTTCGCTCCAACTTGCCCACGCTGGCCAACATCCACCATCTACACTAGTCCCACCTGCCAGCATTTGGCCCATATCCCTCAAAATCTATCCTTTACATTTACCTATCCATATGTTTTTTAATATTGCGATTGTACCTGCCTCAACTTCCTCCTCCGGCAGCTCGTTCCATACACCCAATGTGTAAAAAAGTTGCCCCTTAGGTTCCTATTAAATCGTTTACCCCTCACCTTAAACCTATGTCCTCTGGTTCTTGATTCCCCTACTCTGGGTAAAAGACTCTGTGCATTCACCCTATCTATCCCCCTTGTGATTTGTACACCTCGATAAGATCACCCCTCATCCTCCTGTGCTATTAAGTAATCGATTCCTAGCCTGCCCAACCTCTCCCTATTGCTCAGGCCCTCGTGTCCTGGCAACACCTTCATACGTCTTCTCTGTACTCTTTCCAGCTAAACAACATCTTTCCTATAACATGGTGCCCAAACCTGAACACAATACTCAAAATGTGATCTCACCAATGTCTTGTACAACTCTAACATAACCTCCCAAACTCTATACTCATTAGGCACAAAATTCTGGAGGAATTCAGAGGGTCAGGCAGCAAGATGTGCTTCCTCAGCCTACAAGGGGCCATTATGGACTCTGGCATTGTTTTGTTCTGGCCTTCTTTATCTTTCCGTCTGAAGAAGGAATCTGACCCAAATTCCTATTCCTATTCCTTTTCTCCATAGATGCCTTCTGACCCGTTGAGTTACTCTAGCACCTCGTGTCCATCATCAATATAAACCAGTATCTGCAGTTTTTAGTTTAATTTAGAGATAAAACACGTATCTTCGGCCCACCGAGTCTGCGCCAACCACAATGCCCACATACTAACACTATCCTATACACTAGGGACAATTTACAATTTAACCAAGCCAATTAGCCTATTAACCTGTATGTCTTTGGAGCGTGGAAGGAAACTGGAGTATCCGGAGAAAATCCACGGGATTACATTGAGAATGAACCAACTAGTTCAAATTTAAGTTTATTGGTCACATACTCAATTATACAGGCATAACCAGTAGTGAAATGCTTAAGTGCCTGTCCAGTTGTGCATGGTTCCCCACTTACACATAACCCACATAAAACAATCCCCACATATAACACATAATAAATATGTACCCCATAGATACCACATAACCCACATAAAACAATACCCACATATAACACATATGAGGGGGTGAGGGGGGGCTGCGACACTCAGTCCTTGTTCAGCAGTCTCATGGCCTGGGGAAAGAAACTCCTCCTCATTCTCTCCTTGTTGGCCCTGAGCAGCCGGTACCGTTTCCCTGAGGGCAGCAGGGAAAAGAGTCTGTTGTTGGGGTGAGTGTGGTCCTGGATAATCCTCCTGGCTCTTGACCTGCAGCGCTTGGTGTAGATGTCCTGCAGGTTGGGAAGGGTGGTTTTGATGGTCCGCTCAGCTGAGCGGACCACCCTCCTCAGAGCCAGTTGGTCCCTCTTGTTGGTGTTCCCCCTCCAGGTGATGATGCTCCCACTCAGGATGCTCTCCACAGTATGGGTGTAGAAGTTCTTGAGCACCCTGAGGGGGAGCTTGAAGTCCTTCAGCCATCTGAGATGGTAAAGACGCTGGTTGGCCTTCTTTACCAGGCTGCTGAGGTGGTGTGACCATGTCAGGTCCTGGGAAATGTGGATGCCGAGGTACCTGAAGCTCTCCACCCTCTCCACCTGGGCCCCGTTTATGCTGAGGGGGAGGAAGCTCCTCTGCTGCTTCCTGGTACTACGTACAGATAGTGCCCTTAGTCAGGATCGAACGCGGGTCTCTGGCACTGTAAGGCAGCAAATCTACTGCTGCTCCACCGTGCTGCCCCAAAGTCCATCCTACACTCACTATATATTTTGCTAAAGTCCACTGCGTTGGCCTCTTGGTGACCTCTTCCAAAATCTCAATCAGATTAGTGAAACATGATTTCCTACACAAAAAGCCATGCTGACTATCTCTAATCACTCCATGGCCATCCAAATACTGGTTGACCTTGTCCCTATGAAACCCCTCCAACAAATTATCCACCACTGACATCGGTATGTAGTCCAATCAGAAAAAAGTCTATAACTCCTTCACTAAAGCCAATTTTGAATCCAATTGGCTAGTTCACCTTGGATTCACAGTACCATTCCAGGCCAACCTACCATGTGGGACCTTGTCAAAGACCTCGCTAAAGTCTATAAAGGCAACATGTGTTGTCCTGCCCTCATCAATACTCTTGGTAACTTCTTAAAGAAAACCCTAAAATATTTGTACGACAGCTAATCAGTCCACACCAATCCTCCCGGTTGCCAACCATTTCAACTCCCCTTTCCCATTCCCATACTGACCTTTCAGTCCTGGGCCTCCAACATTGCCAGAGTGAGGCCACACGCAAACTGGAGGAATAACACCTCGTATTCCGCTTGTGTAACTTACAACACAGTGGTATGAACGTTTGAATTCTCCAATTTTAAGTAACCTACTTAAACTCCCCTCTCCCCCTTGTCCACGTCCCCCAACCTTATCATTTAGCCAGTTCCACAGTTCGCAACCTTGTATCCCTCTTGAGATCACACCTTCCCTAAGACAACAATGGGCCTATCAGGCATCACCCTGCCTGAGGTCATTTGTTGCTGGCCCACATTGATTTGATCCGGACCAAATTATGAGAGTCTACTTGAAATCCACCCACCCCTCCCGAAAGTCCCCCTGAAAATGTGGCGCCTAGGCCTAGTAAGATGGCTGATCTCAACCTCATCGGGACATCAGCGGGTCAAATTTGCCCCCTGCAGCCGTAGCTCTGGAACTACGGTCCAGCTGGAGCCAGCAGATCCGCTTCCATAGTCGACCTCCGCAGCCTACTCTGCAGACCAGTATCTCTGCTCCTCTAAGGTCATGACCTCTGTTGGTCTGGCCAAACGGATAAACAAGTAAGGCTCAGGAACCAAGGGTACTCAAAAACTGGAGATGGATCTTTTATAATTTGTGTATGTTTAAGACACCTCTTTGCATAAATAGAGAGGCAAATGGATACACCATGGAAACAGGCCCTTCAGCACACCATGCCGACCATAGATTACCCATTCACACTAGTTCTATGTTATGCCACTTTTCATCCACTCCCTACACACTAAGGACAATTTACAGAGGACAATTAACCTACAAACCCGCACATGTTTGGGATGTGGGAGGAAACCGGAGCATCCGGAGGAAACCCATGCGGTCATAAGGAGAACGCGCAAACTCCACACAGACAACACCCGAGGTCAGGATCGAACCCGGGTCTCTGGCACTGACAGGCAACAGCTCCACCAGCTGCACCACCTTTACATATATATCTGTGTGCTCCCCTCTTCTACCATAGATGAGGCTGTCACCAGGGTCTCTTCTATACCCCGTGACTCCGCTCTCACTCACGATCCCCCCACTCGTAACAAGGGCAGAGTCCCCCTTGTCCTCACCTTCCACCCTACCAGCCGTCACATTCAACAAATAATCCTCCGACATTTTCGCCACCTCCAATGCGATCCCACCACTTGCCATATCTTCCCATCTCCTCCCCTGTCTGCTTTCATCAGAGACCGCTCCCTCCGTAACTCCCTGGTCAATTCGTCTCTTCCCACCCAACCCACCCCCTCTCTGGGCACTTTCCCTTGCAACCGCAAGAAATGCTACACTTGTCGCTTTACCTCCCCCCTTGACTCCATTCAAGGACCCAAGCAGTCTTTCCAGGTGCGGCAGAGGTTCACCTGCACCTCCTCCAACCTCATCTATTGCATCCGCTGCTCGAGATGTCAGTTGCTCTACATCGGTGAGACCAATCGTAGGCTTGGCGATCGCTTCGCCCAACACCTCTGCTCGGTTCGTAATAACCAACCTGACCTCCCGGTGGCTCAGCACTTCAACACCTCCTCCCATTCCGAATCCGACCTTTCTGTCCTGTGCCTCCATGGCCAGTGAGGACTTGGAGGAGCAGCACCTCATATTTTGCTTGGGTAATTTGCACCCCAGCGGTATGAACATTGAATTCTCTAATTTCAGGTAGTCCTTACTTTCTCTCCCCCTTCTCAGCTCTCCCCTCAGCCCTCTGGCTCCACCTCTTCCTTTCTTCCTCCCGCCTCCCCCACCCTCAGATCAATCTGAAGAAGTGTTTCGACCCGAAATGTTGCCTATTTCCTTTGCTCCGTAGATGCTGCCTCACCTGCTGAGTTTCTCCAGCATTTTTGTCTACCTTCTATTTCCCAGCACCTTCTTAAACTATATATCTGTGTGTTACTGATTTTAACGGGCCTGTGAAGCTGCAGTAAGTAAGAATGTTATTGTTTCGTGGCCGGTATATATGACAATTAAACCCTGCTGACTGGACTGAAGTTTTATGAAGGAAACAAGCAAGATTGTTGGGTGTTAGTGCATTTGACAATGGCAAACAACTCTGTGAAAAAGCCATGTAAAATGCCATATTGATCAGGAAAGTAAATGCTATGGGATCAAAGGGAACGTGGTAAGCTAAATTAAATTAAAAGTGGCTCAGTGGGAGGAAGAATAGACTAATGGTCAACAGTCATTCTAATGCCGATGTGCTCTGGGATTCCACAGAGCTAAGTGCTGGGCCCATTTGCTTTACACAGTGTGTTAATGATCTGGATGCACTCAAGGGCCTCGATGAGTGTTTATCCATCTATTACAGTCATTTCCGCTGCATATTTATTGCAGCTATCAAATCCCACAACACCAAAGAATACATAGAACAGTCCAGCATGGCCCTTGAGCCCAGTGCCCATACCAAATACAATGCCAACTAAACTAATTTCATCTGCTGGTACTTAATTCATATCCCTGTGCCAATCTAAAACTCTCAAACTCTGCAGTGCTTTCCAGGTCTCTGTGTGAAGAAACTTGCCCTGTATCTCCTTTAAACTTTGTCCCTCTCACTTTAAAACAATGCCCCACAGTATTTGATTTTTCCATCCTGGGTAAAAGGTTCTGACTGTCTACCCTATCGACTGTATGCCACTCATAATTTTATTTACTTCCATCAGCTCTCCCGTCAACCTCCCTTTGTCCTTAAACCCCAGCCCTCTGTTTTCCATCAGTAAGCTTGTTCTGAATCCACACGACCAAGTCTCTGGGAGGCATGTAAATGTAGTCATAGTCAGTCACAGTCAGTCACAGAGTCAGTCGCCAGCGAGCGAGTGAGTCACACTGGCAGTCAGTTACACCGTCATACAGCACAGAAACTGGCCCATATGGTATGTTAGCATTCATAGCAAAAGGATTTGAGTATAGGAGCAAGGAGGTTCTACTGCAGTTGTACAGGGTCTTGGTGAGACCACACCTGGAGTATTGCGTACAGTTTTGGTCTCCTAATCTGAGGAAAGACATTCTTGCCATAGAGGGAGTACAGAGAAGGTTCACCAGACTGATTCCTGAGATGTCAGGACTTTCATATGAAGAAAGATTGGATAGACTCAGCTTGTACTCGCTAGAATTTAGAAGATTATAGAAACTTACAAAATTCTTAAGGGGTTAGACAGGCTAGATGCAGGAAGATTGTTCCCGATGTTGGGGAAGTCCAGAACAAGGGGTCACAGTTTTAGGATAAGGGGGAAATCTTTTAGGACCGAGATGAGAAAAACATTTTTCACACAGAAAGTGGTGAATCTCTGGAATTCTCTGCCACAGAAGGTAGTTGAGGCCAGTTCATTGGCTATATTTAAGAGGGAGTTAGATGTGGCCCATGTGGCTAAAGGGATCAGGGGGTATGGAGAGAAGGCAGGTACAGGATACTGAGTTGGATGATCAGCCATGATCATATTGAATGGCGGTGCAGGCTCGAAGGGCCGAATCATCGCCTACTCCTGCACCTATTTTCTATGTTTCTATGTTTCGGCCCATCTTCCCCACGCGGACCAACATGTCCCACTTACACTAGTCCCACCTGCCCGCGTGTGCCCCATTATCGCTCCAAACCTTTCCAATAACCACATCAAGTTTGTAACCCACATAACTAAACTAATGCATGCATGCCACACGCAGGACTCCACATTCAACTAGGGTGATAGGAATGAACAAAAATCACATGTCTCACTAGAGATGTCAATAACAAGGAGGAATTTTACCAAATGACCTTGACGTGCATGCAGAGACCTTGTTTCAGTTCGTACTGAATAGGATAAAGCGTATTCTATCAATAGGAATGAATTCAAGGTAGCCCACGCACAGAATGAATGACTGTTATTTACAGCATCACCTTCTTTTAAATAGGTTTCATTCTTTGGAACAATAACAAGAAAACTAGTGTAACCCTGATGTCACAAATAAGGAAATAGAATGCAAATTCTAAAGGAAAATATATCTCACTTATACAAATAAGCAAAGGGCTTAAGAACACCGCATTCAAAAGATTATTCAGTTAGGTTGAAGCTAACGTTAAAAAGAAAACGAGCAGGTTTCAGTTTGTTTCTTTTTAGGGATACAGGCCCTTGGGCTCACCGAGTCCACGCCGACTAGCGATCACCCGTACACTAGCACTATCCTACACACTACAGACAATTTTACAATTACCAAAGCCAATTAGCCAATAAAACTACGTCTTTGGAGTGTGCGAGGAAACCAGAGCACCTGAAGAAACTCACGCGCTCACAGGGGCAATGTACAAACTCCATATAGACAGCACCCTTAGTCAGGATCGAACCAGAGTCTCTGACTCTGTGAAGACAGCAACGCTATCGCTGTGCCACTGTACCGCCCAGGTGCAAAGGAATATTTTCACATGGACCTTATTTTCTGTACTTCAGTCAGCACACCATACTTTTCATACATCATGTGTATCAAATGTCAACATATCTAACTTGCCCCCCAGTTGAGCTTTTGGTGTGTAGTGAACCTCAGACTGTTGATTGGGCAGGGAAGGGATACAATGGTACTTTGTGGTCTACAGATATAATGGCGATGTTTTGTTAAGTTTAGTTTATTTATGCCACATGTACAAAGATATAATGAAAGCTTTTTCTGCATACTATCCAGTCAAATCATACTGTGAATGGGTACAATAGATCCTCTTCTGGAATAACATGGAGTCGCTACGTTATGGCGTCGTCCAGCAACTTTCAAATCTCTGGGAAGTTCGATCTTGGCCGATCTTCCTTATTTTCCTCACTTTAAGGCCCGTTGCCCTGACATTGGACAGGTACATGGATAGGAAATGTTTAGAGGGACGTGGGCCAAATGTGGGCAGGTGGGACTATGTGTAGAAGGGACATCTTGGTCAGTCTGGACAAGTTGGGCTGAAGTGCCTGTTTCCGTGCTGTATGACTGTGTATATGAATGCTATTGTCACTTTTTCATATTATTTGATCATACTGAACAGTCTGCAATTGGAATTGAGATATAATTCCTTGCGCATGACCATTAAATAAACAGCATTATTTCTTGCTATAATCTGCAAACCATTGGTATTTAAAAGAATATAGTCCCTGCCATTTAGTGAATCACCTCCTCTCTTCCACATAGTCTGCATTTGCAGCATTCTCTCAGATTTCCAAATTAGTCAGATTTCTCGGTCTCCATGGTAAAATAATTGGCAAAGCTCAGTTGCCTAGCAACATGTTGTACTGCAGGGCTGCATAGCTGGGTGATGTCATTCCTGGCCATGGCATCCGCAGACCAAGGCGATAAAAAATGCAATGAAGTTAAAAAATTGCAGTTATCTTTGCAATTACATCATATATAGATCATTGATGCCGTTCTGAGTTGTGGATGTATGTTTTGAGATGAATTTAGTGAGCAATAAGAGATGGAGAGATTTGTCAGTGATGGGCGGGGTTGGAAGGTGGCCAGACATTATTTGTTGCATTATGGTGCTTGACTGGATTTTTAATTAAATCACAATGTATGTCTAATGCAATACAGTTTCAGAAGGTATTTAAAGGGCACCAGATATGAAAGAAAATATTGCAGGATGAATAAAGAAACATTGTGGAGACTAAAAATATCAAGGTGAGTGGGAAAAGATTTAATAGGAACCTGATGGGCAACCTTTTTTTACACAAAGGATTAGTAAGTATCTGGAAGGAGCAGATAGAGGAGGTAGTTGAAGAAGGTCATTCCGCTGACTGGATAACACATAACAACAAAATAGTTTTTCACTGTACCTCACTACACATGACAATAATAAACTAAACTAAACAGACATGTACATGGATAGGAAAGATTTAGAGGGATGTGGACCAAACATAGGCAGGTGGGACTAGTGTTGATGGGGCATCTTGGTCGGAGTGGGCAAGTTGGGCCGAAGCACCTGTTTCCACACTCTGTGACTGTGTGAAAAAGGTGCCCCCCCTGGTTCCTATTAAATCCTTCCCTTCTCACCTGAAACCTATATCCTCTGGTCCTTGGTTCCCCTACTCTGGGTAAAAGACTGTACGCTCAGCCTATCATTATCTTTTCACCTCTACTCAGGAAGGTGGATGTGCACAGTATCTTGAGAAATGTGTAGATTACAGATCTCAGTATTTGCATGTCCAACCACTTCACATGTCGAAAAGCAAGCAATCCATCTGACAGAACATAAGGAAAGGGAGCAAAAAAACATGGAACATTACAGCACAGGAAAAGGCCCTTTGGCCGACAATGTCCGTGCTGAACATGAAATACTTGGCTTAGACAGACACAGAATGTGCAAGCAGAAAAAAGTTTCAGATATAAGCTTTCCATCTTTTGTCCACCCATCTACCAATCACCCCCCCCCCCCCACTCACCCATATCCACCTATCACTTGCCAGGCTTTTCCCCACCACCACCTTTTTTGCCAGCTATATTCTCCCCTACTCCCATTAATCTGAAGAAGGGTCCCGACCCAAAACGTCATCTATCCATTCCCTCCACAGATGCTGCGCTGACCCGCTGAGTTCCACTTTGTATTTGATTTGACACACTTGGCTTACAATATACAAAACAGAATTAGCAAAAACATAAACTGTTCTCCATGTATTTTAAATGGGCTGAAATTCTTTGTCTCATTAGGTTTTCAATCTGACATTTAAATTGTTATGGCTGTAATATTGTTTTGACCCGACAGACATAAAGTGCTGTCGAAACTCAGCGGGTCAGGCAGCATCTCTGGAGAACATGGCTAGGTGATATTTTGGGTGGGGACCCTTCTTCAGACACTGGTATAAACCAGCATCTGTAGTTCCTATTTATTACATATTGTTTTGACATGACTATATTTTGCTGCTGCAACAAGAAAGAGTTTCATTGTTCCATTTGCGGACAATGACAATAAACCACTCAATTCTATATTTCATGCCTTGGTCATATCGTCTTAACAGTTTAAACTCACTTTTGCGCAGCTATTTCAAAATGTATTCATATTTTAATGATTCAAAAGGCACATCATAATCTGTGATATTTTATTTATGGCTGGATTTTTAATATGCAGGCAATGTTTTAATTAAAGGCATGTATTTTGTAGACAGCAAATGGGAAATATGGTAACAAAACCCTTTACTTGGTACATCTCTTTAAAATCCCCACACAATGCAAATAATTTTTCACCAAGTCCTGAAAAATTGGCTTAAGTCTAGACTACAGCAGCGTAAAACCATTCATTATTCAAGATAAATTTACCATGAGCAGTGAAATTCTGCATCACCACTTTTGTAGAAGCTATTTTCTTTAAGCATTTGTGTACTCTTGCTATCCTCCGCCCTGTTAGAGATGGCAGGCAATCGTTTTCAGAACATAATGCTATTACATGTTTGGGTATTGTATCGGAATGATTCGAGCTATGATATGGTAAATGCGGCATTTTTTTAAGGGTGGAAACGTCAAAGACTCTAGGGCAGAGATTTAAAGTGAAAGCGGCAAAGTTTGAAGGAGATATGCGGGGCAAGTATCTTTTTAAATACAGAGGGTGGTAGGTGCCGGTAACCAAAGACACAGTCCACAGAAGATCATAGTTGCTAAGGTTAGTGATGTGCAAGAGCCTGATGGTTACTAGGAAGAAGCTATTCTTGAACCAGGAGGTCATGGTTTTCAGGAACCTGTACCTTCTTCCCGATGGTAGCAGTGAGATGAGAGCGTGGTTAAGGTGGTGTGGGTCTTTGATGACACTGGCTGCATTTTGGAGGCAGTGCCTCCTGTAGATCCCCAATTTATGACAATTTCCAGAAATATTCCTCTCTTCAACACACACCAAAATCAGCATTTAAAAGACACTTGGACAGGTACATAGATGGGGAAGATTTAGAGGGATATGGGCCAAATGCAGACAAATAGGACTTGCTTAGATGGGGCATCGTAGTCGGCATGGGTGAATTGGGCTGAGGACCTATTTCCGTGCTGTACAACTCTAAAAATAGCCTCAACATTTCAACATGGTCATGCAGCAGTCGAGTTGCGGCCTCACAGCATCAGAGACCTGGGTTCAATTTAGACAATGGGTACTGTCTACACGGAGTTTGTACATTCTCCCTATAACCACATGGGCTTTCTCCGGGTGCTCTGGTTTGCTCCACACTGCAAAGATGTACAGGATTTTAAGGTTAATTTGGCTTCATTAAAAATTGCAAATTGTACCTAGTGTGTAAGATAGTGCTTGTGTATGGGGATTGCTGGTCAGCACAGACTCAGTGCCAAAGGGCCTGTTTCATGCTGTATCTCTAAACTAAACTAAACACCTTCTTTATTAAAAATGACAACCCTCACTGCATTTGGTGGATTAACATATTTCAGGCTCTTGTTACAAACCAAATATCAACAACTCTTTACAACGTCTGTTTGCTGTATTATTTCCAACTGAAAGGTGCAAGGACAGATGTAACACTTGCATCTCAGAGAAAGCGTCAGGTACCAATGTTAGGATTATATCCCTCAGGATCATCTCTGCTGCCAAAAGTGCTCTCTCTCTTGGATGAAACATTAAACTGAAACCTCGCCTGACCCTCCAAGCATGATCCATTAGTTCAAATGTTCATCTAACCTTCCAGTTGCGCAAATTCAAAAAGGGGAATAAATTCAGTTTAGATTCGTTTATTACTAAATCGTATACCGGGGTACAATGAAAATCTTTTGTTTTTGCGTGCTATCCAGTCAGCAGATAAGACTACACATGATTACAATCAAGCCGTCCACAGTGTACAGATACAGGATAAAGGGAATAATGTTCTTCCATGTAATCTGGCCAACACTTTAACCAGAACAATGAACTAATTATCATAGAACATAGGATATAGAATGTAGAATAGCAGAGCAGGAACAGGCCCTTTGGCACAAAATGTCTATGCCAAACATAATGCCAAGACCAACTTTTATCTGTCTGCACATAATCCATATCTTTCTCCATTCCCTGCATATTCATTTGCCAATCCAAAAGTGTCTCAAATATAGACAAAGTGCTCGAGCAATTCAACAGGTCAGGAGGACTCTCTGGAGAAAAAAGGATAGGTGACGTTTCAGGTCGGGAACTTATTCAGACTGAAAGTACGGGCGTGGGGCTGAAGAGCTGGGGGCGAGAAAAGACAAATGTAGTGAGATGAGAGCATGGCCAGGGTGGTGTGGGTCTTTGATAATGCTGGCTGCCTTTTTGAAGCAGCACCTCCTGGAGATCCCTTAGATGGTGGGGAGGTCAGTACCCATGATGGATCGGGCAGTGTCCACCATTCTCTGTCATCTCCTTTGTTCCTGGGCATTATAATTGCCAAACCAGGCCGTGATGCAACCAGTCAGTGTGGTAAACTGGGCTACGTGATTCTGTCTCGTATCACAGAGCAGACGAGAGTTGAACCTTTGGAATCCATTTGAATTTTACTGTTTAGCAGAGTTAGAACACACTGGTTGCTTAGCAACGAGCTTGCAGTTAGGGACCCACAGCACAACGGGGAAGGAAGCAATCTTAGCAGAGCTCTCTATCTCTGCAGGTCTCTGCCGAGAATGAAATGCACTTGGCTTTCTTTGCAGAGAAGATAATCTTCAAAAGTGTCTAAATATAGACGTTGAATTTTAACACCACTTTGATGCCTACAGGTAATCCTGTTCTTGGCTTGGGCAAAGATTATACAGTAGAGAGCACACTGACTGGTTGCATCACAGCCTTGTTCGGCAACTCAAACGCCCAGGAATGAAGGAGACGACAGAGTAGTGGACACTGCCCAATCTATCACAGACATTGACCTCGCCACCATCGAAGGGATCTACAGGAGGCACAGCCTCAAAAAGGCAGCCAGCATCATCAAAGACCCACATCACCCTGGCCATGTTCTCACCTCGCTGCTACCATTGGGAAGATTGTACGGGAGCCTGAAAATCGTGGACTTTATTCCCTATTATACCTTGTATTTTGGTTATTAATTTATTGTAATATTGATATACATTTATCTGTGTGTTATTTTGCACATGAGCCAAGTAAGAATTTCACTGTTGGTACATACAATTAAATAATCTTGACGTTTCAGATTGCAACCAGAGTGTATTTATTGAAGCGCAGAAATCAAAAACATTTATTCTTCCTGCTGTACAGATCGAAGAATCGCTTCATAAAAATCCTGATGATGCAACATAGAACAGTACAGCACAGGAACAGTCCCTTTGACCCACAATGTCCGTGCTGAACATGATGCTAGGACCATCACATATCTGCCTGCACATGACCTATATCCCTCCATTCCAGGCACATCCCTATGCCTATTCAAAAATCTCTTAAAACACAAAAAGCTTCAAGCCTAACCTGAAAGGACTGTCGGGGTCCCTGGACAGAGTCGAGGGAGGATGCATAGGGACAGGTGTTACATCTCCTGTGGTTGCAGGGGAAGGTATGCTCTAGTTTGTGATTTTTCCAGGCTGGGAAAAAGGTTCTAACTGTCTACTCTTTCTATGCCTCATAATTTTGTGCACTTCTACCTGGTCTCCCTGCAGCCACCAGCATTCCAGAGTAAACAGTCCAAGTCTATGTAACCTCTGCCTGTAGTTCTTAAGTTCATGAGACATAGGAGCAGGATTTGGTCATTAGGGCCATCAAATCCACTCCACCATTCAATCATGGTTGATCAATTTTTCCTTCTCAACTCCATTCTTCTGCCTTCTCCCCATAACCCTTGACAACCTCACTAATCAAGAACGTGTCAATCCCGCATTAAAAATACCCGGTCGGCCTCCACAGTGTTCTGTAGCAATGAATTCCATCAATTCCACCCACTCAGTAAAGAAATTCCTCCCCATCTCCTTTCTGAAGGTGCATCCTTTAATTCCGAGCATGTGCCCTCTGGTCCTAGACTCTCCCATGAGTGGAAACATCCTCTCCACATTCACTCTATCCAGGCCGTTCACTCTGAGGTAAGTTTGAATGAGGTTTCCCCACATCCTTCTAAACTGTAGCTAATACCCTGTTATCTAGGCATCGTTGCCACGTTTGGAACTTTAAATCATGAGTCGTTCCCAACAAGCATGTTCTTCCAGTTCAATCTCTTGCCCAATGTCTTCATTCATGAAACGCACCATATAATATTATCATTCATGATCATGGATTAATACTCGTTTGGACAAATTCATACTGAAAGGGATTGGGGGAGGCAGGGTGGGGGGGGGATGAGAACCAAATTCAAATTAATTAGATTTACAAACTGAAAAAAAATCCCAAAGTATGATTTACATTATATTAAATTATATTATATTATTTTGCAGTATTTCAAGTGCATGGGCATACAGTTGTTGCTTTACAATAATAATAAACTTTTGTAAATTGAAATTCCATTTAAATTGTGACCTGCAATTCAATAATACTAGGCTGGAGAACCAGTTCCCATCCTGTATTACGGTGATGGAAGTGATATCCATGAATATTATTGTTCTCTACCACTGCATCTCATTAAAAACATATGAAATTATTCAATTTCTATTCTCTTGAGAGAGGGACATCAAAATTGATTAACATCCACAGGTTAGCTAAGTGGCAGAGTGGGTAGGGCTGCTGCCTCGCAGCACCAGGGGCCTGGATTTGATCCTGACCTCAGGTATTGTCTCAGGTACACATACAGTGCAGAAACAGACCCTTCGGCCCAACTTGTTCACGCCGGCCAACAAATCCCAGCTGCACTAGACCTACCTGCCCGCTTTTGGTCCATATCCCTCCAAACCAGTCCTATCCATACCTTTCTAACAGTTACCTAAATGTTGGAATAGTCCCTGCCTCAACTACCTCCTCTGGCAGCTTGTTCCATACACCCACCACCCTTTGTGTGAAAAAGTTACCCCTCAGATTCCTAATAAGTATTTTCCCCTTCACCTTAAACCTACTCGATTCACCTACTCTGGGCGGGAGACTCTATGCATCTACCCAACCTATTCCTCTCATGATTTATACACCTCTATCACCCCTCATTCCCCTGTGCTCTAAGGAATAGAGTCCCAGCCTACTCAACCTCTCCCTATAGCACAGATCCTCTAGCCCTGGCAACATCCTTGTAACATTCTGTCCGTGTGGAGTTTGTACGTTCACCCTGTGATTGCATGGGTTTCCTTTGGGTGCTGCAGTTTCCTCCCGCATCCCAAAGATATGCGGGTTAATTGGCCCTCTGTAAATTGCCCCCTAGCATGTGGGAAGTGGATGGGAAAGTGGGGTAATACAGAACAAATGTGACCGGGTGAGTGATGGTCGGCATGGACTTGGTTGGCTGTATCTCTAAACGAAACCAAAATGTTGATTTTGCTTTTTAACAAGAAAGGTTAGATTTGTGTTCTCTGTTTCATGCAACACATTCATTTTAACTTCTAATACGTTATTATTTCATTGTGATTTAATTAGTGTAAGTATTACATCAGGCAATGTTTTTACACCACAGCAATCTGCTCCAATTCAATTATCTTTCCTGTTTTATAATTAATTGATTTTCAACTGTAGAACACTTGAAAATCACAAATCGATTCTCTTCAAAACAAAAAACTATCAATTATATTTATTCTCAAATGCTGCTGTTAATTTAAGATAGATGAATGAAAGTGGATGATTGCGTTTTTAAATAGGGGCAAGCAGACAAACTGAAGAACCATACAACAAACATTTCACGCCTCTTCGCTCCTTAACTCACACCTTTTGTTTTTTCATCTCTGCCCTTTGTCCACATATCTGCCAATCAAACCCCCCTCCCCCTCATCTGTATCCACCTAACACCCTGCAAATGCAGGAGATGCAACACCTGTCCCTATACCTCCACCCTCAATTCTGTCCAAGGACTCCCGACAGTGAGGTAGAGGTTCACCTTGCACCTGCTCCAACCTCATCTACTGTATCCACTGTTCCAGTTGTGGATTCCTGTATATCGGCGAAACCAAGCACAGGCTCGCCGATCGTTTCAATAGACAATAGGGGCAAGAGTAGGCCATTCGGCCCCTCGAGGCAGCACCGCCATTCAATATGATCATGGCTGCTCATCCTCAATCAGTACCTCATTCCTGCCTTCTCCCCATATCCTTTGACTCCGCTATCTTTAAGAGCTCTGTCTAGCTCTCTCTTGAAAGCATCCAGAGAACCAGCCTCCACCGCCCTCTGAGGCAGAGATTTACACAGACTTACAAGTCTCTGTGTGAAAAAGTGTTTCCTCATCACCGTTTTAAATGGCTTACCCCTTATTCTTAAAATGTGGCTCCTGGTTCTGGACTCTCCCAACATCGGGAACATGTTTCCTGCCTCTAGCGTGTCCAAACCCTCAGCAATCTTATATGTTTCAATAAGATCCCTCTCATCCTTCTAAATTCCAGTGTATACAAGCCCAACCACTCCAATCTATCAACATATGACAGTCCCGCCATCCCGGGAATTAACCTGGTGAATCTACGCTGCTCTCCCTCAATAGCAAGAATGTCCTCCCTCAAATTGGGAGACCAAAACTGCACACTATACTCCAGGTGTGGTCTCACTAGGGCCCTGTACAACTGCAGAAGGACCTCTTTGCTCCTATACTCAACTCCTCTTGTCATGAAGGCCAACATGCCATTTGCTTTCTTCACTGCCTGCTGCACCTGCATGCTTACTTTCAGTGACTGATGTACAAGCGCCCCCAGATCCTGTTGCACTTCCCCTTTTCCCAATTTGACTCCATTTAGATAATAATCTGCATTCCTGTTTTTGCCACCAAAGTGGATAACCTCACATTTATCCACATTAAACTGCATCTGCCATGCATCTGCCCACTCATCCAATCTGTGTGTCACCCTGCATCCTCATAGCATCCTCATCACAGTTCACACTGCCACCCAGCTTTGTGCCATCAGCTAATTTGCAAATGTTACTTTCGCTGAACACCTGCGCTCAGTCTGCCTAAACCTACCTAATCTCCCAGTTGCTAAACAGTTTAAATCCCCCCCCCCCCCCCCCTTCCCACACTGACCTTTCTGTCCTGGGCCTCCTCCATTGTCAGAGTGAGGCCCAGTGCAAATTGGAGTAACAACACCTCATTTCGCTTGGGCAGCTTACACCCCAGCAGTATGAAAAATGACTTCTGTAACTTCAAGTAACTCTTGCTTTCACGCTCTCTCCATCCATCCCCCTTCCCAGTTCTCCGACTTGTCTGACTGTCCCTGATTACATTTTATCACTGCTTAAGAAGGAACTGCAGATGCTGGAAAAATGGAAGGTAGACAAAAATGCTGGAGAAACTCAACGGGTGAGGCAGCATCAATGGAACGAAGGAATAGGTGACGTTTCGGGTCTCGACCTGAAACATCACCTATTCCTTCGCTCCATAGATGCTGCCTCACCCACTGAGTTTCCCCAGCATTTTTGTCTACCTTTTTATATACCAACCGGAAGTGGCGGCGCTGCCCTGGCAGCAGCGGCTCGCCTGCAGTCCGTTTGTTTTTACTTTTTTGTGTTGTTTTTTTTCGTTTTGTCTAGTTAAGTTTTTGGTTTTTAGGTTGTGTTTATGTGGGGGGGGGGGGGTTTAAACGGGGCTTGCTGTCTCTCCCTTCGGGGGAATGCGACTTTTTTGTCGTATCCCCCTTCTCTGCCTCCGTCTGCGCTGAGGCCTAATGGCGGAGCTGGCGACCTCGAGACTCCGGAGGCAGAGCCAGTCAGGACTTGCCCTGGGCTCGCTCCCGTGAGGGCGGTCCGGCTCGAGGCTGGAACGGCGATCCCGTGAGGGGCTGTGATGCTCCCGTGAGGGCGGCCTGGCGCAGGGCTGAGACTCTCCCGTGAGGGGCTGTGGCGCTCCCGTCAGGGCGGCCCAGCCCGAGGGTGGAATGGCGCTCCCGTCGGAGCGGCCCAGCTCGAGGGAGGTACGGCGCTCCGGTCGGAGCGGCCCAGCTCGAGGGTGGAATGGCGCTCCCGTCGGAGCGGCCCAGCTCGAGGGTGGAATGGCGCTCCCGTCGGAGCGGCCCAGCTCGAGGGAGGTATGGCGCTCCCGTTGGAGCGGCCCAGCTCGAGGGAGGAACGGCACTCACGTGAGGGCGATCCGGCTAGGGACTGGAACGGTGCTCCGGTGGCTGGGACGGCGTTCTGGCAGTGGTGACCTGAGTCTGGGGTTCAGCCGCGGGCCAGCGGCTGTGTCCGCTGGACTGGAGGGCGGCAGCTTCGACCACCCCGGGCCGCGGTGTTTGAGCCGGCCCGTTTGCGGGGTTCGGTGAGCCGCGGGACTGGTTGTACCATCGCCCGGTGGGGTATCGCCTCAGCGCAGAGGGAGAAGAGGAGGGAAGAGACTGCAGCCCTAAGATTTTTGCCTCCACCACAGTGAGGAGGTGTTTGGAGGACTCACTGTGGTGGATGTTAATTTGTGTTTGTTGTTGTTTATTATTGTATGTATGACTGCAGGCACGAAATTTCGTTCAGACCGTAAGGTCTGAATGACAATAAAGGTAATTCTATTCTATTCTATTCTATCTCTGCTTGCTTTGTTGTTACCTACTCCTAACTAGCAATGATCTGTTCCACATATTCCTTGATCTCCAACCCCTTTGATGTCTCATTCTCACATCTTGCACTTCCTTATCTCTGTATCTCCCCCTCCCTCTCAATCTGAACAGTCTCGACCCTAAACGTCACCCATTCCTTCCCTCCAGAGATACTCCCTTTCCTGCTGAGTTACTCCAGCAATGTAACTATCCACCTATCACTTGCTAGATTGCTTTTCTGACCACGCCTACTGCAATCAGCCTGAAGGAGGAAGAAATAGGTATAGTACAAGGACAAAAACAATGCCCCTAGTCTATGTACTTTGGAGCTTATAGTGTTTAATAGTCTTGTAGTATTTGGCTCATATCCCTCGAAATGTTTCCTATCCTTGTACCTGTCCAAATGTATTTTAAAAGCTACTAGACTAAGTGGAACCCATTAGGTCCCTGTCATACAGGAGGCCTGGTCCCCCAACGCAACCCATTCCCTAACACAATATTCCACCACTCACCCGTTCCCCCAACACAACCTGTTCCCCCAACGCAAAACTCCACCACTCATGCATAGCCCCCAACTGCATAAGCACGGCTCATTTCCCCTCATTCCACAACTCTCCCTCCCTCTCCTCCTTACCCTTCCTCCTCTTTCCCCTCTACTCCTGCCCTCCCCAATCTCTCCCTCACCTCTCCTTTCCCCTACCCCAGTCACTCCCTCCCTCCATAACTCTCCCCTTCCTACCGCCCTCCTATCTCTCTATCCCCAGCCACCCCCACTACTCACCTCCCCCTAACCCCTCCACTATCCCTCCTCACCACCCCCACTGCCCTCCTATCCCTCCATTCCCCACTACCTACCTCCCCCACTCTCCCTCCTCCCCCTCTATTCCCTCTCCCCCCCCCCACACACTGCTGCCTCACCTTCTCCACTTTCCCCCCCTCTCCCTCCCTGAACATCTTCTCCCTCAATCACCCCATTCTCCCTCCTCCTCGCCTCTCCATGATCTCCAGGGTGCCGCTCCTTTCCATCCTTGTGTGCCAGGAGCAGCAGTGCTGCCGCCCTCAGAGCCAGGCTCAGCGCCCAGGCCTCGGAATGGCACGGTTTCTCCCCGCCCCCCGGGCCCTGAGCAGCAGCAGCAGCCGGCCTCAGATCCAGTCTCAGCGCCCAGGCCCCAGATCGTCGTCTTGGCCTCTCCCCGTCCCTAGAGCCGGCCACTGTCACCTGCAGATGCAGCTCCAAGGCGGCATATCCCCGCGGGCCCGGGGCGGCAGAAATTAAAATGTAAGTAATCTTACCTGTGTCACCGTTGTGAAAAAAAGATGGTGATCTGAATTCTGGAAAGGCCCCAACTGCACAGGCGTGGCTGAGGATCCTTTGGGTGCTCTTTGCGACGCCAGTAAAGATGCACACGGGAACTCTCCCCCAACTGCGCATGCGCGGGTGGGGACGCTGTTTTAAGTTTGTTTTTTTAAAAACATTAATAACTTTTGAAATATACTATCAATCTGAACAAAACCTGTTTCATTTACAGCACAGGACAATGGTGAGTAAGGTGCAGCAAAATTTGTAGCGTTTTTGTGCAAATAGAGGTACAATGCAAACCTGCAGATAACAAGATTAGAGTTTTAGTTATATAATAATATAGATTATAGTATATCCAACAACCTCCTCTGGCAGCTCATTTCATATACCCAACACTGTGTGAAAAAGGTGTACCTCAGGTTCCTATAAAATCTTTCCCCCCCTCATCTTAAACCTATGTCCTCTGGTTCTTGATTCCCTAACTCTGGCTAAAAGACTGTGCATTCATAAATGATTATTATATATTTATCTCGGAGTACAGTGTTTATGGGCCTGTTTAAGCTGCTGCAAGTAAGAATTTCATTGTTCCATTGTTGGTACAGATGACAATTAAACACTTGTCTCAACTTCTTCATGGGCAGGTGTCTAACTTCAACTAATGCAATGGCTTCATAAGTTCCCAAGTCACAGGACCTATTGACATGGCTTCCATAAGTTCCCAAGTCATGGGAGCAGAATTAGGCCATTCAGCCCATTGAATTTACTTTGCCATTCAATCATGGCAGATCTATCCTTCCCTCTCAACCTTATTCTCCTGCCTTCTCCCCATAACCTTTGACAATCCCTGTTTTAAAAACACCTAATGACATGGCCTCCACAGCTGTCTGTGGCAATGAATTCCACAGATTCACCACCCTCTAACCAAATATATTCCTCCTGATGTCCATTCTTAGGGTACATCCTTTTATTAGGCTTCACCATTCTCTTTCACATCCAAACTGGAGTCCAATATGATTGTGTAGGAGAGCATCAAACTATTTCCTTCCCCCAATCTTTCTTTCCAATAAAAAAGACATTTGCTAAATGAATGGACACCTCCTCAGAGTCTCCCAATCACAAACCAAAAATTACATTTAGAACATAGAATAGTACTGCATGGGAACAGGCCCTTCAGCCCACAATTTCTATGCTGATCATGATGCCAAGTTAAACTAATCTCTTCTGCCTGCACGTGGTCCATATCCGTCTATTCACTGCATATCTATGCACCTATCTAAAAAGGCTATTAAAAGCCATTATTGTGAACCATATTATCCACGACCTCAACCCTCGTGGAAAAACATTAAAGGAGATGTGTCCCACTTTGCCCCACTCACCTTAAAAGCTATGCTCTCTAGTCTTTGACATTTCAATCCTGAGAAAAGATTCTGACTGTCTACCCTATCAAAGCCTCTCATAATTTGATATACTTCTATCAGGTCTCCTTGCCACCTCTGATGATCCAGATAAAACAATCCAAGTCAAGCAGGGAATAAAAGCATCTGGATCATGTACAGGCAGATGAGATCAGTTTAGCTAGGCTTCATATTCGGCACAAACACTGTGGGCCAAAGTGTCCATTCCCGTATATATCTATGCCTCTCATAATTTCATAAACCTCTACCAAAGCTTCCCTCAACTTCCGATGTTCCAGAGAAAACAATCCAAGTCTATCCAACTACTCCCTGTAGCTGAAACCCTCTAATGCAGCCAGCATTCTGGTAAACCTCCACCGTACCCTCTGCAACCTCTCCCTGTAGCTGAAACCCTCTGATGCAGGCAGCATTCTGGTAAACCTCCTCTGCACCAATCAGTGTGCTGTTGTTTCACCTACTAAGCAGGTCCTGTAAGACAGCCCAAAATTACTCCCACCCCACTGATACCAGTGTCCTAGTTTGATCCACAAAATTGAAAACACAAGGTGCCACAGAAGGCAGCTCCAGACTGATCAACTATCCTGGGAAAGATCACCCTGAAGAGGATCATGAATGTTGAACCCTTTCTGGATGTTGGCAATCATAAATTCATAAGACACGGGAGCAGAATTAGGCCACTCAGCCCATCAAGTCTGCCACACCATTCGATCATGGCTGATCCATTTTTCCCCTCTCAGCCTCGTTCTCACCGTAACCGATGGCAAAAACATGTCAATCAATGCCCAATAACTTGGCTTCCACAGCCATCGGTGGCAATGGTTTCCACAGATTTACCACTCTCTCGCTAATTAAATTCCTCCTCATCTACTTTTTAAAGGTACGTCCTTTTATTCTGAGGCTGTGCCTTCCGGTCCTAGACTCCCACAGAGAGCGAGCATAACTGAGGAATCCAACACAGGATCTGACACCAAAACCAAAGAGAATATAAATTAGGTTATTTGGCCCATCTAGCCTACTCCGCCATTCAATCATGGCTGATCCATCTTTCCCTTTCAAGCCCATTCTCCTGCCTTTTCCCCGTAACCCTTAACAGCCTTACTAATCAAGAATCTGTCAATCTCTGACTAAATAAATACCCAGGAATAGCTGAAGGAAACATAGAAAATAGGTGCAGGAGTAAGCCATTTGGCCCTTTGAACCAGCACCGCCATTCAATATGATCATGGCTAATCATCCTAAATCAGTACCCCGTTCCTGCTTTCTACCCATATCCCTTGATTCCATTAGCCCTAAGAGCTATATCTAGCTCTCTTAAAAACATCCAGATTCACAACTCTCTTGGTGAAAATGTTTTTCCTCATCTCAGCCCTAAATGACCTACCCCTTATTCTTAAACGGTGACTTCTGGTTCTGGACTGCCACAACATGGAGAACTCAGCGGGTCAGGCAGCATCTCTGGAAGAACGGACAGGTGACATTTCAGGTCGGGACCCGCAAAACGTCACCTATCCAGGTCCTCCAGAGATGCTGTCTGACCTGATAGACATAGAAACATAGAAAATAGGTGCAGGAGTAGGTCATTCGGCCCTTCGAGCCTGCACCGCCATTCAATATGATCATGGCTGATCATCCAACTCAGTATCCTGTACCTGCCTTCTCTCCATACCCCCTGGTCCCTTTAGCCACAAGGGCCACATCTAACTCCCTCTTAAATATAGCCAATGAACTGGCCTCAACTACCTTCTGCGGGAGAGAATTCCACAGATTCACCACTCTCTGTGTGAAAAATGTTTTCCTCATCTCGGTCCTAAAAGATTTCCCCTTTATCCTTAAACTGTGACCCCTTGTTCTGGACTTCCCCAACATCGGGAACAATCTTCCTGCATCTAGCCTGTCCAACCCCTTAAGAATTTTGTACGTTTCTATAAGATCCCCCCTCAATCTTCTAAATTCTAGCGAGTACAAACCGAGTCTATCCAGTCTTTCTTCATATGAAAGTCCTGACATCCCAGGAATCAGTCTGGTGAACCTTCTCTGTACTCCCTCTATGGCAAGAATGATGAGTTACTCCAGCAGTGACGGTGTTTTGTTCAGGTTTCTGCCATCTGCAGTTTCTGGTGTCTCCATTGAAACTTGAAGCACGTGCAAGAATGACTTAATGAGGTGGTACACTTTCATCAGCACCACCTGAAGAAAATCCTTGACATAGATTTTGAGGATCGTTGTACTGATACCAAATGCCAAAACCACAGCATTACACCATTAATGATCAATATTAGGTGCAATGGACAAGAAGCTGTCAGCACATGTCCAGCATAGTTACCGTTACATGCCAAAAGATAGTAGGGCCAGTGAAAATTATTCAAAGACGTTAAGAATTTTTATGATTGACTGAAAGACAGCATGGAATGACGTGGAACAGGCGCTTCGGCCCACTGATTCCACGCCGCCCAATCATCACCCATTCACACCAATTCTATGCTATCCCACTTTCTCATCCACCCAATACACACAAGGGGCAATTTACAGAGGCCAATTAACTTATAAACCCACACGTCTTGGGATATGGGAGCAAACCGGAGCACCCAGAGGAAAGCCATGTGGTTACAGGGAGAACGTGCAAACTCCACACAGACAGCATCCGAGGTCAGGATCGAACCGAAGACTCTGGCGCTGAGGCAGCAGCTCTATCCACTGCGCCACTCTAACGACTTTGCAATCCTAGTTGGCTACATACACCTTATTTAAACAAATTAAATATTAAAATAGCATTCTTAATAGCAAGCAGAAAACAAAGTTGTTGCAATAACTTTATTTCATCCCATCCTTGTCCATTTCATCTCTGAATAATTAATAAGAGTTTTTATTGCTACTGTAGGTACTGGTAGATAAAAGAGAGCACTCTACCTGCTTCCCATCTAATGTGTACAAGCGTTTAACTGCTCCAGAATCCAACTTGATGGCATCAGTGATGTCCGTAAGCACCTGGTCAAAGGAATGTGCAGTCTTCTTATTCAGCAGGATTCGCACAGCCTTCCGTGGCTTCACGCCGCTCCTGATGATGGTCACCAACTTGGGACGGATATAGTCTTTGCTCTCCCTCGTCTCGAAGGGAGCTGCCTTCGAGCTGCTGATGGGCACAGGGGTACGATTTGCCCCACTCGCCTTGACGTTCACTGACCAATTTGGGTTGACGTTCTTGGTGTAGTCGACCTTCCGATATGGTTCCACAGATGCGCAAACATAACTTTCCCCTGAGGAATGACAACGGTGCACAAATAATGTTCATGAGTTCAACAGTTAGAAGAGCCGAATTAGGCCATTCGGCCCATCAAGTCTACTCCGCCATTCAATCACAGCTGATCTGTGTTTGTAGGAAGGAACTGCAGATACTGGTTTAAACCAAAGATAGACACAAAATGCTGGAGTAACTTAGCAGGACAGGCAGCATCTCTGAAAAGAAGGAATGGGCGATGTTTCGGGTCGAGACCCTTCTTCAGACTGATCTATGTTTTTCTCTCAACCCTATTCTCCTGCCTTCACCCCATAACACCCGACACCCTTACTAATCAAGAATCTGTCAACCTCAACCTTAAAAATACCCAATGACTTGGCCTCCACCACCGTCTGTAGCAATGAATGCCACAAATTCACCAAATTATCTGATTCTGACGTCCTTTTATTCTGAGGCTGTGCCCTCTGGTCCTAGATGTTCCCACTAGTGGAAACATCCTCTCCGCATCCACTCTATCCAGGCCTTTCACTATTCAGTAAGTTTCAATGCGGTACCCCGTCATCCTTCTAACCTCCAGCGAGTACAGGCCCAGTGCCATCAAAAGCTCATTGTTTAATTGTGACAGTTCTACATTAAAACAAAATTAATTATAAAATGCCACATACGGTGTACAATTAGTGATACCGCAACACAGAACAGTGCAGCACAGAAACAGGCCCTTTGGCCCACAATGGTTGTGCCAACCATGATGCCAAGCCCACCTCTCATTTACCTGCACCTGATCCATATCCCTCCATTCCCTGCATATCCATGTGCCTATCCAAAAACCCCTTCAATGCCACTATTGTATCTGCTTCTGCCACCATCCCCGGCAGTGAGTTCCAAGCACTCAGCACCCTCTGTGTAAAGAAACTTGTCCTGCACATCTCCTTTAAACTTTGCCCACGTCACCTTAAAGCTATGCCCTATGTCTCTGACATATTCACCCTGGGAAAAAGTTTCTGATGGTCTTTGACGGTTTCTGACCGTTTACCCTATCTGTGCCTCTAATAATTTTATCTATTTCCATACTGTTGTCTGAAGAAAGGACCCAACCAAACAGTTGTCTTTCCATTCATTTACTTTAGGGACAGACCTTTTGCCCACTGGTCCGCGCCGACCAGCGATCACCCTGCACACTAGCACTATCCTACACACGAGGGACAATTTAAATTTTACAGAAGCTAATTAACCTAGAAACTTGCATGTCTTTGGAGTGTGGGAGAAATCCACACCCAGAGAAAATCCACACAGGTCACGGAGAGAATGTACAAACTCCGTACAGACAACACCCGAGGTCAGGATCGAACCCGAGTCTCCGACGTAGAAAGGCAGCAACTCTACCATTGCACCACAGTGTCTCCACAGATGCTGTCTGTCCTGCCGAGTTCCTTCAGCATTTTGTGTGTTGCAGAAGGCAGAAGAAGCTGGGCATGCTGGGCAGAGGACAGGGCAGTCAGAGTGCCTCTAGCCCCAGTACACCAGTCCCACCCACCCCTTCCCCCCACATCCCCTCTACATCTCTCGTTAGACAATGGCATAGAATGGAATAGATAAAAGACTTGCCACATCATGCAACATTTATATCAGCCAGGAGTTTGCTAACATCATAGCTCATAGTACAAATGATAGGAAACAAAGAGTATTGTTAGAATAAGAGACACAAAATATGCAAGCAGAAATAAAATGGAGCTTCAGCTAGAGGAATAAACGGCAGTTCTAAAGAGTGTGCCAAAATAGAAACACCTAGATATAAGTGCTTACAATATGGCAAAGAGCACTAAAGCAGGACAATTATGTTTAACATGTACAATACATTGCGTAGAGCCACACAGCGAGTCCTTTCAGCCATCCAAATCCATACTGACCACAAACAACCCTCTTACACTAGTTGGTCCAAAAGACCCATTTCTAAGCTGTATGAATCTGTGATGTGCAAAGCCAATTCATGTTCAGGGGAATGGGTCTTACTGGAATACTCTACAAGGGCCAGCATACACCACAATGGGCCAAATGACCTCCTTCAATGCCAGAACAATACTATGAATATAAAATGCGGGAAGGCACAATTGGTAGAGCTGCTGTCTCACAACGCCAGAGACCGGGTTCAGTCCTGATCTCGGGTACTGTCTGTGTGGAGTTAGCACGTTCTCCTTGTGACCACGTGGGTTTCCTCCGGGTGCTCCCACATTGCAAAGACATGCGGGCATGTGACCTCTTCTGGGTGCTCCAGTTTCCTCCCACATTGCAAACACATGCAGGTTTGTAGGTTAATTGGCCTCTGTAAATTGTCCCTAGTGTGTCAGGAGTGGATGAGAAGTGGGATAACATGGAACGTGATCAATGATCAGAGTGGACTCAGAGGCCCAAAGGGCCTGTTTCCATGCTGTATCTTTAAAAACTATAGTATTAATGGTATTGAAGATAATGTCAATAGAAAAATACAGAAATGACAAAACATATAAATAATATTAGCTTTGGTTTGAAAAATAAGGTTCTACACAATAATACAGAAGCAATATAGAGTAATAACAAAGAACTGCATATGCTTCTTTATACCAAAGATAGACACAATATGCTGGAATAGGTCAGCAGGTCAGGCAGCATCTCTGGAGAAAAAGGATGGGTGATGTTCCAGGTCGGGACCCTTCTTCAGACATGAAGGCTTAAATCAACTCCACATGGCTATCTCAGAGTTAAACACAAGTGGGAGCGTGTGTACGTGTATGAGAGTATTGATGAGATACAATACGCTATTAAAATTGAGAGATATCAGTCAGGAAGAGCATTTAATAGATCTTCGTTGGGCAGAGAAGGAGAGAGAGCATGCAAGAGTAATGGGAATAACTCGCACATCCCACCAGGCTCAGATAGAAGTCTTTAATATTCACGTATTCTGTAAGAAGCAGAAACAGATCGAGATCCAAAGGCAGTGTATCAAGTGGATTCAGGACAGCTTTCAGAAAATGAGAAGCAACATGCCTGAATCAGTCAATAATCTTACCATAATTGAAGGCTTGTCCCACCCCAGTCATTCCTGCTTCTCTCCACTCCCATCCGGCAATATTTGGATGATAATTAATTTGGTTTTAGTGTTGGTTTTATTATAATTGTGTTATATTAAATATGTCTATGATCAAGACTTGGTTCTCAAGGTCGGTGGAGATTAAGTAGATATTGGTATTAGTATCATTATTGTGTTTACTGCCTCAGGTATTGCAGAGAATTGTAGACGGGGCCCAGACCATCGCACAAACCGACCTCCCTTCCATTAACTCCATTTATACTTCACACAGTCTCGGCAAGGCCATCAGCATAATCAAGGACAAGTCACACCCTGGCCATTCCCTCTATTCTCCCATCGGGCGAAAGGTATAGGTAGGAACTGCTGGTGCTGGTTTACACCAAATGCTGGAGTAACTCAGCAGGTCAGGCAGCATCTCTGGAGAAAAGGAACGGGTGACGTTTCGGGTCGAGACCCTTCTTCAGACTGACAGTCAGGGGAGAGGGAAACTCGAGATGTGAAAAGGTAAGGTGTGAAAACGATAGATCGTGTGAAAATGCACACCAGATTCAGGGACAGTTTCTTCCCAGCTGTTATCAGGAAACTGAACCATCCTACCACAACTAGAAAGCAGTCCTGAACTACTATCTACCTCATTGGAGTTTAGTTTTAATTTAGAGATAAATTGCAGAAACAGACACTTCGCCCCACTGATTCCACACCGACCAGTGATCCCCGCACATTAATACCATCCTACGCACATTAGGGATAATTTACATTTATACCAAGCCAATTAACCTACAATCCTGTACGTCTTTGGAGTGTAGGAGGAAACCGAAGATCTTGGAGAAAACCCACCCGGTCACGGGGAGAACTTACAAACTCCATACAGCCATCACCCGTAGTTGGGATCAAATCCAGGTCCATGGCTTTGTATGGCAGCAACTCTACCACTGTGTCACTGTGCCTTGGACTATCTTTGATTGGACTTTACTGGCTTTATCTTGCACTAAACATTATTCACATTATTCCCTTCATCATGTAACTGTATACAGTGAATGGCTCAATTGTAATCATGTATTGTCTTTCCATTGACTGGTTAACACGCACCAAAAGCTTTTCAATGTACCTCGGTTCACATGACAATAAACTAAACTAAACAGAAAAGCAGCCAACAAAATCAAAGACTTGTGCCACCCTGGCCATTCCTTCTTCTCCTGGCTCCCGTCCAGCAGAAGGTACAAAAGCTTGAAAGCATGCACCACCAGACTCAGCAAATAGCTTTTTCCCTTGTGTTATCCGGCTTCTGAATGGTCCTTGCATAAGCTAGGGTATTGTCTGATTCACCTCTACCCCATTGCAGGCGTTGGACTTTGTCTATGGAACAGATGCGCCACAGAACGGTATTCTGCACTCTGGATCTTCCTCTTTGCTCTACCTATTGTACTTGAGTTTGGCTTGATAGTATTTATGTATATTATTATCTGATCTGATTGAATAGCAAAACAAATCTTTTCATTGTACCTCAGGACATGTGACAATAATAAGCCTAAACCTAAATAAACAATCAAGAGAAAGCACTGGCTGGATTCAACATATTAGGAAGAGTCAACGGGAAAACTAATGAGCTTTCAATCACAAAAAAGCCACAAAATGCTGGAGTAACTCAACAGGTCAGGCAGCATCTGTGGAGAATGTGGATATATGAATCAGTAAGTTAGGTGACTACACCTACTCCACAATAACTCAAAACAAGTTTGCAGATGACACAATTGTGGTGGGTCAGATCACGAACAGTGATGAGACAGAGTACAGGGAGGAGATAGGCCACTTAGTGACATGGTGTCAGGACAACCTCTTCCTCAATGTCAGCAAGATGAAGGAGCTAGTTATCGACTTTGGGAAGTAGGGGTGGAGTACATACCCCAACCAGCATCAATGGCGAGGAGACGGATGAGAGCTTCAAATTCCAAGGAGAAAATATCACCAATTTGTCCAGGACCAACATTAGGCCCAAGAAAGCACACCACGTCTCTACTTCCTCAGAGGACCGAGGATATTCGGCATGTTTCCAATGACTCTGTCTAATTTCTACAGATGCGCCACAGAAAGCAAGCTGTCCCATTGCATCACAGCTTGGTTTTGAAACAGCTCTGCCCAAGATCGGAAGAATTTACAGAGATTTGGAATGTAATCCAGTCCATCACACACACCAGTCTCCCCACCATTGACTCTATCCACACTTCACGCGGCCTCAGAAAAGCAAATGGTGGTGCCAGATAAAAATCAAGGAAAGCAGGGTTGTGGATGTAGCCCAGCTCATCACGCAGACCAAATTCCTCACCATTGACTCCATCTGCACTTCACATGGCCTCAGGAAAACAGCCAACATAATCAGGCCACTCACCACCACCCCCCCCCCCCCCCTTTCATTTCTCCTTCTCCCCGTCTCTTCTGGCAGAAAAACAGAAGTTTGAGAGCGTGCACCACCACATTCAAGAGTAACTTCTTCCCCTCTGTTACCAGGCTCTTGAAACATCCCATATGCCAAGGATGAATTCCTGATCTTCCAATCTACTCTTGAAATCCTTGCACTTTCTTTGCAGTTGTAAAGCTACATGCTGCACTTTCAATTTTCCCTTTTGTACCGTCAGATGTTCTCATGTATGGTGTGATTTGAGAATAGTTGAGAGATTAGCTGATGGATAGAAAGTGCCATTTTAGTTCATAGAGAATCAGAAGAGAATTGAGGGCTTGATGTAGTCATACAGCACGGAAACAGGCCCTTCGACCCTACTAGTCCACGCTAGACCAAGATGTCACTTTGAATCAATGACATGGAATCAAAAAATACGTGGGAAGAAAAATGAATAACACTAATTATTTCATTTTGCAAAGTGATTAAAAACATTCAAACAGTAAAAAGATCATGTGGAATCAGTGTGCAGTCAGTCCATCATAATAATCAACAAAGAACATTGAATTGTTTCAAAGATAAAACATGAATGTCATGGAGTAAATCAGCGGGTCAGGCAACATCTCTGGAGAAAAAGGATAGGCGATGTTTTGGATCGGGTTCCTTCAGACTTAAAAAAGTGTTGAATTATTTCATATTGATTATGTTCCTTCCTCATTCACACAAATTTGTTTAGTTTAGTTTTGAGGCATAGTGTGGAAACAGGGACTTCAGCTCACCGACTCCACGCTGACCATCTATACCCGTTCATACTAGTTCTATGTTATCCCACTTTCTCATCCACTCCCTACACACTAGGGACACTTTACAGGGGCCACTTAACCTACAAACCCACATATCTTTGGGATGTGGGAGGGAGACCGAGGATCAGGAGGAAACCCACACGGTCACATGGAGAATATGCAAACTCCACACTGACAGCAACCAAGTTCAGGATTGAACCTGGTCTCTGGCGCTGCGAGGCAACGGTTCTATCCGTTGTGCCACTGTGCCATCCCCTTGTGAATTCTCTTAAACCATCACCCAGTATATTATTGTTTTTTATAGCCTTTAACAATCTCTCTCCAGTTAAGTGAACTCTATTTACTGAACATTTATTGTAAAATAATATCCAAGCACAAAGCCCTGTGTTTTCACTGGGGAAAGGCAAAAATGGCTTGGATATCCTTAGCTGGAAGATGTGTTGAGAATTAATTTACTGGCACATTGTGTGATCACTGGAGGGAGAGGGAAAGGAAGGGTGGCCTCTTGTTTAGTTTTGTTTACAAGTATGTTAATTTACAAGTACAAAATGACAACCAAAACACTTTTCTAAGGAGAGAACAATCGAAAAAAATGTACGCAAGGATAGCAAAGGTTAAGAGGGATATGGGCCAAACATGGGCAGGTGGGACAACTATAGATGGGGCATCTTGGTCAACATGCGCATTTAGGGCCGAAGGGGCTGCTTCCGTGTTGCATGACTCAATGATACGTCAGAGTATTGAGTAAAGAAGTTGGGAGTTTATAATACAGTTGTACAAGACATTGGTGAGTCCAAATTCAGAGTATTGTATTCAGTTTTGGTCACCCTGTTATAGAAAAGCTGTTGTTAAGCTGGAAAGGGTGGAGTGAAGATTTATGAGGATGTTGCCAGGACTCGAGGGCCTGAGCTGTAGGGAGAGGTTGGGCAGGCTAGGACTTTATTCCTAGGAGCTCAAGAGATGAGGGGTGATCTTATAGAGGTGTATAAAACCATGAGGGGAATAGATAGGGTAAAAACATTTATCCAGAGTTGGGGAATTAAGAAAAAGGACGTAGAGAGTTAGATTTAGCTCTTACAGCTAAAGGAATGAAGGGATATGGGGAAAAAACAGAAATGGGATACTGATTTTATCCATGCCGCGATGGCTGCCTCGCCAACAGTCTGTCTGTTCTTTCGCATTTTTTTTTTTTTTTTCTGTGTTTTAGAAGTTTGTATTAATGTTCTCTGGTTTGTTTTATGTGGGGGGTGGTGGAGGGGGTCGGGGGAAACTTTGTTTCAGTCTCTTACCTTGCCGGAAATGCGATTGTTTTCCGGTCGTATCTCCGGTCATTCTGCGACCTAATATCATGGAGCTTGAGGCCTTGCTCGGGACTGACTTTGAGCCCCACCATCGGAGCCGATTCCTTGCCTGGGATCTACACTCCAACTACAGCCTGCAGCATTTAACATCAAGGAGCTCGCAGTCTCAGGTTGAGACCGAGTCGGGAGCTCCAAAGTCACAGAAGATTTTGAGCAATCCCGACCCGGGGTTCGATCGCCCGGCGCGGCGGAGCTGAGATCCCCCCGATGCAAGAGCTTGATCGCCCCGACGTGAAGGGCCCGCCGCCGGCTACGGGAGTCAAGATCGTCTCGTCATCGGAAGGCCCGAGGCCCCCGACCGCGGGAGAACAATAAGCGAGTTCGGTATTCCGACTGCGCATGCCCGGGTCATAGGTCACTAGCTATAAAAGAGTCTTGGCAACGGTGGTGCTGCATTGTGTGCAGGCTTGCGTTTCGTCCGTAGTTGGGTCGGGGTCGGCTCTCCGTCGCTGCGGGTGCTGTTGAGTTGCTGTTGGGGCATCCCCGTCCCGTCCCCAGTGTCCTGTACCTGTCCCGAGGTGTCCGGGGTGGCCCTGGGCTGGCGGGGTGGCCCCGGACTTGCAGCCAGCGCTGCAGCCGCTGGCTCCAGCTCGGCTCTGCCTATCCCACCGGATTGGTCCCGCAAGCCCTGCACCTCCACCCCCTTCCCCTCAGTCCGACACCAAGATCCTGCTGAAGATGGGCAGCCACCAGGCCTGCTCGAAACCGGGCTGCTGCTGGAGTCGGGGAAGGGCTCCTGCCAGCCAGGCGCAGGCCGGGCGCCCGCTGGAGCTGCGGGTACTGTTGGTGATGGTGGTGCTGGGGTTGCCGCTTCTCCACGGTGGGCCTGGGGACCAGTGTCCCGTCGGTCCGGCGTCTTCAGTGGGGAGGAGGAACCGGGGACCGGTGATGGTTCGGTAGCGCTTGATTGCCCCTCCCCCCCAGTCATCCACCCCCCTCCCCTCCCCCTGGCCCACCCGGTCGGTCTCTCTGCCCCCCCCCCCCCCGGTCTCCCAATGAAGAAAAACAAACACAAAAATCGGACCAAAAGTATACTCATTGTATCTCTAGCGCTGAGATCTATTTACCGTTATAGCTTATGACTTTTGACAAATCCCATGATTCCTTGCATTTTTCAGAATACCGAACTCGCTTATGGAGGGAAGAGATTGAACATTTTTTTCGCCTTCCATCACAGTGAGGAATGTGGAGGAGTAACTGTGGTGGAAGTTTATGTTAAAATGTTTTTTGTGTGTTCTGTTGCTTTTTATTAGTATGACTGTATGGCAAATCAAATTACTCATATGTTGCAAAACTTGGCTAATATGATTATGATGATCAGCCAAGATCTTATTGAATGGCGGTGCTAGCTCGAATGGCCGAATGGCCTACCCCTGCACCTATTTTTCTATGATTCGATGTTTCTATGTAGGCTTGAGATGAGAGGGAAAAGATATAATAGGAACCTGAGAAAAACTTTTTATATGGGTATATGGAGGTGGTTGAGGCAGTACTATAACAACATTTAAAATACATTTGTATAGATACATGGATAGGAAATGTTTAGAGGGATATGGTCCAAACACGGACTCGTGTGAATGTTGGTTGGTATGGACAAGTTGGCCCGCAGGGCCTGTTTCCATGCTGTATGACTATGATGCAAGTATCAAACCAAAATGTTTTAACTTTAATCTGAGAAGCACTCAAGCCCTTGCGGCACCAAGCGGTCCTGGAAAGCTTAAAAGGTACCTGTGGACACTGTGCGCTCACTCCAGGGACACAAGGGCACATACATAAGCCCGCAAGAGGGTTGGGCCGCCGGACTGGGTGGGGCCCCTGACTGCCATGACCCACCAATGGCCAGTTTGGCCAGTCCTTGCTGTACACCCACCAAGAGATCCCCTGGCCCCCTCCACACTGGGGGGGAGGGGGGAGGGGCAAAGATCAGCAGAATGGGGCTGAAGTTTTGGTAATACATTGTGGAAACAGGCCCACCGAGCCCACACTGACCAGCAATCACCCATACACTAGCATTGTCCTACACACTAGGGAGAATTAACAGAAGCCAATTAGCCTAAAACTCGCACGTCTTTGGAGTGTTGGAGGAAACCGGAGCACTTGGAGGAAACCCAACGCGGTCAGAGGGAGAACATGCAAACTCCGTACAGACAGCACCAGTAGTCAGGATCAAACTTGGGTCTCTGGCGCCGTGAGACAGCAATTCTACCACTACGCCGATGTGCCATATATTTGATCTGATTTGATAGTATGAAAAACAATGGATTTCTCACTGTACCTCAGTACACACAAGAATAAAGAGTCTCAGTACATGTGACAATAATAAACCTAAAGCTAAAAGGAACAATTTGTGATTGCAGAACATTTAGCGATCTTAATAAAGGGAATTGACCTTTTAAAATATGCATCTTACATTAACTATTAAAGCCATTAAACATCCATTAGTGCATCCACTTTCAACAGAAGGGCAATGATACAAAATGGTGAAAACCTAGCCATAAAAATAGCTTAATAGATGAGATGCCTGAAATAAATTCAGTCTTTATCAGTGCTATTCAGGGTCGGTAGTAAACGCTACGTACAACTGTTATACATCAATAGGTTGTTTTATCTCTATATAACGTGGCCAGCAGTCTCCAATAATTCAACCCAGATGAGTACAAATGTATTTTCAATTTGGTGAACAGGGTTCATGGTAATGACAAAGGAATATCGTGGACAGACCATCTTTCAAAGAGGCCAAAGGAAGCAATCTGACTCCACCCTGTGCTCCCCTTTGTGTGGGGCTTTGCAGATATTCTGTACATCCCTGCTTCCCTTGCACAGCCCTATTTGCAACACAACAATTTCTATATTTAGTTGGTATTATTCGTGGTGGTTGTTTCAACTAGGTCATCGGCAAATCAAATAAATCGCATTTTAATTTAATTACCACCACAGTTTAAAAAAAGGTAGACATATTCTTTCTGTGCTTGCCCCAATTTGTTGCGTGTTCTGCAAACCTTCAATTAAAATACCTCTCTCCTCTTGTCATCATAATGCAATATAACGGGATTTTATATTCTCCCCCGATATCATCTGCCAATCTATACACGCACAGCAGTGATCCCCATTCACTGCAGCGAATTCCAAATAGCAGGGGGGGGGGGAAATGGTCGGCAGATTTATAAGTAATTCAGATTTAATTGTTTCTAAAAAGGTCAGGATCTGCTAATGGGTGTGAGTTTATGCACCTTAACAGCTCATTAGAAATAAATTATATTTTTGGATCCAAGTCCCTCAGCTGAGAGGAAACAAAAATAAGAAGGATTTAATCTGCAAACCGTTTCTCTTTTAGAATGAGCCCAATTCAAAGCTGAAGGTAAAGCTCATGTATTAATCCTTTTTTTTCATTGAGACATGTTACCACTTTAATTGACTGATAGTTGAATCTTTAACAGTACAAAGCTGAAATTGCACATTGTTTAAACTGAGCATACGAGAGGTTCGACTTTATTTGTCTGGCCAAGATGATGAAATATCTCCCTGCTTATAGATTCTCCACTGTCACCCAGTGCAGAAACCGGAGAGTCATAGTGTCATCCAGCACAGAAACAGGCCCTTCGGCCTTACTCGTCCATGCCAACCTAGATGCCAGATTTACACTAGTCCCATTTGCCCACATTTGGCCCATGTCCCTCAAAACATTTCCAATGGATGTACCTGTCCATAAAAAGACACAGTGCTGAAGTAACACAGCGTGTCAGGCAGCATCTCTGAAGAACATGGATAGGTGACATTTCGGATAGGGACCCTTCTTCAGACTGAATTCCTTCTCCCCCTTTTGCAGCTTTCTTCCACCCACCCCAACACCCCCTGCCCCGCCCATCCACCCCCAATCAGTCTGAGGAAGGGTCTGGAACTGAAATGTCACCTAACAGTGTTCTCCAGAGATGCTACCTGACCCGCTGAGCTACTCCAACATTTTGTGTCTTATTTTCCCTCTGCATTTGTGTACGAAATCGTGAGAGGAATACATCAGGTAGATGCACAGAGTCTCTTGCCCAGTGTAGGGGAATCAAGAACCAGAGAACATGGGTTTAAAGTGGGGGTGGGAGATTTAATAAGAACCCGAGGGTTAACTTTTTTTATATATACAAAGGGTATGGAACGAGCTGCCGTAGGTGATAGTTGAAGCAGGGACTATCACAACGTTGAATAAACATTTATACAGTAACATGGATAGGGCAGGTTTAGAGGGATATGGGCCAAACGCAGGCAGGTGGGACTAGTGGAGATGGGACATGTAGGTTGGTGTGGGCAAATTGGGCCGAAGTGTATGTGTCCATGACTATCTTGTGTAGGAAGGAACTGCAAATGCTGGTTTAAACTGAAGATAGACATAGAATACTGAGTAACTCATCACTATGGAGGAACTCATCACGAGAGAAGGAATAGCTGACGGGAAATATCACCCATTCCTTTTCTCCAGAGATGCTGCCTGTCCCGCTGAGTTTCTCCAGAATTTTGGGTCCATCTTCTGTGACTATCTTGTTTGGGCAGCTTCTCACAATCCATATTTTTCCGAAGAATAACCACCCCTGACTCTGTCTGATGAAGTGTTTCAACTCCAGACGTCACTTAGTCTTCTTCAGAGATGCGGCCTGACCTGTTGAGTTATTCCAGCATTTCGTGTCTATCTTTGGTGTAAACCAGCATCTGCAGTTCCTCCTTGCACATCACTTTGTGTATCAACCAGTATCTGCAGTCCCTTGTTTCTGCGTGGTACCTGTCCAAATATCTTTTAAATGCTGATATAGTATGAGAGTACACTACGTTTAAAAAAAAAAATCTGGGTGCTTTGGATACACACCTGTCACTAGCTCTTCCAAGCTGGATACTTTCCTCAGCCCATCGATGGTGTAGATGACACGAACTCCCTGGGGCAGATTGACATTGTCGGAGAGAGTCCGGGTGAGATCAGCCAGCAGCGCCTCGAAGGAGCGGACGCGGTCCTGAGACACCGCATAGACGATGCCTTTGAAATAGCGGTCCCCGTTGCGGTAAAAACGCACTTTCTTGGCCTTTTTCTCGGAGCTAAGCGTTTGCAGGGTCCGGGTTCGGTAGAAGCTGCAGTGGGCACTGTGTGTGGGGCTGGGTAACCCATTGAGACGGGAGCCCCGGCCGTATCTCAAAGCCTTGTCTCGCTCGTCAAAATGCTCGAACTCCAGGTCTCTGTCCATGTCCAGCTGATCTGCAATTATTTTTTTAGAGCAAAAATAAAAAGAACGTATACATTTATCTTTATCTCCCAACACCAGGTTGCTTTTCTAACAAAGGAATATCATCACTTAACTCGGAGGGGAAAACAGCCCTCGTTGCAAGATATTCAATTAAAAAAAATATTTCCTATGCTGCAAATCAACACTGAATTCAGAGAGAAAGCCCTCTTCAACAAATAATCCATTTAATAAAAAAATATTCATTCCACATTTTCTAAGGCAGCACTGGGGAGGGGGGAGAGGGAGCTTTCGTGACAAAATAGTCAATTAAAAATATATATTTTACACGGTACAAGCCAACACTTACTCAAAAGGAGGAAAAGCTCTCGTTACAAATAGTAAATTAAAGAATACATTTAGAAAATATTTATTTTGCATTCTGCAAACCACTTAAATTTAGAAGGGGGAACACGCTTCACAGAATAATTAATCTACATTTAATTCAGGGCGGGTGGGTGAAGAAGCCCTCTTTACGAAATAATGAATACAAATATTTATTTTACATGTTGCAAATCAACATTTAATTCAATGGAAGAAAAGCCCTTAAAAAAATAATAAAAATATATTTTGCATTCTGCAGGCTGCGGTTTAAAGCCACTGGATATTGCAAGAAGAAATGTAACGTGATACATACATATCTGCAGGTAGAGGTGGGTCCCTTTTATGCCAGGGGTTTTCTTCTCAATTAACGTTATTAGGTGAAAGAGGTGCTGCTTGCCTTTGTTGTGTCTCCGGAGCTCTCGGTATTAGTTCTGGGTGTTGGAAGGGGGGATGAGACGGGGCGAGGGCAGCAGCTGCTTGCTTCTTCCGCCGCTGCTGACTGCCTGCTATTTGAATTGGCCCATTTACATTCACCCTTCGCACCACACACTCCCTCCTCTCATCCTCCCCAGAGAAAGTATTCACCGGTTTAAATCACATCCCGGCTCATCCGGCTTGTGGACAGAAACCACATCCAAGTTGTTTCAACTAAAGATACTAGCCAGCGTTAACGCTGACTGATGTTGAGATGGAGAATAGAGAATGCAGAGGTGAATTGCAACATTTAACGATGTTATACAAAAGAGAAACATTTATGTGAAAGAGAAAAGTGAATTGCAACATGTAAGCAATGTTATACAAAAGAGAAACATTCATATGAAAGGGGAAAGTGAATTGCAACTTATAAGCCAATGTTATACAAAAGAGAAACATTATATAAAAGGGAAAAGTGAATTGCAACATTTTAGCAATGTTACACAAAAGAGAAACATTTACATTGAGAAAGGGTGAATTGCAACATTTTAGCAATGTTATAAAATCAAATGAATTCTTCCTGTCGAGAGCTCTTCAAGCACTTGTGATCTATACCAAAAGTCCATCTTATGATTTAAAAAAATGGCATGCTCCTGGAGAGAGTACCTGTCCAAATGTTTCTTAAATGTTTCTTACCTCCTGCATCAGCTTGTTCCATATACCGAACACCCTTTGTGTAAAAAAGTTACCTGTGGTCCAAGGAATAGTCCCAGCCTACTCAACCTCTCCCTGGAGCTCAGGCACACTAACTGGCAACATCCTCGTAAATCGTCTCTGCACCCTTTTCAGCTTGACACCATCTTACCATAACAAGGTGACCAAACCAACATCTTGTATAACTGCAACATGATGTCCCACCTTCTAAGCTCAATACTCTGATGAAGGCAAATGTGCCCTTTTGACCATCCTATTTACCTGTGGTGCCATTTTCAAGGAACTATGTACCTACACTCCTAGATCCCTCTGCTCTACAACACTCCCCAGAGACCTACCCTTCACCGTGACAGTGTAGGTCCTGCCCATGTTAGACTTCCCAAAATCCCACACCTCACTTTTCTGTTTAAAAAAGTATATCTTTTTTTAAAAAATGTAATCATGCAAAGTAAAATTATGCCAGTTTTCCATTCCACACATGGCAATGCTTTCTCTACATAATTTAAAACATGAGTTGAGTAGATTGTTTGAAAGAGTTATGTCAGACTATCCCATGGGATACCGGTTGAGATACAGTATGTGATGGTTTATTGGTTTAGTGTTTGGCAATGGAATAATCCGAGAACAATTACAGCAGCAGTAAATAATAGAGTTGTGTCTGATAATGTATTACCTGATTTGGGCCTAATAGCATTATGTAATGGCTCTTTGTCATTGACTAAGGTGAATGTACAGTTTTTTACCCAGGGTGGGAGAACCAAGAACCAGAGGGCATAGACACAAAGTGCTGGAGTAACTCAACATCACTGGAGAAAAATGAATCGGTGACATTTCGTGACTGAACCCTTCTTAAGACCATGCAGGTTTAATGTGAGAGGGGAAAGATTTAATAGGAACATGAGGGGCAACTTTTTCACACTTAGGGTGGTGGGCGTATGGAAAGAGCTGCCAGAGGAGGTAGATGAGGCAGGTACTATCACAACATTTAAAATACATTTGGACAGGTACATGGATAGGACAGATTTAGAATGATATGGGCCAAATGGGTCAAATTGGATAGGAATTGATTCTGGGAGAAGCTTTCATGATCTACATGGAGGAATTGACTTGAGGACTCTGAGAACACAGTACAAGCACTATGGTGATCTATAACACTATAACACAATTCAAAAGACATGTAGGTAAGAACTGCAGATGCTGGTTTAAATCAAAGATAGACACAAAATGCTGGAGTAACTCAGCAGGACAGGCAGTATCTCTGAACAGAAGGAATGGGTGACGTTTTGGGTTGAGACCCTTCTTCAGAAGGGTCTCGACCCGAAACATCACCCATTCCTTCTCTCTATAGATGCTGCCTGTCCCGCTGAGACACTCCAGCATTTTGTGTCTATCTACCATTCGAAAAACATTAGGACAAGTTGGGCCAATGGGCCTGATTCCGTGCTGTATGCTTCTATGACTATGTTCAAGTAAAGGGCAAGGCTTACAATATCACCAAAAATGGAAAAGGATGTTAAAAAAAAGTAAATTAGGACAAATATAAAAATAGCAATTATGTTATACCATATCTGAGATTTCAAACGCTGAAACATGTGAAAGAACAGAAAGCCTGAATAATCTGTGGCATATCACACTTAGTTTTTAGTTTAGCTTAGAGATGCAACAAGGAAACAGATCCTTCAGCCCACCTCTGAAGAAGGGTCTCGACCCGAAATGCATCCATTCCTTCTCTCCAGAGATGTTGCCTGTCCCACTGAGTTACTCCAGCATTTTGTGTCCATCTTCAGCCAACCAAGTCCATGCCGACCATCGATCACCCATTCACAGTTCTGTGTTATCCCTGAAGAAGCCTCCTTCCTCTAAACTCTTTTCCTATTAGGAACTTACAATAAAGTCATAGAGCGAATCAAGATAATATATTAAGATGAATTGTCAGTTGAAGAAAATGATGGTAAAGTGAAGCATAAGGTACGAAGTTAATATGAAGCATAAGGGGTGACATTAGACCAAGCTGTGGCAGAATGTTGGGAGCTACAAAAGTCTTCATAGGAAGAGCGCGGTTGTGGTCCTTGTCTCGAGGTGCCGCGGCACTAGCTCGAAGGCTCGTCAGTTGGTGAGACTGGGAGGGAGCTGGAGAAATCGGATGCGAGGAGCAAGGGCCAGTAGGAGGATGAACTGGGGTAATATCTGCAGGGCCTCTAAGGTTGGTTGCAGGTGGCACGCCCTGGCACACAAAGATGGCCAGGTGAGCTGAGGAGAGAGATATTGGTTCACGGGAACTATTCCAATAAACCAAGCGCGTGGGCCGACCGCATTTTAGACTGAATAACGGTGCATGTGCAACATATGCAAAAATAATTTCACTATGCAGTCGCGGTATGTGACAAATAAGGCACCATTGAACTACTGTCCTGCTGTACTTGTAGTTTAGTTTGGTTTAGGGATGGAAGATGGAAAATGACCCTTCGGCTCACCGAGTCCATGCCGACCATCGATCACCAGTTCACATTAGTTCTACATTATTATACTTTCTCATCCACTCCCTACACATTAGGGTGAATTATGCAGAGACCACTTAACCTACAATCCTGTATGACTTTGGGATGTGGGAGAAGAGGAAACCCATGTGGTCACAGGGAGAATGTGCAAACTCCACACAGACAATACCCGAGGTCAGGATTGAACCTAGGTCTCTGCTGCTGTGGGGCAGCAGTTCTACCTGCTGTACCACTGCACCGTCTAGTATGTTTTTACTGGATTGTATCCAAAACAAATATTTTCACTGTGCCTCGGCACACGTGACAATAAAGTATCATCATCATCACCACTTAGTTGATGTTGGATATTCACTAGCATTAGAACATAGAATAAATAGTACAACACAGGAACAGACCCTTCATCCCACAATTTGGTCCCCTAATTTGGGGAAGGACATTATTGCTATTGAGGGAGTGCAGCGTAGGTTTACAAGGTTAATTCCCGGGATGGCGGGACTGTCATATGCTGAGAGAATGGAGCAGCTGGGCTTGTACACTCTGGAGTTTAAAATGATGAGAGGGCATCTCATTGAAACATATAAGATTGTTAAGGGTTTGGACACGCCAAAGGCAGGAAACATGTTTCCGACATTGGGGGAGTCCAGAACCAGGGGCCACAGTTTAAGAATAAGGAGTAAGCCATTTAGAACGGAGACGAGGAAACACTTTTTCTCACAGAGAGTGGTGAGTCTGTGGAATTCTCTGCCTCAGATTGGTGGAGGCAGATTCTCTGGATGCTTTCAAGAGAGAGCTAGATAGGGCTCTTAAAAATAGTGGAGTCAGGGGATATGGGGAGAAGGCAGGAACGGGGTACTGATTGGGGATGATCAGCCATGATCACATTGAATGGCAGTGCAGGCTCGAAGGGCCGAATGGCCTACTCCTGCACCTATTGTCTATTGTCTAATTTCTGTGCTGAACACAATGTCAAATTAAACACTGTAATATCAAGTTGGACTCTTCCTTGATTCCATGCCTTCTGGTTCGTGATTCCCCTACCCTGTGAAAAAGACTCTGTGCATTTTACCCTATCTATTCCCCTCATGTTTGCATACACCTCTCCAGATATAGATAAGATCACCCCTCAGCCTCCTGCGCTCCAAGGAATTAAGTCTTAGCGTGCCCAACCTCTGGCCCTTAAGTCCTGGCAATATCCTCGTAAATCTTCCCTGCACTCTTTCCAGCTGAATAACAACCTTCCTACAGCAGGCGGCACAGTGGCAACAGCGGTAGAGTTGCTGCCTCACAGTGCCAGACACTCGGGTTCGATCCTGACTACAGGTGCTGCCTGTATGGAGTTTGTATGTTCTCCCTGTGAACGCGTTGGTTTTCTCCAGGTGATCTGATTTTTTCCCACACACCAAAGAAGTACATGTTTGTAGGTTAATTGGTTAAATTGTAAAATTGTCCCTAGTGTGTAGGATTGTGTTAGTGTATGGGACGATCGCTGGTTGGCACGGACTCGATAGGCCGAAGGGCCTGTTTCTGTTCTGTGTGAATCTATGTCTGGGATTGTGAATCCTGCGCACATTTTTAGGAACCTTTCAGTTTTTTTCTTTCTTCTCAAATGACGTGCTTTGAAGTGAGTGAAAGAATATTGTTAAATCTATCCTGAGGCACCACCGATTTTTATTTTAGTAACTTGTGAACATTGATAAATCAAACAGTGGGCGTACAGAAGCACATTTTATTCAGTCAATCAGATGGCAAACCTAACTGCTGCACTTAATTCAGAAAATACAGACAACGGTATGTAATTAGGGAATAATGGAGAGCAGAGAAAGTCTCGGTCTGTGACTAATGAGCAGGTGGATAAGAAGTTCTAACTGAACTAGATCTTGGAATCGTTTTCAGGTCGAAATTAGATTGTGATTCACAAGAAAGTTTCAATGTGAAGCTCCAAGCTGGAAAGGATGCAGAAAAAGATTTACAAGGATGTTGCTGGGACTCGAGGGCCTGAGCTATAGGGAGAGGTTGGGCAGGTTGGGACTTTATTCCTTGGAGCAAAGGAAGATGAGGGTACAAAATCATGAGAGGAATAGATCAGGGAAATGCACACAGTCTTTTGCTCAGAGCAGGGGAATTGAGGACCAGAGGATATAGGTTTAAAGTGATGGGGGAAATATTTAATAGGAACCTGAGGGGCAACGTATTTGCACAAAGGGTGGCGAGTGTATGGAACGAGCTGCTAGAGAAGGTAGTTGAAGCAGGTTCTATCAAAAATTTAAGAAGTATGGGCGGAAAGGCCTGTTTCCACACTGCATAACTCTACAACTCCATGAAAGTATTAGTACTTCAAGTTTGGTTTATTTATTGTCACGTGTATAGAGAATACTGTGTATAGCTTGTTCTGCATGCTATCCAGTCAAATCACACTGTACAGGAGTATAATTGGTCCTCTTCTGGAACAGCACGCTTAGAGTCACCATGTTCCGGTGCCATCTTACAACTTTCAAGCCTCTGAAAAGTCGGATCTTGGCCCAAGGAGATCTGCAAATTATTATTTTCCTCACGTTGAGTCCCGTTATCCTGGCAGCACTGGATCGATGAAGTAGGGGTCGGCCTGGCCCAGCACAATGCTGTTGGCTCCTTCCACTGCCGTCCAATGCAGCTGCCGCAGGCTGCATTCGATCCGCTCGCTCACCCAGCAGCAGTAGGGCCTCCTGCAGCCGCCTCCACCAACACCACCACTGCCCGCAACCACCGCAAACGCATCAACCATCGTCTCCAGCCGTTGCCCCTCACTTCTGTGCGCCAAGGTTGCCGGGTCATGCTTGCTGAGCTGGAACTTTAGGGCGTTTCCGAGGGCATGGGAGGTGAGTTCATAGAAACATAGAAATTAGGTGCAGGAGTAGGCCATTCGGCCCTTCGAGCCTGCACCGCCATTCAATATGATCATGGCTGATCATCCAACTCAGTATCCCGTACCTGCCTTCTCTCCATACCCTCTGATCCCCTTAGTCACCTCTATAAGATCCCCTCTCAATCTCCTAAATTCTAGAGGGTATAAACCAAGTCTATCCAGTCTTTCTTCATAAGACAGTCCTGACATCCCAGGAATCAGTCTGGTGAACCATCTCTGCACTCCCTCTATGGCAATAATGTCCTTCCTCAGATTTGGAGACCAAAACTGTACGCAATACTCCAGGTGTGGTCTCACCAAGACCCTGTACAACTGCAGTAGAACCTCCCTGCTCCTATACTCAAATCCTTTTGCTATGAAAGCTAACATACCATTCGCTTTCTTCACTGCCTGCTGCACCTGCATGCCTACTTTCAATGACTGGTGTACCATGACACCCAGGTCTCGCTGCATCTCCCCTTTTCCTAATCGGCCACCATTTAGATAATAGTCTGCTTTCCTGTTTTTGCCACCAAAATGGATAACCTCACATTTATCCACATTATACTGCATCTGCCAAACATTTGCCCATTCACCCAGCCTATCCAAGTCACCTTGCAGGCTCCTAGCATCCTCCTCACAGCTAACACTGCCCCCCAGCTTAGTGTCATCTGCAAACTTGGAGATATTGCCTTCAATTCCCTCATCCAGATCATTAATATATATTGTAAATAGCTGGGGTCCCAGCACTGAGCCTTGCGGTACCCCACTAGTCACTGCCCGCCATTGTGAAAAGGACCCGTTTACTCCTACTCTTTGCTTCCTGTTTGCCAGCCAGTTCTCTATCCACATCAATACTGAACCCCCAATGCCGTGTGCTTTAAGTTTGTATACTAATCTCTTATGTGGGACCTTGTCGAAAGCCTTCTGGAAGTCTAGATACACCACATCCACTGGTTCTCCCCTATCCACACTGCTAGTTACATCCTCGAAAAATTCTATAAGATTCGTCAGACATGATTTACCTTTTGTAAATCCATGCTGACTTTGTCCAATAATTTCACCACTTTCCAAATGTGCTGCTATCCCATCTTTAATAACTGACTAGCAGTTTCCCCACTACCGATGTTAGACTAACTGTTCTGTAATTCCCCGTTTTCTCTCTCCCTCCCTTCTTAAAAAGTGGGGTTGCATTTGCTACCCGCCAATCCTCAGGAACTACTCCAGAATCTAAAGACTTTTGAAAGATTTTGTAAGTCCGGAGCTTCTGGACATCTGAATTTCCCTGAGGGGATCAATAAAGTATTTATTATTATTATTATTATTTATTAAGATTATTACTAATGCATCCACTATTTCTGGAGCTACTTCCTTAAGTACTCTGGGATACAGCCTATCTGGCCCTGGGGATTTATCGGCCTTTAATCCATTCAATTTACCCAACACGACTTCCCGACTAACCTGGATCTCACGCAATTCCTCCAACTCCTTTGACCCGCGGTCCCCTGCTATTTCCGGCAGATTATTTATGTCTTCCTTAGTGAAGACGGAACCAAAGTAGTTATTCAATTGGTCCGCCATATCCTTGTTCCCCATGATCAACTCACCTGTTTCTGACTGCAAGGGACCTACATTTGTGTGGAGGACTGCATCCCTACAAAAACCTTCCGAGTGTTTCCCAATCAGAAACCTTGGATGTACTTTGAGATCCGCACTCTCCTGAAGTCCAGACACAGGGCATTCACATCCAACGATACAGTGGCCTACATGAAGACCAGATACGACCTTGGTAAGGCCATCAAAAAGGCCAAAAGGGACTTCTGCTCCAAACTGGAGGACGAGACAGATGATCGGCAGCTGTGGCAGGGTCTGAATGCAATCACCTCCTACAAGGCAAAACCAGGAGGCAGCTCGAATGCCGGTGTAACATCACTCCCTGACGAGCTCAATGCGTTTTACGCACGCTTTGACAGGGAGAATACTGATGTGCCTTCCCGATCCCCCATTCGCTGTGATGGCATTTCAGTCTCAGTCACAGAGGCCGATGTCAGGAAATCCTTCAGAGGGGTGAACCCCCGAAAAGCACCTGGACCTGATGGTATACCCGGCCGTGTTCTAAAAACCTGTGCGGACCAACTGCCGGGAGTTTTTACGGACATTTTCAACCTCTCACTTCTGAGGTCTGAGGTCCACACCTGCTTTAAAAGGGCATCAATTATACCGGTGCCCAAGAAGAGTAAGGTGACGTGCCTCAATGACTATCGACCAGTGGCACTAACGCTGGTGGTGATGAAGTGCTTTGAGAGGTTGATCATGGAGCAAATCAACTCCTACCTCGACAAAAACCTGGACCCACTGCAGTTCGCGTACCGCCACAACAGATCAACGGTGGATGCGATCTTGCTGACCCTCCACTCCGCTCTGGACCACTTGGACAACAAAAACTCATATGTCAGGCTGTTATTCATTGATTACAGCTCGGCATTTAACACAATCATCCCCTCCAAACTGGTTACCAAACTCGCAGAACTGGGTCTCTGCGCATCCCTCTGCAACTGGATCCTCGACTTCCTCATCCACAGACCACAGTCTGTTCGTATTGGTGGAAATGTGCCAGCCTCGATAACAATCAGCACGGGAGCACCTCAAGGCTGCGTGCTCAGCCCCCTGCTGTACTCACTCTATACCCATGACTGCGTAGCGAACCACAGTGCGAACTCCATCATCAAGTTCGCTGACGACACCACTATTGTGGGGCGTATCACTGATGGGGATGAGTCAGAGTACAGAAGAGAGATCGAGCAACTGTCCATATGGTGCCAGCGCAATAACCTGGCCCTGAACACCAGCAAAACCAAGGAACTGATTGTGGACTTTAGAAGGAGTCTGAATTTCCCTGAGGGGATCAATAAAGTATTTATTATTATTATTATTATTTATTAAGATTATTACTAATGCATCCACTATTTCTGGAGCTACTTCCTTAAGTACTCTGGGATACAGCCTATCTGGCCCTGGGGATTTATCGGCCTTTAATCCATTCAATTTACTCAACACCACTTCCCGACTAACCTGGATCTCACGCAATTCCTCCAACTCCTTTGACCCGCGGTCCCCTGCTATTTCCGGCAGATTATTTATGTCTTCCTTAGTGAAGACGGAACCAAAGTAGTTATTCAATTGGTCCGCCATATCCTTGTTCCCCATGATCAACTCACCTGTTTCTGACTGCAAGGGACCTACATTTGTGTGGAGGACTGCATCCCTACAAAAACCTTCCGAGTGTTTCCCAATCAGAAACCTTGGATGTACTTTGAGATCCGCACTCTCCTGAAGTCCAGACACAGGGCATTCACATCCAACGATACAGTGGCCTACATGAAGACCAGATACGACCTTGGTAAGGCCATCAAAAAGGCCAAAAGGGACTTCTGCTCCAAACTGGAGGACGAGACAGATGATCGGCAGCTGTGGCAGGGTCTGAATGCAATCACCTCCTACAAGGCAAAACCAGGAGGCAGCTCGAATGCCAGTGTAACATCACTCCCTGACGAGCTCAATGCGTTTTACGCACGCTTTGACAGGGAGAATACTGATGTGCCTTCCCGATCCCCCATTCGCTGTGATGGCATTTCAGTCTCAGTCACAGAGGCCGATATCAGGAAATCCTTCAGAGGGGTGAACCCCCGAAAAGCACCTGGACCTGATGGTATACCCGGCCGTGTTCTAAAAACCTGTGCGGACCAACTGGCGGGAGTTTTTACGGACATTTTCAACCTCTCACTTCTGAGGTCTGAGGTCCCCACCTGCTTTAAAAGGGCATCAATTATACCGGTGCCCAAGAAGAGTAAGGTGACGTGCCTCAATGACTATCGACCAGTGGCACTAACGCCGGTGGTGATGAAGTGCTTTGAGAGGTTGATCATGGAGCAAATCAACTCCTACCTCGACAAAAACCTGGACCCACTGCAGTTCGCGTACCGCCACAACAGATCAACGGTGGATGCGATCTCGCTGACCCTCCACTCCGCTCTGGACCACTTGGACAACAAAAACTCATATGTCAGGCTGTTATTCATTGATTACAGCTCGGCATTTAACACAATCATCTCCTCCAAACTGGTTACCAAACTCACAGAACTGGGTCTCTGCGCATCCCTCTGCAACTGGATCCTCGACTTCCTCATCCACAGACCACAGTCTGTTCGTATTGGTGGAAATGTGTCAGCCTCGATAACAATCAGCACGGGAGCACCTCAAGGCTGCGTGCTCAGCCCCCTGCTGTACTCACTCTATACCCATGACTGCGTAGCGAACCACAGTGCGAACTCCATCATCAAGTTCGCTGACGACACCACTATTGTGGGGCGTATCACTGATGGGGATGAGTCAGAGTACAGAAGAGAGATCGAGCAACTGTCCATATGGTGCCAGCGCAATAACCTGGCCCTGAACACCAGCAAAACCAAGGAACTGATTGTGGACTTTGGAAGGAGTAGGAGGGGGACCCACAGCCCCATTTATATCAATGGGTCGATGGTTGAAAGGGTCAAGAACTTCAAATTCCTGGGGGTGCACATCTCTGAAGATCTTTCCTGGTCCGAGAACACTAACGCAATTATCAAAAAAGCTCATCAGCGCCTCTACTTCCTGAGAAGATTACGGAGAGTCGGATTGTCAAGGAAGACTCTCTCCAACTTCTACAGGTGCACAGTCGAGAGCATGCTGACCGGTTGCATCGTGGCTTGGTTCGGCAATTTGAGCGCCCTGGAGAGGAAAAGACTACAAAAAGTAGTAAACACTGCCCAGTCCATCATCGGCTCTGACCTTCCTTCCATCGAGGGGATTTATCGCAGTCGCTGCCTCAAAAAGGCTGGCAGTATCATCAAAGACCCACACCATCCTGGCCACACACTCATCTCCCTGCTACCTTCAGGTAGAAGGTACAGGAGCCTGAAGACTGCAACAACCAGGTTCAGGAATAGCTACTTCCCCTCAGCCATCAGGCTATTAAATCTGGCTCGGACAAAACTCTGATTATTAGCAACCACTTTCTGTTATTTGCACTACCAGTTTATTTATTCATGTGTGTATATATTTATATCATGGTATATGGACACATTTATCTGTTTTGTAGTAAATGCCTACTATTTTCTGTGTGTTTAAGCAAAGCAAGAATTTCATTGTCCTATACAGGGACACATGACAATAAACTCACTTGAACTTGAACTTGTTTTAACTAATCTCTTTCTTTTCACATATCTATAAAAACTTTTGCAGTCAGTTTTTATGTTCCCTGCCAGTTTTCTTTCATAATCTATTTTTCCTTTCCTAATTAAGCCCTTTGTCCTCCTCTGCTGGTCTCTGAATTTCTCCCAGTCCTCTGGTATGCTGCTTCTTCTGGCTAATTTGTACGCATCATCCTTCGCTTTGAAACTATCCCTGATTTCCCTTGTTATCCATGGATGCACTACCTTCCCTGATTTATTCTTTTGCCAAACTGGGATGAACAATTTTTGTAGTTCATCCATGCAGTCTTTAAATGTCTTCCATTGCATATCCACCGTCAACCCTTTTAGAATTAATTGCCAGTCAATCTTGGCCAATTCACGTCTCATACCCTCAAAGTTACCTTTCTTTAAGTTCAGAACCATTGTTTCTGAATTAACAATGTCACTCTCCATCCTAATGAAGAACTCAACCATATTATGGTCACTCTTGCCCAAAGGGGCACGTACAACAAGACTGCTAACTAACCCTTCCTCATTACTCAATACCCAGTCTAGAATAGCCTGCTCTCTCATTGGTTCCTCTACATGTTGCTTTAGAAAACTATCCCGCATACATTCCAAGAAATCCTCTTCCTCAGCACCCCTGCCAATTTGATTCACCCAATCTATATGTAGATTGAAGTCACCCATTATAACTGTTTTACCTTTGTTGCACGCATTTCTAATTTCCTGTTTGATGCCATCCCCAACTCCACTACTACTGGCCTGTTGTGGCCTGTACACAACTCCCACTAGCGTTTTCTGCCCCTTAGTGTTTCGCAGCTCTATCCATATCGATTCCACATCCTCCAAGCTAATGTCCTTCCTTTCCATTGTGTTAATCTCCTCTCAAACCAGCAATGCTACCCCACCTCCTTTTCCTTTCTGTCTATCCCTCCTGAATATTGAATATCCATGGATGTTCAGCTCCCAGCCTTGGTCACCCTGGAGCCATGTCTCCGTGATCCCAACTATATCATAATCATTAATGGCTATCTGCACGTTCAACTCATCCACCTTATTACGAATACTCCTTGCATTGAGACACAAAGCCTTCAGGCTTGTTTTTACAACGCTCTTACCCATTATACAATTATGTTGAAAAGTGGCCCTTTTTGATTTTTGCCCTGGTTTTGTCTGCCTGCCACTTTTACTTTTCACCTTGCTACCTATTGCTTCTACCCTCATTTTACACCCCCCTGCCTCTCTGCTCTTGTACCCATCCCCCTGCCACATTAGTTTAAATCCTCCCCGACAGCACTAGCAAACACTCCCCCAAGGACATTGGTTCCATTCCAGCCCAGGACCGCTCATGGACCGTTCACGGCTGCCGACTTTCTCCTTCATCTTCCACCGCCGCCTTTGGTGCATTGTTTCCGCATCACCGAAACAGGTCCTTCAACCCTATTCATCCATGCCAATCAATATGATGCTTCTGTTAAGAATATGAAAAGGAATACTTTATTAGGCACAGTGAGATTCTTTGCTTGCATACGCAATGGATACAAATAGCAGCCACCTACGACACTGACAAAGTTACAAAGCATGCAGGCTCCTCCTTTTGTCCCCCCTCCCCCCCAACAATTTCCCCACACTGGATCCCCATTGTCCTTTGTTCTCACCCCATTATACATTTTTCTCCCCCCAGCTCCCTCGAGGCGGTCCCCACATGCCGAGTCCTCCATTGTTCTTCCCCCACCCTCCCGACGGTCCCCCCACACCAGATCCCCATTGTTCTTCCCCATCCCCCTCATGGTGGTCCTCCATGCTCTCATCGACCATCGACCCCGGTTCGCCTGCGAGGCACCACCGCAAGGCTTCACCACTGCCGATGCCCCACTCCACGCATTTGGACAATATCCCTCTAAACCTTTCCTATCCGTGTACCATTCCAATCTATATCTATGAATCATATCTATCATATCTAGTAACTATTAAAACTCTGAGTATGTGTGTGTGTGCATGCGTGCGTGCGTGTGTGTGTATGTGTGTCATTTTGCCTTTGAAACGTATCTCCTTGAAAACCAGACGCAAAAACGCAGAGATTTTTGCAATTTCGGTAGGGGTTTAACTTATGAGTTCAGAAATCCACTCCCAAGATTTTGAATAAAATTGTTCACAAAACTCAATTTAAAAAATATAAACGCCGCTCACCAGCTGCTGACGTCACAATGCCCACATGTCCACCAATCCAGGCCCACCGGCCCTATGCCCCCCCCCCCCGCCCCCCCCCCCCGCCCCGCCCCGCCCCGCCCCGCCCCGCCCCGCCCCGCCCAGCCGCTGTGGATGAAAGGCGCAGAAAGATCGAGAAAAGAGAGTCAGAAGCCGGTGCTTCTTTGCTGTCAATGCCCGCTCCTGGGCGAACGGGTCTTGCCTTAGCGGCTTTAAAGGGGGGTTGTCAGCTGGCAGTTATCAACAGCTGCGGGCGCTGCGAGGCCGAGTTACATCAACACCCCCCCCCCCACCCCCCCTCCCGACACTCGCTGGCATTTGGGTCTCTGACTCCTTCTCACTCCCGCTGTCCATCTGTGTTGCTGTTCTGTGTTCCTCTCTGTGAATGAGCAAGTTCTGAAGATCCGGAGGACAGGCGAGATCCTGGGGAGGTGAAGAGGGGGAGTGGGGGAATTGAGGGAGAGGAGGGAGTAGGGAGGGAGAGGGGAAGGAAGAGAGGGAGAGGAGTGGGGGTGATAGGGAGTGGGGAATAAATGCCCCCCCTCTTCTCCCTCCCCTCTCCCCCTCCCTCCCCACTCTTCCCCCTCCCTCCACACTCTTCCCCCTCTCTCTCCTACCCCATCTCCCTCCTCCCCTCCATCCCTACCCCCTTCTCTCCACCCCATCTCCTCCCCACCCTCCCTCCCCCTCCCTTCCCCCCACCTCTCCCCCTCCCTTCCCCCCACCTCTCCCCCTCCCTTCCCCCCTTCCCTTCCCCCCTCTCTCTCTACTCCCATCTCTCTCACCCCTCCTCCCCCACCCTTCCCCCTCACCCACACTCTCTCTCCTCCTCCCCTCCAACCCCTCTCCCTCTGTCTCTTGCCCTTCTGTCTCTGCCCCTTTCTCTCTGTCTCTCCCCATTCTCTCTCTGCCCTCACTCTCTCCCCCCCCCCCCCCCACTCTAGACGCGCCTGCGAGTTGGGGGCTATGCGTCAGTGGATAGGGCGGTTATGGGGTAAAAGGAGCAAATTAATAATATTAATATAATATCAAGGGGGGTAGTTAGCGTGTGTGCGTGGGGGTAGTTAGTGTGTGTGACGCCACATGCCGCCTCCCCCAGCCCACCCCCCTCCCCCGCAACCACACATTGGGGGAACCGACCCAACGGGTCTGCACTTGGTCTAGTATACTTTTAAAAGAGTGTGTGTGTGTGTGTGTGTGTGTGTGACTGCATTTGAAACATATTTTCTCGAAAACCAGATGCAAATAGGCTGAGATTTTTTCATATTTCGGTAGCGATTTAACTTATGATTTCAGAAATTGACTCCCCTCTAAATTTGATCAATTATTCCCCCAGTTTTTTAATAAAGTTGTTCACAAAATGGACTGTTTTTTAAAAATCAAACCGCTGTGGCAGCTGCGGACGTCACAATGCCCTAGCTCGTGGCGTCACCCCTCCCCCGCACCCGATTAAAGCAGATGCTATCAACGGGCAGGCGCACTTTCCACCCTTCCACACCCCCCCGCCATTTTTTCGCCTCCCGCTGTGCTGCAGACCAAAGACCCAACGGTTCTGCACGTTGTCTAGTCTATCTATCTATATTACTAAAAGTCTGTTCTTGACCGGTTTTGGCCATCTGTGCTGCGATTTCTGAGAGAACGCCGCCACCTACGGCCATAATTTTTGGCCACCTTGCTCAGAGCCCCCCTCCGCCGCATGTGTGCCGAGGATTTTTCCCGTCGATTAAAAATGATAGAGATATTAATGTTTTTACAAATTTTCCCCATTCTCTCTGCTGCCCCCGCTGGCGGCAGGGGGGAGGGACTATAAAACCAGGAAGTGGTGTGCCTCACTCACTCTTCAAGATGGAGGAAGGGAGAGGGTCACGTTTCTCTGAGCTGTGAATAACACTGAACACATGTCAACTCAAATGCAAGTGCCCTTAGTGGTTATAAAATGCTTGCAGAATGTGTCTATTGGTTCTAAAGCTTGCAAAAGAAATGTCTATTGGTTCTAAAGCTTGCAAAAAAATGTCTATTGGTTCTAAAGCTTGCACAAAAATGTCTTTTGGTTCTAAAGCTTGCAAAAAAATGTCTATTGGTTCTAACGCTTGCAAAAAAATGTCTATTGGTTCTAAAGCTTGCAAAAAAATGTCTATTGGTTCTAAAGCTTGCAAAAAAAATGTCTATTGGTTCTAAAGCTTGCAAAAAATGTCTATTGGTTTTAAAGCTTGCAAAAAAATGTCTATTGGTTCTAAAGCTTGCAAAAAAATGTCTATTGGTTCTAAAGCTGGCAAAAATATGTCTATAGGTTCTAAAGCTGGCAAAAAATGTCTATTGGTTCTAAAATGGTTCATACTAGCGCTCCCTCTCCCCCCCCCCCCCCCCCCCCCCCCCCCCCCCCCCCCGGTTGGCTTGGGTGTGTCTTGAAATTGAAAGGCACTACTTACTGCAAATGGTGGCATGAAGTTGAAAGGCACTACTTACTGCAAATGGTGGCTTGGGTGTGGCTTGAAGTTGAAAGGCACTACTTACTGCAAATGGGAGGCGTGGGTGCATTGGCCTGAAGTTGAAAGGCACTACTTACTGCAAATTGTGGCTTGAAGTTGAAAGGCACTACTTACTGAAAATGGTGGCATGCAGTTGAAAGACACTACTTATTGCAAATGGTGGCTTGGGTGTTTTGGCTTGAAGTTGAAAGCACTACTTACTGCAAATGGTGGCTTGGGTGTGGCTTGAAGTTGAAAGGCACTACTTACTGCAAATGATGGCTTGGGTGTGGCTTGAAGTTGAAATACACCACTTACTGCAAATGGTGGCTTGGGTGTGGCTTGAAGTTGAAATACACCATTTACTGCAAATGATGGCTTGGGTGTGGCTTGAAGTTGAAAGACACCACTTACTGCAAATGGTGGCTTGGGAGCTTTGAAGTTGAAAGGCACTACTTACTGCAAATGATGGCTGGGTGTGGCTTGGGTGTGGCTTGAAGTTGAAAGACACCACTTACTGCAAATGGTGGCATGAAGTTGAAAGGCACTACTTACTGAAAATGGAGGCTTGGGAGCTTTGGCTTGAAGTTGAAAGGCACTACTTACTGCGAATGGTGGCTTGGGTGTGGCTTGAAGTTGAAAGGCACTATTACTGCAAATGGTGGCTTGGGTGTGGCTTGAAGTTGAAAGGCACTACTTACTGCAGATGGTGGCTTGGGTGCAATGGCTTGAAGTTAAAATGCATTACTTACTGCAAATGGGGGCGTGGGTGCATTGGCTTGAAGTTGAAAGGCACTACTTACTGCAAATGGTGGCTTGGGAGCTTTGAAGTTGAAAGGCACTACTTCCTGCAAATGATGGCTTGGGTGTGGCTTGAAGTTGAAAGACACCACTTACTGCAAATGGTGGCATGAAGTTGAAAGCCACTACTTACTGCAAATGGTGGCGTGGGTGCATTGGCTTGAAGTTGAAAGGCACCACTTACTGCAAATGGTGGCATGAAGTTGAAATGCACTACTTACTGCAAATGGTGGCTTGGGTGCTTTGGCTTGAAGTTAAAAGGCACTACTGTAAATGCACTTACTTCCTGTTTGCACTGTATATTGATTTTAGATACAACGCTACCACATACGGCTGTGATTTTTGGCCATCTTACTCAGTCCCCCTCCGCTGAGCAGGTGCAGAGAATTCTTCCCATCAATGAAAAATAAAAGTGTTATTAGTTTTTTTTTAAATGTTGAGAATCTCTCTCCTGTCAATCACTCCATGAAAGCCACACCTTTTCCGGTGGGGGGGGGGGGGGGGGGGGGGAGGGATTATAAGACCCGGAAATGTGGGTGTGGCTCAGTCTCTGCAAGATGGAGGAGGGAGAGGTCACGACTCGCTGTCTTTGGTGGCTTTGCACCCTACTTCAAATGGTATGAAACTGCACTTGAATTTGGTGGCCTTGCACCCTGCTAGAAGTGGTAAGAAACTGCACTTGAATTTGGTGGCCTTGCACCCTGCTTGAAATGGAATTTCAAGGAATAGCCGCAACTGCCAGACCACCAGCGGTGAGTGAGTGAGCTGCCAGCACAACAGGCTTGAGTGACTGAGCCGCAAGCCCAAGAAACCATTCGGTCCACAATGTCCATACTAGCCCTCTGGAAAACAATTGGTTCAGCCCATAACACCCATACTAGCGCTCCAGAAAGCCCCACCCAACTGGCCACCAATATTAGAATTGGTGGAGAGGTGGAATATTGTGTTGGATGACCAGCCCTCCTGTGTGATGCTGGGACCCAACGGGTCCCACAGTCTAGTAAGTATTAAAACTCTGATCTTGGATGTGGATGTATTTGTGTGTGGATTTGTGTGTTTTCCTGTGATTCACATCTCCTCGAAAACACGACACGCTAACGGTGATATTCCGATAGATTTATCTCATGATCTCGAACATCCCCTCATTTGAAAATTTGATGAATTATTTCTTGAGTTTATTATTAAAATTGTTCACAATTCTGAAATTGTTTTTGAAAGCTAATGAGCTGATGACATCACAATGGCTCTGCTCCTCGGGGCCAGCTGTGCAGAGTTTTCAAAGCGTAGCCTGCTGGGCACTGTTTTTGCACGAGCAGCGAGTTAACCCCACTCGCAGTCATTTTGTCGCCTCCCGCTCGCCGTCAACTGGACACGCCGTCATTTGGTTGGGCTTCTGAGAGCTTCAGAGGTCCCGCAAGGTCCCGAGAGCTGCCGAAGCTCACCGCCCGCTCGCAGTCGGCCCCATCCGCGCCGCCCGCTTGCCATGTCCAAGTCTGGCCACTCCTCTCTCTCCCCCCCTCCCCCTTCCCCGTCCTTTCCCCCCTCCTCTCCCCTCTCCCCGTCCTCTCCCCCCCTCCTCTCTTACTTAGTCTAGTATATTACTAAAACTCTCATCTTGTTTATTTCTATGTCTGTTTGTGTGTCTATGTGCCTGTGTGTCTGTGATGTCCTGAATCAAGCCAAAACGGTACACAATGTCACAATTGGATTCATTTACATGAACTGCCCATCAACAGTATTCCACCCAGTGCAATGAGAGATTCGTTACATTGTTGTAAGGAGAGGGAGGGAAGGAGGATAAATGTTATTTAAACATTGTGTTTAGTGGGGGAGTGCGATAGGGGAGAGGTGAGAAGTGGGGGAGCAGGGAGATAGAAGGAGAGGGGGTAGGGTGGGGAGAGGGGTTATGGAGGGAGAGAGTCACTGAGGGTAGGGAAAGGAGAGGGATGGAGAGGTGAGGGGCGGAGGAGAGGGGAGAGAAGAGGGAGGGTGAAGAGGAGGGGGAGTGAGTGTATGCCACGCCTGCGCAGTTGGTGGCTATGGGTGAACGGCAGAATATTGTATTGGGGGAACTGGTTGCGTTGGGGGAACAGGTGAGTGGTTGAAACCGGTTGCGTTGGGGGAACGGGTAAGTGGTGGAATATTGCATTGAGGGAACGGGGCCCAATGCATCAGGGGGGTAGGGAGGGGAGAGGGGTTATGGAGGGAGTGACTGAGGGTAGGGGAAAGGAGATGTGAGGGAGGGAGTGGAGGAAGGGAGGAGGAGAAGGGAGAGAAGAGGGAGGGTGAAGAGGAGGGGGAGGAAGTGTTGCGGGATGAGGAAATGAGCCGCAACTGTGCAGTTGGGGGCCATGGGTGAGTGGTGGAATATTGCTTTGGGGGAACGGGTTGCGTTGGGGGAACTAGTGAGTGGTGGAAACGGGTTGCGTTGGGGGAACGGGTGAGTGGTGCAATATTGCAATATTACGTATATAATAAACAAAAAATCAATAAAATAACAATACTGTTGCAAAAATTCCAAAGTCTGTAGTGCAAGCTAAGACACAGTCCATAGAAGATCATAGTTGCTGAGATTATTGCTGTGCAGTGTGCAAGAGCTTGATGCTTGCCTGATGTCATGGTTTTCAGGCTCCTATACCTTCTTTCCGATGGTCGCAGCCTGATGAGAACATGGCCCGGCTGGTGTGGGTCTTTGATGATATTGGCTACCTTTTTGAGGTAGCGCCTCCTGTAGATTCCTTCAATGGTACGGAAGGTCAGTATCCCTGGTTAACCTGTTAGTGTCCACTCGGGTTGTCGAATCAGGCCATGTTGCAACCAGTCAGTATGCTTTCTGCAGTACACCCGTAGGTTTAAGAGCTAAAAGAAGCCTCCCCTTCAGGAGGGAGTCAGGAGGGGAGTGAGAGAGCATAGCTTACAAAAATCCGAGGAAAGAATGGGACCGATTTGATTCAGAAACTAGCATAAACATCATAATGGATGGGACTTATATAGCGCCTTTCTAATACTCAAGGCGCTTTACATCGCATTATTCATTCACTCCTCAGTCACACTCGGTGGTGGTAAGCTACTTCTGTAGCCACAGCTGCCCTGGGGCAGACTGACGGAAGCGTGGCTGCCATTCTGCGCCTACGGCCCCTCCGACCACCACCAATCACTCACACACATTCACACACAGGCAAAGGTGGGTGAAGTGTCTTGCCCAAGGACACAACGACAGTATGCACTCCAAGCGGGATTCGAACCGGCCACCTTCCGGTCGCCAGCCGAACACTTAGCCCATTGTGCCATCTGTCGTCTAAATGGCCTTTTTCGGAGCCAAAGCAATTTTAACAATTTAGTCTAGTTTATTGTCACGTTTAGCGAGGTACAGTTAAAACCTTTCTTGTTACGTGCTATCCAGTCAGCGGAAAGACTATACATGATTAGAATCAAGTCGTCAATTGTGTACAGATGCAGGATAAAGGGAATAATGTTTAGTGCAAGATAAAGTCCAGTAAAATCCAATTAAAGATAGTCCGAGGGTCTCCAATTAAGTAGATGGGAGGTCAGGACCACTGTCTAGTAGGAGATAGAATGGTTCAGCTGCTTTATAACAGCTGGAGAAAAAACTGTTCCTGAATGCAGAGGTATGCATTTTCACACTTCTGTACCTCTTGCCTGATGAGAGAGGGGAGGAGATGGAGTGTCCAGGGTGAGAATGGACTGCAAGTTAGCTGGTGGTCTTGCCAAGGCAGTGTGAGCAGTAGATGGAGGTGATGACTCCATTATAAACCATGACTTGAATTGAAACTTCTGACCTTCAGTTTTGGAAGAGAGTCAAAATGGAGCAATTGGGATCTATGCAATTAAACATAATTGTTATAGCTGTTGTTCGCTTGTTAAGATACAAACCAGACTTGGTGGAGCCAGGCCCTGGTAGGTTTAGGTTTATTATGTGTCATGTCGCATAGGTACAGTAGAAAGCTTTGCTTTGCATGCTATCTAATCAGATCAGGTAATACTACACATAAATGCCATAAAGCCAAACTCAAGCAGCATTTAAAAGACAACAAGACTAAGTGGGACCCGTTGGGTCCCAGTCACGTGGGAGGCCTGGTCCCCCAATGCAACCCATTCCCCAACGCAATATTCCACCACAAACCTGTTCCCCCAACGCAACCCGTACACATGTTCACATAGGAGGGCTGGTCCCCCAATGCAATATTTCACCTCTCCACCAATTTCAATATTGGTGGCCAGTGGAGGGGCTTTCTGGAGAGCCAGTATGGGTGTTGTGGACCGAAGGGACTGGTTTCCAGGGGCTAGTATGGACATTGTGGGCCGAATGGATTCTTGGGCTGGACCCTCAGTCACTCAGGCCTGGTGGGCTGGCAGATCAGTCACTCAGCGTTGGTGGGCTGGCAGTTCACTCATGGCTATTCCTTGAAATTCCATTTCAAGCAGAGTGCAGGCCAACAGATTGCATTTCATAACATTTCAAGCAGAGTGCAGGCCACCAAATTCAATTTCATAGCATTTCAAGCATAGTGCAAGCCACCAAATTCAATTTCATAGCATTTCAAGCAGAGTGCAGGCCACCAAATTCAATTTCATAGCATTTCAAGCAAAGTGCAGGCCACCAAATTACCAAACAACTTATTGCATTGTCATTAAGGGCTGACAAATCATTTATTGCAAGTACATTGCAGACTCACAGTTCAGTTAATTCACAGCTTAGAATCACAGTGGTTGACTCTCCCTTGCGATCTTCCAGAGTGACCGACTCACGTCCAGACATGCGGGGTTTTATAGTCCTGCCCCCCGGAAGGGACGTTACCTTCATTGTGGTGATTGACAGGCGAGAGGACCAATCAGCTGATGTCAAGATTTTATAAACACTCATAACTTTTTTATATTTCATCGATCGGAAAAATCCTCGGGGCTGCCTCAGCGGAGGAGGACTGTAAGATGGCCAAAAATCATAGTGATATATGGTAGCGTTTTTTCTTAAATCAATATACAGCGCAGACAGGAAGTGGTCAAGTTGAGACTTTTAGTTATATAGATACTAGACCAAGTGGGACCCGTTGGGCGCTGTTCCCCCAACGCAATATTCCACCACACACCCATTCTCCCAACGTAACCAGTTGCCCCAACGCATTATTCCACCACTCACCCATAGCCCCCAACTGTGCATGCCCGGCTCATACAGTCCATTCCCCTCTTCACCCTCCCTCTACTCCTCCACTCCCTCCCTCACCTCTCCCTCCCTGTTCCCTACTCTCAGTCACTCCCTTTCTCACCTCTCCCCTATCGCACTCCCCCACTAAACAATGTTTAAATAACATTTCTCCTCCTTCCCTACCCCACTCCTTCCCTCTCCTTACAACAATGTAAAAAAATCTCATTTCGCTGGATGGAACACTGTTGATGGGCAGTTTATGTAAATGAGATCCCATTTTGATGTCATTGTCGGGTGGAGCGCTGTTCACGGGCAGTTTATGTAAATGAGATCCCATTGTGATGTCTTAGCTGTAACTGCCAGCAGCTGCTACAATGATTCTTTCTCAAACTGGATTTTGTAAAGTTAAAAATGTGAATAACTTGTAAAATCTAACATCAATCTGAACGAAACTTGATACATCACAGGCCAATTGTGAGTAAGGTGATTCAAAAATTTGTAATGCTATCGTGTACTGTTTGGGCATAGTTCCGGGATCACAAGGGCCCAAAGGAAAAAAAATCACCCCTCAAGTTCCTATTAAATATTTCCTCCCTCACCTTAAACACGTGTCTTCTGGTTCTTGATTCCCTTACTCCAGGTAATAAATTCTGTGTATTTAACCTATATATTCTCACTATTTTATACACCTCTATCAGATCACCCTTCATCCTCCTGCACTCCAAGGAATAAAGTCCTAGCCTGTTCAACCTCTACCTATAGCCCAGACCCTCGAGTCCTGGCAACATCCTCGTAAATCATCTTTGCACCCTTTCCAGCTCAATAACATTGTATCTGCCTCAACTACCTTCTCTGGCAGCTTGTTCCATATACCCACCACCCTGCATGTGAAAAAAAATGTCCCTTTAAAATATTTCCCTTCCAAGCTCAATTCTGTAGTTCATGTTATAGGAGAAGAATTAGACCGTTCGGTCCATCAAGTCTACTGTGCCATTCAATCATGGCTAATTTATCTCTCCCTCTCAACCCCATTCTCTTGTCTGCTCCCCATAACCCCTGACATCTGTACTATTCTAAAATGTATCAATCTCTGCCTTAAAAATATCCAATGACCTGGTCTCCACAGCCTTCTGTGGCAATGAATTCCACAGATTCACCACCCTCTGGCTAAAGAAATTCTGAGACTGTGGAGTTTTAGACTCCCCTACACTGAGGACAAAGACTATGAGCATTCCCATTATCTATGCCCCCCTCATATTATACACTACTCATTGGGATGCTTCAAAGTAGAAAGCAACCTATGTGTAGTCAAAACTCTTGTCATATAGCCATAGATAGTATGAAGTCTGCCTGCATTACTAATCTCATGTTGAGATATTTTAAGCTTCAATCCAGTTAATTTTTTTTCTAAGAGAAAGTTTCAAGGCAGGAAAAAGTTTAGTGAATCACACCTGTGTAAAAAATAGTGATGATGCTATCTTCATGTTGGTTTAGAAGTTTCACTGATGACTCATTGTTTCTTGTTTAATTTGATTGTGAAAGAGTATAACAAGAACTTCTATTAATATACACGTCTTTCTCAAGATTGAATAGTCCTTAAGAGCTAATCTCTTAAAGCCTTAAATGTTATACTATGCATCACAACTGCTATAGTATAAGAATGTACTGTACATGTCTGTATCCCTCTGTACGTGATCAATATCCCTCCATTCCCTGCACTTCCATGTGCCTATTTAAAAGCCTCTTAAACAGTTTTATAAATATTTGGCATTTGGGAATGTGTGTCATGCAGTGGAGAATTACCTAATCTGTTATAGAGACATCGAGCCATATGTGGCATGGAAACAGGCTCTTTGGCCTTACTTGTCCATGCCAACCATGATGCCCCATGTAAGCTAGTCGCATTTTCCCATGTTTGGCCCATATCCCTTTAAACTTTCCCTTTCTATATATATTTGCCCAATTGTCTTCTAATTGTTGTGATAGTACCTGCCTCAACTACCTCCTCTGTCAGCTTGTTTCATAAACCACCACCCTCTGTGTGAAAAGGTTGTCCCTCAGATTCCTACTAAATCTTTTACCTCTCCTAAACCTATGTCCTCTGCTTCTTTGACCCTCGATCCAGAGTAAAAGATTCTGCCAATTCACCCTATCTATCCCTGTCATCATCTTATACACCTCTGTAAGATAACCCCTCATCCTCCTGTGCTCCAAGGAATAAAGTCCCAGCCTGCCTAATCTCTCCCTATAGCTCAGGCCCTGGCAATATCCTCATAAATGCTTTCTGCACTCTTTCCTGCTTAATGGCGTCTTTTCTATAGCAGGGTGACCAAACTTCAACACAGTACTTCAAATGTGGTCTCACCATTGTTTAGCTTAGTTTAGTTTAGAGATGCAGCACGGAAACAGGCCCTTCGGCCCACCGAGTCTACGCTGACCAGCGATCAGCCCGTACACTAGCACTATCCTACACACTAGGGACAATTTACAATTTTCACTGAAGCTAATTAACCTACAAACCTGTACATCTTTGGAGTGTGGGAGGAAACCGAAGCACCCAGAGAAAATCCACGAGGTCACAGGAAGAATGTACAAACTCCATACAGTACCCATAGTCAGGACCAAAACTGGATCTCTGGCACTGTAACTCTATTGCTGCGGAACAGTGCTGCCCCCCCCCCCCCCCCCCCCACACTGTTTTGTACCTTTGTAGACACCAGGAACTGCAGATGCTGGAATCTTGGACAAAACACAAAGTACTGGAAGAACTCGGCAGGTCAGGCAGCATTTGTGGAACGAATGGACCCCAAAAATGTTAAGAACATGTGGTGTTACGCATTTACTCTTTTAAATCAGAGTCTACATTTTGGTTTGATTAAACCCAATGTATTTAATTATGGTTTTAATTGTAATGCTTCACAAAATTATTTTGTTAGCAAAATAGTAGGCTTCTCTGCAGTGGAAATTGCAATCCCAGAATACAGAAGAGATGCTGCTTTGTAGTTGATGAATCCCGGCACTAAATATAGTTGCCTAAAGCAGTTTCCAAATACCTCCCAATAATTGGCCATCAAAGTAACTCACGATTGGGACTTTAGGCCATTTTCCCACTCACTTATAATCAAAACCTTTTATTGAAAGTTTCTTTCCTCTTCAAAGTTGATTTAGTTTTCCAACAATCTTCTATTTCTCTTATCTTCTGTACACGGAAGAAACATCAAACTTTACTTTCCTGGGTACACAGAAATTATAGATCAGAAGTCCATACTCCTCCAATGCATCACATACATCTATGACAGACATAAAGTACTGGAGTAACTCGGCAGGTCAGGCAGCATCCCTGGAGAGCATGGATAGCGGGTGTTTCGGGTCGGGACCCTTCTTCAGTCCGATTGTGGGAGGTGGGGAAGAAAGCTGGAGGAGAGGAGGAGCAGGACGAAGCGTGGCTGGTAATAGGTGGACAGATGCGAGGGGGTTATTTGATAGGTAGATTTTTGGACATAGGCCAGAGTAGTAGAGAAATGTGCCTGAAAGGATAAAGAGTTGCAAATTGTTAAACTCAGGGATAGAAATGTTGTGGAATGTGTATCCATTGTACACGGTACAAGTGAAGAGGGAGGGGGAGATGACAGGAGAAGTAGGGAGAGGAAGGGGGCAGAAACCGGGTTAGGTCAGCCAGATGCAATGAGATTTGCACAAAATTATATGTTCTCAATGATAATATCTCCCAGTTTGTATATTGTCATGTCATGATTGCAAGATATACAACAAGGTGAGAAATGTGTCACCTCCCTCTGTGGAAAAAGTGTGCCCTGCACATCACCATTAAACTATGCCCCTCTCACCTTAAAGCTATGCCTTTAGACTTTAGAGATACAATGTGGAAACAGGCCCTTCAGCTCACCAAGTCCGCACCGACCAACATTCACCCCACATACTAGCACTATCCTACACCTTAGGGGCAATTTACAGAAGTCAATTAAGCAACACACACACACGTTTGGGATGTGGAGGAAACCGGAGCACCCGGAGGAAATACACACGGTCACAGAGAGAATGTACAAATTCCATGTACAGACAGCACCTGATGTCAGGATTGAACCCAGGTCTCTGGCACTTTGAGGCAACAACTCTACCGCTGCAAAACCATGTCAGCCAAAGTGCTGGAGAAACTCTTTTACTTAATGCCCCAGCCTAAAGATGTGCAGGTTTGGAGGTTAATTTTCTTATGTAAATTGTCCGTAGTGTGGAGGAAAGAACTAATGTGTGTGTGATGGATGGTCGGTGTGGACTCGGTGGGCCGAAGGGCCTGTTTCCTTGCAGTATCTTTAAGCTCAACTAAACTGAAATGTCACTTCTGTAAATGGTCAGGTCAGCAACGTAGGAGAAATATTGTGGAACGTTACCTTGCAGAACGGGTCTAGTGAATGATTTTGCCAACGTTTTCTCTTTGTCCTGCTCCAGCCTGTTCTCCACTGGTTGACCACACTGCTGTGGAAGGTTGGGCTGGCAGATTAGTTGGCACGTGGTTCATGCCAGTGAATGTCATTGCTGAGGGAATAGCTGTGTCTATAGTTTGTGTGATGGAAGTGGAAGCTAGAGGAAAATGGTCAACCGAATATCCAGAAGGAAACAATGATAGAGAACTTGCACTGTCACTCGAAACAGGCAGAAGAGAGCATACAAGAGAAGACCTGGAGACATCAGGTGCCCAGGGTGTAAACACTGGGAGAGAATTGCTGGAACAGCTAGTCGAAAGGAAAATCGAGCTGTTGGGGAGATTAGTGAAGCAGATACTTGGAACTGAAATGAGAGATGGCGAAGGAATGTTTGAAGGCAAACTTGTTTGAAGTTGCGGGACTAATCTTTTGACAGCAGGAATGTAATACTGATTGGATTCAGGAGCAGCCATTGGATATACAAACGAGCCATTCATGGAACTCGTACCTAGGGTAGAAAAGATCATAGGTTTTTAAGACATTGGAGCGGAATTAGGCCACTCGGCCCGTCAAATATACCCTGCCATTCGATCATGGCGGATCAAGCTTTCCCTCTCAACACTCTTCTCCTGCCTTCTCGTCAACCTTTGACACCCGAATGGGCCTGTCCCACTTAGGCGATTTTTTTCGGCGACTGCTGGTGACTGTCATAGTCGTAGCATGTCACCGAAAAACCGGCGACTGTATGTCTCCTATGACAATGTCTGTGACAATGTCTACAACAACCTATCTCCTAGTCAACGTCAAGCTATGGCAAGCTACCGACAACCGGCAACCATTAGGACATCCACCTACGACAAACTACGTCCACCCGTGACAAGCTACGACAAGGTAAGACAATTCAGTTGCCGCTACCTGTCACCGGTTGACGTAGGCAGTTGCAAATAGAATAGTCAGCACCGGCGGCAACCTACGTCATCCTGGCGACAACCTACGTCATCCTGGCGACAGCACCTACGTCAGGCTACGATTGTTGGCGTCAAGCACACGGGCGCCCACTGTCTCCGAAAAGTTTTGAACATTTCAAAATCCAGCGGCGACCAGAAAAAAGGTGCAACTCTTTGGGCGATTGAGGAGACCATGCAGGCCATACCCCGGCGGCCATGTGGCGGCAGCGTAGTCGCCTGTAATCTCAAAAAAAAAATTAAATCGCTTAAATGGGACAGGGGCATTGCTCATCAAGAATCCATCAATCTCCATTTTTTAAATACCCAATGACATGGTCTCCACTGCTGTCTGTGGGATGGAATTCTAGATTCACCACCCTCTGGCTAAAGAAATTCCTCCTCATCTTTCTATTCTGAAACTTTTACCCAACACACTCAACAGAAGTCCTGACATGCTGAGGTCACATAGCGATTTTACCTTTGAAGTTATGGCAATCTAAATGCACAGCACAACTTCCAACAAACCCGAATAGAAGACGCATGCGGAATATGGAATTTAAGCAGCGTTTTTTTTAAATTATATTAAAAAGTATTATATCATACAATTAAGATGAACTTACAAATCTGTGAATGACAATTAGGAATTCAATTTTAAGTTGATGGCACTAATAAACACGAACACAAGATCAGTAGGAAACCAGAAACACAAGGAACTGCAGATGTTGGTTTACAAAAAACCCACAAAATGCTGGAGTAACTCAGTGGGTCAGGCAGCATCTCTAGAGAACATGGATAGGTGACATTTCGGGTTAGGACCCTTTATCAGACTGAACTTTGCGACTTTCTGATTTTCCCCCACCCCTTCCCCCTCTCTGTGTCCTACATTTAAAACAATAATTATTTTATTTTATTCTGCCAAGAGATGTCTAATCATCATCATCATCATCATCTGGGCCAGCATATATTGCCTTGAACACAAAGTGCAGGAGTAACTCAGCGAGTCAGGCAGCATCCCTGGATGATATGGAAAGCGTGACATTTTGGGTCAGGTCTGAAGAAGGGTCCCGACCCAAAACGTCATCTTATCCATGTCCTCCAAAGATGCTGCTGGACCTGCTGAGTTACTCCAGCACTTTGTGTTCTACGCAGGACCAGCGTCCTTGTTTCTTGTGTCTACCTTTATTGCCTTGAACTGAGTTGATTCTATGGACTGTCATTGAGAGTCTAGAGTCACAAAGACAAGAACAAACAGTATATCTCCTTCTCTGAAGGACAATCATAGAAACATAGAAAATGGGTGCAGGAGTCAGCACCATCATTCAATATGATCATGGCTGATCATCCAAAATCAGTGCCCCGTTCCTGCTTTTTCTCCATATCCTTTGATTCCTTGAGCCCTAGGAGCTACATCTAACTCTCTTGATAAAGTGCAAAACCAATTTTAGAGTACTTGTACAGAATCATGTACCAGATTGTCATAAATACATATCTGATCATTTTACATTCAGTATTAAGTCAACCTTAATAACCCATGATACCAATTCTAGAATTATTAGAAGATTATATATATTTTTTAAATCACAGGTGTATTCTTCTATTTCCTGCACTTTTGTTTTGACCTCCTCCCTGACCACACTTTCCAGTTGGTTTTGTACTTCCGTAAAATTGGTTTTGCACTTTTTCCAATATAACGTCTTTTAAGATATGACCTACTGTCTTACCTTGTTAACATAATCTCACTACTTTTTAATTCAATCCCTTGAGTAATGGACCCTTGTGAATGGTTAGAGGTTTATGTTCTCATTTCAGCCATGTTGCCACTTATATTGACTTGTAAATCCGTTCTCCAAGATACTTTTGTCCTTCTATCCAATTTAATAATCATTACTGCCGTATGGGTTCACATTATTTGTTCTACAAAAGTACACATATCTAGAAATTAATTTGCTCATTATTTCTCCATTTTAAAGTTCATTAACCCCTTTTTCTATTTTGCTGTAGTCTTTCTTTGCATTAATATATCATATTTAAACAATGGCATTTCCAAAGTGTGAAGTTGTGCTTCTTATCCTGATGTCCAAATCATCATTACAAAATTGCCATCAATTATCCTGATCCTTTAGCAAAGCAAAAGGTGCTGGACGATCTCAACGAGTCAGGCAGTATCTGGGGAGGAAATGGACAGATGACGTTTCGGGTCAGGACTCTTCTTCAAAAGAAACACTTTTAGGTTTAGAATTATTATTGTCAAGTGTACTGAGGGACAGTGAAAAGCTTTGTTTTGCATGCTATCCCCAATCAGATCAAATAATACTATACATGAATACAATCAAGTCAAACGCAAGTCAGTAGGTAGAGCAAAGGGGAAGGTACAGAGTGCAGAATATTGTTCTCAGAATTGTAGCACATCAGTTCCAGAG